>NC_090932.1:188666446-189291446 GCF_040938575.1 Ambystoma mexicanum
AGCTTTCCTCAGGCTGCAGGGCGTTCATGTATGCCAATATTTGGACGATTGGCTCCCACGCAGTCCTTGCCCACAAACGGCATTGATCAATCTCCAGTCTCTCCTCAAGTTCCTGTTCCACCTTGGGCTGTCTGTGAACTGGCGGATATCTTCCATGACAGTCTCTGAAGACCTGATTCTCCTGGGTTTCCGTTGGAATACGGTCAGTACCAAGGTGTCCTAACGATGGACAGGATTGCGGACCTATCAGCCATCTGTCAGCTCTTCCTCCAGTCTTCGCACATGACGGCTTGGTGGTTCCAGAGACTTCTGGGACTTATGGCTTCTTGCGTGCTAGCCCTTCCTCTTGCATCTCTGAAGATGAGGCTTACTCAGCTGGCTCTTCAGAGCTCTTGGTCTCAGGCTTCGGATCCAGATTCCAAGATAATCCCAGTTCCGTCCTGCATGTTGGCAGATCTACAATGGTGGTCTTTGACCGACAACCTTTCAGTGGGGGCCTCCTTCCAGGAGCCCTGCCCACAAGTGATGGTTACCACGGACTCCTCCCTCCTGGGGTGGGGCGTGACGCGGTCACACCGAAGTATTTGACCTTTGGACACCTCAGGACAGGCATTTCATATCAATTATCTGGAACTCCTGGCTGTTTTTCTGCCACTCAAAGCTTTTCAACCGTCCATCACAAACAAGGTAGTCCGTATTTGCACGGACAATTCTGTGGCAGTGTTTTACATCAACAAGCAGGGTGGCACCAAGTCACCTCTCCTTGTGGACCTAGCCATTGAGATTTTGGAATGGGCCATCCAGCACAAGATTTGGCTCCTGGCTGTACACATTCCAGGTCACTTCAGTGTAACTGCAGACTCACTTAGCTGCCAGTTAGCAGCCAGTTAGAAGTGGGAATTGAACACAGATGTTCTCTCCACCATTTATCGCCGATGGGGCACTCCAGAAGTGGACCTCTTTGGAATGTTTACAAACAGGAAACCTCCTCTGTATGCATCAAGAGACGGTCTCTGGGTGTCCTCCCTGGGAGACGCTCTTGAGATTCCATGGCACAACATGAAGACTTAGGCTTTTCCTCCACTGCCTCTGATTTATCGGTCACTCTGCAAACTCAGGAATGCATCGAACTGCACTCTCCTCCTCATAGCTCCTTGGTGGCCAGCCAGATTCTGGTTTCCGGAACTTCAGCATCTGTCGATTCTTCCTCTGATCAGATTGCTGTTGATTCCCGACCTGCTTCGCCAGTACGATCACCAGATGTGGCACCCCTCCCCACAATCGTTCAGCTTGGCGGCCTGGTACCTGAATTCAGATCTTTAGCGCAGTTTAATTTGTCCAAGGACAACATGCGCATTATCCAAGCAGCCAGAAAACCTTCTACGAGGGCTCAATACAGGAGAAAGTGGCTACGTTTTTGCCACTGGTGCTTAGCTAAACAGCTTGATCCCAGGCACACTACGGTTGACACTGCTCTATCATTCGTGTCTCACCTCGCAGCTTCGGGCATTCATGTCTTGTCTTGCAGGACATACTTATCTGCCATTGTGGCCTACCTGTCCACTGACAGCTGTTCCTTTTCCTTGACGAATCCGGTCATTAAAAGGCATTTTGTAGGTCTTCTGCATCTTTTTCCGCTGGTGCGCACTCCGCATCCCAAATTAGATTTGAATGTGGTTCTCACTGCGTTATGCCATAAACCATTCGAACCTATGGCCACTACCGATCTCAAATACCTTTCTTGGAAGGTCGCTTTTCTGATCGCAGTGACATCTGCGAAGCGTATAAGCGAGCTCCAAACTCTTTCTTTGGAACATCCGTTCCTCACTTTCCATAAGGATAAAGTTGTGCTCCATGTCAGGAAAGCAGAACAGGATGTGTGTACTGATCCTAGCAATGTATATAATGGTTCTCCCACAGAACTCCAGTGACAGTTGGAGAGACACTTCAGGGAAAACCTGTTCTGGCTGGGTCCAGAAACTTCACAATGAAAAGCCCCACTCCAGCTGGATGTCACACCTCCCATATAATAACCCCACAATAAAATGTGTCAACATTTCCTACTCTGCAGACTGGCTGGCAGGAAAGTAGGGATGTCAAAAGAAGGCAATCCTTGGCTGAAGCATGACTAAAATGTGTGAAACCTTGTTGCACTAACTTCAAAGAGACTCATAAAAATCTCTGGTCACAGGCTCACCCAGGGGAACATATGGCTGTGGGGGATGAAGCAGCCATTCCATTTGCTGACAGAAACACTCATCATGTCATTTAAAAGACTATTTGCTTTTTAAGCATTTTGCACAGCAATCAGACTGAGGATACATTTTGTTTTTATGCCATTTTTCATGTAACTTCCAGGCGGTTTTAGGGGTACAAAATGCATTTACCTGTGACTCTAGGAACTGTAGTCGCCCGTTAGACTAGGTTTCTGGGTGATCTGAACATGTAACATATAATAAAGTGGACCAGTAGATGAAGGATGACAGGATTCTGTCACTCAATTTTACTTGACAAATATAATTTTATTTCATCATTACACAACAATATATATATATATATGTTCTATACCATCGTAAAACCCAAATACATATCAATAAAAATATATCTACACCAGTATCATAACAAATTCGACTCACATTCAATTTATCTACATCGTTCATTCATACATTCATACAAACATCAGCAACAATTCATTACTTGCTTTTGTAACATAAACTTGTGTTACACCATAGTTCACTCGGTACGTTTACAACATATCTGACCCTATCCCTGATACAGGTGTCAATATCTGTTTGTTACAATTCCAAAGAGTTTTCTTGGTCGACACGTGTTTCGGTCTTTTCACTGGGCGCTACAACACTGGCCCTTCACTTCTTCAGACCTTCATCAGGACATGAAATAAGGTTCTCATTAAGTCTTTTCATAGACTGGAGTGAGCCACATCATCTATACAAAAAACATGTAATAAACACTATAATACCTATCTTGGACCATTGTCATCCTCATTAATATATAAACACTATAAGCGTGTAAAACAGCAACTCAAAGAATGGTCACATGCACCTCACTCACCTCCATCTTCAAACTTCGGAGATGTAGGAGGGGCAAAGGAATCAATCCCTCACTTTTACCCAGATACAGATTCTTCAGACTGGTCCTGTGAGATATGAAAATTGGAAATGACCAACTGATGCAATTCAACCTACATAAAAACCTTCAATATTCTAAACATAATTTAGGGATTTACCTTCCAACAAGGGGTAGTGTGCATATCCCCTGGCTGTTCTATTGATGAATAATATTCCACTGGTTACACAACAGATATGTTCCTTCTGATACCTGTGGGCAGATGGTCGAGACAATCTCCCTCGGAAAAATCAAGGACAATCCCTTCTTCTCAATGGAGGGATCCGTATTATTTCTTTCTGCTCCCGAGTGTCAATACTGCAACCAAAAACCGAACATGTCTTCAGTTTACTCTAAATGGCATCAAATTAGATACCCTCCAATTCCAATCATCTTAGTAGGCTCCATTTCCAGACAATTGTGGATATACTTATTATTATTAATACACATACTTACCCCTTCAGGTTGTATGTTCTAGTCAAACTCCCTTATCACATTTGGAAAAATCTCCTTCTCAGGGTCGATGGACTTTTGTGTTGGTTGTAGAACCTGGGTCTTTAAATTGTTACACTGCAAAACAATGGAAGACCTACCATAAGTGTTCTACAAGGTTCATCAGAATGAGTACCCCCCCCCATTCCGCAAAAAATTATCCATATCTTTATTGGTGTACCCGCAGGTGAGAAATTGTGCATGTTACAAACACTGGAGGTATGGTCCGTGCCTAACACACACTGGCCTCATTCAACCCTCATCCGAACTACTTGTCGTGCGAAAAAGAGCAATTGTTTTATTAAATAAAACCTCCAACTGCATTATGCTTTTTTCCGTGACCCGATCTCACTCAAAAAGCATCACGCATGCCCAAGGAATGCAATCGTTTCGCTAAATGAACCCTCCATCTGCATTGTGCTTTTTATCTCGTGACCTGTCCTCACTCAAAAGCGTCACATTCCCCAAACGAATAAGTATACACTGTGCCTGCGATTTTCAAAAAGGGGTTCTCAATAGCAACCTTACTGACGTCAGTAGCGTGTCCGTCTTATCCAAACTGCCACAGCAAAAAATCATCCGTAGTAGCCTCTAGCGGGAACCACTTCTCACAGTACACCCACAATAATGATTGTTATTTTAGTCGAGTTCGAAGATGGACTGTGCGGATACCTGCACAAACCCGTAGGTATAGAAAGAGGACTGTTAGTCTGGTCCTCCAAGATTAGTCATATACATAAATATTTTTTACTAGAAAAGATGGTTTTGCAGTTAGGGGCTGGGCTTCTCTGAATCAGCCTTGTAGAGAACCCATCCCATCTGAAAAAATTCTCTTTCACAGGAATAAAAAATATAAAAGAAAAAGAAAAGGTTCATCCTACGGCCCTGAGAGCATTACAGCGATGCAGCAATGTGCCATTAAATATAGCTAAGCAGAAAGACGGGTTAGTCCCAGTCAGTGCTCTCAAATAACAATCCCAAGTAAGTTTTTGGAATGCTCATTCCAGAGTTATATTCCTAGAGATTGCAAAATGTTTTCAATTTTTGTAAGAGAACGTAACGTTGGGTGTGTGCATCCCAAACCGTGCACCTCAAATCCCTAGGCAGACAGAAATTAATCCCACAATTACATATTGCCCAGATGTAATGTGGCAAAGAGGTTTAAACGTGGCATTCCTGAATCATATGCTAGGTGTTTAGGGTTAATGTTGGAGCAAAAAAGTTGGTACTCCCGAATACCCAAATTCCCTCCCAGTCCGTACGTTGGCTGTACAAAATTGAAGAATGTTATCAGTATAGTAACAAGTGTAGAGCCGGCGCGAGACAGCACACATAATCTTATCTCCATAAGATAATTTTTTGGTCACCAAGGTATTCCATTCAACGGAAACATTCAGATCTTGTCGAACTGTGTCCAACTTATATATCCAGCCTTGTTCAATACGGTGGAGCGTAGTACCCATATCTCCTCCTCTGCTGTTGGATTTTACTGATTGCAACACAAACCATCTCATGTCTGTGTCTTTGTGGTGATATTTAGTGAAATGGTCAACAAGCATCTTATCAGCCACTCTATTACGTATACATGACCGATGTTCTGATATACGTTGTCTGACCTCCCTTATGGTTTTTCCCACGTGCATCAAGTCACAAGGGCATTTACTGGTGTAGATATATTTTTATTGATATGTATTTGGGTTTTACGATAGAATAGAACACATATATATTTTTGTGTATAATGATTAAATAAAATTATATTTATGAAGTTAAATTGAGTTAGGGAATCCTGTCATCCTCCATCTACTGGTCCACTTTATTATATGTTTCTGTTGAATTACCTGAGGTACCAGAGATTAAGTGCAGGTAACCCCTATATATTGTGATTTGATCTGAACATGTGACAAATCTGAGAGTTGGTGAAAAGATGAAAACTGAAATTAGGAATATGCTTGAAAACTTACATATTCATAACTGTTGTACATTTTATGAAAACGACAAAAATGTGACACATGGCCATGCTACATCGTACGGATTTGGCGGTCGGCTTATTTAATTCCCCATGATCAGCAAAAACAGAATATATGTTTTGTATAGTAGTTGCTAGTACAATTATGAAGTTATGATACATAACTGGTTTTTCCCAAAAAGTTGAAAGGAGAATAAAGGATTGTGATAAATGGGAAAAGACAGATGTCGGGGGCAGAGAGAGAAATGGTAACTGTCCAATCCTAGCGGCAGGGATTATGGCAGGGTACTTCACCTAGATTGTAAAATCTGTGAAGTCATTTATGCTATATAAGGGGACTGTACTAGGACAGACAGACACACAAAAACCGGGGAAGACAGGAAAAGGAGGACGGAGAGAAGGCTGCTGAAACTCACCATCTTTGAGAGTGGTGTGACCAGACCCCTCCCCCTTTTTTCCAGAGTGTCCTGAGATGCAGCTGGCTTTCCTAGAAACTTAAACCATGGCTTGCTATGTAAGTAACAATTACCCCAGCGCTAAATTGTATAATCCTTTCATTTTGTAGCAGTGCATCCAATATTTCCCCATTGAAAACCCCAGTTGCCAGTGTAGTTCAGTCATCTCCCCATAGAAGAATCTCTTGTTTGCCTGTGTATGTTAGCATATCCCCATGGAAAGACCCCTCATTTGTCTGTGTAAATCCTTAGTATTTTTGCAAGTAAATCAATTAATTCCCCCATTGAATTTCACAGGATTGGGATTGGTAGCATTCAAAACCACCAATCTTTTCCCCTGTGTTCTTGTTAATTGCTATAGTCATTAAAGTATTGCCCAAAAGAATTAATCCCCTTGTGAGCTGAAAACCAAATTTGTCCCTGTGTTTAAATTATACCCTGCCAAACAAATTTTAATTTGCCAGTGTTATTCCTTTTTGCAACTGTGATCCTGAACCAAAACCGATCTTATTTTTTTGAGTTAAACCCCTCTCCCAGAGCCTACATGTCATTGTAAGCCTCAGTGTAAACAAACTTCCATTTGCCCATTTGCCACTGTATTTTCCCTTTGCATTTGCTTTCTCCCAAAATATCGATGTTCCTACGCTATTTCTATTTTCTCTGTTGTGCTGATTAGTATTCTCTAAAACTCTGCCTTTCTCCTAAGTGTAAGCAGTACAAATTGTCTTCTATTCGGTCCCCTAGCTGTTGTGAGAAATAATTTAAAAAAAATTCTTCCATTTTGCTCCAAAAACGGATTTTCCCCTTCTTTGCTTGCTTCCCATATTGTATCCTCATTTACATTGAATAATAATGTAATAAAATATTCTATTAATACACATCGGCCTGGTTCCTAGTCCATTGTGACACAGGGTGCTGGTGGAAGTTGGGTGCGAGAAAGGTTGGAGGCCTACTCAAAAATAATCTGTGGTATATTAAAATAAAAAGCGTTCTATTGTGCGCTACATTCACTGTAGGGGGAAGGTGTTCCCTTCCTGGATTGGGCCGTGTAATACACCATGACAAAGTAGGGGCTTGTGCTGTGATTGTGGAAGAGTTTTCACCCGTGAGAGCGCAACACAGCAGACTAACCCATTCAAGGTATTGTTACTTTTAGTGGATAGAAAGCTGGGTTGCATTGTAAAGGCGCCATCCAGAAACGTGTGCCCCAGGTGTCAGAGCTGTGTGTCTAAAACAAAATATTGTAAGCATAAACTAGGCAGGAGCAGGTTGGAGATTTTGCCATTGCATAGATAACCCAGCAGGTACAGAACATTCTTCACAATGAGCACCATGGAAATTAACATGGCTAGACAGCACCTCCTATCCAAATTGGTCATTAGAGGGGAATGGGCAGAACAAAAACATGAAGCCTGGCAATCTACAATGATGCAAGAGGTGACCCCTATAAATATTGATGTGTGGCAAGACAGTGGCCTGTTACATCAAGCCCTGACAGAGTTTAATATGACGCAGAACCTACAAAGATGAGCAAATTAAAATGGTCCAACTCACTGCATATATGTATTTCCATGTGATACTAATGGAAGAAAGGTATCAGGATAGTGTAGCCTCTGTGCAAAATCAATCAGAGCTTTTATATCAAACACGGAGTGAGTTAAGGCAGGTAGAGGAGAAAGTGCTACAGAGCCGAAATATTGAGTTAGAATTAGGTGACATCATTCAGCAGCTAGAGGATGAGTTGGCAGCCCAGCAACAAAGTAATTCAGAGCGAGAGTCACAATTCTCTGAGAGTGCTGAGAAGGGGTTGAGAACCTAAAAGAGAGTCCGCTAAAATTGAGTCAGCAGGTGACGTACAAGAGAATTTTCTTAGAGGATGTATGCGCTTTGCAAAATCAGATGAAGCAATTAAAAGAGGAGAATAATCAGTGGATTATTAAAGAGGTGCATTCCCAAACAGATTTTGACCAGAAGCCCCAGAAGTTGAGCGCTATGAAACAGCAAAGAGATCACCTCAGTGAACTGAATGGCACACTGTATCAGGAAAACGATGCCCTTTGCCAGGAAGTGTGCCAGTTGAAGGGAGACCTGGAGAAAGGCAAGTCATATTTTCAGGAACTGACTGACCTAAAAGTAGAGAATGAAAAATTAATGGGACATATGAGACAGGTAGAATGTGACCTAGAGCAGACAATACTGCAACAGAAATGGTCTGAGTATTCCCAGACAATACAAGACGCACAGAAAGAAATCGAGGCCCTTTGTGAGGAGAACAGGGGACTCCATAGCCAAGTAGTAGCACAAGGTAAGGTCACAGAAGCCAGTCAAGCCCTGATAGCCGAGCACAAAGCTCAGGCCTCTGCATACTACCAAGAAACAGGGACTGAGAAAGATAAATTAGAGAGATTAGAAAGAGAACGGGCTAGGTTTAATCAGGCATTGTGGAACCCCAAACTGTTAGGGGATGAAAGGGCAACCCCTGATCACGGTGTGATGTCCTCTGTCCGAGGGGCCTCAAGCCGATTCACCACCTTGTATGCGCCAGGCGCTGCTAACTTCTTCCGTATGAGTTCACAAGAATAGGGGAATATAAGGCAGTGGGACTTAAGTAGGTCTAGCATGACTGAGCCGGAAGGCCAGCCCCATCAGAGATTGATGGACGTGCATCATTGCTTAGGTTCAAAAATATTTTGCCAAAGACCGGGAGGACTCCCAAGAAGGGAAGATCAGGGAGCTAGACTGGCAGAGACATAGGTTACAAAGAGACCATCTGGTCCACTTTGCGGATAAAGAAGAGTCAGAGTTTAGGCCCCAAAAGAGCCTCCTGAAAACCTCCACCCATTCAGGTAGGTGGGGGGAGTTCTCCACCAACCCTGGAAGAAGAGAGGAGTCAGATGAGTACTCTCCTGTGCGAACGAGGGAGCCCAAGGGAAGTGACCCAGAGAGCTCACAATACAACAGGGAAGATGAGACTAGGCCCCGTCATTCTGGGAGAGACTCCCAGTCTCAAATAATCAGGGAGCTCCTAGAAGATAGAGACGGGACCACAAATAGGAGTAGCTCTGAGTCTGAGGGCGAATGGACTCAGGTGCAGCGGAAAAAGAAGGCTGCCAAACAAAAGAGAACTCTGGTAAAAGACCCCATTCGACAAATCAAATCCATTAGAAACTTCATGACCCTTTACCATAAAAATGCCAATACTCAGTCTGGGAGCATCTGGAGCCGTATGACCAGATGATGACGTCATTTAGCATCAAAAATGACCATAATTCTATGGAGTTTGCCAAGTGGACATTCACCCTAGAATACTCGAGCTTTTTTGCTGGGCTGGAGGATCAGAATCATTCAAGGTGCTCTACCTACAAGGCGGCCATCTTGAAACACTACTCTGGGCACCGGAAACCCCAGAAGGCTTGCAAGGCGGCCTACAACCTACAGTGCGGAGAGGATCAGGCACAGAGAGAGTTTGTACAAGAATTGAAACTGGCATTTGCCCAAACCTCTAGGCGGGTGCGCACAAACAGTTGGGAGTTCATTAATACATATTTTCATGCCCTCCCTATGTACATAATGACGCAACTGGTTAGGGACTTCCACGATCAAAGGACTATGGATTGGGAAATAGAACAGGCTACCCGGATCTATGAAGTCCAAAAGCCTGCGGAAAATAAAAATTCCCCCAAAAATCCCAAACCAGCCAACACCCCAGCTGCTGCTAAGGTGGCGGAGGTGAAGAATACCCCTATTTGGACCTAGAAATAGAGGGGCCTAAAAATACACCTCCCGCTAACAAACCAAATGAGAGGCAGAGGAGACCCGCTGACCAGTCCCAAGCAGGCGTTAACCAGGCAGGCTACTCCACAAATATGTCACCTGCTCTGCCACCTACATTAGCCTGAGCTACAAGGGGAACAGACCCATCTTGCGGTACATATGGACTCCCCGGCTCAACGGGAGGGATCCAACCAGGTAAGAACGGCCCCAGGATATTTTCCTCCCAACCTCCCTCCAAATTTCCCACAAAACTTCCCTCAGGAGGGCAGAAATATTCCGCCCTCCAGTTTAAATTTCTTCCCTAGGTACCCTCCAAATCCTAACTTCCAGAATAATGCCTCTCTCTCTCCCTGTTTCAGGATTCTAGACCACCAAATCAGGGAGACGGGAGACCAAGAATGGAGGGCTACCAGGGAATCCCTCAATACCCATGCTACTCTGGGAGAAGGGACAGTTACCGTTCCTGGGAGTCACAAACATTTGATCCAAGACCCCCATATCAACCAGAGTGGGTGTCACAACTGGAGCGCCAGGTCCAAAGCTTGACCCAAGACCTTAGTCGCATGTTGAGAGCTCAGCAGAGCCCTCAAATGAACATGGCTGCCCAGAACAGCTGAAACCCAAGGTCTGGCTCCCTGGAACAATGACGGGGAGAAAACCGTGTCAACCAACAGGTTCCAGAGCAGGAGGCTCGGGAGGAAGGGGGATGCAAAGAAATAGAGGAAGCTTCGTTCCTCATCCGTGAAAAGCCCCTAGGACTCTCTGAACCGGAACCAAAATCTCTTACCCCCTAAAAACTGCAACCTAGGGAACAGAGGGTAAGTAGGAGAAACCAAGGGACAAAGAAG
The DNA here is from genome assembly GCF_040938575.1 of Ambystoma mexicanum. Classification (NCBI taxonomy): domain Eukaryota; kingdom Metazoa; phylum Chordata; class Amphibia; order Caudata; family Ambystomatidae; genus Ambystoma; species Ambystoma mexicanum. The sequence continues at coordinate 188,677,108 of NC_090932.1, forward strand.
ACCCATTTTGTGGAGGAAGTCTGCATCCTCCAGTTTGAAGGGGAAGCATCCCTGGGGGATTCTGGGAAGAAAGTCTTCTCGTTCAAGGATAGGAGGATTCCTCCCAAAGAAAAATGGGTCCCAAAATACCCTAACTTACACTGGGTAAGTATGGGGACTGGCCCAGAACCATAAATCCCTGAACCCAAAAAATGTCGCCCGATGATTCTGAAATCCATGAGGGATCCTCCCCCCAAACCGATTCAAGTGACTACCTCCAGGAAAAGGGGGACAGCACAGAATCAGGGGAAAAAGGGGATTCCCAAATCCCCCAAATCTCAGGATGCCAAATTTGCTTCATAGATTCCCGGACTCCGACACTGAAAACCGCCCAAGATCACACAGTGTCAGGGTTCAAAATAAAGAAATAAACTGCCAAGCTCGCTCAAAATGCACATTTCCTTTATTCCCTTGAGGAGAAAGAAGGCAGGTTTTATGCCCCTGTCAAGGTACAAGGCCAGTGTGCATTTTCAGCGTTGGTGGATACAGGATCCCAAGCCACCCTTCTATTCTTAAAGGCATTTGATAAAATCAATTCTGGAAGGGGGGAGAGTTACCTAATTCCCCTCACACCTCTTCCTGTACAACTCTAGAACTTCGACAAAAATTACATTCCAGTCGAGGGGACTGCGGATCTAGAGATCAAAATTGGGCGACACAAGGTGAAACACCCGATCATAGTCGTCACCCGGAGGGCACACCCTGTCTCTTAGAGAATTACCTCCTTCGGAGGTTGTCACCCCTAATAGACTGTGTTAACATGATCCTCTGGAACAGACTAACCGGCCAATAAAATTAAAACAGAGCGCAAACTATGTAAGATTAAATGACACATTCCATATGGTTGAGCAGTGGTCTGACACAGTTGAGTTCCACTTGAGGAACAATCAAGTCCCAGACATAACTGTAATTGCTGTAGGAGAAAAAACTGGTGATGGGAACCCTTCTCCATTCTTGAACATCTACCCTACTTCCAGTTTAAAGTGGCATTCCACACTGGAAGGAAATACCCTGAAATTTTAACCTGATCCACAATTTGAATAAAACCCAAATCCTATGGTTAAAGGTGATGAAAACCCAGCTCAAACCATGACTGATGTTCAGAAAAAGGGCGAACAGCTGTTTCTCCCCAGTCAGGTAAATGAGGGGGAGGAGCATGTCCTCGCCACAGTATGCCTGAATGAGGTAAAAAGCTTCATCAGCGAAGCGTTATTCAGGAAACTCCCAAAAGATCAGACCATTCCCTCATTTAAGTTGATTGATAAGTGAGAAATGGGCCTGGAAACTCCCAATTCTGAACATCACCTGCTTAGCAGGTGCATGTTCAAAACTTCCATTGGTAATAAAAGCATAGAGCATAATTGTGGGGTTGTGCGAGATGTCCCCTCGACCTTCTACTTAGGCGGTGACATTCTCAATCGATTCACAATTAATTTGGACTTAATTAATTGCAAATTCTGGTCCCGACTGGGGGGTATCCCCATGGGCTTTGCATTGCTGAAAAGCCCTTTCGGTCAGCTCAATTGCTACTGTATGCAGTTGAAGTTCAAACTGGAGAAGAGGTCACCAGCCCAGGACTGGTCTGGCAATTCACCACCCCCCTAAGAATTAAGAGAGCAGGACTTGGGGCTGATTAAAGAACCCAGTGGGGGTAGGGCCCAGGAATTCTCCAAAGAGTACAGGTAAAGAACTGGAACTCGGATGAAGAAAATCATATATATCTAACAGGGAGCAATTTACTTTGTGTTGTACAAATGATGAAAAAAAAAGATAAAATTTGTTTATGAAACTAGAAGGTCATTATAACTATAGGTTGTTGTCATTGTAAATTCTTGTAAATCTTCTGGGAAATATTTGTGTAAAAAGTACTGAAACTTGTTTTAAAAAAAATATTCTATTAGAGCGCTGACCTCATTAAATTCCAATCTGGAGTTGAGAGCAGAGCCCGATGAGAACCCTGGGGACCTGGAAGGGAAGGAAGAAAGAGGGTGCCGTGCCACACCCTCCAACCCAAAGATGGAAGGGGAGGCTGGAGTGCCCACTCCCCAAAAGAAGGAAGAAAAGGGGGTGCCATGTCATACTCCCAAACTCAGAGACGGAATGGTATACTGGAGTGCCCACTTCATGATGAAGGAAAATTACACTGAAGGAAACCCCCACTCTGCCCTGTTCTTCCAGAGCAAAGAGTCATGGAAGAGTAGGGGTGGGGGCATGTGGGGTTCATTTAAAGGCCCCAAAAATAAGTCCCTTTCACATGAATAGCAGCCATTTAAACACTGCAACCAAAAACGGCCTGGCTTTTGCTTTCCCTGTCACATGAATGGCAGGAATTTAAACACTGAAACAAAAACGGCCTGTTTTTTTTCTTTTGTTGTTCATGAAAAATTAAAGAACCATGGGGAAAGGGGCCTACCTAGCATTATCAATGGACAAGCAGCAGTTTAATTCACGAAAGAAGGAGGAACCAAAAAAATCCTGTGACATGGAAAAAACAAGATTTTGAAACATTGGAAGCAAAAAACGGCCTGCACATGTGTTTGCAAATAAAAACGGCTTTAAAAAGCCACAATGGAAAAATATATCACTGCTCACAGAAAATGTCAGGAAAGCAGAACAGGATGTGTGGGCTGACCAAAGCAATGTTTATTATGGTTCCCCCACAGAACTCCAGTGACAGTTGGAGAGACACTTCAGGAAAAAACTGTTCTGGCTAGGTGCAGAAACTTCACAATGAAAAGCCCCACTCCAGCTGGATGTCACACCTCCCATCTAACAACCCCACAATAAAATGTGATGCTGCAGAAGGTGTCAAAATTCCCTATTCTACAGACTGGCTGGCTGGAAAGTAGGGATGTCAAAAGAAGGCAATCCTTGGCTGAAGCATGACTAAAAGGTGTGAATCCTTGTTGCACTAACTTCAAAGAGACTCATAAAAATCTCTGGTCACAGGCTGACCCAGGGGAACAGATGGCTGTGGGGGATGAAGAAGCCATCCCATTTGCTGACAGAAACACTCATAATTTAATTTAAAAGACTATTTCCTTTTTAGGCATTTTGCCCAGCAATCAGACTGAGGATTAATTTAGTTTTTTATGCCCTTTTTTCATGTAATTTCCAGTCAGTTTTAGGGGTATAAAATGCATTTACCTGTGACTCTGGGAACTGTAATGGCAATTTAGACTAGGTTCTGGCTGATCTGAACATGTGAAAAATCTGAGAGTTGGTGAAAAGGTGGAAAACAAAATTAGGAATATGCTTGGTAATTTACATATTAATAACTGTTGTATATTTTATGAAAATGACAAAAATGTGACACATGGCCATGCTACATCGTACGGATTTGGCGGTCGGCCTACTTAATTGCCCATGATCAGCTAAAACAGAGTATATGTTTCGTATGGCATTTGCTAGTACAATTATGAAGTTATGATACATAACTAGTTTTTGCCAAAAAGTTGAAAGTAGAACAAAGTATAGTGATAAATGGGAAAAGACAGATGTTGGTCCAAAACCCCAAAACCAAACCTGATTGGGGCAGAGAGAGAGAGAGGGTAACTGTCCAATCCTAGTGGCAGGGATTATGTCAGGGTACTTCCCCTAGATTGTAAAATTAGTCATGTCATTTATGCTAGGTAATGTGGTGACGAGTGCTAAGGTAATGTGGTGACTATATTTTTGCCTTTGTGGGTCACTACCGGACGAGTTGTTATTTATGAACTGGACGAGTGGCTTAATCATTCAGGGAACATTTGACTAGATATTTCATTGGTTATGCATATAGGTATTGTTCTTAGAAATCATTTTTTTATATGGGATAGAGGAAGTTTTTAAAGAAATCGGTTCTCTAGACAGTCATTGTTCTCCCTAAATAGGGGGTTCTTGGACGGCTGGACTTGCTTGAATCTGGACATTGTGAACATGTCTTTCCTTTTAATTTTGTTAGATTCAGCCACTAATTATAAGATGTTCCACTAGCCACAGCTTTCAGTGACTTTGGACTGATCCGTGGTAAGCCCCACCTTTTGTATTTACACAATTTAGATGAGAAGACTGCTGTGATGCACCAGACAGCAGATCAACTTACACAATGTTGTACTGTTCCCTTAGGTAACTGCAGATTTAATGGCAGTTTGAAACTCCATGAGGACTGATTATCACACAAGTTGCGACCCCTATCCTGGAACCACTGATCTGGAAAAATTAACTTTATTGACACAGTGATTGTTGTCCCCTTATGAATTTCCCTTTCATTGACATAATTTTCTGGGAATTAAACATGTTGGGATAAAAACACTGTGCGATTAGGTCGACAGTTTTATCAAAGCATTAAAAGCTAAACAGATCAAACTGTACTTAGGAACCCTTTAATGAGATTGTGGGTTACAATATTAGACATGAATATGTTTGATTGTTTAAAATGCTAGTTTTTATTGATTGTGTCTTTCTGGTTGATCAAAATTGTCAAATTGTTTTTTTGTAGTTATATATTTTACCTTTTTGATTTGTTAACACCAGGGTGATTCAGAGAATAAGTTATAGGTTATTTTGTGCTGAGATTTATTTTCTTATTGCACATTCACCTACTTTCTTTCTTTTCTACTTTCTTACACTTTTTTCGTTGTTATCTTCTGAAATTTTAGAAAATGACCCATTTTGACATGAGTGCTCTGTTTTTTAGAATAATTCTTGTATAATAAAAAGATACATTATTTTTGTACTAAAGGTGTGAGGTTTCAATGAGTATACTCACGCAACAAAACTTTTTGTGTTGTAATAAAAGATGGGAGTGTGTATGTCAATCCTCAGTTTGTTAGACTTTTAAGATTAGTACTGTTTGGGAATAGCTAAGAGGCGACAGGATTTCTTTGTACAAATTATCTTGTTAATAAGGGGTTCAATCCTGTCCTCTTACCAAAAAAAAACCCCTAGTCCTTTCTTTAGTAAATAGGTCACTTATGCTATATAAGAGGGACTGTACTAGGACAGACAGACACACAAAAACTGGGGAAGACATAAAAAGGAGGACGGAGAGAAGGCTGCTGAAACTTACCATCTTTGAAAGTGGAGTGACCAGACCCCTTGCCCTTTCTTTCCAGAGTGTCCTGAGATGCAGCTGGCTTTCCTGAAACTTAAACCAGGCTTGCTATATAAGTAGCAATAACCCCAGCCCTAAATTGCATAAGACCTTCATTTTGTAGCAGTGCATCCAATATTTCCCCATTGAAAACCCCAATTGCCAGTTTAGTTTAGTCATCTCCCCATAGAAGAATCTCTTGTTTGCCTGTGTATGTTAGCATATCCCCATTGAGAGACCCCTCATTTATCTGTGTAAATCCTTAGTATTTTTGTAAGTAAATCAATTATTTCCTCCATTGAATTTCACAGGATTGGAATTGGTGGTGTGCGAAACCACCAATCTTTTTCCCAGTGTTCTTGTTAATTGTTATAGTCATTAAAATATTGCCCAAAAGAATGAATCCCCTTGTGAGCTGAAAACCTAATGTGTCCCTGTGTTTAAATTATGCCCTGCTGTATGAATTTTCATTTTCCAGTGTCATTCCTTTTTGCATCTGTCATCCTGAATCAAAACCGATTTTATTTTTGTGAGCGAAACCCCTTTCCCAGAGCCTACCTGTCATTGTAAGCCTCAGTGTAAACAAATTTCCATTTGCCACTGTATTTTCCTTTTGCATTTGCTTTCTCGCAAATCCAGATTTTACTACGCTATTTTCTCTGGTGTGCTGATTAGTATTCTCTAAAACTCTGCCTGTCTCCTAAGTGTAAGCAGTACGAATTGTCTTCTATTCGGCCCCCTAGCAGTTGTGAGAAATAATAAAATCCCTATTCTTCCATTTTGCTCCAAAAACGGATTTTCTCTTTCTTTGCTTGCTTCTCATATTGTGGTGGTGGGCTTCACCACGAAAACCGATTTCCCCCATATATTCCTACTCCTTGCCAGTGCCTTCCATTCAAAGGAACCAAGTCCAATTGAGGTTTGAGGGTGAGTATTGCGGGGGGAGTGCTTATCTGTAGGTGCTATCACTTTGTGTGGAATTGTTATTTTCTTTTTTTGTCATTTAAACAAAAGCGAGTGTAACAGTCTATTTCAACCTGGTCACTCTAGATAGGATATTGCATTTTTGTTGCCACAATTTTGGTGGCTGTTGTATTTTGATTATCCTCATTTACATTGAATAATACATTAATAAAATATTCTGTTAATAGACACCGGCCTGGCTCCTAGTCCATTATGACACGGGGTGTTGGTGGAGGTTGGGTGCGGGACGGGCTGGAGGCCTACTCAAAAAGAATCTGTGGTATATTAAAATAAAAAGCGATTTATTGTGCGCCACATTCACTGTAGGGGAAGGAGTTCCCTGTCTGGCGTGGGCCGTGTAATAAACTGTGACAAGTTGTTAAACAATTATGTGTGTCTAAAGATAGAGAACATGTTTTTTGGCCTTTCTGAAAATTGTTAAAAATAAGGTTGGCTATTAGATGGAAGCTTTTATTAAATTGTATGGCTCATGTATGTTGCCCTGTCTTGTATATGGATTAGAAATATTTACGGTCAAGGAAACTAGTTGGATTAAACAACTGGAAGGAGACTTTGGCGACGTGCCCTTGGCTTATCTAACAGTGTTGCTATTGAAGTCATAAGTTGTGAATTAGGTTTGTTATCACTGCCTACATTCAAAAGAATCACTATGGGCATATTTTATGTACGTATGCTGATTAAAGCCAATGGGCCTCATTACAAGTTTGGCGGTAGCCTTGCCGGTAAAACCGGCAGGCTGCGCCCGAACTTGCGAATTATACGGCACCCAGGAATGGACAATTACCGGGTCATTACGGCCCTGCCAGACCCGGTATTTGACCATTCCCGGGCGCCGGTAAAAAATGCTCCCCATTCCCATTGAGCCCAGTAGGGCTCAATGGGAATGGGGAGGCCGGATGCACTGGATTCTGAATGGTGCCAGTGCACCGGATGCACCGGCACCATTCAGAATGGTGCCGGTGCATCCGACATGCTCTGCTTGCGGGTTCCAGTCTGCCCTGCATGTCAGACCTGGCGGGCGAAAAGGCACTCCCGAACAGAACTTATAGTTTTCCGGTCCGGTAACTACAGTACCGGCAAGCTTACTGGTACCGTAGTTGCCGGACCGGCAAACTTGTAATGAGGCCCAATGACCCTGAATCATCGATATTTTCATGTTTGAAAAATTTCATAGGATCTGGGTATTGATATGGTGGAAAAGTGATGTTCTCTCCTTTTTTGATGATATAGGATTTACTATAGAATTAGATACTCCTATATATGTGATGGAGAAACAAATAAAAAAATGAACTAACCTTTGGGACCACAATGAAAATGTGACTCTCCTTGCTAAACAGAAAATATATGAATGTTAGTTTAAACAGGGATTTTTGGTAGGAAAGCCATGTGAGTATCTTGTGAATCCTTTTGACAGTAATGTGAGAGGTTTCATCATGAGGATTAGATTGGACCTCCTTCCTACTTTGTCGAATATAGGGGCTTGCCAGGGTATACCGTATAATCAGCAATTGTGTAGAATTTGTAAGGGGGCATTGAAACTCTCTAGACATTTGTTAACTGTTTTTCAAAAATTAAAGGAACTATATATCAAGGGGTATTATAACAAAAAATACAGATTGGTGAATTTTCAGTCTGACCAATCATGGAGCCACATATATTCGGTGAGTGGTACAATTTGGGAGTTTACGGTGTACCATATCTGGTTGCAAATACAAAAGCAATATATGTAGATAGATCTGTTTTTGAACTAAGGGTATTTTTTTTACTGTTTTAGAATAAGTCTTAAATTAGCTTTGTTTTAGTAAAATTATGAATTCATAAAATGGGGATTTTATTTGATGTTACTTTCATCTAATGTTTTTTATGATTGTTATTTGTTGAAATGTGACATTGATATATACATGCATATATTGTATTAGGATATAATGTTTGCAGATTGTTATAAGGTTTAATTAACCATAATAACACTAAATAACGTTTTTTTTTTAAGACATCCCCATGCTCAGTCACAAAAAAAGCTCTCAAACTGGCAAGTATGTTGCCAGAGTTCAGACTATGGCTCTGCACGGAATAAAAACACACACATATCCCGCCCCTCCTCCACCTCCAATCACAGAAGGAGGCTGCAAGGCCCAAATCCTCTCCAGGCAGACCTTAATCTGCTTCACCCTAACTCCTCTTCCCAGTCGCATCCATGCAGATGAATTACATGCAGGTCTTGATAAAGGCTTCAAGATGCAACTCACTTTCAGCAAACAGGCTTCTGCTGGAAACCCACCTAAGGACAGATCCAAATGCAATACACGTAGAGAGCCAGCTGGCCGTGCTAATGGCGAACATTACACTTTGCAAACACCATATAACATATATACATTGGTAGGTACCACTAAATGAATACGATAACATTTTCTTTGGTGTAAAAACATGTAAGCATTAAAAATATATATGTATACTTGGCATGGAAAGCCATGGCTCGTGCCAACCTACAATTAAATACGTGATGTCAACAATAAGACATGCTAGAAAATGGATGATGGGGGAGGGGAACAAAGGCCTTCTCAATGTGTCACTCTTTTCATAAAACACAAAAAGAGGGAGGGTAGTTCCCATTTCGCTGGCATCCATATTCTAAGGCAGACAGATTTCTAATGAGCCAGGCAATGCTTTTTTAACATATAGTGGAGCAAAAAGATATACTTTTCCAAACATTACTCTCCTAGAAGAACCAGAAAGGAATGAGGGGCCATACATTTTGAGAGAAAGTAACTGAGGTTTTAGCCAGGATTTGGCTGTTACCAGAGTTTGCAACTGCAGCCTCTATTCCCCCTGGCAGCACTTACTTAGTACCATCTGTGAGATTTTCAAGTAATTTATTAGTTTCTTATTGTACGAATTTGTATCAAGCTCCTTTGAGTTCATTAGGGTCCATGTCCACGTGCCGGTGCTTCTTCTGGTATCATCCTGGGGTCAATGGACCTGTGATGGTACTTCTGCTGTGGTCCAAATTACCTAGTAGGCATAAAAGACACAGGCATGGGGTGCTCGAGGGCCTCCAAGGCCACAATGATAACATACTAACATACCGTGCCATTTCTTTTCTTCAATTTTCTTTCATGAAGGATTGTTTTAAAATTCTTCCAAGGAAAGATCACATCTGTGTTAAATTGTTTTGGCCTTTAGTAAAATCCTGACAACCTCTGCACACTTTTTATGTTTTTTCACATCCTCCTGGTGACTCTAAGGTAGAGAATAGCATAGACACTGAAAAGACGGGCAGAGTTTCATTGATGCAGCTCAGTAAAACACAACAGCAGACCAATGTGATTGCCCATTAGTTACTTTAAAAGAAGTCCACCTCTTTACTGGATCCACTGAAGTTACATGTGGTTATGGTTTCTGAAATTCAGATGTCTCCATTACTCTTCCATCAGTGACTCGCATCCCAGGTTGCAGCCATTATTCCGCTAGATTGCCAAAAGTGAAATATGGAACGAATATTTAATTGTGATGTATACTACTGTGAAAGTACTCCTAATCCACAACACGTTAAACAGAATATCAAACCAGCCCAAAGTCATCCGGGGCACCTTCACTGTCAGGTTTTGGCAGCCCTGGCATCTCCAGCCCACATTGTTGTGTGGGTGGACCGCCCGTAAGAGGGAAGTGACATTGGGTTAGGGCGTGGACGAAGGGGTTTTCCGGCAGTCTGATGCCGGCGGTTAATAAAGAGAGTTGGAGTGCACCCCGGCTCCCACGTGATATGTCCCTGCACGGTTTGAGGTCCGTGTAAAACCTCACAATTGGCAACGAGGGGTGTCTGACACCTGCCCCTGCCAAAACGAGGACTGCAGTCGAGCAGCTTTGGCGCGTCGGCACACCTCATACTGAGGGACACTCGGTGGAAGCAGCAGCCGGGCCCCCGTACTGGCAGCAGGTGAGCACCCTGCCCCAGACAGCGGCCTCAAAGGAAAGGGTTCCGCAGCACGATGGGGAGGCCCCAGCACATGTGCACGTGGCACGCAGGCCTGTAGAGGCTGCCACCATCCCCCATAACACGTGTAGACACTGCCCGGGAAGCAGCACAGCACACGTGCACAGCACACATGGATCCACAGGCCGCGTGCAGCAGGCCCATGCTGGGGAGGCACCTTGCAGCAAAAAAGACACCACCTCTGACACAAAGAGGCAGGAGCACAGCCAAGACAGGCACACAGGTCCCAAGGAAGGGACTGAGGAGCATAATCCGCAGATATAACACCACCAAGGGGCCCGCAAGGCCACAAGTCACAGGGAGAGACACCAGTTACACAAGTCATGTCAAATCCGTCAAGTCCCTCAGCGTCCTCATCCAGTGGAACAGGAATGGCGGCAGACGATACACAACAGGCACAAGGGGCAGGAAGCTCGTCACAAAATATGCCCATGCCAGGCCCTTTCTATCGCAGAGACACTTCCAACCTAGGACCCAGGTGGGTCACATGGCTACGTGACTTTAAGTTCTACGCAGGAGCCATAGGCCTCACAGATGATGCAAGACTCAAGAACACGCTGTTTATGGCCGTAGGCCCTGCGGTCAGAGACATCGCAGGAGAACTGCTAAACGTGGACACGGTGATGTACGGAGAACTCCATGGCAAACTGTCGGAATATTTTGCCCCCCACACCAACATAGACTGCGAACGTTACATATTCCACACCACAAGACAAGAAAAGGGCAAATCAATGGACAACTTTGTGATGCGCCTCCGCATCAAACTAAAATTCCACAAATACTCCAATGAAGAGGCTCTAAGGTCCCAAGTAATCGCTGGCTGTATATCACAACATTTCAGAAAACATTTGCTTCAAAAGCAAAGGTTGCTGGAGGAAATCATGGCATTAGTCAGAATGGAGGCAGTGGTAGAATCGCAACAAGACAGTCTGGGAAAAGTCACCATACAACAGCCGACACCAAACACGGATATGATCAACAAATTATACACAGCCCCTGCCCAAGGCGGAAAACGCTCGGAAGCCACATTCTATCGCTGTGGCTATGAGTATCCACACACGGGAGAATGCCCCGCGGTGGGCCAACAGTGTGCTGCTTGCGGTGGAATGGACCACTATAGAGCCGTCTGCAAGAACGCCCCAGTGGCCGTACACAGCAGACAGAGGTCCCAGGAGAGACGAAGAAGCTCATGCCTCAGAGACCAAGGGGACAGAGATCAAGCAAAACCGAGACGGGAGGACCGAGCCCGTAGGAGTTCATACGCACGAGAAGACAGGAGGACATCAGACGGTTCCAGATGATCCCAGAGGAGGAGATTCGTCAGATATATCGAGATGCGTTCCCCATCCAGCAGTGACATTCCGTCATCAGAAGAAGACCAGAGGAAGAAGGGATACGTGTGGGCTCTCAATAACACCACGGCCACCCAGCACAGCCCCACCCTCGCACTGCAAGTCAACAATACACCCCTAGAATAGAATTCCTCATTGGCACAGGGGCGACAGTCAACATCATAAGTGAGCAAGCGTATAACTTGCTCACTAGCCCACCAAAAATCTGCAAGGCTACCATGGACATCTATCCGTACCAGGCGACTACCCCGTGACCGTGCAAAGGCACATTCTCGGCATGGTGTGTACACAAATCACATGCCGCAAAGATCCCTCTACACATATTGAAGACGGAAGCCAACAGTGGGTGCAGCTTAAGTTTCAAGACAGCGGTGGAAATGGCTCTGGTCCACATACTCTACCAACTAATGGCCCATAAATACTTTGCCAGGCTTGACGCTGTGGAGCAGGCATTTCCAAATATCGTCAAAGGCCTAGGGAAGCTAAAACACAGGAAGGTACAGCTCCACATCAACCCAGAAGTCCCACAGGTTGCCCAACACTATCGTGGTATACCCGTGAACATTCAACAACAAGTGGAGGAAGAACTAGACAACCTCATCAAACTCAATGTCATCGAACCCGTCTACGGGCCTACGCCATGGGTATCACCCATAGTCCTAGTTCCCAAGAAATCCCCGGATGGATCAATACGCCTGTGTGTAGACATGAGACTGGCAAACGTAGCGATTGAAAGGGAGAGACATCAAGCACCCAGGATCACAGATATGATCCACCTTCTCCACGGAGCACAAGTCTTCTCAAAGCTAGACTTAACAAAAGGATATCATCAAATTGAGATAGCCCCTGAATCAAGATACATAACAATCTTTGTGACCCATCTGGGACTGTTCCAATACAAGAGGCTCAGCTTCAGCATTTCATCCGCCGCAGAGATTTTCCAAGAAGAAATCTATCGAGTTACCAGGCACGTACCCAACTGCCTCAATTACTCAGATGACGTCTTAGTCTTCGGCAAAACCAAGGAGGAACACGACAGAGCGCTACACCGGGTGTGCGCGGCCCTGGAAGCAGCAGGCCTCACACTCAAAGCCAAATGTGAATTCGGCAAAGCCTCCCTACGATTCTTCTGACATATCTTTTCTGACAAAGGAATGCGGCCGGACCCAGACAAAGTGGCCGCCCTCAATTCGGCATCACCCACCAAGAACGCAACAGAACTGCGGTTGTTTCTCGGCTTAGCCAGCTACTGCTCTAGATACCTAAAGGATTATGCCACCGTCAGCAACCCACTGCGCCTACTAACGCGCAAAGATCAACAGTACATCTGGTCCGAAAACTGCCAGAAAGCATTTGAAGCTATACGCAACGCCATTGCGAAGGCGGAGAACATGGCCTACTTTGATGCGAAATGAGACACAGAGGTGATAGTCGATGCCAGCCCTGTCAGGTTAGGTGCCATCCTTACCCAAAGGGACCCTGGGGTGCCTTCAGATGTTTATATAGTGGCCTATGCCAGCAGAAGCTTGACCCCCACGGAACAAGCCTATTCCCAAGCAGAAAAAGAAAGCTTGGCTGTGGTGTGGGCGTGTGAGTACTTTCACTTGTTTCTGTATGGAAAGGAGTTCACAATCACCACGGATCATCAAGCCCTGCTCAAATCTATGGGGACCCCAAGGCGAGAATGCCCCCGCAAATAGCCAGGTGGGGATTGCGCCTTCAAGACTACAAGTTTGTCATCAAACACTGCCTACGGAAAGAGGACAATCCAGCAGACTACCTGTCCCGACACCCAACAGGACCGACAAGCCCCCAACCATCCATTGCGGATGCGTACATCAACTACGTAGTACATCACCTTCATCCCCTGCCCGTGGGGTGGGCTGACCTCATCACACAGTCAGAACAGGATTCGGCCCTCCGGATTGTCCGACACTGCATACAGGCGGAAAGGAGAGCGCACATGAGACAACAGGCAAAACAGGAATCAGAGGTGGTCCAAGAAGACATCAAATGGATAGACCACGTCCGAGAGGAACTCTCTATAGTAGATGAACACGTCCTGTTAAAAGGGTGCAAGGTACTCATCCCAGAGGCACTGCGAGAGAAAACAATCCACATGGCACATGAAGGTCACAGAGGGGTGGTCGCCACCAAACGGCTGTTAAGACAAAAAGTGTGGTTCCCGAGGCTCGACGCGATGGTGGAAGAAATAGTTGGAAAATGCCCAACGTGTACACAAGTAACACCACCACCACAGCTGGACCCGCTCCAGATGTCACCCCAACCACAACAAGTATGGGAAGAATTAGCGGTGAACTTCTTTGGACCGCTGCGAGACGGCACCTGCGTGCTAGTACTAATAGATGAACACTTGCACTTTCCAGAAGCACAAATTGTGGAGAGCACAGCCGCCTCAAGCGTCATTCCAGCCCTGAACCGCATGCTGTTCACATACGGAATTCCCAGACTGATAAAGTCAGACAATGGGCCGTCCTTCGTAAGTCAGGACTTTGAGAACTTGGCCAAATACATGGGGTTTCAACATAGAAAAATAACACCTCGATGGCTACAGGCAAATGGCATCGTTGAGAGATTCATGGCAAACATCAAAAGAACACTACAAATAGCCACCATTCTCAACAAGCTGTTCGAACAGGCCCTCTACCAACTATTGAGGGACTACCGTCACACCCCACACAGCACCACAGGGATATGCCCAGCCGACCTGATGTTCCGAAGACCAATCAAAACTCGATTACCAGAAGACCCCAGCCCTGCAGACGCAGCACCGCTAGAACAGGAGGCCAAAGAAAGAGGCGAAGCCGCAAAGACCAAGCTGAAGGATACTGCAGATCACAAGAGGCGAGCTCAGTAATCGACCGTGGAACTAGGAGACCAGGTGTGGTGGATGCGTCAGCCAAAAAACTGAAACGAGGATGCCACGTTCGCAAAGGAACCCCTGACGGTGACACAAAAGAGAAGAACCATGATCACGGCACAAAGAGAGGATCACTCCTCGGGAACTCGCAACGTCTCACACTTCAAGCTCATGATGACCAACCCCGAAGACAAATAGAACAGAAACGTACACAGTGCTGAGAAACGACAACGAGATGAACCTTACCTGTGAGATAGCGAAGCATCCGAGGGTGAGGAAAGCTAGATAAACTATCCAGTGACCTGGCCGACCCTCACAGCTCCAGGAGACCGCAAAGGTGTCGCATAAAACCCCACCGACTTATTGAAGAGATGGAGTGAGAAGAGGTGAGGATCTGGTACTTTAAAAAAGGGGGCGATGTCAGGTTGTGGCAGCCCCGGCATCACCCGCCCACATCGTTGTGTGGGTGGACCGCCGTTGCAGTCCTTTTCCGTAAGAGGGAAGTGACGTTGGGTTAGGGAGGGGGGCAAAGGGGTTTTCCGGCAGTCTGATGCCAGCGGTTATTAAATACAGTTGAAGTGCACCCGGCTCCTGCGTGATATGTCCCTGCACGGTTTGAGGTCCGTGTAAAATCTCACATTCACCACGACATAGATTTGTAATGAACGCTGATTTGTTTGGGCTGTAACTGTCACAGATAGGACCACCCACAAAAGAGGCTGCCCAGAAAATACCGCCTATACACCCTGCCAACACAGAAGAGGAAGCAGGAAGGGGCAAAAGAGGAGGCCTCACAACGGGGAAGTAGGTACGGGGGTTGGGGCGGGGTGCAGGGCAGGCAGGAGGCGAGGGGGATTGGGAGGCAGCTAGGCCTCAATGAGATTAGCAAGGAGGTACGAATGCATTGTGGGAGGGAGAGTGGTAGTGCGTTGAGCGCAGGGTTCAGTGGGCGACCGCCCTCCCCCATGAAGTGAGATTTCTACAAGCATTTGTCGGACATAGAGCCACTATAACTTAAGCTTATGCATACTTGTCAACATGCAAAGTGTGGCCGGCTGCAAAGCCAAGACTGCATACATGTGATCCTAATAACATGATATCGGTTGTCAAATCTGATAAAGGATATTAAAATGATGAAACAGAAAACCCCTCATATATGCTATAAAGGGCTCAGCTTCGGAGTCTGGTCTTTGTAGAGTTGTGCACCCAGTTCAATTGGCTGAAGGGGCTGGTTGTGGCAAAGGAATGTTAATGCACCTCACAAACCCATGACACTACTTCACTTTGCAAGGCTGTCTCAGTTGGGGGAAGTGGGCAGGAGAGTATGCTGAAGGCAGAGGCAGAGCTCTCAGGTTTCTCCACGGCATGTGTGGGTAGCACAATCAGTCCTGGTACTCTTTTGCACGCTGGTTCTTTTATTTTACTAACTGGCACTTGATCAATGACGTGTATTATACATGCTGGCTTAGTATTCAGAACTGGTGCACGATGGCGTTTTCGCTTCTTTGGTGATATAGCACACCTAGTTCTCTGTTGTGCGACCTGTGTTTTGAGAGTACTTAATGATTTGCTACATAGAAATGTTCTTGTGTATAGTAGCAGATATGGCAACCTTGGGCCTGAGTCAAAGGCCGTGCTATAGCGTGGACGACATTCTCCCCTCCAGTTTCCAACACCATCATTCTAAGATGGGTGATAATGTCTGCTTTCCAGCAGAAAAAGCTTCTAAAATCTATCTTTGCAGGGGAAAGATGTGCTCCAGTGGCTTAACAGGCATTTCTCAAAAGATTGCCCCTTTTCTAATTCAAGAAAGTTTTCTTTTCGTTGAACTAGAAAAGTGGCGCTGCAGTCTGAGAAATGCTATCTACATAATGAGAGAATGTGTGCTGTGGGCTTTAACGTCACCTCCAAGGGTACCGTTAATGTCTGCATCTTTTGGCTGGTGCAGGAAGGGTGTTCTGGCCTCTGAATGCAGTCCTTGCAAGCCCCTTGCATGTGAGGTGGTTGGCAAGGCTGTTGACATGCTGTAAATCATGGCTTTGCAGGAGTGGTGGGCTTCGTTCATTGCCGCCACCCCCTTAATACATCGGACTGCATGTCTTCATGGACAAGTGTCTCACAGCACTTTTCGATTTTAATATGCACCTCTGAATCAGGCCCCGAGATGTAAACCCTTAAGGCTTTTTTCAGATTTCTTTTGAAAATTCTCCTATTGTTTAAAACATGTTTTTGGCAGAATCTCCTCAAAACCTTCCTGCTGCTGTCATGTGCCCTCATTTTCTGGTCACATATGTACACCATACCAGTTTGAAAGGTACAGTGAGCTAAAGTATGGCTGCAGATTCTCGAGTGGGTGCTGGACTGCCATGTGGGCGGGACAAGGACTGATATGCAAATGGTTATTTCCCTTCTGTGAAAGGTACAATGAGCTAAAGTGTGGCTGCAGACTCTCGAGTGCGTACCTTCCCAAACAACAGGTCATTTAGCCCTGTTCGTTCTCGTAGAGGGGCACCTTTGACTAATTCTTTATTGTTTAAGGGACTTAGGTTTAGTCACCCTAAGTTTCCTAGGGTCATCCAGATGTGGACCCCTTGCTCACTGTGCTCAGAGAGGCACAGCTCCACCTCACTTATGAGGCCCAAAAAGGCTGAAACACGTGTCCGGTGTTGCTGTTGGTACTCTTGTTCAGAAGAGAATTTCCATAACATTTTGGTGCTGGACAGAGACTGATATGCAAATGGAGGTTTCCCTTCCGTGAAAGGGTTCCATGTCATTTCATCGCGGGATGAAATTTCGATGGGTTTTATCTCTGCGTAAATATTAACAAAAAAAAAATTGAATTTTTATTTTTTATTTTTGGGGGAATCACCCTGAAACCTCTCATCCCCTTTAATTTTGTATTTATTCCCGAACACCCACACCCCATATATATATTTTTCTAACACCCCATAAAAATTAAATGAGTTTTTTCATTAAAATATCTGCGGAGAAAGACACTGCGAAATTACACCCCGTGATGCAAGGACTTCGTACCGTGAAAGGTAAAGTAAGCTAAAGTGTGGCTGCGGACTCTCGAGTCGGTACCTTCCCAAAGAACAGGTCATTTAGCCGCATTCGTTCTCGCAGAGGGGCGGCCGCCTATGACTATTATTTTTAATTTGAAAGTTAACCAGCCAAAACTGATGTTAAACATTTTTGAAAAAGAAATATACAAAATAGTTCGAATGACCCCTAAAATGTTGGTGCCCTCATTGATTATATCCAACATAAACTGAGGCGTTCCATAAGTACCCAAATCCAATTTATAAGATCAAATTGGCACATTCAGGTGATTGATGTGAATGCAACTATAAGAGCTGCTGCTCGAAATAAAAGGAGCATGACGTTTCTGCAGTAACTTTTTAACCCTTCGATTAATGACACTCTTTTATTTTAACCTTTGTTTTCCCACCTTTCAGTCACACTGCCCTAAGCATGGCCTGTTCCTCATAAGTAAGATAGCAATGCTGGCATTCCTTTTGCTAAACTGGCATTGATGAAGCATTGATGTTTAGTCTAAAACCAGTTGTATTTGTTTTTAGTGAAAGACCAATGGGATCATGCCTGTGAGTGGTATAATATTGGTCAGGCAGTAGTCCACAAAGAGTTACTATTTTTAGTTTTGGGTATTAGAGCTGAAAATATTTTATTGGGGTACTGCTATGAGAGACATGGCATGTGAGGAGGGGCACACAGTGTGTGAGTGTTTGGTCATTTACCACCCACTGACTGCCCCTGGCCATGCTAATCCCTATGGCCATTCTCACCCATTAAGTCCCCACCCATAGCACACCCTCTTGGTATCTCTTTGAGCTAGCTCTTTCAAGCAGTAACATCAAACTTTGGCCTGCCAGTGTTATTTCTAAGCAGCCTGCTGAGAGTTGATGGCTTTATTGCAGCTCTTAAAGGCACAATTGGTGTAATAAAAATGTCTTGACCAAGTGTGCCTTTAGCGAGGGGGCGTGGCCAACTGCTGAACGATGAGGACGTGATCCGCCATTGCTCTTGAGCCGTCAGCCAAATCCTGAGCTAAATCCTGCAAAAATAGCCATTGTGGACTGTTCAAAACCGCTCATATAACTGTCTGGACACAGGCGGCATCGATACCTGCATGAGCGGAGCAGAATCGGCGAAAGATCCTGAAGATACGGCGACCCGTAAATACGGACTCGCTCTGCTTCGGAGCGCCTGAGGACCCCTCCGCTTCCCTGAGACGGCAACCCCCGCTGCACTGTATGTCAACGTCGTGGTAAGGAGAGGAGGGTGGCTGCGTGCTGGAACTGGGGATTGTGATCGCTGCCCTCGCCCCCCCCCCGGCCACACACGCATGCCTGGGCCCCCTACACACTGCAAACCGGGCCTGGCAGTGCTGGGCGCGAGGGCAGGCAAGGCGGCTGGGCCTCTGGTGGAAGGTGCTCGATAGCAGACTGACCCTGTGCCCCATACTAGGGGTCACGAAAACGAGCGGGGGCGCCGAGGACCACCACCCTGCTCCTACCCTAATTAAATGAAAAAGCCGCAAACAAGGGGACTAAGTGCAGTGCACACACGTTGGCCCTTCACACAATAGGGCTAAAGGAAGTGCACAGTATAAGCTGATACCAAGCAGGCATGTGGAGGACGAAAAATTAATAAGCGAATATCCGGAATCATTCCAACAGTGTCCGATGCAGAACACAGTAAGTGGGCTTTAGAATAGTTGTAGACAACATCTCCCGGCTGCCGCCCTGTACTCAAAGCTCTAACTTCTGAAACTACCTCTATCACTGTTTCCACAACACAAGTGCAAGTATCCAAACTGAGACAGCGCCTCGCCCCGGGGCGAATCGAACTGGTTGCCACCTTCAGAAAGGATATACCTATACGCTCAGAACTGCCACCAGCCCTGACAGCACCCCTACTGCACTGAACGGCGAGTCTACACACCAGCCCCACCGAAATCAGATCCATAAACTGATAAGCACGGGGCAAGAGGACCCAGAGGCACCCCCCCCGAACAGTCATCGCAAGGTTCCTAAATTATAGAGGCAGGGACGCCCTGCTGCAACTGGCAAGGTCAAAGGGAACAATCACATACAACGCATCAAGGATTGCTTTCTTCCCTGACTTCACCAGAGAAGTACAGAAGGCACGCCAATCCTTCGATCCACTCAAAAAATGCCTGCAGACGATGGGAGTCAAGTATGGACTGTTTTTTCCTGCCCAGCTTAAAATCTTTCATAAAGGAACATCTGTCCACTTTACTGACCCCAAGGAAGCTTGGAACTGGGCGGAAAGGCACATAGAAGGAGGCTGGGGCGCCGAGGGGAGGCGGAGAGGGGAATGTGGCAGACCGCATCCTGAGCGACCACCAGAAATGGAACTCCAGCAGAACCCGCACATTGCGATCACGCATCAGGCAAACAAATAATTAGCAACAATGCCGCTCCCATGAAAGAAATTGCCGAACGGAATAGGCAAGGAAACGCAGTCTTGATAATGCAAACCTGAAGCACATGGCACACCAAGACTGGCGACTGACCAGCAACCACCCCCGAGACGACAAAAAGAACTCAAAGTACCCTAAAGAGGTGCTGTACAACCAAGCTCCAACTAGTATCCGGTTCATGAGATCCAGCTGAGCTATATCGCATGGGCTCGGGGCGCTCCCAAACTGGAAAGCCCCGCTAACGCAAGGCGGACACATGCTGGTTGAAGCTTAACTGTTTCATAAGTTTAAATTGGGCCGACAGATGCTTCAGTTGTGGGTGGAGTATGGGAAGGGGGAGTTGGAACTGTTATTTTTATTCAACGTTTAGCATACAATGACAACATGAGAATACTACAAGAGGCATTTGCTGCAACAAAATCCGCCTTACTGTCTCCGGCGTAAATACAATCTACAGGATGCACCCGGGAAACTCACAACCAAATACCTGTTGGCATCTGCATCGACTCCAAATAACAAACACCTAAAGCTCATAACCTGGAACGTGAATGGCCTGGGATCCAGCATCAAAAGAAGACTAGTGCTGCAATACATAAACAGACACTCCCCGGATATAGCCCTCTTAACCAAAACACACCAGGCGGGAACCACATGTACACTATTCCAGAGATCCAATTATCGCACAGCGATACATGCTGGTTTCTCCACAGGGGCGAGAGGAGTACTGATACTGATCCATAAGAGACTACCGCTTGAAATCAAAAAAGTAACACGAGACAGCGGTGGACGATACGTAAACCTGCGAGCATCACTATGGAATCAAGCCCTGGCAATTACTGCAATTTACTCCCCACCAGCCCTCCTCAACACCTTGCTAGCTGACATTACCCCTATCCTAGCGACAGGAATGGCAGATACGTGCATGTTAGGAGGGGACTTCAATGAAGTAATGAACAATGCCCTAGACCGTACACATCTGCGGACCAGAAACCCTACCACTGTCACCAGACTCGCCGCCTTTGCGTCCGCACTGGGGCTCCGAGACACGTGGCGAGAACTACATGGAGAAGAACGCGAGTACTCCTTCCATTCAGGAGCGCATGCCTCAATGTCCAGGATAGATAATTTCTTTCTTCCATCCCAGAACATTCATAAAGCCTGTAACACATCCTTCCTTTCACGAGGCATATCCGATCACTCCCCACTATTAGTAGAGCTGGAAACGGAGAGACCACGCCCGCCGCCCACCTAGTGTCTTAACTCCTACTACTTACGGTTCCCAGACCTACAAGAAAAAATAGAAGCGGCCACCTCCAACTACTTCGAGCTGAATGCAGGCTCGACGGATGATCCCTCCATCCTGTGGGAAGCGTACAAACCAGTCCTGCGAGGCGAGATCATATCATGGACTTCCGCTAAGAAAAAGACGCAACGCGAGTTGATCACTGATGCCGAAAAGGAAGTTGTGACTAAGGAAGCAGAACATATCTCCAGCGACACCCCCAGACACACAGAGCCCTAATTCTGGCACAGAAAAAGTTACATAATCTGTCGCTAGATTGTGCCCAAAAAGCACATAGCGCCATGAAAGCACGGTTATACGATACGGGGGAAAAAGCAGGTAAGATGCTCGCATGGTTAGAAAAACGTGATGAAGGTCAACGTACAGTAAAGAACATCAAAACAAGAGAAGCCAAAATAGTCTCCACTGATGCGGAAATAGCAGAATGCTTTGCTGACTTCTACGAAGGACTCTATGCGCCTCCCACCAATACAGCGAACAGCTCCATATTGGACGAGACCGATCTTCCATTCCTCACCATGGAACAAGCTGAAGCGCTAGATGGCAAAATAACAGAAGAAGAGATCTCGACAGCCATAGCACAACTCCAAGCCGGCAAAACCCCAGGTCCCAACGGTTTCCCTATTGACATTTGGAAACGTCTGAGCCATCTAGACTTACCCGCTCACCTACTCAACCTGTTCGAAGTCTCCCTACTGAAAGGCGTGCTCCCGCCAGACCTCCGCAAAGCCACGATAATTGTGATCCGCCTAAAAAAAAAAAAAACACCGGACGAATGTGGCTCCTACAGGCCCATACCATTGATCAATGCCAAAGCGAAAATACTGGCCAAAGTGTTAGCGAACAGGCTCCAAATGGTCATCACAGCACTGATCCACCCTGACCGCGACACTGTTGGACATAGATTTCAAAAAGGCCTTTGATTCGGTGTACTGGGAGGCATTATGGACAATCATGAGGAAAATGAACTTCGGCAAGCCATTTATAAAATGGGTCCAGCTTCTGTATAATAACCCCCTGGCAGAGGTGAAAGTGAACGGATGACTCTCGCGTGTCTTTCAACTGGGGAAGGGCACCAGTCAAGGATGTCCTCTCTCGGCAATGCTGTTTGCCCTAATAATCGAGCCACTGGCAGTCATTCTGCGGGATACGGACACATGGTCAGGTTTTCACTGGAACTCAGAGTGGGAAGACAGGATATCCATATATGCGGACGACCTCCTGATATACTTAGGAGACCCGGCAATCTCAGGCCCCATAGTCACTGAAATCCTAATACATTACAGAGCCTTTAGCGGCCTCAGGGTGAACTGGCTCAAGTCTGTACTCTTCCCAGTGAAGGGCGTGGACTGTATACCACCACATGGCTCCCCCTATCAGAATGAGCTTACACAGTTCCGGTACCTAGGCATCACTATCACCAATGCACTTGACACTTACATACCCCAAAACCTATACCCACTAGTTAAGACATTTGAACAAGATGTGGTCCATTGGGAAGCATTACCATTGACACTATTAGGTAGAGCAGCGCTCTTCAAGATGTTGGCCCTACCCCAATTCTTGTACATTCTTCAAAATGCCCCTCTTCATATCCCCACATAAGAATTCCGTAAAATAGATACAACAACACGCAAACTGTTGTGGGGAAGGAAACACCCCAGGATAGCTCTCAAAACCCTCCAACGTTCAGTCTGGGAAGGGGGATAGGTCTCCCCAACGTCCAAGTCTACTACTGGGCGACCCAAATGGCAACAGTCAATGATATTCTTCATGGCAATCCAAAACTTCCGCATATACATGCGGAAATAAATGCACGGCACGGTGTGTCCCCGCTCGAAAGTCTTTATGGGAAACAGTGTCGCCCTCCCGAGCGCTCGATAGTGGCGCAGACAGCACAAATATGGAAAGAGATACACAAATATATTGGCTGGGATAATAGAATCACTCCAGTCCAGCCTCTTTGGAATAACGCCCATCTCACAGGCCTCAGCAAACTCCCCAAATGGCCTGGCTTGGCCGCAGCCGATATACATACCTTACAACAAATATTTGTGAATAATCAGCTCATTCCATTTGCCAAGATCTCTGTTCAATATGCCCTCCCAACTCCGAACGTTACAACTACGAACAACTACATCATGCCCTTTCGGCCCAAAGGGACCAAATGGTAGACATGCCGGAATGCACGCCTATAGAAAGAAATATAGTCGTAGAAAACAAAGTCACATCCACCATGTACAATGCCATTTCCGTATTTGCCACGCCAGAACTATCAGGCCTGAAACTGAAATGGGAAGGAGATGTTGGCCCAATACTCCCCGAAGATTGGATTTCGGCCCTGATGCACCCCAGAGATATTGCAATTTCGGCCATAATCAGACTGATTCAACTAAAGATCCTCCACAGAATATACTATTCGCGTCTAACACTGTATAATTGGGGGAGAGCAACCGACCCCAAATGCAAACGCTGTAAACAGGAAGAAGGTACCTTCTACCACATCCTATGGCAATGGACGCAAATACAATACTTTTGGCGACAGTGTAGTGAAAGACTCTCGAGGGTCATGGGCCGCCCGATACCAACTGACCCAAAACTCCTCATCCTGGGGATTGAAGAGGAAGGAGAACTGTCCCGCTTCGAAAAGCTGCTGCTCTCAACGGCCGCAGGGATTGCCAAAAGAAACATTGCACAATTGTGGGGATCAGAAATGAGCCCAAGCTATGACCAATGGACTGCGGGCGTAGATGCTATCAGCCTGATGGAACGCCGAGTATATCAAGCACGTGGCTGCCCAGGCAAGGCGGACAAAATATGGGGAAAATGGGAACAAGTACTATGAGCACGCAGTGCTTGGGCGAGCGAATGAACTTCAACACGTATCCTCGTCATCACGCCAGGACCATACGCAATGCCTTTTCATATGTATGCAGTTATTTTGTATTTTTATTTTGTTTGTTCGGATATTGAATGTTCTGAATGCATGTACAAAACTCAATAAAATGTATTATTAAAATTTTTAAAAAAGTGTGCCTTTAGCCACTTGATTGAGATATGTTCCCAGCACTGAAGACCTGTTAAAAACAAGCATTGCTAAAGCCAACTGTTGTGGCTTGTGTGTTGCTATTGGATATACATTTTCTGGGCCCTGCTATTGTATACCAGATAATCACACCACTTACAGCTGTTGTTTTCTTAGGTCAAGGTACTTCCCTTTTGCAGTGCCTGGCAAATGCGTATCCAATGCCTGCACATAAGCAAAAACTGTTAGATTTGCCAGTTCTTGTTGGTGCTTAGTCCAGTCCAGGTCTAATACCAATAGAAGAGCCTGTCATTCAGTGGCCAAAAAGGACTGATGTGATCTCCTTGCCCAGCTGAACAATGCATCATCCCATACTATCTATCTATCTATCTATCTATCTATCTATTTATAAAAGTCAACATTTGTGGGTTTGTGGCTTGGTGAAGCGTTGTTTCTTATACAATTCCACACTGTTTCACCAATCTGCATCAAACTTTGCATAGTTACCTGTTAGAATCCACCAAACGTTTCTGGCTACATGACATTTGGACACTCCACCCCTTTTCCCCGGATTTCAACAAAACTCAAAATTTGTGGGTTTGTGTCTTCCACACCGTTTCACCAATCTGCATCCAATTTTGCAGTTACCTTTGCACTTCAAAGTGCAAAGCCCATCAAGCGATGAGGGAATCGGAACAGCGACCTACAGGATCATTGATTTTCAACAATTGATGAGTGTTTTCATGTCTGTCCACAGAACAGAGAACGTGTACTTTTTGCTAGTAGTTCATAAAAGAAATGAAAGCATGTGAAATTATGCAATATGTGTTCTTTAATAAAAGCATTATGACAGTGTTAACAATTTGTCGTGTTTTTAAAACGAGCGGAAAAAAATAAAACACATTTCTTTAAAGCTGCTGCTAAGTGCTAAATTAACTACTACCTTCTAGAGCCTAGCATACACACAGTCGGAACATTATCTCTGTAGATCCATTTGCTATATGGATCTCTCACCGTAAGCGCATTAATCACAGACAAGACAGCGGTGCCATGCCATCTGCCTGAGGCGGGGCAGGTGGGAAAACAGAGCTAAAACCAGGTTACAAGTTTCAAATTGAAGAGTCATGGACAGGGCTGCTGCGTGCACCATAATAAATAGCGGGACGCGCAGTGACACAGGGAAGACAGGTACATAGGCAGCGTGACAATGCTTCCTGTGGCTCTTTGGGAGTGTCCTGCCCTCTATTGGTGCAAGCCTCATTCTGCGTCTGTTCATTGTAGCAGCCATAGACGCCGACTTTTGATGTTTACTACTGGGGCCACATTGTGTATGTGAGCATATTGCATCCTTAACCCTTTAAGTGCCAAGGACGAGGTATCTCGTCCTTGGGATTACCTCCCCAGTGCCAAGTACGAGATAGCTCGTCCTTAGCACTTAAGGGGTTAATGAAGGAGAAAATGATAGAAGGCTTTGCATGGTGAAATACTGAAATTACCAAAAAAGGCCTTGGCACTGGGGGGGGGGGGACCCTAATCCTGTAAATGTATGACGCTTTGCATTAAAAAAAACTGTGAACCCCTTAAGGTAGTTCTGTAAAACACGTGATTTATTTTTAAGGTGTGTGTGTGGGTGCATACAGTTGTATAGTTTTGTAGAACAGTAGTGTTACTATCGCAAAAGTGCGGAGACAGCCCCAACAGAATTCTCACATATACATATAGCTTGCGCAAGCTCTCTGGAGATCTACCTCAGGGGCGGCACCAGATCCTTTCAACCTTTTCAGTTAAACTGGGCCTCGAGCCTGCGGGGGGTTGGGGGGAGTGGTGGGGCAGAGTCGCTGCCCGCATGTTGGCAATCTTATCACAAAGCAAAATACTTATTTAATTCAGTACATTAAATGTGCACTTTGCAGGCACCTACATTACAGGCTGCCTTGGCTGATGTCCTCAGGCCGTCACCCCTCTCAGTCTTTGCAGTATCCAGAAGCATTCCTATCATCTTTTTGCCTTGTTACTCCGGTTTTGACTGCAGTAGCACCTTGCTGACAAGTACAGCTTCATAACATTTCAGTAGACATTTAGTTCTCCAACTCCCCGCTTGCTGCCTTTCATTGTTATGTGCAGATGCGAATAAACCGTGTGCTGTGCTGCGTGTGATAGGTCACAGCTACTCATCCCCGCCCTCCATTCCATCATTTCGCTAATATCTGTGCAACCCAGTGGTGCAACAGACTGGTTTTCCCTGCAGTAGGCAAGGGGCGGCCCACCCCCCACCCAACACCATTTTGAAATGGGCCTCCTTGAGCCCCGACACATCTTCAACTGGTCCTGATCTACTTATATGTGTACCGGCCCCGTGGGATGTACCTGCTTGGTTAGTGGAGGTCAATGTTTTCACATCAGCTATACAACAGTGATCTAGATGTTTACATGCAAAGTATCTGCTCAATATGATCATTCTTAAGGCCAGCAAAGATAATACTGTCATACCACTGCCCATTTGATGACTGGTGAATGCTTTTGATTGGAGGAGTGTAGACATTTCCTATGAATATGCAGGAGCAACCCAGCGCAGTAAGGGGAGGTCCCCTGAGAAAATGTGTTAAATAATAGGATCAAACTGTGTATTTTACAGTACACTTTCTGTGAAAACTGGGGTAAAAGTCCACAGTTTCCAATCGGTTGTGTAGGGTAAAAAATGAAAAAGATCCAATAAATGGCAAGTCACCAACAGTGCACAGGAACATTTTCTAACACATTTTCATGATGCGCAGTATATGCCAGTATTCTGCCTCTTTAGAAAAAAACAAAAGCATGTTCATGCTGGCTGAATCAATATGTGCCAGCATTCCCTCATAAGAACATAATCATGTCTGCGTTGCCTATAACGCCAATAATGATGCTATAAGAAGACATATCCATGCTAGCTCTGCCAGTATATGCCAGTATACCCACTAGGAACATACTCCTGTTGGCTGCGTTCATAATGTCAGTATAAATGCCATCCCCCTGTAAAAAACACATTTCCATACAGGCTGCACCAATTTGGCGGCTATGGCCACGTAAGAACACTCATTCAGGCGCGCACCTTCTGAACACTCTCACTGCACTCTCATTCCCATGTGCACATAATCAAACCCTTAGACAATGTTCACAGACATTTGCATGCATGCATATGCACCCTCGCATGCACACATACAAAAATGCATTTTTCTTACCTGCTCCCCCAATTACGGACTTCATGCCACCTCCAAGCGGCCCCCCTGTCAGATCCTGAAAGATTTAGACAAGCTGCGGCGACCTCCTGGGAGTCATGTAGTTATGTCAATTCCCCTTTGAGACTAAGAGATCACTCCCCAGAGATTTTAACAGGGAGGGGACCCTTACCCCCAAAAGATATGCGACGTATTGTTGCGCTTCTGAGCTGGATAACTGGGGTCACCTCAGACAGCAGCCACAAAGGGAAATAACAAAAAATGGCATTTGAATAACAATACGCGTGGAGACAATTTCCCTCCTGACTGTTGCTCAAACCACCTAAAGACATTTTCTGTAAATTGTCTATGAATACTATCATTTTTAACACACGAATATTTGCATACCTCTAAACGTAATATAATACCTGACTACAAGTACCATAATGCAGGACCATTCTGTTCTGGGGAGGAGTATTCCTAACAGTACGCCCCCTCCTAGCACTTCCTTCTCGAGGAGACAGGGAAAATCAACCTGGTTAGCCAGGTTGGTATTTATGAAATAGCATGAGTAGTCTTGGGGCATGGACATCCCTAGCTGGAACCCAAGATCTATCTTCTGGCCCGTATCCTTTCCAGTCCACCAGATACTCTACTGTTACAGTATTTGTTGGAATCTAGGATTATAAAGATCTCATACTCTTCATCCGACCCTGCCGGTTTGATTTCAGAATGTATTCTATTAGGAAAGGACTGGGAATGACAGACAGATTTCAAGAGGCATACGTGGAATACCGGGTGAACCTTATATGTCGGAGGGAGAGTACATTGCACAGCTACTGGATTCATGATTTTCAGTATGGGAAATGGCCCTATGTAGCGTTGTTTAAGTTCTCCAGCATGGGGTCTGGCATGGATTCACATGCTCATGAATATTCCCAGTCGTCAGGCCGGGAATCCTCAGTATAGAAAAAAATCAGTATCAGTTTCGTTTCTGATCTGTCTTTCTTAGTAGTAACCAATCACTGATCTCTGGGTCATACTGCCCCCAGCCGCCACTGACTGCCCTCTCCCTAAGCCCTGCCTCTGGCAGCCATCCTCAGATTTTTACCGCACGTTCAAGTGTTGGGAGTCCTCGTGCTGTAGCTCTCGAGCTTTTGCTGCGTTTTTGCGCTTTTTCAGGAGATTTTTCTAATTTTTCGGTTAAATAGAGCCCCAAGCTCCACCGTTTCTACATCCGATCAACGGGGACCCGTTTCAGAGTTTTCTATGCCCCTCAAGGGTGAAGATTTTATCGAGTTACGCTTTTGGAGGATTCCAGAAGTTCCGAGGCCTACTTCGGACATGGCCCAGGAGAAAGGAAGCTCGACGCCCGGGAAGCTGATCAGGACCTGCCCTGGATGCCAGCTTCAGAATGTGTTCAAGGAGGACGAGCATTCGTTATGCCTCTACTGTCTCCATGAGGACAAGACGCACGTGGAGAAGGACTGTGCATTTTGTGGGAACATGTCGGAGCGGACCATGAAGGATCGCCACCTCCGTCTCGCCAACTGGCTGGAAGGGAAGAGCCCGTCAGGCGAGAAGAAGAAAAAGAAGTCCGAGCGGTCTTCTAAGTCCTGTGAGGGCGCCCCGGCGACGGGGGCCCAACAAAAGGCCAAGCACCGCGAGTCCGCGGGCACCGGGAGCGCCGAACGGTCAGGCTCCTTGGCTGCCAGGCAGGGCGCATCCTCCCCGGCGCCATCAACCACGAGCCAACGCTCTGGCTCGGGTAAGAGGAAGTCCGAGAACCGGGCGAAGCTTCTGGAGAGGCCCTGGTCGATCTCGAAGATTCCGGCAGAGGGGGAGCGAGGCTCGGACCCTCCCCCCAAGGTGAAGGCCCCAGGCGTACAGAAGGTGACCATGGCCTTAATTCACCCTGCTAAGACCTCCATTGAGGATATCGCAGCGGCCCTGGCTCAGCCTGTGGAGGCTACGCCAGTGGAGGCGACCTCAGGATCCAGAGTCTCCCTGCCACCGCGGAGGGAGTCGTCTTTCAGGCCCATCGAGAAGACCCCCACGAAGTCCCCGTTGGAGAAGGAGGGGGAGGGGCAGGTGGCCATCATGGATACGGACACGACCTCTGAAGAAGAGCTCATCGAAGTCGTGGAGGAGGCCCAGCCCATCAGGAGGGATAACAACGAGGGCGACGACGAGAGCGACAGTGTCGGCGACGAGGTTCCTCAAGAGCCCTCGCGCCCGTCGTTTCTGGTGCCGCAGGACACTTCGGTGGCCATTTTGTCAGCAATTCAGTCCTTATGCTCGGAGATAAGGACAAGGTTCCACCCCCAACCCCGCACGGAGGTACCTGAGCCAGACCCGACGGGGGAACCGGAGCTGGGACCTTCGGAAAGTCCACCGCATAAGAAGAGGAGGGCGCATCCTCCGCCACCTCTCCCACCTCTGCAGCCTGCTCTGCCTCCCCCCCGGTCTACTACCCACGGGGATGATACAGGCACGGACACGGCTACGACAGGTACAGATG
Source organism: Ambystoma mexicanum (assembly GCF_040938575.1). Lineage (NCBI taxonomy): Eukaryota > Metazoa > Chordata > Amphibia > Caudata > Ambystomatidae > Ambystoma > Ambystoma mexicanum. Next base: position 188,706,939 of record NC_090932.1, read on the forward strand.
ATGGAGGCGACGACGGGACGTGTCCCCCGTCGCCCCCTGCTCGGGCATCCCCGCCTGACGAGATTGGATCCTTCCATGCCATGATTTCTAGGGCATCCGAGCTCTTCCAGCTCTGCCCCGAAGAGAAGAAGGAAGGGTTCCTTTACCAACAGCGTGAGGCTAAGAGGAAGACGGTCCTCGCCGTACCACTTATTGATGACATCTGGGATGAGGGGCTCGCCCTCCTCAAGAACCCTGCCATGGCGCCTGCAAAGAGGGACCGGTACGAGAAGAAGTACTGGGTCCCCGACGCTGCCCCCTTGTGCCTTCGGGCGCAACCTACCCCGGATTCGGTCGTCTCGGCGGCGGCAAAGAAGAAAGCTGAGGGGGCATCGGCCTCGACATCAACTTCCCAGCCGGACGGCGAGGGCAAGAAGCTGGACATGATGGGACGACGGGCCATCTCATCCGCAGCGACGACTATCAAGGCGGCCAACGCCCTGGCTATCGTAGCCCGCTACGACAGGGAGTTGTGGTTCAAAATCGCCCCTCTATTGGACTTCCTTCCGGACGCCAAAAGGGCTGAGGCCCTTGAAATCTTACAGGAAGGTGAGATTGCTTCGGACCACGTCATCACGGTGGCAACGGACATCGCCGACACCGGTTTCCGTCAGTTGGGCAACAGCGTTTGCCTGAGACGACGAGGATGGCTCAAGGCGACGGATTTCCGCCAGGACGTACAAACCAAAGTTTTGGACATGCTCTTCGACGGGAACAACCTGTTTGGGAAGGCGGTTGATGAGTCCCTTCAGGCTATCAAGACAGACACAGAGACTGCCCGGGCACTGAGAGTGCTCCAACAACAACGGCCGTCCTTTCGGAGCTCCGGAGGCAGACAAGGTGCCTCCAAGGGATCCGGCAGTGGCTCCTCGACGTACCGCCAAGCGGCAAGATCTTCTTTTCAGGAGGCCTACAGGGGACGCGGCAAGTCAGGTGGTGCCCGTCGTCGTCGACAGGGAGGTCAAGGAGGCCAGGCGGCCTCCAAACAAGATTGAACCGACCGTGGAGTCGGGCCCCCGCCGAACCACCCCGGTGGGAGGCCGGCTGACGAGGTTCGTCAGCATGTGGGAGTCCATCTCCACTGACCGTTGGGTGCTGGACGTACTGGCCTAGGGGCACGCCCTCGAGTTCCAGAAGAAGTGCCCTCACGTTCCACCCGTGGCCAGGAAGGAAAATCACATCCCTCAACTACTGTTGGAAGTAAGGGTGATGCTCAAGAAAGGTGCCATCGAGCTCGTCCCATAGAGGCTTCGGGGCTCCGGAGTTTACTCAAGGTACTTCCTCGTAAAGAAGAAGACAGGAGGATGGCGTCCCATTCTGGACCTGCGACGCCTGAACAAGTACATCAAGGCACAGAAGTTCCGGATGGTCACCCTCCAGCACGTGCTGGGACAGCTGGAGGAGGGCGATTTCCTGTCGTCATTGGACTTGGAGGATGCGTACTTCCACATCCCCATTCTAAAAAGACACCGAAAGTTCCTCAGGTTCGTGGTCCAGGGGCGGCACTCACGGTACCAGTTCAAGGCCCTCCTGTTCGGATTGAAGTCGGCACCCAGGGTGTTCACCAAGTGCCTCACACTGGTGGCGGCACGGCTGCACCTGCAGGGGATCCACGTCTACCCCTACCTGGACGACTGGCTCATCCGGGCAAGGACAAGGGAGCTCGCCGTGGAGTACACTGCAAAGACTGTTCAGCTGCTCACGGACCTGGGGTTCTCCATCAACTTGCCAAAATCCCACCTGGTCCCGTCGCAAGTCGCCCTGTTTCTGGGAGCCAAGCTCGACACAGTGGCGCGGCTGGCCTCGCTGTCGGAGGAAAGGACCAGGACCATCCTGGGCAAGGTGCAGCGTCTGCTGGCCACGGACATGGCCAGGGTAAGATCTATCAAGTCCCTCCTCGGGATGATGTCCTCCTGCATTTATCTGGTGCGCCTTTGAAGGCTTCGGATGCGCCCCTTACAAGAGTTCCTCGATGCCCGCTGGGTCCAGTCGACGGGCAGCTTCGAGGACAGGATCCCACTCAACGAGACGTTCCGTCAGGCGATCCGGTGGTGGGGTACCCGCTCTCATCTGTCGGCGGGCACTGACTTTCAGACCCCAGCTCACCAGGTGACGGTGATGACGGATGCCTTCCTGGAAGGTTGGGGAGCGCACTCCGGAGATCTTCACGCGAGAGGCCTTTGGCTCCCGGAGGAGAAGTCACTGCACATCAACATCTTGGAGCTCTGCACAGTGCTCTGGGCCCTCAGGTCTTTTCTTCCGTCCCTCAAGGGCAAGGTGGTGAGGATCTTCACCGACAACCACACCACAATGATCTACATCCGGAAGCAGGGCGGAACCAGATCCCCTGCCCTATCCAAGGATGGCATTGGGCCGTCGCCAAAGGGATGTTTCTGGTGCCTTTTCATCTGGCAGGAATAAAAAACACCATTGCTGACTCACTCAGCAGAGAGCTGCGCTCGTGCCACGAGTGGGAACTACGCCAGGATCAAGTGGATCGACTCTTCCGACAATGGGGAGAACCCTAGATCGATCTCTTTGCGACGGCGACGAACTCCAAGTGCCGGAGGTTCGCCAGCAGGTTCCCCCAGCCGAGGAGCATGGGCGATGCTTTCTTGTTCCTCTGGGACGGCCTATTTCTTTATGCTTTCCCTCCATTGCCGTTGCTGCTCCGGCTCATCATCCAGCTCAAGAGGTCCCGGTGCAGGATGATCCTCGTCGCACCGGCGTGGCCGAGACAGATCTGGTTCCCGGACCTTCTGGACTTGTCAGCGTCCACACCAGTCAAGCTGCCGACGGACGCGGATCTTCTCTCCAGAGAAGGAGGCGCCATTCTTCATCACAACCCAGAGTCGCTGAACTTGCAGGCCTGGCTCTTGCAGCACTAGAGTTTGGAGGGTACGACATCCCAGCCAACTGCAGAGAGGTTCTTGCAAAGGCCAGGGCGTCCTCGACTCTCAAGTGCTACGGACATAAATGGAAGCGGTTCTCTGTCTGGTGCCGTGCACAGAAGATTAACCCTCTGTGGATTATGGCCCCTCAGGTATTGCCGTACCTACTGTCATTGGCCAAGGCTGGACTAGTTCACGCTTCCATCAAGATACATCTGGCCACCATCTCACGATACACCAGAACTACGGGACGGGCGTCCTTGTGGTCTCATCGGCTGGTGAAGGAATTTATGAAAGGATTGTTCCGATCCTTCCTGCTGGTGAAGGCCCCTGCCCTGGCGTGGGAGCTCAACGTGGTGCTGACCAGGCTCATGGGGGTGCCATTTGAGCCTATGCATTCGGCACCGTTGAAGTTTCTGTCGTGGAAGACAGCATTTCTCATGGCCATCACCTCCGCACGACGAGTGGGAGAGATCCAGGCCCTATCTTGCAAGCCACCATACTTGACTTTTCACAACACGAGGGTGGTGCTGAGGACGCACCCCTCCTTCATGCCCAAGGTGCCGTCGGACTTCCACCTCAACGAACCCTTGGTGTTGCCAGTTTTCTTCCCGTCGCCTTTGTCGCCGGCTGAGAGGACTCTGCACTCGCTGGACGTAGCTAGAGCACTGAAGTTCTACATGGACCGCACAAAGAGTTTTCGGAAGACATCACAGCTGTTTGTAAACTTTGGACCTGTGAATCAAGGGAAGGCTCTCTCGAAGGCTTCCATTTCCAGATGGCTCTCTGGCTGCATCATGCACTGTCACCGGTTGGCAAACGACCGCTGCCCGGCCATCCGAGAGCCCACTCGACCAGAGCGATCGCTGCTACCACAGCATTCCCATCTGGTGTGCCCCTGCCCGACATCTGCAGGGCTGCGACGTGGAGGTCGACACACACCTTCACGAGATTCTACTGCGTCGATCGGGACTCCAGGGAGGAGTCCAGGGTCGGCCAAGCAGTGCTGCGCAACCTGTTCGCTTAAGGTGAGCCTGGTGAGGAGGTAAGAGATGCTTAATGTTGAGTTTTTTGTATTGCTTAATGTTGAGCCTGTTGCCACCTCCCGTGGTGTGCATGTGTATACTGCTATGTATTCTTATATTCATGAGCATGTGAATCCATGCCAGACCCCATGCTGGAGTGTCGTGACTTGCCGCGTAGTGAAGAGTAATGGGCCTCTGTCCACAAATCACCCACAGGGAAGAGTAAATGAACTCCCTGTGCGAGCTTTGAGGCCACAGGTGGTTTGATGGTTCGCCGGATCTGATGATGCCAAGGACCCCAGAGGCTGTTAAAAGGAAGTTTAGATTAGCACAGGCAAACACAGTACTTTGGTATGAAGAAGTGTGCAATAATCTCTTACCTAAACCCAGCAGGGATGATTCTGGGGTAACTTGGGTCTGGTGCGAGGGAGTGCCGCAGATCCGGACAGCCGTGTCCCAGAGGGTAGGTACAGGCTGTACCTGTGGCGCTGTCGTGACTTGAAAGGTACTTGAAACCAAAACACGTAGAGCCAATGGCCGAAGATCGTAGAGTCAAAAAAGGGGTGATCCGTAAACAATCCGTTAAGCAAAGCAAAGTGTCCAGAATACCGAGATCCGTGCAGTTCCGAGCGACAAGATCGAGGAGTAAGCAGGCCAGTCCGAGATTCATAAGCCAAAGTCCAAATCCGAAGTAACCAAGAAACGGGATATCTGCAAGCGCCGAACAGAGTCGTGGAACAGCTGTGAAGCAGTGAGAAACTCGAACTTCCCGGTTTTTATGTACGTCGACTCCCTATCACGTGAGCGGTACTCTGGACACGTGATCGGGAAGTCGTCGCGGAACCAGGAAGTAACCGCGATCGGGTGCTCCATCTCGAGCGCAGTCTCCATGGGAATTGCCAATGGAAACGAGGCAACAAACCGGGCCAGCCTCTACGCACGACCCGCACTCGCTGGTGACGGCGACTCCCTCGCACCCTAAGTGAGGATATGTCTCGGGAGGTGGGCGGCAACCCGGGGAAAGTAACAGTGTGTGCTGGGGTGTCAATCAAAGAGGTGCATTGTGGCGAGACTGGTTTGTTGTGCATGACAGAGCCCCCCCTCAATGGCCCACGACCACGTGGGCAGGAAGGAAGATCCCGGTGGAAACGGGAAACGAGTTTCGGGGCATGGACATCCCCAGCAGGGACCCAACAACGCTCCTCGGGGCCAAAACCCACCCAGTCCACGAGATACTGGAGACCACCCCTAATCACACGAGAACCCAATATAGCAGAAACCTCATACTCCACTGAGTCACACACTGTGATAGGGCCAGGCGTAGACCGGAGACGAGTAGGGGCCGGACAAGGTTTCAACAAAGAGGTGTGGAAGACGGGGTGAATGCGCCAGGAGGCAGGGACTGAGAGGCGATAGGCTACAGGGTTGATCACAGCAGAAATCCTATATGGGCCCACAAAACGGGGAAGCAGCTTGCGACAACCAGGAAGCCTAAGGTGACGAGAAGAGAGCCAAACCCTGTCCCCCACTACATAGGAAGGCGCCACTGCCCTCTTACGGTCCGCTGCAGCCTTCATTGTTTCCCGGGCCTCCTGAAGATGTGAAAGTGTTTGGGCCTGAACGGCCGCCAAGTCGCGGGCACAGGCGACAGCAGCCGGGTTGTCAGAGGGTGCCAGGTCCGGGATAGGTAAGGTGCGGGGGTGTTGACCATACAAAACATAAAAGGGAGAAGAGCCAGTGGAGGAATGTGTGGAGTTGTTGTATGAGAACTCAGCGAGATGTAGCAAGCCCAGCCAGGATTGTTGGTGTTGCAGAATCAGACAACGCAAATACTGTTCCATGGCCTGGTTCACCCTCTCAGTCTGGCCGTCCGTCTCCGGATGGTAAGCGGAGGAAAAGCGGGAATCGATACCCAGGAGAGCCGTGAGAGCACGCCAGAACCGAGAAGTGAATTGGGGCCCTCTATCCGAGACTATAATCGTGGGTAACCCAAAGAGACAAAAGACCGATTTAAAGAAGAGATCGGCCAAAGCTGGGGCAGAAGGGATACCAGAACAAGGTATGAAGCTAGCCATTTTGGAAAACGAGTCGACCACCACCCATATGGTGTCGAATCCCTTGGTCCGGGGTAGGTCTGTTACAAAATCCATGGAAACCGTGTGCCAGGGTCTGGGGGGTACAGGTAACGGAAGCAGGAGCCCCACCGGACACCCTCTGCGGTGCTTACACTGGGCGCATATAGCACAGGTGTTAACATACCCTTCTACGTCGTGTTTCATGGAGGGCCACCAACACCAACGTCTGAGAATGTCCAACGTGCGCTTTTGTCCGGGATGACCCTTGATGGCGCTATCGTGGGACCATTCCAGGGCGAGATTGCGAGCGTCGGTCGTAGGTAACCATAATCTGTTTTGGATATACGGCAACCCTTCATGAAACACCGGATCCCACTCGGTGACCTGATCAGGATGTAGCATAACCCATGTGCGGATCGAGTCTAACAGAGACAAAGGAGGGGTGCAGAGACAAATGACATGTTGGTTTAGTAGGTTTTCTGGGAAAACAGGTGGACACCCCACCCGGAGAGCGAGACAAAGCGTCCGCCTTCCCATGGGACAGCCCGGAACGATGTTTGATCTGGAAGTCAAAGGCCGCGAAGAATAAATGCCACCGCACCTGCCGACTGTTAATACACCTCAGCGAGGCCAGATCCTGGAGGTTGCGGTGGTCGGTGAACACCGTGACTGTGTGCCTTGCCCCCAACAAGTGATGCCGCCAGACTAAGAAGGCATCTTTGATGGCCAACAGTTCCTTCTCCGTGACGGTGTAATGCAGTTCCGTAGCAGAGAATTTTCGGGAATGAAACGCCACCGGATGCAATTGACCCGAATGAGGGCATCGTTGGGACAAGACCGCCCCAAGAGCGAAAGAGGACGCATCAGCCTCCACAATGAACGGGAGTTCTGGGTCGGGATGTTTCAGGACAGGAGCAGTTGTAAATGCAGACTTCAGGGCGTTAAAAGCCGCTTGGTGTACTTCCAACCAGACAAAGGGTGATTTGGGGCTGGTTAGGGCAGTAAGGGGAGCTACCAGAGACGAGAAGTCCTGGATGAAGCGTCTGTAGAAATTCGAGAACCCAAGGAAAGACTGCAGGGACTTGATGTTGCTGGGCTCCGGCCAGTCCAAAACCGCGCGGACCTTGGACTGGTTCATGGCTAAACCCCCAGGGGTAATATGGAATCCCAAGAATTCAACGCTTTCAGTGTGGAACTGGCACTTCTCGGGTTTGGCGTAGAGCGAGTGTTGGCGGAGGCGGGACAGTACCTCGCGGACGTGCCCTATGTGTTCTTTTATGTCCTGCGAGTATATCAGGATGTCGTCAAGGTATACTGCCACGCATACGTCCAACAAATCGTGAAACACTTCGTTCATGAAACGTTGGAAGGTAGCAGGGGCGTTACAAAGCCCGAAGGGCATGACTACGTATTCAAACAATCCGTAGCGAGTACAGAAGGCTGTTTTCCACTCGTCTCCGGAGCGGATTCTGACCAGGTTATAGGCCCCGCGGAGATCGAGTTTTGTGAAGATGGTAGCGTGACTTAACCTGTCTAGTAATGGGGTAATCAACGGTATGGGGTATCGATTTTTTATGGTGATTGAATTTAGTCGGCGGTAGTCCACACAAGGACGCAGATCGCCCTCCTTTTTAGGGACAAAGAATATAGGGCTGGCAGCTGGAGAGGTGGAGGGACGTATATGACCGACCTTCAAGGCTTCATGGATGTACTCCTTTAGTGCCTGTTCCTCCGAAGGAGATAAGGAGTAGATGCGTCCTGAGGGAATTGCGGAATCAGGGACTAGGTCAATGGGGCAGTTGTAGGATCGGTGTGGTGGGAGCACCTCCGAGGAACCCTTGTCAAAGACCTCCTGGAAGTCACCGTATTCTGCAGGGAAACCAACGGCAACTGCCCCCACCACATGAGGCTCCGGAGCCGCAGGGACATCCCCGTGCAGTGTGAGCTGCGCTATGGCCCCTAGGGCACGTGGAGGTGATTCTGTGTCGTCAGGAGCAGTGAGACAAAAATTCTGACACGTCTCAGATTCAAAATGGACCTGCCCCGACTTCCAGTCAATCAAGGGATTGTGTAGATGCAACCAAGGAAGACCCAGGATGATTCCGAACTGTGGCATTGTAATCAGATCGAAGGTGATGATTTCCTGATGCGTGTTTTGTATAATGAGGGTGATCGGGGCGGTTTGTTGCTTGATAGGGCCTGATATCAATGCTGTACCATCCACCGCTTGTACTGGCTCCGGATGTTGCTTGGTGATCAGAGGTAGGTTTAACGATCCGGCCAAGGTTATGTCGATGTAGTTGCCTGTGGCGCCGGAATCGATGTAAATCGAGACGACGTGGGCGGTATCGGGTGTAGGGTTAAGTGTAGCCTGTACCAACACTGGCCTGATCCTACCAAAGGCGGGTTTCCTGTCCGGGGAAACGGGAGTACTGCTCGAGCCGGTCCCCGGATCTAGGGTCGAGCACTCGGAAAAACCGGATTCTTGAGCTTAGGGCGTCTGGGACATGTCTTTACAAAATGGCCATTCAGGCCGCAGTAGAAACAAGCATGGTCGGTTCTCCTGCCATCCCTTTCTAGTTGCGTGATGGGACTGCGAATGCCACCTATTTGCATGGGTTCAATGCCTGTACTAGAGGAGGAGGAAGGTGAAGTGGCAATGGGGATTCCTGTTTCAAACCGACGCTCGGAACGTCTGGCGTCGATTTGCAATGCGAGGTCCACTAACTCAGTGTGGGTCGTGGGCAAGGATGGGACAACGGCCATAGCATCTTTCATGGTGTTATTGAGCCCCCTATAGAAAACGACTGCCCTTTTCGGTTCAGGCCAGGATGTTTCAGCGGCTAGCTGGTTGAAACGGGCAATGTATTCTAGGAGAGTACCCTTCCCTTGAGTTAGGTCTAACAATTCGAGGTCCCGAGATTGGGCTTTGTGATGTGTGTCGAACACACGGGACATTTCTGTGACTAGTAGCTCAAAGTCGTACAGGGCAGGGTTGTCGTTTTCCAACAAGGGGTTGGCCCATTCTGCTGCGGTACCGGCCAGATGGGACAAGGTGAATGCCGCTTTAGTGGTGGCGTCAGGAAACGCCTGAGGTCTACAGAGGAAATGTAACTTACACTGATTTATAAAGGTACGAAACTTTCGGGGGTCACCGTGGAACCTCTCAGGGGCGGCCAAGGGAAAAGGCGTGGGCATGAGTACTGGTAACTGAGGTGCTGCAGGAGCAATAGGAGGCTGGGGAATAATCGGCTGAGTAGCTGGGGGCCGTGCTGCAGCAGCGGCCTCCCCGAACTCGGCATCAACGGGCAAAGGAAATCGTGTGCTTTGGATTAAGTCTAGCCTCTGGTGTATCGTAGCATTAGCGGCAACCATATCCGCTCTTAGCAGTGCGAGTGCCTGTACCAAGGCAGCCACGGGGTCCTCAGCCGTAGGCTCCATACTCTCCACGACGCAAAGGCTTCACAGTCTGTCGTGACTGGCCGCGTAGTGAAGAGTAATGGGCCTCTGTCCACAAATCACCCACAGGGAAGAGTAAATGAACTCCCTGTGCGAGCTTTGAGGCCACAGGTGGTCTGATGGTTCGCCGGATCTGATGACGCCAAGGACCCCAGAGGCTGTTAAAAGGAAGTTTAGATTAGCACAGGCAAACACAGTACTTTGGTATGAAGAAGTGTGCAATAATCTCTTACCTAAACCCAGCAGGGATGATTCTGGGGTAACTTGGGTCTGGTGCGAGGGAGTGCCGCAGATCCGGACAGCCGTGTCCCAGAGGGTAGGTACCGGCTGTACCTGTGGCGCTGTCGTGACTTGAAAGGTACTTGAAACCAAAACACGTAGAGCCAATGGCCGAAGATCGTAGAGTCAAAAAAGGGGTGATCCGTAAACAATCCGTTAAGCAAAGCAAAGTGTCCAGAATACCGAGATCCGTGCAGTTCCGAGCGACAAGATCGAGGAGTAAGCAGGCCAGTCCGAGATTCATAAGCCAAAGTCCAAATCCGAAGTAACCAAGAAACGGGATATCTGCAAGCGCCGAACAGAGTCGTGGAACAGCTGTGAAGCGGTGAGAAACTCGAACTTCCTGGTTTTTATGTACGTCGACTCCCTATCACGTGAGCAGTACTCTGGACACGTGATCGGGAAGTCGTCGCGGAACCAGGAAGTAACCGCGATCGGGTGCTCCATCTCGAGCGCAGTCTCCATGGGAGTTGCCAATGGAAACGAGGCAACAAACCGGGCCAGCCTCTACGCACGACCCGCACTCGCTGGTGACGGCGACTCCCTCGCACCCTAAGTGAGGATATGTCTCGGGAGGTGGGCGGCAACCCGGGGAAAGTAACAGTGTGTGCTGGGGTGTCAAAGAGGTGCATTGTGGCGAGACTGGTTTGTTGTGCATGACATGGAGAAGGAACAAGTTAGTTACCTGTAACTGTTGTTCTCCAGCATGGGTCTGGCATGGATTCACATGCGAAGCCTCCCACCTACCCCTCTGCGGCTCTTCACTTGGTCATACTGCCACTTTACGTGCTACCAAATCTGAGGATGGCTGCCAGAGGCGGGACTTAGGGAGAGGGCAGTCATTGGGCTGGGGGCAGTATGACCCAGAGACCAGTGATTGGTTACTACTAAGAAAGACAGATCAGAAAAGAAACTGATACAGATTTTTTCTATACCGAGGTTTCCCGGCCTGACGACGGGGAATATTCATGAGCATATGAATCCATGCCAGACCCATGCTGGAGAACAACAGTTACAGGTAAGTAACTTGTTCCTTTCTAAGGACAGGCAGGTATTCTATGTTGGGTTGATAACCAGACCATGGGCCTCATTACGAGGTGGGCGGTAAGGGGTTAACGGCGCTGGTAAAGGTGCCGGCGCCGTTAACCCCTTACCGACCTTTTACGAGTCTGGTCGCGGGACCCGCAAAGGGCGCCTGGTAAAACCAGGCACCCTTAGCGGGTCCCGCTAGCAGACCAGGATGCTAACAACGGGCCCGTTATTAACGGGTCCGTTGTTAGCACCCTCCCCATTCCCAATAAGCTCTATGGGGGCTCAAATGGGGATGGACCGGGTCCGGGTTCCCTGAATGGGGAAATACCGGGCCCTCCAAGGTTGGAATGGCCCGGTACTTCCCCATTCAGGGAACCCGGTACCCGGAATGGAGGTAGCCATGCCGCAAATTGCAGCATGGTTACCTCCAGGGTCGTAATGACCCCCATATCTCTTCCAGCATATAAGGGACTTAGTTTCTTTTTTCTATCTGTATATTTATTGGCTTCATTTTACGCCTGTGTTAAGTCGTGTAAAGTTTTATTTTTACCAATCTGTAACTGGTTCACTAGATTTTGAACCGCCAGAATAGGATTTACGAATTTAGCAATTATAGTCATAGATACCACATGAAGTCCATATGAGACATGAAATGGTGCATATTGTAGGGAGGTGTTAAAAGCTTTATTGTATGCAAATTCAGCCAGGGGTAAGAGTGAAACCCCGTTGTTATCGTGTTCAGTGATATAGCAGCATAGATATTGGTCCAAAGTCTGGTTTTCACTGTCGGTCTGCCCATCCCTTTGGGGGTGGTAGGCTGAGGTAAAATGTAAGGATAGATGTAGTCTTTTGTCTAAGGTTTTCCAGAAAGCTGAGACAAGTTGGGACCCTCTATCATAAACGGGTAACCCGGGATGTCTTTATATGTGTTCGATAAACTCACTTGGCAATTGAGAGGCTGTAGGGACTTTAGGTAGGGCGATGAAATGCCCTAGTTTCATAAATGAATCAACCATCCAGATGACGGTACATCCTTCTGTCGGAGGTAGATTGGTTATGAAGTCCATTGAACAAGTATGCCAAGGATATTTGGGAAGTGTCAGAGATCATAACAGTCTTACTGGGGATGTTCGAAAAGACTTGGAGCGTGCACACATACCACATCCTTGCAGATAGTCTTTTACATCCATTCCCATAGTTTCCCACCAGACATGTTTTTCTAGGGTTTCACCTATATGCCGAAACCTTTGCATTGGAGTACAGAAAGGGAAGAATGGCCTATGAGGAAGGACACACAGGAATGACCTATGAGGAGGGACACAGAGGTGTTTGGTTGTGTGCTCACCCATTTCTGCCTCTGCCCACCCAATACACTTCCTTCTGGGAACTCTGGGAATCTACAGAAAAAAAGAGCATATGCAGGGATTTGCACATGTAAATGAATAGGTGCCTGGGTTTGTGTGTGTGTGTATGGTGAATGGTGTGTGAATGTGTGTGTGCTTGTGTTTAATGCCTGGATTACTTATTAACTGAACTGGTAGTGGTCTGCAGCTTCCATCTGGACCCGTGAGTTTTGGCCTGGATCTGGGAGTGAAAAGATCTGTTTCACTGTCAATGGAGCCTCAGACTTGTGCAGTGTGTCAGCGGTATTGGCCAATTGGACTGACATTTTTTGACCGTATGGCCCATTTTACTGAATTTAGGCTGTATGAAATGATCGTACAGCCAAAAATGTGGTCAAATGGGCCATACGGTTCCATTATAGCGAACAAGGGGAACAGGGTTTGCGGGGGTGTCCCCTGCTCCTCTTGCTCGCTATAATGGGAACAGTGGTTGCAGGGGTGTCCCCTGTTTCTGGGACATTGGAAGCGGGGGACTCTGCGACATCAGTTGTGACCAGCGTTGCAGGGACGGAACTGACGCTGCAGGGTCAGATGGAAAGCAGACAGTGAAAGATAAGTGTGGGGAGAGAGGTGAGGATGTATCGGGGGGGATGGATTGGTATGATTTTGCCCATGGCAAAATTGGGTTTGCAGCAAAATGAACTACGGTCCAATCATACCAATCCGCGTCAGCAGGGCTATTTGCACTTTAAAATGCCCTGCTGGGTTCTTCCTTTTATCCCATATTGATTACTGTAATTCTTTGTTTCTGGCCCAGCCTGCCTATTTATTGTGACTTCTCCAAGTTCTTCAAAATTCTGCAGCACAAGTGGCCACTTCTACTCCACGTTGCGCTCATATCTCACCTATGCTGCGGAACCTACATTGACTTTCTGCATTTCAGCGCATTCAATTTAAAGCATTATGCTTAGTGCATCGTGCCTTCTATGGTTGCAGTGCTGAGTACCTCCAGATGAATTTTCGTCCATATGTTCCTGGGCGAGCACTTCACATGGCGGATGCCTGCCTTGTTCCCATTCCTAGGTTCAAATTTAGCCGGATTGGTGGACGTTCTTTCTCTGTCACAGCTGCTTCTTTGTGGAATTCTCTTCCCTGTGCGCTTAGGGCTGCTTCTAATCATCTTTCTTTCCGTCAGTAGCTGAAAATGTATCTTTTTTAGTTTGTCTTTCCCACTGTTTTGCATTGTGCTTATAAAAATACTGGTAACGTAAAATAACTATTTGAGCTCGATTTAATCAGGCCTTACCATCAGGCTTTGTATTCAAAGTGCCAGCCAGTGTTTGTTTAAAGCAGTCCTCTAGGAGTTAATGACTTAATGGGAAGCTAATACCACTACAGATGTGCCTGGCAAGTGCCTTTCCTATGCCTACACAAAAGCCCAAATTGTTGGCATTGCCAATGCTTCTTCGATTTGGGGTCAGGGGATGGGACATTGGCAGTGGCAGGAGAGTAACAAGTGAACCTCGGATTCAATTAGAGAGCGGGACATGAGTGACGTGCCAGCCCCGCCTTCCACCCAGCCTGACCACATTGGGCTTTATAAGGCACACTTTTTGTGAGCAAGTTTTGTACTGGGGGTAGTGTTGCATGTAATTAGTTGGCGCTATCTTTCTGGTAATCTATTTCGTTGATGCCTTTTTTGTGAGGGGTCACAGATTGTACGCTCTGCTTTGTTAGCTATAATGATCAGGGGCTTTCCTTGAATACCACCAAAGAGATTTTGTCTTTTTTAATTTACATACTTGATTTGGTTTTGATTTTGATTATTTCTATAGCATATCAAACAGACTCAACTATCAGAAAAAAATTTGCAGTGGATGAACAGTGTATGCAATCTATGATTGAGGCTGTCTATCTAAACAAATAGGTTTTTAACATCTTTCTTGACAACCCCAGGGACTGACATGTTCTAATTTCCAATGGATGTTGGTTCCACAATTTGGGGCCATACACTCCAAATCTCCTGTCTTCCCTGGAAACCAAATTAGAGCGTGGTACTCTAACCAGTAGTTTGTCTCCGTAGCGTAAATCTCTACTCGGGTGATACAAAATCATCTTGCCAGTCAGATAATCTGGGGCTAGCCCATTGAGGCACTTATACATCAGGCAGGCCACTTTAAATTTAATTTGATCCTCGACCATTAGCCAATGAAGGTATCTACGCAGGACAGATACATGGTCCCTCTTCTTCAGATGCCCAATCAATCTGATTGTCACATTCTGGGCCTTCTGTAATCTGATAACTTACTTGGTTGGAATCCCTGCCATCAAACTGTTACAGTAATCAAGGTGTGCGTTGGTCATTGCCCACACCACCACTGCATGATCTTCCACAGGGATGAACGGGAGGACATTCCTCAGCATCCGCAATGAATAATATACTGCCCTAACCTTGGCCCCTACCTGTGCTTCACTGCCCAGATTCTCTTGCCATATGCAGCCAAGATGTTTAATTTTCCTGGCGAACTGAAGTTCCTTTGCCCAAAATCAAAGGGGGCAGAGCCTGTCTCTCAGCTGTCATTTTCCCCTTAGGGCCAAACAACACCACTTGAGTCTTAGCTGCATTAAACTGGAGCTGGTTACATGACATCCATCTGTTGATATCTGCCATACAATGATACATTTTTTCAAAAGCGTCCTCAATATTTTTGTCTCAATGTAAATGTGCGTGTCATCGTCATAGGTGTGAAAAATCAAACCATGCCTCCATATATTGAGCACTGGACGAATATACAACTTGAAGATCAATTGGTCTACCTTTGTATGTGAATCTGGCTTGTTTAGTAACAAACAAGACAGCCATTCCAAATTTCAAAGCACCATGCTGTTGTGATCCCACCAAGCACCATAACACCTCCAATGTTGTCTGCACCGTATCATATTGATACAGTCCTTTGGTGTACACATTACCACTAGACTACAATTCCCAAAATACAAAGAAAATGGGGCTACATCTAATCCCCTTTAAACAACATGTAAACCATATGAATTGGTGCCCATTGTGATGAATCGGCGATGATTCCCCCAGAAACCCCAACCTTGGATTCCTCTCATGTGGCCAGGGAAACTCAGACGATTCCTGATCCTGACCCTGGGAGTGGTGCTCTGCAGGAGAATCGCACAGGGGGGGGGGGGGTTGAGCAGGTCGAGAAGAATGGGAAAATCTTTTTTTTATTTCCCCAGACACCCTACCCTTTTGATGGCATACTGTAAAATCAAAGCTATATGTAAAACTGATTTTGACATTGTGGAATCCAAGTCCCACAATTCCCAGAGTACTGGGACGAAGAAGAGGGCTGCAGAGGCATACGACTGCAAGTTGTAGCCTATTACTGGTAATGGCCACACCCAAGGGCGACTGGGAGGCATAAAAGGCCACCTCAGGTGCAGGCCATGAAGAAGAGTAGCATATTACAGAAACCACTAAAAACTGGTTTTGCCAAAGCAACGAGAGGCAATTAAGAAATCTAGTATTTGTAAAACATATTGCACATATGTAAAGGAGGTCATAAGAGGAACCGTCTTAAACCCACAATGCCAAAGAAGTGTAAAAGTGAGAGAGAACTGTGTTCAGCATTTGGTTAAGACAGAAGTGGGGAAACAAGAGTGGCAGCAGTGTTGTACTTCTGACAGGAGATATTAAGGAGGAGTGGAGTATAACTTGCATTGTGCGTGGCAATCACAGGAGTGTAACAAACATCACCAGTGTGTTTCTTGTTTTCCCAGAGGGAATACTTAAACTTGATGTTGTAAAGCAAAAGGCAGTGGCAATTGGTTGGGAGATAACCTTTTCCACAGAAGTACTTGTAGTTAGTAGTTTATTCTGTCCTGGCAGAAGAGTACATCAGGGCAAGGAACCTTGTAGTAGTAGGCTCGGCAGGTGCGTGGACCAGGTGGAAGTACTCTGTGTGGCTAAAAATCTAGTAGAAGAAGTGTCAGAACCA
Organism: Ambystoma mexicanum; assembly: GCF_040938575.1. Lineage (NCBI taxonomy): Eukaryota > Metazoa > Chordata > Amphibia > Caudata > Ambystomatidae > Ambystoma > Ambystoma mexicanum. Next base: position 188,723,086 of record NC_090932.1, read on the forward strand.
CTAAGGTGATTTTGTGAACTGTTATAAAATCATCCTGACGAATTAATATTGCTGTAGCAAATGTATGAACTGCTGCAGGAGCATCTAACATTGTTAAAACAAGTGTTTTGTGAACTGTTGCAGAATTTTTCTGACAAAGATATCTTTGTTGATCCTAATGAAATATGGAAGTATTCTTGCTTTAAGCTCTTTTGTCACAAGTGGAAAGAGGAAACTCCTTGTTGAACAATTCTGAACTGTTGGCTAAATTTAAGTTGAAACACACAGAACTGTATCTGAACTTTTATTGTCAAGTTGCAATCAAAAGAACTGCATTGAAACTTTGTTACAAGACAGGATTTCCTTATCCTTTTGAAACTGTTGAACAACATCCTGCTTGCATCTGGGGAAGGGGAATTCACCCAACTTGCTTATACCAATTAATCTGTCAGAGGCACTCTGGGTGAGTACAAGCTGCTCACTGTGAGAAGTGTGACAATGTCACACAGTGAAACCCTCCCTCTTTGGGAACTGGCAGCGCTCTCTGGACTGGGTATACCCGCAAGCCACATGCTCTCTAGTGACAGGAGCTGACACTGTCCAGGCTGGCGGCCATTTGAGGAGGACATTTTTAAGGATGTGCCTATCAGAGGTTTCCATAACTTCCTAATACACATGCGGTCAGCAGAGGAAAAAACCTGCCAACTACCACCGTATCCAGCAGAGGACCATTATCTCTCTATCAGTCCCTAAAAATAGGCGAATACTCCCAAAAAATCAAAATAGGGAGTACAAATACTCCCAACAAAAAATATGAAACAGACACATAGATCCTTGTGCCCCACTTTCACCCACAAAGCTCCATGGATATGTTTACACTAGTAGTGCACGTAGTACAACAGGAATAAACTAGTATTATAAATGCCTTATCAGAAGCACCAAAGGTGTATCTTTTAATGTGCATAAATAACTAGGTGCAAAGAAATATTTATTACAAAAAATATTTTTTACTTGCTTATAAAATACTCCCATTAGGTAATGGACTTACATTTTGACTCCTTAAAATATAATTTTACTCCCAACTTTAAAAAATAGGGAGGAAAGTACTTGCACTTCCAAATCTTATCTGGAGCACTGGGTACACCAATCAACATCAAGTGAAGAAGGAAAATATACCCCAATTCTCCCCTTACACAGTATTAGACTTCCCCCTCACAGAGCCAAAACTGCAGAGTGGAAAAAACCACCTCCATTCAGCAACACTGCTTGTATAGAATAGGCACATACACTGGTTGCTGCTGGTGTATTTAGTCTCCTATGTTCTTTTCAGCTAGTCTGCTTCTTAGAATTGATGTTTTTAGACTTGATGTTTAACTATTTTCGATAACTGTGACATTGCATAAACCCAGTTTAAAAAACTATTGCACTTTACATCTTTCTGCACCTTACTTTGCTGTGGCCTTCTATTCTGATTCGATAGTTCTCATCCGTTTTTCTTCACCTTACTGGCTACTGTTGCATTTCTCATGATCATTGTAGCCTTAGAACTACGTTTCCTGGCAACACTAGCACCTAGGAAAGATATGCAAATGCCTAACAGGCGAGCTAGCGCCGGTGCGTTAGAGTAGGTGCATACACTGGTTGCTGCTGGTTGTGTCTGAGTGTCACGGGTGTCCAGGTATTCTCTTCCGGCTATTATTATATTTTGTACACTTTGTGTGCTCCTCTGCCCGAGTTATCAGTACCTAGTGACACTCTCCACTTCTCGCCACACATTATGTCCTCAGAGTTTGCTATGGGTACGGCAACTCCTCCCCACTGTGCTCACCGCTCTCAATCTAAAAGCCAGAGTATTTTAGCTAAATATTTAAATATGGATTTCGGTAGCAATACAAAGCATACATTTGTTTTCAAAAAATGATTAGCAAAGTTTGCTAATTGACATTTTCTTGATTAGCAAACACACCCATTTGATTAGCAACATTGTGCTAATATTTTTCATGTCACCAAAAGTTATTTAGTTGCAAAACATAAAATGAGAATCAATACAGCATTTTTTTGTACCGCTGAAGTAAGATATTAGTGAGACAAATCACCTGGAAAATTCTTTCAAATTCCACTAGACATACAGGTTAAGTAATTTAGTTAACCTACTCGACCTAAAAGAAATGCACTCATCCCATGGCAACGGGTGACAAAAAAATGTAAATGCACGTTCTGTAAAATGGTGCTTGCCACCACAAACCCACTATGTTTGGCACACTGCTCTTACCCAGAAACCAACTATGCACAGTGAAACATATTTGACATTTACTGGAAAAAAAGTAAATGTTACATAAAAGTTCAAACATCGCCTGCAAATGGTACTCGCCCTTCATAAAATCTACTGGACTATGCGAGAGGCTGAGTGGATTTGCGAGCCCTGGCTGAGTGTCTGTAAAAGATTAGTTGCATTCATGGATACAAATAAATAAATCCGAAATTATAAAAGGCTCTGCAAACAGTTTGACCAGTTCTCTCCCGCAGGTGCTAATGTATAATGCAATCATAATCCTGCAGTGTATGATATTGCAGTAGATCTGTAGATCTACAGACTGGATGGAACTATTGATCACTACTTTGCGTTGACATCTAGTTAGCCTTGTGTGTTCATTATGTAAGAGGAAAGAAAGTAAGAGACTAAGCAGAGTAGACGGCATAGCAGGCAGAGAACTAGTCAAACTAGGTGGAATATTGAAGTGTGCTGCCATCTCACTTTCAGGGCAACTTGTATAAAACCGCTCATGCGTTGAGCACCAGTTGCACAGATAAATGCAACAAGCTGGTCACAGAACTAGATTTTCCATTAAAACCAGTTGGCTGGGTGATCAGGTACATTTTCAAAAGTGTTCACTCATCGGTGGGATGCACCTTCCCCAACAAAACAAAAAATCTAGGTGACACTGAGATTTAGATACACTAAGCTAAACTTTACTGTAAACCATGGAGACAATGGAGTGTTTTACAGAAGCAATAATGTAGGTTTGCCTTATGTAACAACTTAAATTGTTATAAATGGAATTGAATTACTGTTTTTAATAAAGTTACATATACTGGTCTTTGCCAAAGAGAATATGGGCCTCATTACGAGTCCGGCGACAACACACCCGGTGCTTCTGGGGGGTTGCCGCCGGACTCGTAACACTTTTCCGGCACCTGTCTTCCCGGTGGCACTAGGACATTACAGTCCCGGCGGATCGGGAAGTCGGGCGCCAGAAAATATTAGTCCCCATTCCCATGGAACCCGATAGGACTCCATGGGGACACCAAAGCACTAGCACCGTTGCTACCTGTGCCAGTGTTTGTGAAAACTCTGCAGGCGGGGACCGTGACGACCGGCAAGCTCAACAGCCCCCGCCCGGAGAGTTGTAGTGTGACGTTCCGGAAATGGCTGCCGGTACTCTGCGAATGCCACCCATAATTCTGGACCGCCACTCTTGTAATGAGGCCCATCTTTGCCAAAGAGGATATAGTTGGCTTAATAAAAGTATCATCCAGATCACTTCTGGTTTTCAATTGTTTGAAAAAGAAAAAAAAATTGCCTAGCACTCAGATAGAGGAGTTTAGCACTTACGAGTAAAGGAGAAGATCACTGTTGCACTCTCTCTCCATTAGCCCCTTTGAACTTGCAGTGAAGATAGAAGAGGGTGGCAAGAGACTTTAGAGCCAGAGAGGAATTCAGGGTGAGCAGTGCTTTTTTTGAACAGGGTAACTTATATAGCTAACTTTGCTACACAAGTGCCAATTTTATTAGCAAACCTACAGAATTGCATAGCAAATTGCTATGCGACACTGCTTATTTTATGCCTTGCAATATCACGTCCGGCCAGATAACATTGCCTGTCCATCCTATGAAGCAATTAGTGAATTATTATATTAGTGAAAGCAACGTCATTCCCAATACAATGAATACCCTTGCTCAGACTGTCCAGCCCACTAATTATAACTTGAGGAACCACTTCCAGCAGGAATTAGATTTAGTATTGCCTAATCTGATATCTACTGACGCTGAGGGGGAGACTGTAAGGGTAGAGGCCAGCATGAAAGGGAACAACTTTGCCCCAATAACAGCCTCTATTAGTAATACAGACAATTTGGATCACTTGATTGATATAAATGATCCCACACAATTCGGAGGTAAGGCACTCCCTACTAGTACTGTGCCGGCAGTTGTCAAAAAACACACTTTGAAGTTTTCTCTATTAAACACCCGCTCTCTAGTTGTGCATGCACTACAGATAGCGGATGCTATTACGGAACACGGCATTAACTTGCTGGTTTATGGTGGAGACCTGGCTTATTGAGGCAACTACCCATGCAGCCTATAAGGCCACCCCAGAGGGCAATAGCCTATTTTGCAATGACCGACTTTTGTCGAGAGGTGCCGTAGTGGCTATAATCTTTCGTAATGCTCTAAAGAATCACATCCAAAAAATGCTCGTTAATGACTGCAAGGTTTTATTAGTCAAACTGAGTGTGAATCCTACAACCTCAATATTTATGTACTATATAGACCCCCCCACTATTATCCCTGACTTTGAAGAACAATTTATAGCTGCTCTCAATATGAAAATCTACTCTCATCTCTTGGTATTAGGGGATTTCAATCATCGGTTTAACAACAAATCTGATCCCAGATTTAATAGCGGCTGCATTATATTCCATGGGCTCCAACAGCACCTACAAACAGCGTGTGGTGATCTCTTAAATTGGGTACTATCACATAATCTTTTTTTTTAATCAAAGATTTTATTTGATTTCAAACATGAATAAACAATACAAATAACACTTTGCATTGCAGGGAAGGGAAAAAACAGCGGGGATTAAAACATCAAAGGAGAAAGAAAGAAATGGGGCCTTAGCCCCTCGGACCGTCAAGCCTTTGGCTAGGGATCTCATATAATGGTTTGTTCGTATCGGGTCCACTTACGTGGTGTTGCTCAGTCCACCTTGTATATATCGCTTGTGTCGCCTCATCGGGTGCTTAGCTGGCCTCCTCCTACCTCTGCCATATTTTGCTAGCTTTTTGCAGGCATCCTCTCGCCGCGTACACTCTGCGTTCCATTGCCGTGCAGATGTCCACGTCCGTGACCCATTGGTCATAGCTGGGTGTTCTTTCCGATCCCCATAGCTGTGCGATGTTCCTTCTGAGTACTGCTGTAGCGGTCGACCAGAGCAATTTCTCGTATTGTGACAGATCACACTCATCTGCAATCCCCAGTAGGAGATGTTTTGGTCCCCTTTGTATTGTTTTGCCCATGACTCTGGACAGTTTATCGCAGCATTTCTGCAAGAGCTGTTGTATGTTGTCGCCTTCCCATGTGATGTGGAAGGAGGTTCCTTCTGCACGCTTGCAGCGTAGGCATCGCGAGTCCGAAGCCCTGCCCCATGGGAACAGTGCCACTCTCAGATAGTAGGTGTGGTGCAGGATCTTATATTGGAACATTCTGAGACGAGATGGTTACTTCCCGGGGGTACATCAGAGCTTCTGTCCAATCTTCTGGTTGTAGCGGTCCCACACCCAGTTCCCATTTGGCTTTCAGACTGGTCAGTTCTGGTGTGGCAAAGGATGTGATCACGTTATACATAGACAAGGTGATGTTTCGATTTATTTGGTCCTGAACTATGTTGCACTCCAGCGGGGTGCATTCTGGCATGTCTTTGATGATCTGCCGATGGGCATGTAATGCATGTTTCTTTTGACTATAATGGTATCTTTCTGTGATTGGGAGGGAAAATTCAGATTGTAATGTCTCGAACGGGGCCAGTTTATCCTCCCGCACCACGTCTCCAATTCTGGTGATACCATGCTGCTCCCAGGCGGGCCATCTGGGGAGCTTCTGTATTTCGGGGAGGAGGCTATTGTTCCACAGAGGTTGGACTAGTGTCAGTTTCGAGTCCCACCCTAAGTGTCGGTGTGCTTCCGCCCAGATTTGCGCAATGTGCTTTGCCATGTCAGAGGGTGATGTGCGGCCCAGACCGCAGTACAAGAGCTCCAGGGGTGTTGTTGCACTGTTGGTGTTGATCCCTCTGATGTGCGGCAGGCTCCTGTCCCTGTGGAGCATGTCGTTCACCACCGCCAACTGACTGGCCCAGTAGTATGTTTGCATCCTGGGCAGCCTGGTCCCCCCCCCCCCCCTCCCAGATGGACCTCTGAAGCGTAGAGAGAGCTATCCGCGGGTGGCCTCCGCTCCAGAGTAGTTTCTGAAGGATGCAGTCGATTTTGAGGAATTCATGATGTGGGGATGTGCAGCGGTGCATTTTGCAGGATGTACAGGAACTTGGGAAGAGCGATCATATTGAACAGGGCAGCTCTGCCCATTAGTGTCAGTGGCAGGGAGACCCAGTGGCGAGTATCCTCTGCGAAGCTCATCATGAGTGGGTGGAGATTCAGTGATGTGTAGTCTGTGAGATGCTTTGTAATTTGTACACCGAGGTATTCAAACTGTTCTGTTACGATTTGGTTGGGGCAGTCTGCAGGTCTTATGGCTGTTATGCTGCCTATAGGGAATAAGGTGGATTTGGACCAGTTCACGCGAAGGCTGCTGAAAGCTCCGTAACTCTTCAGCATGTGTGTGACTCTGTGGCAGGAGTTGATCGGGTCTTTCAAGTATATGAGCAGGTCATCTGCATAGAACGAAACTCTGTCCTCCCATGTTTCCGACCAGCGGAAGCCCTCCCAAAGTGGTGTGTTGCGCAGGAGAATAGCCAGGGGTTCGATAGCAATTGCGAAGATCATAGCTGATAGGGGGCAGCCTTGCCTAGTGCCCCTGCCCAATTTGAAGGGGTCCGATTGCCAGCCATTGACCTTAGTTCTGGCCGTTGGGCAGTTGTACAGTAGTTGCACCCAGCAAGTGAAGTTCCTGCCGAAGCCCATGCGTCTCATTATGTCCCAGATAGCCTCCCATCGCATTGAGTCGAAGGCCTTTTTAAAGTCAATTGCTAATAAGGCTAGCGGGCCTTGTATGCTGTCGGCTTTTTCCAGGGCTGAGTGCAGCCTATAGAGGTTCATGCGGGTCGATCTTTGGGGCATGAAACCGCATTGATCATGGCGGATCAGGGAGGGGATGACCTGCTGCAATCGGTCTGCTAGTATCTTCGCTAATATTTTTGTTTCGCTATTTATAAGTGAGATAGGTCTGTATGAACTGCAGCTTTCAGGGGGTTTATCAGGTTTGGGTAGCACGATTATTGTGGCTTCTCTCAAATCTGGAGATAGGGTGCCTCGGTCTCGTGCGTGTTTTTACATTTGCAGTAGGTGTGGGGCAATTACATTGGTTCCCACGTTCCGCCATAGCTCAATCGGGAAACTGTTTGGGCCCGGGGATTTGCCAGCCTGGAGGCCGGTCATGGCGCACAACACCTCATCCTCTGTGATATCCCTCTATCCCTCAATAGATCCTGTTGTGCCGTGTTTAAAGTGGGGAAGTAAATTTCCTCTATTATTGAAGCATCTGTGCGGGTGGTGGGTGTCTTATAAAGCTCAGCATAGTAGTCCGCAAATCCCTGGTTATGTCTTGATCTGATACTAGCGGGTTTGGGCACCCTGTCTCTAACTGCCTGACATGGCTGCGTCCCTGCTCCCTACACTCCAACCACGCCAGCATCTTGCCGGCCTTGTCCCGTGACTCATATATCCGCGCCCGCATTGCCTTATGTGCGTATCTGGCATTATCCAGTGCTGTGTTCTGGAGTTGCTTCTGTGCTAGTATCACACAATCTTGACATCGTTAACCATTCAATCACCCACTGTCCATGATCAGACCATCACCTACTCTCCTTTGAGGTAACCATCCCAGGAACAATTACATTACCTGTGCTAAATCTGATCCTTGAATGTCGAGGAATGTGATGAACCTAAAAAAGATAACACCAGCACTTATGGCTCCTCTAGCGGCCCCTGTGCTCCCGAACAGCACCATGTGTTCAGATGTTAGGGCTACGGTTGAACACATTCAACAGGCGCTGGATGTTGCGTTAAACACACTTGTCCCCATTAAATAAAAAAGCATTAAAAAACAAAACCTGTAAATAAGTTTGGTTCAATGATCGTATAATTAAACTAAGGCAGATCAAGAGACAGGCAGAAAGAGCATGGCAGCAAAACACAGGTGAAGAGTCCCTGCTAATCTGTAAATCCTCAGTGAGGGACTACAAGCATGCAATCCTCACTGAAAAGAAGTACTCATACAATCAAAGAATTTGTAACACCAAGTCAATTTCTAACAAGCTCTTTGATATTCTCAAAGAGTTTGAAGGTAATAACGCCTTGAAGGTTAGGTCTCCTATCACAGATGCTTGGTGCCAGGAAATTCAAGATAAACTTATGGATAAAGTGAGTAAGCACAAACAAGCATTAGATCTATGCATAACTTTGCTGATTGAGTCAGGTATGTAATCTTTTGAGCCGGCTATTAGTGTCAGGGCTGTGACAAATAACCCACCTCCCTTCCCCTTTCATCAGGTTACCATAGAGAAATGCATACCATTGTCACCAATCTTAAACCTACATCTTTCATTGGCGATACCTGCCCGGCTAAAAAACTTAAGGAGTGGAAAAACCTTTTGTTACCATCTATCACGCAGATGGTTAATGCATTCTTTAAAGAGTCATGTGTGCCAGAGTCACTCAAAGAAGCCTGGATTACCCCTTTGCTGAAAAAGGAACATCTGGACCCGGGTTTGGTGGGCAACTACGGGCCTATCACAAATGCACTATTCCTTATGAAGATTTTAGACTGAGTTGTTTACATACAACTGCAGGAACACCTTGAGACATATAACATCCTTCGATACCAGCAATCAGGCTTTAGAGCCTGCCATGGCACTGAGTCGGCTTTACTTGACCGTTACTCTACTTTACTTTAGAAATGTATACTGTGCACCTCAGAACCTAGAGGCTTATGGGCGCAACTACAAAAAAATATATATAACATAGAGATCACTTCACTGGAAGGGGGGATACCAGGTTACTGGAGAGGACGGCTACCCAATTTATTTGAATAGATATGTTTTCACTTTTTGAAAGAAATGTTCCATCAGGTTAGTCTTTCTCATATCTTCTGGACGCGAGTTCCAGATCTTTGGGGCTGCTGCATAGAAGGCACCTTGTTTGACTAGTGTAAGAGAACATCTAGGCTCTCTTAGCTGTAGTGTGTCATTTGATCTGAGCGTTCTTGTATTGGACTTCACCTGTACGGCCTCGGACAAATAAACGGCACTCGTACGCCTGATGCCCTTGTGTTCCATGACCATAACACGAAATTTGACCCTCTCTTCTATCGGCAACCAGTGCAACTCCTTTCTTGCTTTGGTGACATGGTGAAACTTCCTCAGGCCAGTAATAGCTCTACCTGTGCTGTTTTGTATGACCTGAAGTCTTCCAAACTCTGATTTACTCATCCCTACAAGGAGACTACTACAATAGTCTATCTCAGAACCAATGATTGCTTTTGGTTTGTGAAATAAATGGGCGTATTTGTGTGAGCAGTTTTATATGATATGCTGAAGAGGACAACAAATAGCTCACTTGTGCCTTCATGTTGAGATGTTGATCCAGGACAATACCTAAGGTTTTGACCTTTGTTTTGGTCCCGAGAATGTGCCCAGCAAGTGTCAAATTTGGATAGTTCTCCCATAACATTTCTGTTCTATTTGGTGTACCAACAACCGTGAGTTCTGTCTTTTCCTTGTTTAGAGCAAACCCATGTTCTACCATGCATGCTTGAATAATATCATAGACCTCATTCAATCTGGCAGTATCTTGCTCATAATTTCCTGATAGCGGAATAACACATTGCGTTTCATCCGCATAGTTAGTAAATTCAACATTATTTCTGTCCAACAGATGGAAGAGAGGAATAGTAAAAATATTATAAAAGGAGGGCGACAAACAAGCACCCTGAGGAACTTCAAAATGCAAAGGACTGGGTGGAGCCTCCGCTATGTCACTACAGACTCTCAGTCTTCTATCACTAAGAAAATATTGTACCCATGCCAAGACAGCATCTGAAAACTTGACTACTTCCTTCCACCTGGGGACCAATAGATGATGTTCCACCCGGTCGAAGGCTGCCGAGAGGTCTAATAATATTAATATCTATGTTTCTCCCTTATCCATGGTATGAAATAGGTTAGACCTCAAGTCCAACAGTGGTGTCTGTCCCATGGCCTTCTCTAAATCCAGATTGTCTGTTGTGTAACACCTTATGATTGTTAAGAAACTCTGAGATCTGGATGTACGCCATCCGATCGAAGATTTTGAGCAAGAAAAGGGAGTTAGTGATAGGCCTGTAGTTGAGTGCATCAAAAGGCCAGTCTTTCTTAATAGCGCAGAGATCCACACTGTTTTCAGATGATCTGGGACATGACCTTGTATAAATTAGGTATTGATACATTTAGTTAGGATTTTGATCATGAAAGTGGAACATGCTTTAAAAATCTCTGTCGGACAAGAGTCTCCCTTGCAGCTGGTTGGTCTCAGTTTATCAATAATTGCAGATCATTCTATCTGCATTATGGGGTGGAAGTTAAAAGCAGGTATGGTTGTTTTACCAGGCACTTTCTCAATATATGCTTCAAGAGGGACAACTTCTCCCCTTTTTTGCTTCAATGTTTTGTTTAATGTTGTCTAATTTGTTTAGCATCGCTTCTTGAATAGATATACACTATTCAACATTCTTAGTTGGCAAGTTCTTCAGGGGTTGGCACAGCGCTTACATTACCTTTAAGATTTTAAATAATACACTAGATTAATTTTTATTTTATTTTTTATTTAGTTGTATTTGTATAGAGCACTTACAGCCGAGAGGCATGGAGGCACGGTTACATGACATTTTGTAAGATGTTTTGATTAAGTGGTTCACATGCGACCATGAGGTCTCTTGGTTACAAGAAAAATGGTAAATTGGTGATAGATAGCTACATACAGAGCAGGTGAGTTCAAAGATACATACAGAGATGCAGTCATTATTACATAGTGATCATTGACAGTATTCAGACAAAAAGCTTGGTTTTAATTGCTTTGCGGAATGCTTGGTTGGCCTCAATCATTCTTAGGTGAGTGGAAAGGGCATTCCAATAGGAGGCAGCCATTGTGGGAAAACTAGATCCCCCAGCGCGGACTCTTCTGTTCTTGGAAGTGAGAATCATGTTGGAGTAACCCTTCCTAAGAGGTCTTGTGGCAGTGTGTTTTACAATTCTTTGAACAAGGTACAGGGGTGCAAGATCATGGAGGCATGTATGTGCTAGGGAGAGGGTTTTAAAGACGATTCTCTCTTTGACAGGGAGCCAGTGAGCCTGCCTTCTTACTTCGGTTGTGCTTCATGAATTCTATGATCCAACATATTTCGTTTTGCTTCAACCATGGCCTTTTTAAAGACTTTGGAGGCTTCTTTAAAGGTATGTTTATCACTCTCTGATTTAAATGGTTTCCATTTATAGGAACATTTATTTTTCTTTGATTTAAGACTCTGCAATTCTGTTGTAAAACAACTATTAGATTTTCTAATAGGTAGTCATTTGGTTCTTTTAGGTGCTAAGGCGTCCATCGCTTTTTGTAGGGTGCTCTGTATTTCTTCACTCATTTTGTTGGCACTGTCTAACAGTTCACACTTAGTAACTAAAAGCTGCAGCCATTCATTCATGGTCTCTGGGGTGTGTTTACTAATATTGCACGTTAGTTTGAGTTGTTAAGGGATTTTTAGTGATTTTAATATATTTTATTGCAGATTCACATATAATATTCTGGTGAATAAAAGAATGATCTGACCAGGGACATCGACTTATGACTGGAACAGTCGTAGGTAGATTATGTGTAGCGATCCAGTCCAGCACATTGTCCTTAATGTGTGTTGGCTCTTTAACCAACTGTAAAAAAAACTAAGATTACCCAGATCTTTTTCCAGGTTTTTGGCTGCTAAATCTTTTTTGCATCTTAACCACAAATTCTTATCTCCCATGATGACAGCTTTGGTGTTCGGTTTAAAGAAGGAGAGCAAACGATTGCTCAGACATGCAGAGAAATCCTTCATGGGATTAGGTGGTCTATATAATAGTATTATGTTGAAGGTATTTTCTGGGTTAGTTCTAATCTTTTTTTTTTTTAATTTCTTTTATTGATTTTATGCAAACAAAACAACAAAAACTAAACAAGCAGCATAATCATAATAGTTCCATTACACATCAAGTTATCTTAATCGCTGCTCCCACCACCCCTCGCTCCCCCCGTGAGCCTATTTGTCAATCTCATTCGATGCTTGGCACATGCGGCCGGGTTTCGTTCTCTTCGGAGTCTGTAGGGTCTGATATTACTCCAAACAATTCTGCTATTCGCGTTTTCCAAGCCAACAGGGTGCCCGCCTCCCCTTCATCAGCCCGGCTACTCGCTTCTTGCCATGCCACCGTTTCAGCCTCCGCCCACTTCTGCAAGTCCTTCCACCATACATCCACCTTGGGTTTGTGGCATTTCTTCCACCCCATGGCGATCCTACGTTTCGCAAGCACATACGCCAGATTTCTCAGTTTATCAATATGCTTGAGTTTCCGTGGCCTAGGGAACCCGCCCAGTAGTTCTAATCTTGAGGTGAAGTGTTTCACAGCCATAAATATTATCTAAATTTTCCAAACATCTAGTGTGGTTTTAAAGATGGCTGCCGCTCCCCACCCCCCTTTACCTTCTTCTCTATCCTTCCTAATGATTTTATAACCAATAGGGATTGCCCGCGATAAGGTGGGCCTGGCTGCTTTATAGAGCCAGGTCTCAGTAATGGCACAGATGTCTAGATCTTGGTCAGATATATATGAAGCAATATCAGTAGCATGCTTTAGTAATGATCTTGTATTAAGTAACATGATTTTAAGCTTAGAGATGGTTGCTGAACCCTTATTCTGTGCAGGGTGGGAAAGGACAGGTTTGTTGCACATAGTAGTCTCTTCCCGATCACCAAGGACACTTGGACACACCGCAAAGCAAACATTGCCAATATCATTGACGGCGGACATACGGCACTCCTCCTCTTGGACTTGTCGTCGGCCTTTGACTTGGTCGACCATTCCCTTTTAACCAAGGGATTGATGGAGGTAGCTAACTGTTAGGAAAAGATTCAGCCAGCTGGTTTAAATCCTTTTTTGGGTCACAGGTCAGTGAGAGTGGCAGAGGCCGACTCAAAGGCTTGTCCTGTCGTGCTGGAGCGTGGTGTCCCTCAGGGATCCTGCCTTGCACCTACACTCTTCAATATATACATGAGATCCTTTTTGGATCACCATGATGGCATAAACCAACTATGCCGATGATTCCCAGATTGTTCTCAAACTGTCTGGATATATGCGGATGATTGCAAAGCTATAAATAAGATCAATTTAAGTGTGCAGCACTGGATGGCCAACAATTCATTGGCCTTTAACGACGAAAAAACAGAGCTTCTTATTGTTGGCTCCAGCCCTACGCTAAAAAGACTCTCCCATCTTGCTACTCTAATGTTTCTATCTCAGGTTGCAATTTCCAGGAATCCCCGTATGTCAAGACACTTGGGGGTCTTGATGCTCAGATGACCTTAGCAAACAGGTAGACTCCATCAGGTCATGTTGCACCTTATAAAGAAATTGCTATGTCAGATCAGCACCTACTTGGGCTGGCCACTGCTTTGATCAATTCCAGCTTGGATTATTGCAACATCTTACTTGCAGGAACATCAAAATGCAATATAACGAAATTACAAATCTCACAAAATGGCGCAGTAAGAGCCATTCATGGCCTAAAGCGTAGACATGTCACTTCTTGGAGCGATCATTGCATTGGTTACCGGTGCAACACTGTGTACACCATAAAGTTCTATCTTTTTTGCATAAATGCATTTCCAGTTCTTCCCCACAATACCTGAAGGATCGGATTCTCATCAAAACTCCATTGAGAAACGTACGATCTAACAAGGGTATCATCATTTTTCAACCACATTCCAAACTTATAATATTTGGTGCAACAGGGTTTGATGATTGGGCACCAAGGGCCTGGAATGAGCTTCTGCATGCCTTGCGTAATCTCTCTGGTCGTGGGAAGTTAAAAAAGGATCTCAAGAGCTTTTAATTATTTAATAAAGAGATTGATTAGGTCTCTTCTCTTGCCCTATGTGTGTTTGTTCATGTTTGTGATTTTTACGTAAAGCGCTCTGAGACCCATGGCTGAGCAGCGCTTAATAAGAAAAAAATTAAAATAAAATAAATGCATACAGAACACTTACCTTCCCCTAAAATATACAGGAAACACCAACTTGAAATTCTCAAGGAAAGTGTAAGCAAGCATGCACCAGAAATGAAACATTTCCCAGGCTTAAAACCATTCACCTGCACTTAGCAGACCAGGGTGAGAGTGTGAAGAGAGAAACAGGATACTTGCCAAATAAACACCAGAAGCACAGGGTATGACTTCAAAAGGGCCAATAGCCTTTTTTAAAGCTCTTCCCACTAAGTTCTGAACTACCAAGCCTCGCTTCCAATCAGATCACTGCAGAGTTTCACCTGACCACCTCAGCCAATCACATTAACCGGGTGTATAAAATGGGCTCTGTTTTAATATTCTCGGAACCAGGAGTGCATTTGTGTGCTGGAGAGCTGTGAGACCAGAGACCAGAGCCAGTTCCTAAACTAGGCGAGCAGAGAAGAATGCTCTTTTATGTCCCTGGGACACGTGGTCAAGAAGTAAGCTGGGCACTGTATGCCTGGTACTGAGAAAACAAAAACAAGCTGCTTGCTATAGCCCTGAGAATGAGTTTTGAGCCAAGCAGCTAACTGGCATGTATGTGGTCCATTTTGAGTTTTATGTGAAACCTTGAGGCCCTATAGGAGTTCATCATTCTTGGGAAGGCAGTATTCATATGTGCAGGTTGCTCCTGGCGGTGTTGGAAGTCTATGGGTGAGTACAGGTTTCCCACAATCATTATGTGCGGCCCCTTACTGTCTAATATTTTAGTTCTTGAGTTACTAGTGGTGTTTGAGTTGCTCTTGGTGGCCATTGCGTATGCCTACTGCTCATGAGCCGCTCCCAGAAATGATCCCATAAAGGCACTATTGATAAGCACTACTCGCCTCTCTGCTACATTATTTGTGAGAGTATGCGTGTGCTCCGCTGCTTGCATGTAGATGCTCCATGGACACCCATGAGCCGAGCATGGTCATTTTCCTGTTAGAAGATCCATCGTGAGCGGAAGTGGCTGTCAGTTCGTGTTGGAGTCTCTGTTGATGAGCGCACACTGTTTTTGGGCAAGCTTCCACAGCCTCGTGACTCAGGACAGGTAAGGGGTGCTCATTAACCAGCAAAACAGCAGTCAGGCGGACATTTCCGAGCAAGGCCTCTGCTTCAGATAACAAAGCGGGATGGTGAGCCCCGAGTCCAGCTGCTCTGAAGTGGCGGGGGCAGTACGGAAAGAGATGTCCTCTCCTATGCAGTCTCAGCAGAGAGTATGCTTCATCGGCTTGTCTGGCTGTCCAAGCTTATGTTGTTAGACACGAACATCTGTGGGGGCCATTTCAGAACGAGATTCCCTCTCCTCTGTAGCGTCTCAGCAGAGAGTCCATTTTGGCAGCTCCTCTGGTAGCCCAAGGTCAGGCAAGCAGCTCAGTAAACAGACATGGGGTGCCATCAAGGCACCCCCTACACCGGAGTCACACCATGTCTGCTCTTAGTTATTGTACAGCTAGAGGCACTGCTATTAAGAACGAGCAGCCCTGTGTTACTTGGCTGCTAGAGGCGTTGCTGGTGAGTTCATGTGGACTTCCGTGTATGTGCTTCACCATTATTAGGCTTTCCCACTTTTTATGGGTTTAGTTGCTGAATATGAGCTTCCGTTCTTTATTTTGCTGTTAGACCGGTAGCTTTCTGTTATTTCAAGGTTAGACCTGCGATTATAATTATTACTATTGTTATCGCTATTATGACGGCCAGTTAAGTGGCACAGCGAGTAGAGCGCTCGCTTTGACATCAGTGCAGACCCTGCGAATGCAGGTTCGAATCCCGGCAGCGCCAAACTCAGCGTTTCATCCTTCCGAGGTCGATAAATGAGCACCACACACCGTGGGTAATAATAAGCAGCGCTCAGATACCTGAGGGTTCGTAGCGCTATATAAATGCCAAATTATTATTATAAAATCACAATTGGAAACTGTGATCTGCTACCTGTGACAAGTCCTCAGCCTGACCCTTAAGATGGGTGACGTGGTAGTTAAGGGAGCCAGGTGACCGCAGCCTAAGTGAGATTAATATAGTGAGGATCCCTTGACTACCCTTGCCACACCACCACTCGCTGGGGGCAGGAGAACACTACATGTGCATCACAGACTACAGACTTATCTACCCCTTGAAATGAAACACAGATTGTCACAAAAATGTACTTAGGGCCCTAAACAACTTACCATCTCTTTAAGTCTGGATCCATGGTTACTGAATACTTAGCAATTACTTGATATGCTCACTGCTATTATAGAAACAGTGCTAGAGCTTCCCAGAGTAGTTAGAAATCCCACAGCTACAGACGCGGCAGTGGCTCAGTTCACCCAGCATGCCTGGCAAACCAAGAGGGCCGTTTAGAGGTTCGGTTCGATAACACCTTATTATCAAGACCAGATGCAGAACCTTGGAAATAGCCCAGCGGTCTATAAAACCCAACCCGCGGAAGCCATTAGTTTGCGTGTGTGGCGTATGAGCAGGAGAGCTTTAGGCGAATTGTATAGTGGAGACGGCACACTAGAAAGGAGGAAGTGTGGAAGAGGAGTGGAGGAACATTGGAGGAGGGAAGGATATGGTTGGGGAAATGAGTACAGAGGGGGAGTGGAATAACAGAGGAGAGAAGGAGGAGCTAGAGAGCGGAGTGCCAAGGAGTAGTTTAGGAATACTAGAGACGAGAGGATTTAAAAAAGGAGTCCAGAGGAGAAGTGGATGAACACCAGAGGAGAGAAGGAGGATGTTGAAAAGAGGAGTACAGAGGAGGAGTGAGGAAACACCATAAAGGTAGACGAAGAAAGACTTGGGAAGAAGAGTGCAAAGCAAGGGTAGACAAACAGAGGAAGTAAGGAGGAGGCTTGGAGGTGCGAGAGAATCGAGAAGGAAAGGGCGGCACATCAGTAGTGTGTTGGAGGCAAGGTGCAGTATGCAAGAAGAGGCTGTGGCAAGGAGTCAGAGAAGAGGTTGGTGGCGTAGGTGAGGAGAGTAGGTAGAACATTAGGTGAAATGGAAAGGAGATTACACAGTGGGCCAAGTCAAGTCTCGTAGAGACATTGGGGGGGAGAAGAGAGGTAAACCCTGGGCCCAGAAAAAGTGAACCTAGGTTGGGTAAAGGCACAAGCACTTGGCAAGGTGTGGAGGAGATTCAGGTGGAGACTAGGCAGATGGAGCCTGTGGAGAAGCGGGTTGTAGCAGGTACCCCCAGGAACAAGCACATATGTCAGGCAGCAAGGTACAGAGACGGCTGGCCGGTGGCTACCCTAATGCAGGGAGGTGGTCAGTGCCCTAACTAGCGACACGCCAAAGCACTACACAGGGCTTGTCTGTTCCAAGCTCTGTTTCCTCATGACAGAGACCTATAAGGAGGTTGTGGAGCACTATCCATTGTAGCCTGCAGGAGGGAGAGAAGCAGTTTCCCGCATTGGTGCTGAACCAAAAAGAGCTCCAGCAAAAAAACAGAGAAGAATTGCAGAAAACCAATTCTGTGAATGGCCTTGGAGGAAGCCCTGCAACCTTCCCTAGAGATGGAAGAGAGACTTGTATTTTATTGTGCATTTTGTTAACCAGGACACATTGATTTGATTTCCTCGTTTTTAGTTTGGGCCATTAGGGGGCACTTGTGCCACCTATATGTGGAAAACTATTGCATTAGGGTACAGATGGGGAGAACTGGTATACGAGGAGGGGCACAAAGCTAGGTGTTTGGTTATTTTCCCACCCATTAACTGCCCATGACTATGCTAATCCCTATGGCCATTCCCACCCAGTTCCCGCCCCTCCCCGCCCAAAACACCACCTCCTGGGAACCCTTTGAGCTGGCTTTAATCACGTCTTACCATCAATGTTTGTGCTCGAAGTGCCTGAAGTGTTTTTTCAAAGCAGTCTTCTGGGAGTTAATGGCCCTCATTATAGGTTTTCTTGTAGCCTGCCGGTAATTCCGGCGGGATACAGAGAAACGGACCTGCTGTTACCGGTGCCTGATATCCCGGTATTACTGGGATATTCCAGATGCTGGCAACAGCAGTAAATCCCCATTCCATGGAGGCCCATAGAACTCCATGGAGGGATTGCTGGTATTTCCGGCACCGGTAACAGTGACATTGGATTGAAAGATGAAGCTGCCCCATTTAAGTTGTATCATAATTTGGTTCTGGAATCCTGTCTATCCAACACACCTGTTTTTGAATCCCAATATAATTGTTCTTAATAAACAGATAGCCTTGTGTCACGTTTTGTTTAACCCGTTACATACCATATTTAGAATATAATTATGTTAGAGGTTATGTTCGTGAATATGAGCGTCTCTCAGCTATTATGATGTTCGCTTCGGTTTGCAGACTTGCATGCATAGCGAGTGTAGCTGTGCTGCCAAGAACTGACATTTTAGAGGAATTTTGTTGGAAAGCAGTGAGAGTCTCACCAGAACATTAACAGGCAATATTGAACACACAGTAATGTTATGCCCAGTTAAATTATTAAGTGAAGTTGCAATGATTTTATCTGGACCATAAAATGAATGTCTCCTAGTGTCAGACCTCTGCTCCGCCCTTGGTCTTTGTGGGACACCTGGAGACATACTCCTTCACGGAGAACACCACTCCAACGTGCGATGCGTTTCCACCACTTCCTCCACAAGCAACATGGCTGCGATGTCGTGCATGTCACGGTACACTCCTGAAGGAGGGTCCTTTCCCTTTCCACAACAAATAGCGAACAGAACGGGTAAGATTTGTGTGCTATTAGCCTATTTTATCGTTTATAATCGATTGAATGGTACATTTGACTGAATTCGGCCAGTACCATTCCATTGATTATAAAACATACCGAACATGTGGAGCAGGGGTTGCAGGGGTGTCCCCCGCTTCCCATGTTCTCTATTGTTGGGCTTGGGGGTTACAGGAGTATCCCCGCTGCCTCAACATGGGAGGCGGGGGACCAGAAAAAAGGGAAAAAGAAGAAAAATGGACCTTGTGGCGTCAGATCCGAACCGTGATAGAGGGACGGATCTGACGCTGCAGGGTTGCACGGGACCTGGAGGCGAGCAAGCAGGTAAGTATGGGAGGCGGTCTGGGGGTGGGTGCATTTGGGGTGTATATGAAGAGGAATTGGGGTTGTTTCTTCGTCTGGTAATTGTTTGCATGCGAACAGATTTATTTCGAACAGTTCACAGCGAACAATTTTCAGAGGAACAAACAACCTCAAATCAACTGTGCGTCGCAACTTCCTTAGCTGCACTGGCACTCTCTTGTGTCTCTTTTCCTTCCCGCTCCAATTCCCCTGATCGTGTTACTCTTTTCCTCCCTCCTGTAAACCTCTTCTCACCTTTTGCTGGTTAAGCAATTATTTGGCTCGTGTGTTTACCCTCTGGTATCCTGTTTGGAATTCCGCTCCTGCCATTCAAAGTGCTGCTCATTACAATGTTTTTTCCCTCTGTGGCCTCTCTGGGAGCCTTGGTGCTCTGTACACCTGGGGAGCCCTAGCTGCTACATAGGCACTATCTCTTCGACTCCCGGACGTCTCACAAGTCACAGGTGGGTCTGTTTGCTGAAAGATTGCGACGCCTGCAAAAACCTGTTTCAGATATGGCCCAGCTGCAGGAGTTAATGACAGCAGTCCAGAACCTTAGCATTAAAGAATGAGAACCTGTATCTAAGGCAGGCACTACAGGCACATGATGTTTTACCTTCAGTGGTGTCACGCTCAGCTATGGCTACAGAAAAATGTTCAGGCAACCCCAAAAAACTGAAAGCGTTCCATGTTCTGTCCAGTTTTCATTTAGGGAGATGTCGTTTTAGCCTGGGCCACTAATTTACTCTCTTAAGCAGATCCCTTGTTGAATTCGTACCCAGGATTTGTAACTGCTCTCAAGAAGATTTTTGACTGGCCAGACCTCACCTACACAGCACAAGAAGACCTATTAGATTTTCAGCAAGGTCAACAAGACTTACTTACATACACTATGAAGTTTAAACATGTGGCTATGCATGCAACGTGGTCTGAGGAGGCCTGTTTGACCTTATACCGGCACGGTTTATCAGAGGAACTAAAAGATAAACTTTTACGTGTTATACGACCGGCCTCTTTGCATCTTCTTATACAGTTGGTCCTTCAGATAGACTTTAGATTGTAAAAACACTGTTTGCAGAAGAGAAGGCAATGCCCTCCAACTCCTCGTGTATTTCAGCAAACAGCTCCTTCCCTTGAAGCAAACAGAGAAGTATTTGAAACTATGAAAATAAGAACGGCCAGGGGGCCGTTAACATCTGAGGAAAAGAATAGACTTCCAATAAGCAGCTTATGTATGTACTGTGGATCTGCATCACATTTGTTGAGAAATTGTCCTTTGGTTCTAGATGGAAGGAAAACATCAACTCACGTTCCTAAAAGGGAAACAGGATCAGGAGCAATTTTCGAGTCCCATTTCACAGGATAATAGTATTATTCAGTCCGCTTTAACTGAGACCCCTCTCCTCCTAGTTTTGACAGTGGAAATACATCTCACCAACTCTCAGTGAAATGATACCGGCTTAACCTTCTCGTTATCCGATGAAACGTAGAGACTGGTGTGTTCCCTGAAGGTTGGTCCAGCAAAGATCTGTCTACCGGCAGTCACATACTGCAATGCCCAGAATTCCGGACTGCCTCGCTTCACAGCGTCTGACGTAACATCGAACAGCGTCTTGTTGGCATCCTGCTTAATACGTGCTGTGCACATTGTTCGTCACTCCTAAACCCCTATCTTGTGGTGAGCTTCATTGTTTCCTTCTCTGTGCTCTTTGCTTTCCGTTACATTCTTCCTGACCGACCGGCTTTTGTATACTGGACTTGCTTACTCAAACTCCTCAGCTATGGTTCTTCAGAAATCCCGACCTTGGCTTTGTTACCTGGACTTGCTACATGAAATCCTTCTATGCTTTTGTTTTGTACTGCAGCGTTCAGCACGCTATCCTTGGGCTTCCCCAGCGTTTCCATTGGGGAGAAGCTGCTTGCTCTTACCAATCAATCGCTACTACTATTAAGGCCCTTACCTTCTGCCTGCACTCTACAACATACTCTGATCTGGAACTCTGTGGACTTTATTCACCTTCACACTTTGATTGATGTAGTTAACTGGAACTGTGTAGTTGCACCCTCGTTTCGCCCGGGTATAGTGTTTGCGGGATATCCTCATGCCATCGGGTACCGTGTGCAAGACTTTTTCCATCTTAATTTCTGCACTCCTTCTTCCCGGACTGGATCAGAACATTAAGGACATTGCATCTCGGAGTTTCCATTGGTTTCTTGGTACTTCTATTCAGGTTCAACGCTTCAGCATATGCCAGTACATGTGGGTCAAGTATTGCAAGTACTAGAGTGCCATTTTTTTGTTGTAGTAAGTGTACTGATACACTGTTTTCTTTTTACAGTTGCTTCTACTGCCTTTTCGCCTTAGCCCTCACTCCACTATCCAACATACACTGGTGGAAGGTGCTCTCAGGAGGAAAGTCTCCCTCTAGTAGGAAGCCGTTAGCCTTCACTTGTAGATTACTGGCTTATTCCTTACTCATCTACACAAGGACCTGACACTCAGACTGTCAAAGTTCTGGTGTTGGATTCTGGTGCCGCTGGTTTATTTATGGATGCAGCATGGGCCAAACAGATGATGCAATAAAATAATTCCTATCCCAGTCGAAGGAGTAGATGGAAGACTACTGGAAAGTGGACCCATTACCACATTTCAATTGTTTAGAGTCATGCATTCATGCAGGTTATTTTCTACCGCAGGAATTTAGGTAACAGTGTAAGCTTTAAAAGTGTCTTGTGTGAAAAACTGACTCTATGAATTGGTGTTTGTTTTTCTCTCTCAGAACTTTGGGTCTGTTAAGTGGAGCCTTCAGGCTCTTTAACTTGGCGAGGGTGGGTGTATATATTTCACATGTGATGAGCACTAAGTGAGGGCGACCAGGGGATCCTACCCATACCCATCATCTGCTAGCTTGGAGCGGCACCCGGCACCCTTGGTTACCCAACTGGATGTCCCCAGAGAGAGGCAGGGAACTTTATTGCCACAGCCATTCTTTACATTTCAAGGAAGAGACTCACTTTAGTAGACACTCTTGCAAAATCACTCCATTGTTAAACTAGCAAGCAGGAAACATAACATACTTAAAACACTGCATTATACGCCTCTGCGAGTTAAAAATCTGAAAACAAGAGCATGACCAACCTGCCTTCCAAGATAGCTACACAATTGAGAGTCTGCTGTTTTAGTGGCATGAATCTGGGAATTAATTCATAATGGACAGGGGATGAGTCCCAAGAGGTGGCCGCACATAAAGGGAAGGACCGGGGCAAACATCAGTGCTGTGAGTGCTGCATTAATAGAAATA
This sequence comes from Ambystoma mexicanum, assembly GCF_040938575.1. NCBI lineage: Eukaryota > Metazoa > Chordata > Amphibia > Caudata > Ambystomatidae > Ambystoma > Ambystoma mexicanum. The sequence continues at coordinate 188,745,685 of NC_090932.1, forward strand.
GCTGTTTTCCCCATCTCACCATCACCTGAAATGAACACAGGCCCTGGACCATCACAAGGCAGTTTTCCATGGGTGCACAAACTCACAGCAAGGTGGATGAAGAGGGAAGCCAGGTTTCAGGGGCGTAGGAGACACATCAAATCTGGGAGGGGGACAGGGAACACCTTCGGGACTTCTTTTTTTAAATTTATTGTGTAGGACTGAAGGCATCCCCTCGCCTAGCACATTGTCTATTGGGTGTCGCACCAGGCTATGCAGAGTGGACACTGTGGGTGTGTTTAAATGTCAGCATCATGCCCCACAGGCATTGTCAAGTGGGCACTCTGGATGTGTTCTCTGTCCTTGATGATCGTGCATTTAAAGTACAATTACAGCCAGTGTGTACAATTCGTTGCTGACTGGGTCACAGTTACAGGTGGAAATTATCTGTAAACGACATGCAAACACAGCTATCATGCTCCATTAGTCAGAGTGAACACCAAATGAATGCATGGCCCTGCAGCGTGACAGAAGGGATTTTGCAAATGTAGGGTGGCGTGTGAAAGGAGAAAGTGAAGATGGTAAGGAGAGGGGGAGAAGAATGGTGAGAGAGTGTTATGGGCCCCAGAAGATGATATTGGTGACTGAGAGGGAGAGGCCAGAAGTGATACTCTGCACGAGATGTGAATCACTGAAGAGTGGAAGTGGGGCAAGAGAATGCAAAATCAAGAGAACAAAGTATGGTGTGGATTGAGGAATGCTTTTTGATGTAACATTTGCAACATTATAGAAAAAGTCTGGGTCATTAGCACTTCAAATGGCAATTTGCGTTTCAAAGCCCCACGTTTAATTCTCAGTCCGTACGTATGCCTAAGTAAACTGAATCACAAAGTAAACCTATTTTTAAAAGATTTAAAATTTGGGCTGGTTCATGTCTGCTTCTTTGACGAGCATAAATCATGGTCACTTTTTTGTGTAAATTAAAAGTTTTTCAAATTATACCTATCGGCAAGATACATGTCTTTGCCAAACAATGCTCTCAGGCAAGTGACTTTATCACAGTCCCTTCCAGGTTGTGTCTATGTCTTGAAGGTAGCGCAACCTATAGGGCAGCTTGCACAGATTCCATGTTACCAATGTAAAGTGTAAAATGATAAACATGTCACTGCTTTTAAGTTAACATCGTATTGTATTGTATTAACATCTGAGGTGGCCCTGATTCTGTGGCCTGCTGGGTCGAGAGCGGGTGCTTTAAGAAAGCAATGAGACAAGGATTTGAAACCGTCAGTCACAGATCTTTGATGTCGTTATTTAACCCAATCAGCTAGGCAGGGACAATACTGTAATTTGTCTGTATGCCCACCGGTTGAATCTCACGTCCTCCCCTTCCCCTGTTGTATTCTTATGATGTCTAAACTATCAATCAATCAATATGCGTGTGGAGTTCTATTTGTTTTGCAAGAGAACGTGGGCACAGGAACCAGTGCCTACACCTTTCTCTGAGTAGAATTCCCTATGTGATAGACGAGAAGCCACTTCCTTGGGTGCGTAGACAGAGAGCTTTCAGACCGGCACACAAAAGAACTGCTAGCAGAGTTTCCAGTCAATTTAGCATTGAGGCTGTTCGGAGCAGCCTCAATGGTAAATTGACTGGCATGCTCGGTTTGCCTATGAGCCAATGCAGCTTTGCACTGAAGGCCAGCTCCACAGGACACAAAAATATATACATCTTTACAAGCCATTACACAGAAACAAGTAGTGAATACTGAACTATGGGCTACTTATTTGCTGTGGCAAGCAGCAAAAGAAAAAAGAAGTAGGTCTCATTGCACATACTTTTTTGTGCGTGTACCCTGTGTGAATTGTTTGTTCTGGGGGCCATAACTGTGCTTCATTAGGAGCCGGGTAAGTACTCTAAATGCTACACATACAAGATGTTCTTTAAAGTGTGCTTTAAAGTGTACTGTTTCCTTGCTATCAGACAAGTGGATAAGTTAATGGTTAATATTAGCAGGGGTGGACTGCCCTACAGAGAACTCGGGAGATTTCCTGCTTGGCTTGTGCACCGTGGCCCTCTTTTGTGTAATAAGCTATTTTATTTCCACATGTTCTGATAGGAAAAGGGTTGGGCTTTCTGAAAATGTGTAAATGGGGCCACTTTGAACATTATTTCCAGGGCCTCTTTTGGTTCCCAGTCCCCCCCCTGAATATTAGTAAGTCTTCAGTCTTGTCAAAGAATAATATCAAAAAAACACCTTGTTTTTTGGAAACACGTTTAACAATGGACACGTTTGCAGAACCGGATGAAAGCAACCCTATCCTTGTAAAGTGCATTGTGTTTGTAATATTGAAGGTCAACATGATGATGTACTGATATCGAATTCTCAAGTGATAAGGGTGTGTATGTTCGCCTTGAATTCCCGTAAGGAATCATTGCATGCTTTGCCCACTCCCGCACTATTAAACACCTGTTGGCAGGTTTACAATCAAAAACCAAAACGTAATGTAGACATTTAAGGACTGCTTAGAAAACAGACTTTGCTTCTGGGACCCTGAAAACGGCCCACATCCATAAGACTCTCGGATCAGTGTACAGCTTGGGGGATTGCGCAGTACCTGATGCAACTTGGCATCACGGACGGCAATATCCAGAGGCTGCATGCAACTGGAATGTGCAGCAGACAGTGACAGAGACACAGTGCACTGCCACTGTGCACAACAAAGACATATTCTGGGGGGATAAATGCCATTATATCCCCTCCCACTGAAAATTGTGGGGCGATTTATCCCCCCTGTCTCACCCATGTCCTACGCCCATGCCTGGTTTGTGGCAACATTGACCTTAGGAAGATATGGGGGTGTTGCAATAGGATCCATGTGATCACTACGACATGATGTAATTGCGACGGCCGAAAATGCAGACTTAAAAAAAAAAATTAACCCCCCTTTACACCACATAGATATGCGGGGGGAGACCCCCGCAACTGCCCCATTTTTCTGTAATATCCCATTACACCCCGCTCTTTCTCAACTCTCATGCTGGACTTCCTTTGCATCTTGTACTCATGGTGACCCTGAATCATGCTGTTCCCATCTTCATCTTGTGTCCTGGCTTGCAACATTATATGTTACTACTGACTTCTGCAATTGTATTCGCTCTCCACTCTTGCTTCTCCACTCTTTTTGACTGCTTACTCTCTTTTCTCTCTTCCTTCCCCTTCTCCCTTTTCCTATCTCCTCCCCTTACTTTCTTCTATGCACTTACTGTATCAGAATTGTCCCTGGACCTAATATGATAGCAACCTTGTCTGTTTCCTCCACCCTCCCATTACTGTTTTTTCTCCCCACGACCCCTCCAGCACTATCTGAAATGTCGTCAGGCCTAGTATGATAGTCGCTTGTTTTGTTCCTCCCCTCCCTTTATGCACCCCTCTCCCTCACCTTTTGTTTTTCTCTCGCTCTACCAGAAATGTCATCAGGCCTAGTACGGTAGTCGCCTGTCTGTTTCCATTTCCTTCCCACTCTCCCCCTCCCTTCCTTATCTATGTCTTAGCTCTTGCACTATCTGAAATGTCGTCAGGCCGAGTACGATAGTTAATTTCACATCCTTACTGTTCATGGCCTGTAAGAATGTGGTTGTATTTTCCCTTGTTCCCTCCCTTGCCTTGAAGCGCTTTGAAACACATTGTGTATAGGCGCTATATAAATAAACAATCATATATCATATCATATATATGTGGTGTAAAGGCAGTGTCTAAAAAAAACAAAATCGGGCATTTCGACCATCGCAATTATGAGGGCGATATTTTGGGCCAATTCCTGGCAATGCTGTGACTGGCTACGCCCCCAGTATTCATAATCCTTTTAGCAGACGGCAAAGACTGGACAGATGCCTGTGGGACATGGAGATGTTGATGTTCCCCAGGGGCCCGATTTGGCATTCAAAAAGTGCCATTTAGAAATCAGGCAGCAGCCAGCCCGAGGGGTGGGGGCATATTTTCTTAACTATCAATGGGACCGATACAGAACCGAGAAGGTGAGAATGCCTACATTGGCTAATATATATATATTACAGGGACTGCGGTAGCAGCCCTGTAGTTATGATTAAGTTGCTCAACTCATAGAAAGAACACTTTTTGGCCAGTTTATTACTTTGTCCCCCCTGGATGAATCCTTACCAAACGCTGCAAGAAAAGTATATGGACCCTCGAAAACAGTCTGCAAAGTTTGGTGCAGTTTTGTCCAGCGGGGGCAAAGTTATAGGGGGGTCCCAAAATGTGTGGAAATCCTCATAGATGCAATGAAAAAACAATTTTGCTCATGCCTATAGCCCAAACCACTGGACGGATTTTCACCAAATTTGCACCAGGAACGATGGCTTGGTCCCGAAAGCATGCTTTTGTAAATTTGGTGTAAATCGGGGCAGTACTTTTTGTATTGTTTTAGTTGAAATACAACTTTTTTAATAAAAAGCACTTTAACAAAACAATTTTGGATGTTAACATTGGTCAGACATAACAGAATTCACACAAATGTATAGCTTACTTTGTTGTTATGACCTTTAGTACAATCATCCAATAGTCTAAAACAAGTCATTGAAGGTAAGTCTTCATAGATGGATAGATAAAAACAGAAATCAGAGTTCAAGCATTCTCAAGATATTAAAGTTAAAATACTATTATAGTTTTTCATATATTCATTGATAGAGAGTGACTCAGTTTGTGCATATAATTGAAGTAAGGCAAACTGTGATCATAATTTATTTTTAATAAATACGCTCTTTCAGATGTAATAGAATATATAAAAATACAGATTTCAGACACAAATAAAAAAAATATGGTTAAAATACAGGGTAACACCATGCATATATACCTACTTAACAACCTAATCACCCAAATTGAGAGTTATAGGTATTTAACAGTTTTTATATTTAATGACACTTTTGTGGCACCAAATATATGTGAATACATTATTTCATTCGTCATAATACTATAGTCTGCAAAATATTTAGAAAAGGTTTGTTGCCTTAGCTGTGTTAATGCTGAGCATTCGGTTAATAAGTGCCGAAGAGACTGTGTTGGATCAGAATCTACACATCTGGCTGAAATTTAAGGTTTTATTATACCGGGCTGATTGCATGTTAGTGGGCCAAAGTTTTAGGAAAAGTCTTAATATCGCTTGCGCATATTTAAGATCAGGAAACTTTTTTAAGTATAAAGGTATGTCATTCAATGGTTTGAGTAAAAATGGTACTGAACGAAATAATGAATAAGAATTACAAATTTCCCAAGTTAGTCACGAGTCCCAATACCAGAGTTTTAGCTTAGCTTTTTCCAGGTAGTTAAGTAGCAAATCTAGGGAGATATCAGCCTCATTTAAGCTAGTGATGCAGTTTTCTTCCCATAATTGTAAGGGTGTCTTCTTTTTAACACGCAAGATTGCTCTTAAGACTGGCAAAAGGGTATTCTTAGAGGATATAGTAGAAAGAGCTTTCCTGAAAGAGGAAAACATTTGCCACGCAGCTACAGCTGCTAGTTAGGTTAAACCCAATTAATATCTGATTATGCCAATCGGAGTGCTCATTGGGAGGGATAATATTTTTTTCCAAAAGGTTCCTTCCGGGAGATTCCAGTTTGGCCAGTTGGCTGGAAGTTTAGTTTGTGCTCCATTCGTGATGATTGGAACTACTTTTTGTTTATAGAACACTCTGACTGGTATGTATGAAAATTTGCCAAATGTATTCTGTATAGCCTTCCCTTGGATGTATTCATATTCATTCCTAAATATTTAAATTGATTAACTTGGGGATAATGAGGCCTTTGAGAGGATCCAGTTACATTTATATTTACATGTCGCGATGCTGTGATGAAAGATCATCGCATTCAACTTATCTGTATTTATGACTATATGATTGATTTGCGCGTGTTCGTCTAGAGCTTTTAGTTTCCTTTGTAAACCTATTGGAGTACTATCTAATGTGATAAGATCGTCAGGACGTATAGAAGCCATGAGATCTCTCTTGTGCCTAGTTTTGGTGGAAATGATCATACTGATTTGAAGGCCTTATCAATATCATTGATGTTAAAGTTAAATAAAATAGAAGCAAAAATGCAGCCTTGTTTAAGACCTGAGTTCGTTAAATTCTGTAAGGGGGCCATCATGTATAAGTTTGACTTTTATGGAAGTTTCAGAATAAAATAGACAAATTAAATATAAAAAATATAAAGGACATTTGGCATTAAAAAGTTTTTCCCATAAAACCTTTCGATATACTGAGTCGAAAGCTTGTTTAAAATCAATAAATGCTAGAAAAAACTGGTTGTTTCAATAAAATTGCTTGTGGTTCCAATTCCTTTGATAAAACCTGATTGATTAACGTTGAGAAGATTATTCAAGTTGATTTATGAGGTAAAATCACAAAGAATAAGTTGAGCAAATATTTTACCTATAATGCCCAGGAGCTCAATTGGCCTGTAGTTAGTTGGAGCGTTATGGTTGCCTTTCTTAAATATTGTTATCACAGTTGATTCTCTCCATAATGGGAGGGAGTAACCCTGTTCTAATAACATTCGTGAAAATTATCATGAGAATGTGTGCCAACTCAATTGGGTGATCTTTAAGGGTGGCATTTGATTGTTACATATCGGCCCCGTCCTGCAGTACCTCCCGTTTCTTGTGGCCACATACGGGGGCAAGCGCGTTCCAGAACTTCGTTGTGGCTTCGGTATCGGTTGCCATAGCGTCTGGCCGTACAGCAGAGAACGTTGCATCAGATGAGATGTACCATGCATAGAGAACGCGTTCGGAGGCTCCGCCCCCTGCACCATAAAAGCCAAAGGGTCTCAGCGGCTTGTTGCTGCTAATTGTGGCGTTACTCTCCTACAGTTTCATCCCGTTCCAGTGCCTTATTCCCTTTCTTCTTGATATTTGACTTCCTGGTTCTTCGACCCACCTGTGTCTACTTGGATTGTCCTTGCCTGTTCCTTCAACCTGAATTTTGAACTCTGTTGCCGACTTCGGATTGTCCTTGGATTGCATTTGCTTTTTCCTCCATTTTGATCAGTGAACCTGTTGCCGAACTCGGACTGTCCCTGGACTTCCACTGTGCTTTCGCCTGTCTGATGAGATTACTTTTTCTTGCCGCTCTACGCAATTTGAACTATCTTCCTACGCAGAGTACCACGCTGCACATTACAAGACTGCCTCATCAACTTGGTCTGTGCTTGTGTAATTAAGGTAACCCATTCAATTCTCCTGTATTGTTCATTACCTGAAATTCACCAGTTTTTCTCATACGTGTGGATTCCTGGAACTAAATCATCCTTTTCTACTTCATCCAAGTGCATAGTAGTGACGCTTTCCAGTGTATGCACCATCCCGTCACTAGTGAGACCCTTGTGCCGCCCGGGTATATTCTTCCTTACTAACCTTCCCATTTGTTGTTTTGTACCTGCCGTTTTTCCTTTCAACTGGTATTCATTTTCCCTAGGAATCCCACTTATCAGGTCTGTTGGGGGTTGTATCAGTCATAGTGAGTTTGTGGTTCTCATTTGTGCATACTCATAATTTTGGGTTTTCTTGTAGGTTTGTCTATTAAGGTCCAACACCACTTCAACCATTGTCTAGGTACTTGGAGAAATATCTGATTGTCTAAATAACTCCATATTGCCTGATCGCTTCTAATCATACTGTGTTTTCTTTGCAGCATTGGTTATTGGCGGTGTGTGTTCTCCCGCTCTTTTAGGCGATAGACATCTCTGCTGGTTTTTACTCAAACGGCAGAGAGGTACATCGTAGAAAAGAGCGCCTCTTAGAGGAAGCCTGAATCATAGAATTCAGGGGAGCTGGAATCCTGGAGGCTGAACCCGAGCCTGTTAAATCCTACCTCCCTCCGTGAGGTCGTCTTACCCAGGCTCCAATCAGCATACGGAGCGGTGAGTAACATTGATATGGTTGGTATCAGGCCTCGATGCTCTCAACGGGTTTAATTTATTTATAAGAAACACAATATCTAGTTCATCAAAGATTAGTTTATGACAATCTGGAGTAGCAAAGTTGCACAATGGTTGTCCTTTATCAGATATGTTAAGTAGGGCAGTAAAATGGGAGTTGTATGTTCGGACCAAAATAAAAGGTCTCACTGTACAAAAAGTCAGAAAAATGCTTCCACCAAAGGTTCAAACACCAAAGGTTCGAACCTTTGGTGGTAGCATTGTAGGTAAGTATAAAAAAAAAAGACTGCGGGGGCTGCAGGGGTATCCCACGCAGCACCCTGCTCACTATACTGTGCGGTATAGTGAGTGGGGTGTTGCGGGGGACACCCCCGCAACACACCCGAAAAACAAAACACACGGGGCTGCGGGGGTGTCCCCGGCAACACCCTCTAACTATACTTTACAGTATAGTGAGCGGGATTGCGGGGGGAAACCCCTGCAGCTCCCGAAAAAAAAAGGACCCTGCGGCACCGGTTCCCGATCACGGAAGTGAAAGGGAACTGGCGCCGCAGGGACACAGCGTGAAGAGAAGGTAAGTAGGGTATGTTTATGTTGGGGGTGTGGGTGGGGGTGTGTTGAGGGTGTGGGTTGGGGTGTGTTGTGGGTGTGGGTGGGGGTGTTGGTATGTAGGGCTTTTGAACATGTGTTCGCATGAGAAATGTACAAACCTTTTGTGGTTCGTACATTTCTAATGCAAACTTTCCAGCCGCGGCAAAATTCCCTGTGGTCGGATCACGTAGATCCGTAAAATGTGTAGTTCGTTGTTGTCCATTTATAGTATTTAGTAGAAGGGAGTGGGCTGCACATTTATCTCGGGTGTTTATAAGCTTCCAGATCTGAGAGATGGATTTGCTTGCTATTGCTGACAGAATCGACTCTGCATTGGCTTGCTTTCTGTTGAAATTAATCTGTTTTATCTTATTTCTATGAGTGGTTTTTAGACTACGTTTGACTTGCAGATTCGAAGATGGTTATAGCTTTCTAAAGTCTTTGTGTCATTAGGGTTTGGATCTCTGTATCAAAACCATGTTTGTGCATGAAACATGGACGATTTGAGTTAGTGTTTGTTTGACTAATTAGATTTAGGCAATCAGTATATAATAAGGCTGGTGTCAAGGAGCTATCTTGTAAAGGGGATGACAACTGATTTTTCAATAGATTGAGTTTACACAGTGATCATATCAGTCGATTTCTACTTTGATTAAGCAGTAGTGAAGGTTCTATAGTTTCAGGCGGCAAGGTCTTATGAGGGATCCATTTCACTTGTAGGATGTTGTGGTCACTTGCTTTGTTTGATATAACCCTAAATGTTTTAATTGGTTTGACAGCATTTGAGGAAATACATATATAATCTAGAATCGACGATGAGGCTCCTTGAGACAATATTGGGGCAGGGGGAAGGTCACCCAGCATGTTTCCATTCAGCATGATGAAATTGCGTAGTGTCATATGCGTCATCCACTTGTCTGCTTGAGTGGGAGATTTTTTAAAGTTTGTTGTTATACAATTAATATTCAAATCACCTATTATCAAGGTTGTTTGAATTGTGGGTTCAAGCAAAATGGGATCCAACATCTTTTCTACCTGGGGTATGAACAAATCCTCATCTATGGTTGCTGCATTCCAGTACAGTTTTAGAAGTGCAGTACATGTGTATAGCGGATGGTAGGGGTTTGTCATTGACAGTTTTTCTAGCTGAATACAAGGGTGAGGGGTGACCCACGAATGGAGTTGAATATGTGAATGAAGTTCAACAGCAACAAGGAGTCCTACTGCAAGGCGCCCTTTACTGGCTTTCATCGCAGGGACATGAGAGATTTGGAAGTCCGGCCACACTGGTTGGCCAATAATAATAATCCAGGTCTCTTGCAGCAAAATTATGTCATACGCACTTAGGGCTTTAGTTTTCGAAGTAAGGAGGTGAGAGAATCCTCTAGTAATCCACGCTGCCAAAGAGCATTACTGTGTCATTTGTTCAAGGTGGGTCTTGCGGTTCTCTGGTCGAGAATTATTCTGCACCGCTTTGGAGAGCCACCTCCATTTCAAATCAGGGGCAGGGGGTATTTTTGATTTAATTTCTTATTGTTTTTCAGTAGAATTTCTTTTGCAAATACATTTGCAGCATGTTGATGTAGCAGAGAGAACTGCTTCATTGTTTGAACAGGTTGTCTCAGGTTGAGCCTGAGGCTGAACTTTCATAAGGAATCCACAAGACTGTAATTTCTCTTTCATTTGTCATAGTACATTTGTGACAAATTTGGAAAGAATGGTTTATTCTGGAGGCTCTAAATTAGGTAGTCAGTGAAGGAAATGGTTTGGATGTCGTCAGAGCAGTTGCCTTCAAGATCTGCAATAGATTTCAAAACTGTAAGTAGGGTTGTTCTGTTAGGAAAGGGCTCAGATCGCAGCCTATCTGCCATTGTTAGAACAAGCTTTTCTGAGTTTAGTAATAGAGTTCTGGTGAGACCTTGGTGGGTGTATAATTGGCACTGTTGGATTTAGTTTTGGTTGTGTCGAAGCTGAAGATTGTGTCGGATCTATGTGAATATCTGATGTTTGTTTTGTTATGCTCTGGTGTATAAAGGGATCTGAAGTATGTATCAGATCTTTTCTGTGCCAGAGTTTTAAAACTCAGATACTCTATGTCTAGGTTGACACATATAATTTGGCGATTCCCATTCGTTTGAAGATGTGGGTTGTGTAGACTTTGATTAATAAATTCTGTTTGGGGAGGAGTAGACAATGAGTACACAGATAAATTCATGAGTTCATCATCACTGATTTCAACATTTTTTTGTCTTCTGTTACATAAATAGGATTAGTATCTGTTTTTTCATCAATCACAAATATAGGGTTCACATCATTGGTATAAGCATTAAGCGATTTACCTTGTTGTGTTTTCAATGGATTCAACAGCTGGAGAGCAGGAGCATGAGGCTGTGGAATGGGCTGTAGTATTTGATTGTTTTCTTCCATGGTAGAGGCAGTGGTTTCATCACATTGATTTAGTTTGGTTGGGTAAGATAATCCATCCAAAAGGTTTTATGCTTTTTGTTTGGAATATTTCTTAGGTGTAATGGGTTGATTCTTTGGCTTCTTTTGAGTTACAATGGTGTTCGACCGATTATGTTTTTTGTGATTATTTTTTCTTTTTCTGATTATTCTGGATAAAGACTTTAACAATGGGAGTTTTATTCTCTACCTCATTTGTAGATTCTAAATGGATGCTGTGTGCATCAGATTGAGTTTCAGATCGAATTAGTGGAGGAATTGGTTGAGAGGGTTGCCCCATGGGACTGGCCAAATTATTTGCATTGATCTCCAGCTGGGCCATTGGGCAACTCGAGTCAACTTGATGAGAAAACATTGGAGATTTATGAGATTCAGATGTAACATTAGTTCACATGCATTCCAATCAATTTTGGTAATTAAGGTATGCATAGTGGTGTTGTAATTTTTAATGTTGTGGTCCATTGACTCATAGGGTTTATCTAAAGACATGACACTTGTATTGAGAGCTGAAAGGGTGGTGTCTAGTGCTGACGATGTGTGAAGTGGAAAACCAAATGATGGGCCTGGTGTAGGTTTAGCAAAAGAATCAGTCGATGAATTTCTAGAGACTGATGTGTTTAGAGTCTCAGGAATTGCATCATTTGTATACAAATCGGGTGAATTGGATAGTCTAGTTGAGACTTTGTTACAGGGTTGTTTTAAGACTGTAGAAGACCCAGGACTTCTGGTAGGAAGATTCATGTAGAGTTGAATAGGATGTTGCGAGGAAGGGCTGAATGCAGTATTGCAGTGAGATTCCGTAGCAGTTTGTGGGGTCTCATTTGGTCTTCGTATTATATTACTTTGGACAATTTGGGAATATAGTGGAGAGATGGCACTGGAGTCCAGCGTGTGGATTGTAGCGACCACTCCTTGTTGCTGGCCATTATGTGTCATCGCATTAGGGGTAGAGAAGACTTCAAGATCCTGTTCTGCCTTTGTCGGAGTTGGGCACGAGCGCGGGTTATTATCCGATATTTCTGCATTGGTAGGAATTAACAATCGGGCCATGTTAGAAGGCTCAGAGCGGGACTCATGTTCAGTTATATATGGAGGAGGATTTCCCTATTGCGTGTCTAGATGCAAATCAGCGCTGCCTTTTGTTTGGAGGCAGAATTGTCTGATGTCCGCTCCTCCCAGTTGAACACGTTTCTGAATGTGGGGGCGGGCAGATGAGATGTTGGGCAAAGGCATCAGAAGCTTGGATTGAGGCTTCAAGTGCTTCCTCAATGAAAAAGGGGATTGGGCAGGCATATCTGACATTAGGCGATAGGATGCCATTTGACGCGGAGTATAGAAAAGTCAGGGAGGTAACTAGTGGCGCAGCGGGTCAGCAGACAGCTGACAGCACTCGTATTTCGCTCCAAGAAGCGCGCGGGTGGTGCGCGCACATGGGTTTGTAACGGGATGCCGTTCAGGGGGCGTGGCTTAATCTATAACAAAAATGGATAGGTTTTAGTAAGCTCTGATAGTAAAGTTGAGGCTTAAGTCATTCAGTGAAGTGAAGTCTGGTATAATAGTTCATGTACCAGATGGAAAGTCCAGTGAAATAAGTTGATTGCTGCTTGGTGGTGCATTGAATTCACGCGGCAAGCAGCAAGGCGATGAGCAGGGGGTTCAGCTGAAACAGTGATTTAAAAAAAAAAATGGCCAAAAAGTAGGTTAACAAATTGTGATATCTGGGTCCAGTCCGCAGACTCACTTCCCGATTCGGGGTCTGTGGACACGTCTGGGCCAATCAGGTAGTGGCGTGATGTACGCAGAGAATCATTAAAAAAATATGACGCACCTCACGCCACCTGGAGTATTTTCACTGGTGGCAGGAGCGGTCGAGGAAGATGGGGTAGAGGCCGTCAACCTGCTTCTCCAAGAGAAAGGAACAGCCTTTCTCAGAGCACCCGAGTGGTTGGATCTGGTGTGGCGGCACATGGAGGTGGTCCCGTAGGAGTACAGCTCAGGTTTTCCATGACTGATTACGCCCCCGCACTCAGTGCATCTGACCTTGGCTGCCCGAGCCTTTGGTACACCCCCAATGATGGTAAAAACCGCCATACCCAGGATTCACATCAGGCGCAGGAGATAGGCACTTCCTCTACCTCATCTTCATCTTCTTCTTCCTCCTCTTCTGCATCGTCGCGCCTGTTCCTCTTTCCAGGCCTTCCAGATGCTGATGGTGGTGGTGGGGGTGGCTGCGGAGGAGGGATGGCCATGAGTGAAGCCATAGATACAGGCACATTTATCTGCAAAGCAGCTGCTCCTTTTTGGTGCTCTCTTTGGGTCTACCAGATTGAGAATTACCAAAAGTAATGGGTGGGTCCATTCAGAGGAACTGTCCGCGGACCGCGCAACTGTCCATGGACTACTGCGTCCAAAATAGGCCCTGGAATGTTGTAAAAAGTTGCCTGATCAACTAAGATTCGGTCTAGGAGCTCTGCAAGGGTAAACTTAGAACCTGAAACACCCAAGATTGGCCAAAAATGCAGTTTTAAAATGTCTGCGGAGCACGGACACCATTTTCAGACAGGCCGTCATGCAACACGGGTGCGGTCACATGATGATGTCCAGAGATGACCGCTGCGCTGACGGCTGTCTGCAGGTACACATCAGGCGGAGAAGCAGGGCGCATGTGTGTCCTTAGAACTGGCGCAGTGTCCGCGGACTTATTAAAAGTGGGTCATCCAAAAACTGACATGTCCGGACACAGCACGCTGTCTGCGGAAACCCTATTTCGTGACCCAAACAACCCGAACAGTTGTACTGTCCGCAGACTACTAATTGGGATTTTAAAAGAAATATATAAAATACAGAACAATATACAAGATATTTAGGGTATACAAAATAAATGTACTTATGAAAGAGATTGGGTATCGGAATGGGAAACTTAATTGGGAGAATTTGGAATTTCTGTACAATGATGATCAGGGGTTGGAGGGAGTGACGTTTCATCAAAGCTTCTTTCATTTATATTTTGGGAATTTGATGTGGATGATTGCTGGGGACAAGGGGGGCAGGTGCAAGAAGCACAGTGATAATTAACATTTTTAATAACATGATTTTTAACCAAATTTAAAAGTTCCTTAAAGCCATTATTAAGTTCATCCATTTTTGCAGACAAGATCATAATTTCATTATGTACAGTTGGGGAGAGAGATTGTGTTTGTGATTCTTGGTATAATCCATAATTTAATTGGGGGTGTTGTTTCCTCATGTAAACTATGTGCTATAAGAAAAGACAAAATTATTATTTCACTGAGGTCTGCAGAAATTACATTATTTGTGTATATTAAACGATGTATTGTTTACCATTAGAGATGTTATCATCATTAATTTCTTCTGTTGGAAAGTGTTCTTCCAACCACTCAAGTGTGTTTGCCATTTCTGTTCAAATAAAAAAGGTAATATTTGCTTATAAGAAATGTTTACATAATGAATGGTAATAATAAAGAAATAAATAAATAAATAAATACAGTGTACTTACTATTTGGTGAGAGATTGTTTTGGAATGAGCACTTGGTGTATGTGGGTCTAAAGGAAGAGTTGTATTGAAGTGATAAAATGAGGTGTACAGTTTTGGTTTGTGCTTTATGCATTCCATTATATTGTGTCATAAATTAAAACATTTCTACATTTTGAAGTAATCATTTGTACAAAAAGGTATATTTGAGTGTAGTAAATATAATTAATCTTGTTTTATGTATACGTGTTTGTTAGTTGATGGGTAGAACATTTTCTGTTCTCCCCTGTGCTTTGTGAATGCTGCCTTGTGTCCACAGACTATCGCACTGTCTGCGGACTCTACAGCTGAGGGGGAGTATAATATAAGGAACCTATAGCAAATTAAGGGTGCACTGGTAAAAACCTATGAAATTCAGTGAAAAAACGTTGTTAAAGGGACATTATGGTTACAATTGAAACCCAAAAAACCCAGAAATTTGCCACTTATGGTAAGCTAAGCAACCATAACTCACGCGACCACCGTGCACTGCTAAGACTATCACCCAGGACATCAAAGATGACATCACAAATATCATTGAGCATTCTTTGTTTGTGTAGATTGTTCTGCAGGATTATTTAGTGATTAGGTTGGTTATTTTCTTTGCAGAGCAGAGGCCAGAACGGAGACAGGCAGGATCTTTTTCACTTAAGATTCAGTAGCATCAAGGCACATACTTCTAGTAGCACAAAGTCAGTTGAATTGCATGAAACATCTAGCAGTTATTTTAATTCCATTTGATGTGTGTTACACTGATTAATATCATGTCAAACGTATTGAGGAATATATGACATTATATATAGGTTTAATTTCATGGAGTGTACAGTAGTTATTTGAATTCATTCTAGTGCAACACAAGACATGTACCGTATTGCCATCATCATATGCAGTTATCTGTGAGACTGACTTTTTAAATGAATATGCTTATGCACTATGCACTTTATCCCTAATATAAGAAATGCACCATCTTACCATCATTAGAAGCAGTTGTCTTTGAGGTGGACTTTTTTAAGTGGATATGTTTATGCACTATGCACTTTATGCTTACAAAGCAGAAACTGAAGTTGGCGGCATGTGTTCAGTATTATTGACCCATCATCTGTTTGGTTGCTTTAAGGCATTCAGTACTATACATATAGGCACTATGCGCCTTCATAAATATATAGTAGGCAGTGGATCAAATTGTGTTCTCTATTCCTTCTTTTGCTGTTGCTTTTAGATCTACTTTTTCAGCAATTAACCTTTGGCGATGCATCCTGCACTTTATTATTTGTAGCGGCTATCCTAATCCTATATGCATATTCATTTGCACATTGTTATTTGGAAAGATCTTTTTTTATAAGGCACTGCACACTTTATTAGTATATGCAACTCAGCTGTAAATGATATTGCTCATCAATTTTTTTATTTTTTGTATTTAATTGATTGGCTGATAAATCAACCTTCCAATTTTAAAACAGTCATTTACAATTACAATTTTAAAAATACGTAGATTATGTGTAAAACAGTAAAAAGAGTTATCTTTTACAGTACATAACTTTCATAATCGGCTCAAAGTACGTAATCACAATATATAAATGTTTTTAGGAATACAAGTTAAAAATAATTGAATAGCATGATTCGCCTAGTTCGTATCCTAAGCTGTAATACAAAAGTTAATAGAGAGAAATATATACAACGATATAAAAGGAGTTTAAAAACCTCCACGAAGCATATAGATTAGCTAGATATAATCTCATCTACCATCACATTCAATCCTAGCTCCAATAAAAATCCAATGACAGCAATTCTTATTGTCATCAGTCTTGTACCAAATATTTGTGTCCAAAAGTCCTCATTAACTTCATACCTCTGGGTCTGAAATCGTTGACCAAAGTATTTCTGACGTTGAACTACAAGTCCAGTACAAAAGGCAATAATATGCTTTAAAGTTTCAGGGTGCTTTTTCATGTTACAAAACCGACAGTCATGCTCATCTTTAGCCAAAGCACCTCGTCTACATAGGATATCATTAGTCAGCCATAGATTCAGACAAAACTTGTTTTAAAGTTGTCTAAATTTGGGAGAAGGATATTTAGATAAGTATGGTTCCATGGACCTGAATCTTTTGTACCCAAAACAGGCCACGTCCCAATCTTTGTAGGATTGGCAGCGTTGAAATGTGTGGATCCAGTCTCGTTGGTATAGTTTGAGCTGGGGGCGCCTTGGATTGGTAAGTAAGATTTTGATTGTGATATCGGCATCAATGAGAAGGTATATCGTGAATGTTCTCCAATTAGTAGGAAAATGTAAAACTGATTGTAACAAATGCATTGCTAAAATATATGAGATCTCCTCGAAATGAGATGAAATTAGACATTTCCTTAAAAACGAGATAATTTTCCAAGCGTACATACTGAATAATGATAGAGCTCCTAGTTCAAAACAAATCATTGATACTGGGACAGAGTTGGGCAGTTTGAATACAGATCGCCAGAACTTCCCCTCCATCCTGTCCTAAAAGGGACAATTTTTGGGGATTCTGGATTCTGAACTATAGGTGAAAATGGGAATCACCTTTGAAGAATAGAACACAAGAACGTGGCTGCAGGTAAATTTGCCAAATTTGCATAGTATCACTCTGGCTTCTGAAATTAGAGCCTGTAGCTTTGTCTTGAGGTCGTCAACATACGGTACATCAATTATGTTGTTGTTGATCATGACCCCTAGATATTTATAGCATGAGGTAGTTAATATACGTTCATTTTGGAATGTCCAAATAAAAGCTTTTCGAACTTTAGTCCTACAATTAAAGCATTCCATTACTTGTGTCTTTGCCAAATTGATTGTCATGGCATTCTCCTGTACATAGGAAAAAAGACCTGTAATGAGTCTTTGCAGACCGATCTGTGTCTTTGATAGCAAAATCAAGCCACCTGCATAAAGAACCCATGCAATGTGTTGTGTTTCAAGTTTGGGGGCATCAGAATTGATGTTGATGAATTTCTCTCCTATATCCAAGATAAATAGATTGAATATGGTGGAAGCCAAAATACACCCCTGTTTGAGGCCACAATACGTGGGGAAAGCCATTGTCATTTGGCCATCAAGGGAAAGTCTAGCCTGGATGGAGGTATCCGAATGCAGCAATGCGATTAATTTTGTCAGCGAGAAGGGGCAATCCATCTTCACCAACTTATTCAGCAGTAGAGTTTGATCAACTGAATCAAAAGCTTCTCTGAAATCAACAAAAGCCAAAAATAATGGTTGTTTTTGTCGATGACAGAGCGCCTTGATAGAGCTGATGGTGGCAATATTAATAGCCATGCCCTTGCCCGCCACAAATCCAGTTTGGAATCTGTCCTTTTTGTTTTCAGAAACAATCCACTGCTGCAAATCCCTCAAAATAAGGGATGCAAAAATCTTACCTGGGGTGTCAAGAAGGGCAATCGGCCTATAGTTTGCCGGGGTATCCCTATCACCCTTCTTGAACTCTGGGATAACATGCGAATGGCACCAAGATTTCAGAATTTTTTGGGACGTAACAATCTGAGAAAATAGATTAAAAAGTATGGACGCCCATTTTTCGGGGAACTGCTTTAGCATTAAATTGGAGAGACCGTCAGGTCCAGGGGCCTTCGACCAACAGGCTTTACGAATATTATCAGCAATATCTTCAACAGAGAAAGCCAGTTGGAAACATCCCTCCAACCGGGGACAACAAGACCCAGGGCTGGAGACTGGTTTAGCATAGAGCCTCGAAAAATGTACAATCTCTTGGGTCGCTGTCACATCATTAATTTGCATGTGGCTCTGAGAGATATTACTGGTTTTATTTATGAGAGCCCAAATTTGTGCAGTGTTTTTGGAGCAGATCTGTTCCAGCATATATTCTTCATCTTTTTGAAACAGAGTAGCCCTATAGGCTCTCTTCCAGCTCCTGTGTCTTGTCTTCACCAATTTTAGGGTGATCCCTCTCATTTCAACAGGTAAAGATATGGCCAGTTTCTTGTCTCTCCTAAAGCAGCTTTTTGTTTCTGAATCGTGGAATCGTATATGTGATTAGTTATATGCTTAGTTGTCCTTTTGAACCAGTGGCATACAGTTGTATCAGGTTTGTATATTCAAACCCATTATTATCAGAGGATCCAGTGTGTAGAATTGACTCTTTCAAATTAATGCCAAATTGAGTTAGTGTGTTTTCCGACCAACGCAATCTGTTCCGGGCACTATTGGCCCATACCATTCCAGACATTCTGATCTTAGTTTGTTCAATTTAGTTATAGTTGAGATACCATTTTAGATTCAACATTTAATGGTCAATCTCTTTGTTCGATAAAACTTGAAAATGTGCTATATGAGCAAACAATTCTCTATCAACACAAATGAAATCAGTAATCGCACTTGAGTGCCCCCTTTTCCAGTTATAGTGCGGTGGTGAGTCATTCAACATGGTCCCATTGACCATAACTAGGTTCTTAGAGTCAACAAAACTATTCCAACGTGTGAGCCTACTGTTGGTAATGTTTTTAGCATTGTCTAAGCAATGCAAGTTTAGGTCACCCGCTAATATGACATAAAGAGAAGAGCTAAAAGTAATTGCGTTTTGCCACAGAGATTCTAAATCTCTAAAAAAGGTGTCTACAGTTATCGCAACTGGATTCCAATCCAAATTGATGATAGAATATTCGATCTGATTGATCTTAAATTGGATCTGTTGCATATATGTATTTGGGGCATGATTGGTTTAAAAAAATAATGTGTGGACTGGTTTTCAGGGCAATCAGCAGACCTGACATAGGACGCCCCGCCCCCCCTGAGCTGACAGCCGGATTTAGAATGATGTAATGGTTATCCCAAGAGGGACAATCTAAAAAAAGAGGTCTCTTGCAAAAGAATTATATCATAGTCTGCTAGATTGCCACATGAACCCAAAAGTAAATATCTATGTCCTCTTGTGTTCCAACTCAATAGAGACAACGGCATAGATACAGCAGAAGATGTTAGTTATGCCTGAGTACATGAACATTTGCAAGAGGGATGATTTTGAGTTGTAGGAATGGAAGGAACACCATTCAGACTACAACACATTGCTCAACAATACCAATGCTGTTGGTAATATTTTTTCATTTAGAATTGATAAAGCATTGTGGGTTTTACTTATTAGATGTGAGATCTGTAAAAAAATGTAACGACTTTGCGAAATACTGGAGGTATTCAATGGTATTGTGCAATAAGGGATAAACATGTAAAAAATGTAGAAACACATTTTCATTGTCTAGAGTTGACACTTTACCTGTCTCAAAATGGCTGACAGTTTTAGCAGCACACTTCTTTTTGCTGCGCATTGCTTTTTTTTTAGAAAATAGAGAAAGGACTGAACACAGTGAACAATAGAGTTATTGGTAATGCTTTTTAAACATGATTCCTGCATGGAATGAATTGGATGTGAACAAGTAGCCGGCAGGCTATGAAATGCGTTATGCCATGTTTCTTTTCTTGGTGCACATCTGACGTTAATAAACTGAAATTGTTTTTTCTACCTTTTTTCCGGCAGTCTTTATTCCAGGCATAATCGAGGGGTTCCTGTGCGTGCTATAGCAAGCGCGAGTTAGTGCGCTTTTTTCTTTTTTTCAATATGCTACAGATAAATCATACCCAAGAAGCAGCCAACAGAAGAAAAGGGCTCAGATTTCTTTAGCCAATAACCCCTCAAGAAGAACAGCAGTGCACACGCTGCTCCCTCATCTAGGTTTTCCCTAATGGAGATGCTTCAAAGAATGGAAAAGACCTGCTAGAGCAGGTTGCAAGTTGGAAAGATGAATACAGCTCTGCATAATCTAGAGTCAAGGAAGAATAAAATAGAGGGCGCCGCCACAATGACGTTGATAGATGTGCTTCAGCATGTGTCAGTAGTTAAAGAGAACATTCTGTGGTGTGAACGTCCGAGGCCGAAGAGCAGAGTCCTGCAGAGGAAAATGGAGAAAGGGAGAAGCAGCCGAGACCCTCCACCATCTGGATGGGATGCAGGGCTCCGGCCCCAGCTGCTAAATGCAATCATGGCTCACTGCAGCTTCAGAGTGCGCCCATGAACACTCAAATAAACATAATCTAGAGCTACATGTTGAAGTTACAGAAGGAAAAGTTGGCATGCAATGTAAGCAACGTTGGCCCAACTATACGTTGGACCGGCGGGCGGGCTGGGAGGGAGGGGAGTATGACACTGTGAGTCCAACAGAACACATGAAAGGAAGTACAACATCTTTTTTATAACACTGGATTTGGTCGGATGGAATGCGATGGGAATCACGGGGATGTGTAATGAGGCAGGGTGGCTTGTATTGATGAATAAGGGGGGTTGGGTAACAACACGTGAGCGCAGGCAACACTTTCTAAAGCCACTGCACTGAGCCTCGTCCTCACTGCCTCAGAGCGCAAAACCAGTCCTATAGCTTGTCCTAGCCCTTGGGGTTTATGCCCATGGGAGCATGAGTTTGGTGAATTCGTACAGCATCTATAGGGCACACTAAGACACAAGAGGGGGCAACTTTGGTGAACTGTGTCAGGATGGAGGTACAGCAAAACAAATGTAAGGGCTTATTCTAAAATGACCTAGTGTCCAATTCCAAGTCAGTTTCCTAGTCTAAATGAGACACAGTTCAGTGCTTCAGAATCCTGCTTAGCTTTCTTCAGGGCACTCAGTCTTCAATGAGGTTAAAGTGCTGCAGCATACTTCTTTCTCTGTCTCTTTTACTTGTGTTATTCCACAGATGCTGTTATCCTCTGTCCCTGGGTTGCCTACCACCTAGACTCATTAGATCTAGACACAGCACCCTACTACCAGCCATTATTTAAGATTCCTCATGCCCTTTTGGGCACCCAAATGGTCACCTACGAATAATTGTCCCCTCCATCCTGCCTGATGCTTGTCATAATAAACACATGTGCACCCAGCAGTTTAAGGATGTCATCCAGTTGTAGAGCCTGTAGTATACGCAGGTCTTTTTTCTTTCTCTTCCTCTGGCTCTTTACAGGCCCAGCAGGCCAGAAAGCCTTCTCCTCCCTCTCGGGCTTCAGCCTCCCTCTCAGTCGCCAGCTTTCACCAGGGTCTGGGTTTTGGCCCACATTAGGCTCTTGGCAGCTTGTACTCCTTGCACTCCTTCCTCTCTGATTTTTCTCAGAATCTCAGCAGCCCCCACTGGTTTCTTTCTGGAGCTACAACTCTTACTTATTGTCTCTCTACGGAGTCTGCGTCTCTCCTTGCGTTTGGCTTTCTCCCAAGACCTGGTTCTCACCCTGAGTCAGTCTCTCCCTCAGGTTCCTCCTTTTGCAAGTGATAGGCTGCCCTTCTCACCATCTAAAGGTATGGTTTTACGTAATCTACCTGGACCCCTGACAACTGAGACTTCTCAGCTCTCCGGGTCTGGTAATTGGCTCAGCTCACATCAGCACTCCTGTCTCCCTTCTCCAGAATTGGGGAAACGGCGCATTTTGTATACTGCATGGTCAGGTGTCAACACCCTGGTTGGCTGGGGTGATCACACGGTTCCCTGCAGTAATATTATTGGGAGTGAGGTTTTGTAATTCAGAACTCAAGTGTGGGGCGCTAAAAAGGCTGGTGGTCATATTGGAGCCCTGTTTTTTTCTCTGAACATTTGTTTTGGTGAACAACCCATTTATGTCTCTCCCTGGTTTGCTACCTTATTTCCTGGTAAAGGAATTTAAGCCCCATGGAATTTCACATTTCTGGGGGCTGCTTAGTTCCCCTTTTCCAGTGATTTTAGAATTGATGTTTCCAGTGTGCTTTTATGGCAGAATAAGCCATTTCTATGTGCAAGCCCTGCAATATTTCTACTGTGCTGGTCTATGTAAGTGATGGGCAGGTGCTGTTAGGGTGTGAAGCGAGTGCTGCCGTATGTTTTCCTTGCTCCGTGACTGGCCCCGGGTGAATGCCGTCACTTGTTTCCTGGAACCTGGAGTGGGGGCTCTCCTGGGTTTTGCTTATCCTGGAGTGGCACCCGAAGGTTGGCCACTTCCTAGTTTTGTTTGTGTACCAAATGGTTTAGCATCACTTAGTTTTGGCATCTTTGGGTTTTGCTATTTCTCACAAAATTTAACATTTGCTAGTTTTGGCAATTTATGGTTTAACATCTCATGATTACGCCATATGGTTTGGGCATCTCCTGGTTTTTGCTTCTTATGATTTATATATTTCCTAATGTTGCTGTTCCCTTGATTTAGGCACACCCTGATTTCAGCATGTGCTGGTTTCATTCTCATTTTAGGATCATCTGCTTTTAAAATCATCCAGTTCACTGTGCTTTTGGCACCTTTTGGTTTTAGGCATAGCATATTTTTGGTGTCTTCTGGTTTTGCCATATTCTGTTTCTGATGTATCCTCGTTTTTATCAATCTGAGCTTTGACACATAATAGTTTGTGCACTGCCTCATTTTTTTAATCTGCTGGTCTTGTTTCTGTATCTCCTGGTTTTTGCATCACAGTGTTTTTGCTAATTTAGGTTTTCGGTGGCAACTAGTTTTAGTTTCTCCTGGTTTGCACACCTCATGCTATAGACAAAATGTTTGACATCTCGTTATGTCATGAGCAAATTGTGATACACTTACATCTAGATGTTATATTGTGGAAGTTGGGCACACTGAGCTTCCATCTAAGTGACCGAGAACTGATATAAAGTCTACGCCAGGATGATGCGGCATTAGACGCCTGAACTAGTGTTTGCAATCTGATGACGATCAAAGGCAGGAAAAGAGCAACTGATGGGGAAAGGTGCCCCAGAACAAAGGGGCGAACTGATTGATACAAACATGGAAATATCAGTAATCTAGATAACAGGTCAAACTTAGAATTAAACAGCATGGAGCCAATGGGTCGGGAAATAGGGCAGATCATCAGAACAACGCCACACGCTACAGCACAGTTGCAGAGCAAGAGCGTACTGGACTAACTGGTCTTAAATTTCGATTGCGGGTCCTTTCTTTCCAGTCCAGAGAAAAGAGGTACAGGTAAAAAAGATGTGACTGTCAGATTTCCCTCGGCAAAGGCTTGCTTGCATATGCCTTCTGCTTGCTGGGGAGCTGACCAGCACTCTGGCGGCCGTTTTGGGATGGACCGGCTAGCACATGGTGCAGCTATCTGCCACAGTGATGGCGATATTGGCAAGGGCACCCTTCAGGATAGCCGCAGGGACTGAGCGGCAGGGATTTGGTAGGATCCGGAGGTTGTGGATGTGTTCTCTGAAGCTGCTGTGGCAGGCCCTTAGCTGCAGAGGTTCTGCAGGATCGCAGGTCTCAACATTGCGGTGCTCAGAGGTGTAGACCAGGTAGGGCCTGAGTGGGCAAGGCCCACCCAAAATCTGTAAATGCCCACTCAGCAGAGCTGTGTGGGCATTTACAGAGGTTAATGTCACTGTGGTGGACCCAACTACTTTAGCTTCAGACCTCAGTTGTTAGACAATCCTGGCTACGCCTCTGCGGCGTCACCCCACACATGCTCCGTGTAGCCAAGCCCACGACTCCAGGTACGGCGGCATTGTTGGTGCAAGCAGTACGCGGAGGCACAAGCTCAGGGGGGCAGCGGCTCAGGCGATTCCTGCTTGCCACCGCATGGTTTTGGCCCTTCTTGCCAGCACGCTAACAAACTGATTATTGCTACATAACACTTTCACGTGTAGCTTTCTCACTTGTACTCACCCACTTCTCAAGCCCATTGTTTTAGGAGCTTTACTTTTTCACACATCACTCTAAGCATCCCAAATGTTTTTAACCTCCCTAGGCCTGCTATTACATCTTTTCTTTGACGTGCCCTCTGTCCTCTATCACCTCCCCACCCACATCCCAATAGCAGCACACGCTTTGCCAATGTGTTACTCTCATATTTGCAGCCGCTTGCATGCCCGTTCTCATGTAGTCTCATTAATGACTGACCTCATTGGTAGTTTCCACTGTTTCTCGAAGATCCCTGTTACTAAGCGCCTTTGTATTGTGCAAGGTATGTTACTCAGGTGACACCCCACCCTTTTTGAGCTGTCCTGCAGCCCTTGGTGTGAAGCACATGTTCCTTGGCTCCCTCATGTTTGCCAGCTCCCCTATGTTTCTCGACACCCCCCCTCCTCTGTGCACCACTTTGTGCTGTATACCATTTCTCGCCCCCATTAGCAGCGTCCCCTGTTTATAATGTGCTTGCGATGAGCACAGCTCGGGGAAGGAGTCCACAAGTACTGGAATCTGTTGCCAATCTTCTACTAATTAGGGGGCGGAACAGATGGGCAACTTTAATAGAAGGATTAGAACAATATGGCGGTTAACTCACAGTGCGCCAAAGATTCGACTGCCAAGCATTTTATTGCATGCAATGAACAGGCCAAAAACCTGATGTGGAGTACTAGAAACATGGCATTGGATCCGGACACATGGGCCAGAGTGAGAAAGAAGATCTTTTGATGTACATTTTGCTGACACCAACATCTTACATTTGGAACAATACCCAAACTCTTCCAACCGCGCCAAGATTGACTGGTAATCGGAGAAGGTCGGATCTTGTTTCACAACGGGAGGAGTTAAGAATGGGAGGCAGCCTGACATCATGACATAAGATTAAAAGTTATGTGAGATCAAATAACATCTGAAATTTTTTCAGGAGTTAAGGATGGCAAGGTGTTAAAACAGACGGATAATTCTTGAATGTGGAGAGAGACATGATGCTGAAAAATGGGATTGTTGTGGAAGGTAAGGAGTAACAAGAAAGTGAATACTTGCAACTGCTCCATTTAAGTAGAAGTGTCAAGATATTGGATACTTGCGATTGTTTACCAATGTAGAGAGTAACGGCAGACTGAAGTACACCTGGGGTCATCCACAACACAAGGAATGGCAAGTAGTTGGAAAATAGCTGGGATTGTTATACAGGAAATTGAATACTTGAGACCATTCCAGAAGACAAGGTCTAGCTGGAGTATTTGGGTGTGTTCCACAAAACGAGGAGTGAAATGAGATGGACCATTACCTCAGATATATCCAAGAGTGACAAGATATTGAAGAATGCCTGTCGTTTTTCCATTATTTTGCGGATTGAATAGAGATGGAATACTCAAGTCACTCACAGCAGAATGAGCATGGATCGGTGAACATTTTCGGCCTTAAATATCCGATCTAAGACAAACCAGAGATATGTCTCAATGTTTCCTTCCTTAATTGAAGGGGCAATAACATGATAATTCCCTCCTTGACTCCACCCTGATTTCCTATTCCTGATGGAAAACTCACTGAATGATTTCCTGAGTTATAGACATCAGTTCTGGGTGCTCTAAGGGTGCAGACGTAGACTCAGGACATAAGGTGCCATGCTTGTTGGTATAGACTTTTTATTGAACTGAAAATAAGGAAGACCCCTATCTGTCCTTATGATTAAGAGCGGTTTCCCTACCTCAGACAAAGCTAAGGATAATGTCAGAACGTTTGTCAAAAGTATCATGTCCACTGTCCTACGTCATAAACCTATTCCCGTCCCTTACACTTCAACAGAAAACCCTTAACTAAACTACAACCTGCTTATAACAGGATGACTCCAGTCTTCAGGATGCTTCAAGCAGTTCAAAGCTCCAAGATCCAAAACAATATTGGAAAGGCGCCTCCCTTACCCAGGCATTTCTCAGGTTCTCTTTATCAGTAGTCTTATGTATCGCAATTCTATGTTCTGCGAAAGTATATGACTCCCTTCCTCTGGTCTTCTTGTGATTTGTGCCAAAAGGGTATTTCGAATGGATTGTGTCCTCCCACGTATTCCTTATCTTATGATATTTCCAATACCCAGCTTAGCTGCTTCTGAAAAATATTTTCGGCAGAGGGCGCTGCACGTCGATGCCTTTCAACTCGATGTCCTACCGGAGGCCTCTGTCTCAACGTTGATGTTACCAAAGGCATGTATAGCTCATGCAGCATCTGTTGTCTTCAGTTCCGTTTTTCCGTGCTAGCGCTTTGGAATACGGTAAGCTTTGTTCCTTTGTGAAGAAATCTTCGAGAGAAATCTTTGAAAATGGCTTTGTCATCGGTGTCTTCTACTCCGAAATCGGGATTTAAAAAATGCTGTGACTGCGAGTCGAAGATGTCCATTACGGACCCCCACAAAATATGCTTGTGGTGTCTGGGATCCGCTCATCCTTCATCTGAGTGTGAGGACTGCCTGTCCATGACCTCGAAAGCTCTGAGAGAGCACAGAGGAAAGCTTGTGGCAGGTAGGACCCATAAGTCCCCATCGACTCCGTCAAAAAGACAAACATCGGACGAGTTGAGAACTGTTTCTCCTCGCCATAAAAAAAGTAAACAATCCCAATCACAAAGGGGTTCCCACCATTCGTCATTGTCAAGACACTCGAAGAAACAATGGCATATGTTCAACAAAAACAGCGTCCCCAGCTGAGTGGTAAGAGTTTAGACTCAAAATGATGGGACTTCCTCGAGTACTGTCAAAAGCCATGCTCAGGTCGAAAGACACAATAAACATAAAACCTGTGCGCCTTCAAGCCCGGCAGGCACAACTTCTCGAGAGCATTCCAAGGATCTCTTGAGTCAAAGAAAAAAGTCCCTTTGACGACTGAGTTTTCAACACCATCAGCACCAAGAGACTCTTCATTGACGCCATTGGCGCCAAAAGACACGCCATCGACGCCATTGGTGCCAAAAGCCCATCAAAAGTCAATTGACGCATCAGGCTTTGAGCTCCTTGATGCTACAGGCATCGAAGTCGATGGACGCAGGGATCAAAGCCCTCAATGTCGATTGTATTGACAATTTCGGCACATTTGTCAATGAATATCATGGCCCCATCGGGTATCATTGAAAAAACATATAACCTCTACATAGGGCTGACTTTTTCAAGTCTCTTTCCTCGATTTATGAGGACGCAGATCCATCATCAGATGAATCAAGACCTTTTGGCCTCCAGTATGGTACGCCATCAGTCCCTGAGGCCCTAATTTCTGAATAATGCAGAATAAAAGACCTTGAAGAGTGCATGCATGATGCCAATGGTTTGGACACCTCACCAGAGGTAGAGTTTGGCAGATCAGATCCATCTGATCATACAGAAGTAACATATAAGCAGTTAATGTCAAGGGTAGTTGAGTACATGGGATGGGCTAGACCAGGCCCAGGTTTCGAACAGAATGACCTGACCGATATTCTGGACAGGGGTTCTCAGGAAGACCCAATTGTGCCTTTTCTTGCAGCTTTACAAAAGCTTGTAACTACCAATTGGGAGTCGCCTGAATTGAATCTGGCAGTCAACAAGAAACTGACTTCTAAATACAGGGTGTCAAACAGTGATCCCTATTATTTGTCAAAGCACCCAACTCTGGAGAGTCTGGTGGTACAGGCTGCCACCTCAACCACAAGACAAAATGCCTACCCTACTATCCCTCCTGACAGGGATGATAAGCGTTCTGACGCTCTAGCCAAGAAGGTTTTTGCGGCTGGAAGTATGGCCCTGAAGTCAGTAAATGCCACGTGCATGTTGGCTAGGTTCACTCATACCCTTTGGGTGTGTATTTCCATGGCGGCTGAGCATATCCCCTAAGGGGAAGAACAAGACAGGTTTTTGAACATAGTCAAGGGTGGAAACGATGCTATGTGTGAATCCCTCCAGACTGGTCTTGACTCCGCTGACAGTATCAGCAGAGCAATGGCAGCTAGTACAGTTATGCACAGGTTTGTCTGGTTAAGGAAGACAGGATTTGCTCCAGATGTAAAATCCAGACTGCTTAACATGCCCTTTGATGGAACAAATGTGTTTGGTAACAAGGCTGATGAAAGTCTAGAGAAACTGCAAACTTCAAAGGCTGCAGCCAAATCCCTTGGTGCTGCGATTAGACAACCTCCAATTCTCCCCACAGGTATGCCCTGAAGGGGTAGGTCCTTTTGTCACTATTCCATATTTGGAAGCGGCAGAGGACAGTCAGCGCAAAGAGGCCAAAGAAGATTCCCCCATGGTACACGGGGAAGAGGTACTAGGCCCGCCTCAGCAGCGGCTACTTTGCCATCAGCTGCCCCAAAACCTCTCTGAGGTCTTAGTTCAAAAGACTGCAGTGGGAGACAGATTCTCACAGCATCTGAAGGAATGACAGGCTATTACTTCAGATGAGATAGAATAACCCGGAGGGAGACTGTGCCCAATGTTCAAAAAGTGGTTTATTATTTTAACAAAGTGCCCTTTGTGATGACACGTGTTTCGGTCTGCCTTGAGACCTTTTTCAAATCAGGGCTCGATTTCTCTAGTGTGCCTATTAGATTTAGCAGAACTGATCCGCTCCTCAATATTCGGGTTAGATCCCTTAAGAACGTTATATCGCGTCTAATTGCGTGCTTCCAATGTCTCGAGGGGGCGCCCTAGAGAAATCAAGCCCTGATTTGAAAAAGGTCTCAAAGAAGACCGAAACACGTGTCATCACAAAGGGCACTTTGTTTAAATAATAAACTACTTTTTGAACATTGGGCGCAGTCTCTCTCCGGGTTATTCTATCTCACTCATATATATAGGTGGTCTTTCCTTGGCTAAACCACAAACCCGGTGAGACGCGACCTACTTTACTGAGTGATGCTTGGTGTAATGGATAGGACTGGACAGAACATGTCGCCATGTTGGACCAGACCGCTGTAGCCAAGAATCTTTGAAATATTACTTCAGATGCATGGGCATTGGAAACAGTTCCTCTGGGTTACTGCCTTCCCTTTCTAAAAAAAAGCCTCAGAGTCATCCACCGGGGAACAGCTCTTTCAAAGTTCCAGATCTGCTCCGTCTGCAGGAAATATTAACCTTGCTAGAGAAGGGTGCTATAGAACCAGTACCTGTAGCAGAGAGGAACAAGGGTTGGTACTCCCTTTACTTTCTAATTCCCAAAATGGATGGAGGATTGAGACCCATCTTGGATTTAAGAGACTTGAACAAGTTCCTCAGGAAGGACAAGTTCAAGATGGTAACCCTTTCTCAGATCCTTCAGGCCCCCCAGCTTCAAGACTGGGTGGTATTATTGGGCCTTCAGGATACTTACTTTCATGTGCCAATCTATCACAAGCACAGAAGGTACCTGAGGTTCGCTGTTGACGGTTCTCATTATCAGTTTCGAGTTCTGCCATTTGGGCTGACCTCCGCCTGAGGGTTTTAACCAAATTAATGGCAGTAGTGGCAGCAAGTCTCAGGAGAGGGGGTATTCACGTCTACCCCTACCTGGACAATTTGCTGATCAGGGCCAGTTCCCCAGAACAGGCCCTGGAACATCTCAGCTTCACCTGTCATTCCCTTCACAGACTGGGCTTCTTCCTCAACTTCAAGAAGTCTCACATGATACATTGCAAAGGCTCCAATTCATTTGAGCAGTCCTGGATGCATCCCTGGGAAGAGCCTCGCCACAAGAGGCGAGGGCTTAAGACATTCTGCAGGTGGTCACCAAATTCCAGAGTGTCCAGCATCTCCCAGCCTTTGATTTTCTGAGGTTGCTCCGCCTCATTCAATCCTGCATTTTTCTGTTGCCAGAGGCTCGCCTGAGAATGAGATCTCTCCAATGGGCTCTCAGAACTCAGTGGTCCCAATTCTCAGGAAGGATGTCAGCTCTCCTACAGATCCCGAGCAGAGTCTCACAGGATCTTCGATGGTGGGCCTGCCAGGAGAACATTCTGAAAGGAGAACCTTTTTTGGCAGCCATGGCCAGAGATAACAGTAGTGACGGATGCCTCACTCATGGGGTGGGGAGCCCACGCCAACGATCTGACAATCTGCAGTTGTTGGTCTCCATCGGAGTCCAAACTACACATCAACATTTTGGAATGAGGGCAATCAGACTAGCGCTGAAGGCCTTTCTGCCCTCTGTACGGGGAAAAATTTACTGATAATGATTGACAACACAGTGGCCATGTACTACCTCATCAAAGGAGGAGGTGGAGGGTCACTACCACTGTGCATAGAGGCAATTCAGCTCTGGTACTGGGTAATCTGAGAAGGGATCCCCATATCAGCAGTTCACCTTGCCGGAGTGGAGAATACAACGGCGGATGCTCTGAGCAGGCAGAGCAGAGTCTCCCACGAGTGTGAACTAGCTCACGAAGTCCACCAAGAGATCTTCACCCTTTGGGCAAACCCCTCGAGTGGATTTGACCGCAACCAGTGTCAACCAGAAGTGCAAACTTTTCTACTCCAGGGAATTTCCCCCAAGAGGAGCTCTAGGAGACACGTTTGTGGTGGATTGGGAATTTCCACTCCTGTACGCATTTCCTCCAGTGCCTGTCATTCCTCACATGATCGGGAGGTTGAGAATGTTTGCAAAATCCATGATCCTAATTGCTCCTGATTGGGCCAGGAGGACATGGTACCTGGACCTTCTGGACATGTCCACCTGCCCTCCAATACGTCACCCACAAAGAGAGAACCTTCTCTCGCAAGAGGAAGGTCGGGTTCTCGATCCAGAGGTCAAGTCACTCAGCTTTCACGCATGGTTTCTGAGAGGCTGAGATACAAGCATCGGGACCTCCCGGATGACGTAATGGAGATTTTGCTTTCAGCCAGAAGGCCAGCAACTAAGTCTTTGTACTGCAGCCGTTGGAACAAATTCTGCAACTGGTGTAGAGATAACAATTTTGATCCATTTACATGTAATACACCCATGTTATTATCCTTTTTGTTACACCTAGCAAATCTGGGGCTCCAGATTGGTACTATTAAAGGATATCTTGCAGCGCTTTCTATATTTAAGCGCACTTCGGAGGAGGTATCTTACTTCAAAATTCCTCTAATAATAAAATTCCTAAAAGGTTTGACAAAGGTTTTCCCTCTGACCCCTTTTCAAGTCCCGGTTTGGGATCTCAACTTGGTGTTGATATGTATGATGTGTGCTCCTTTCGAGAATATACACTCCTGTCCATTGAGGCTGCTAACCTTAAAAACCATTTTCTTACTAGCCATTACATCTGCCCAAAGGGTGAGTGAGCTTCAGGCTTTTATATGCAAGCCTCCATACACTATTTTTCATAAGGACAAGGTGGTCGTGAAGGCGAAACCCACCTTTTTACCCAAGATTGTATCTGAATTCCATCTGACTCAGAAATTAACATTACCATCATTTTACCCTCCTCCGCACCCTGGGAAGGAAGAGGAGAGGCTACACAGGCTTGATCCTAAACGTGCACTAAGTTTCTATATCACCAGAATGGCAAAACTAAGACAAGATGGCTACTGTTCGTTGGCTACTCGGCCACAAGTTGGGTATGGCAATCACTAAACAGACGTTTTCCAGATGGATAATACTGGCAATATCTGAATGCTACAGACTGGCGGGAAAAGATCCTCCATAAGGCCTTCAGGCTCATTCGACCAAGGGCATGACAACTTCCTCTTCATTACAGAGGGGAGTACCAGTAAATGAAATGTGTGTGGCTGTCACATGGCCATCCGTACATGCTTTCACCAAACATTACAGTTTGGATTCTTCTTCAGGCCGGAAAGGCTTTTTTGGTAAGGCAGTGTTGCATTCTTTGCACACAGGCCCATGAGAATGACTAAATTGTCACAAGAAATTCTGACTCCCTCCTCCGGAAATACTAGAAACTGCTTTGGGAGTCTATCATAAGATAAGGAAAACATGGGCAGACACAATCCATTCAAAGAGCAAGTTCTGTCTGGATGTTCCTCCTACGTATTCTTTATCACCCCTCCCAACCTACCCTGCAGTAAAATGTCTTTTGCTATTGTAGTCTGCGCTCTCTCAGAAAGAGTAACTGTCAGGTATGGGATAGATGCTACATTCGTAAAATCGGGACTGAAGCCAACGGATGCTGCACGCGCTATATATGCCTCTGGTGATGTTAACGTTGAGACGGAGGCAGCCCAGGGAAATTGAGTCGACAGGCATCAACACGCAGCGCCCTCTGCTGACATTTCTTTCCGAAGCAGCTAAGCTGGCTATTGGCAATATCATAAGATAAGGAATACGTGGGAAGAACATCCAGTCAAAAGGACATTACCAGGGGTAAGTAACTTATTCTTCTCCTCCCCCTTGGGCTTCTCGTGATTTGTGCCAAATGGTCTCTTCCCTTGGACCTCTTGCAAATTGTGTCAAAGGTTCTCTTCCCCTGTTCTACTCGTAACCTATGCCAAAGGTTGTCTTTCCCTAGACTTATCATGCTTTGGGCCAAAGATTCTCTTCCCCTGGACTTCTCATCTCGTTCTGCGAGTCCCAGACCCCTTGTTCAACTCTATAATGTCTCTTTAGCTAGGCCGGGTTCGCTTTCCTGCCAGGCCTCTCTTTCAGTTTCTTTGGGGCGCTCTTTCACCCCCTTCGTTCTCCACTGGTCTCCCTCAATTTCTGGGTCCTTGACCCCTCTTTCAGCTGTTAAATGTCTTTTAACTAGGCCCAGTTCACTTTCCTGCCAGGCCTCTCTTTCAATCTCTTTTGGGTGCTCTTTCACCCCCTCCGTTCTTAACTTCTCGGTCCGACTGGGATGAGCAAGATGGCTCTGCACTTCCTTCCAACTACAGCCTCAGGGGCCTTCTTGTTCCCCCTCTGCATTCCTTTGTACTTGGTCTGCAAGGGGTTCGGTCCTCTGCAACACCAGCAAGCATCTGCATCTTCGCCTGGGCTCTCGGTGTCTCCTTTCGGTTCGCGACGTCTCCACCATGCTGGGTTTCTCTCTGAATGTCGGGTCTCGCCTGGACCACTCAAGTGGCTTGGGTTCTGTCACTGGACGACGGATTCTCCCACAACCAGGTAAGTTTGGTTCTTCCCGCCTTGTCGTTCTCCACCTCTCTGCTCCAGGTGTTCGGGCCTGCCGCGGGACATCTTCGCGGTGCTCTGTTCCCCCTGGCATGAAGCTGCTCTGGGGCAGGACAGACTGAGGAGAGTCCCTTGACAGTTGTTTGTCCTGATTTCTTCTTAGCGTCTAATAGCTAGCATGTTTGTACCTGTTCCGCGTAGGACTCTGCATCGCCCTGCTCTTCCTCGTGGCAGTGCTTTATTCACTCTTTCCTCACTTCTCCTCGTCATAGTTTGGCTGCCTGATATATATAATTTCTATGTGTGAGGAAATTAGTAGAAGCAAGAGGAGAAAGGCAGGATGGGGCTATCTGAGTCCTATATGTAGGTTGAGTGACACATCCTAGCTAAAAGGTGGGTCAGCAGGTGGTTGAGTGACTATTGCTGCAATGTATTATGCTTAAAGCTAGCTGTACATCTTATGGCTTTTTGCAATTCCTGATAACAAACAAAAAATGAGATGCTGTAATATGAACGTGTTTGCCATGTGATTGGTTGGGCTGGCGCTTGCACATATTCAGGGGGCCTGGGAATGTCTGCCCCCAGAGTGAGAATCAACAGTTGGCACCCATGAACCCACAGCATAGTTTCCTTACAACTGCGGTCAGCACAATAGAAGCATTTACTTCAGATTAAGAAATTTGACAAGTAAATAAACTCTCTAGAAGTATACCCTGCAATAAAATGGAAAGGAATTGGAAAAAACATTGTAGACTATTTGCGGGGTAGTTAGAAAAAAAGTGAACACAGTTTAAAGAAAACTGGTCGAATTAAAGATAAGAAGTGCATTTCAATCTTCTTTTTGTTGTTTGAATGCAATTGTAAGATCACATTTATAAAACAATAGGGTGCCCAGCATGTGGGAAACCTGCTTTCAATAAGGCCCCAGTTGGGGGAGTGGTGCAATTGCCCCCCTTTGCCCCTCTGTAGGCACGTCTATTGCCTCAGCACCATGTTTCCCTGGAGTCGGGTAAGTGCATCTCAAGTGCAGCACCTGCCCATTCAAATGCAAAGCGCTCTGCGCACTGCGTGGGCCGTTTCCTTGGGTCTTCCCCCTTTTTTGTGTACTTTTAGCACCTGGGGCATAATTCTGTAGGCGGGCAAACACTGCCGTGAACAGCCCTGGCTTTGGTTGGAGAGCCACTGGCCACTCTCCCCTCTGCCAGGCCACCTATCGCTGTGTTATGGTTATTTGTATTCACCCCCTCCTCCACCACAGCTTCTGCCAGATATTTGTGAACCTGGCCAAGAATCTGTGCTCAAAAATGAATATCTCAGATTCCCAGCAACATCCCAATCCAGCGCGATGGCGCTTTCAGAATATCCCTGAGTGCATAGCCTGCTAGGTGGGGACTGGCGCTTTATACAACCTGTCCAGGGTGACACGCGCAGGAAAACCAACGTGCTTATTATTGAATGCCTTCCTGCTGAATTATAATAATGCGACACTTTTATATTGTGCTTCATGCCAGAGTCCTCCCTCTCCTCAGAGCAGTCATTATCTAATTAATTATACTCAGTTTATGAACCTGAAAGGGGCGATGGAGAGTTGGACGCGCCGTCCTTAAAACCTGTGCCTGCAGGTGGCACACGGATCTGTAAAGCGAGCGCTTAAGTGGCTGCGCATTCGCGCGCTGGTAACAGATTCTTTCCCGGGGAGCGTTACCCGACTCGCGATCAATTAGCCAGCCCCCCCCTCCCCCTGCTGAAAAGACCCACGCGCGGGCCTGCATCCGGAGGATCATTATAGATGTAACGCGCGTGTCCAGGGGAGAACCTGGGCGTATGCCTGGGACCCTAAAGCGCCCAATCCTGCACATCCCTCCCCGGCATCCATGTGTCGGCATTCCTGCAAAGGGCGTATTAACCCCTGCACGCCTCTCTCCTCCTTCCCGGGCGGGTTTACACCATAGCTACATACACAAGGGTTTCTGTGAAATTGTAAAGCGCGCGCTAAGTGGCTCTTTTCGAAGCATATTATTCTCTTTCCCCTTTTTACTAGACCAAAAAAATGTGAATCTTCGTATGCTTGCAGAATATATACTATACATAGTAGCAGGGGAGCTTTATCATGTTCCCTGGTGCGCAGCTGGCGCAGGAGACAGCCCCCACCCCTTATTCTGCTCTCTTTTGTAACGTTCCGTCACGTTGTACACCAGAGGGGCTTCATTCTACCCCTTCCACCTGAAGGGCTGTACTTGGTGCACCAAGAGCTGTGCTTTAGCCTCCATGCCATTCTGTTCTTTAAGGGGTGCATTCTTTCCCCTCATACACGAGAGAGGATGTGTTCTGCCCCCTCATACACGAGAGAGGATGTGTTCTGCCCCCTCCTCGCAGCACGTGGACGAGGAGCTGCATCTTGATCCAGACACATTAGGTCGGTGGACTTGTCTGTACTGCATTCTAAGGATGTAGGTAGCCAGACATCGGCTCAAGTGTCATGGAGCTCGTCCAATCAGAACGTCAGGGCTTGCCACTGCCTGCGTAGGCACGGCCTTCATTCACTGCCCCAAAGTGCCTGAATGACTGTGCCGAAACACAGAGAGACTGCTTAAGAGCCCCAGTACCACGTTTAGAACTCTAC
Source organism: Ambystoma mexicanum (assembly GCF_040938575.1). Lineage (NCBI taxonomy): Eukaryota > Metazoa > Chordata > Amphibia > Caudata > Ambystomatidae > Ambystoma > Ambystoma mexicanum. The sequence goes on from NC_090932.1 coordinate 188,781,577, forward strand.
TGCATCCGCTAGCTGCACCAAAAGCTGCAAAAGCCATAGGGCACTGGGTAAAAACAACCCCAATAGCCCCACGACAGCGAACTACCAGCAGGCTAATATTTCAGCATCATGGAGAGAACGGAATTCGTCCTGCGACTGAAATCCTACCTGGCAGGGTAAGCAAATGGATTACCAGCGGTTGGTTGTTTCGTACCTGGCCTGCATTTCCCTCTTTTGGAGGCCTGTTTTTTTTAAGCTTTTGAAGTTCGATCCCAAAAGTGTTTTTAATATGCGCTTTGTTTGGGCTTTTTAGCCTTCTCCCAACAGCGATGGCTGAAGTCTCTCACTCGATTACCCTGCCCTGCCAGGCACCTCCCCACCCTATGCTATGTTATTCAGGATGTATAATGCGCCCAGTGGTTTTACGGCGCCTGACCTTGTGCGAGAACGGCTAGTAACTAATGGAGAATGGAAGGGCAGGGTACATACCATATCAGCAGCCAACCCCTGATGGAAGTCTCCCACTTGATTACCTTGCCAGGCACCTTCACAACCTACAGTAACTAATGGAGAATGGAAGGGCAGGGTACATACCATATCAGCGGCCAACCCCTGATGGAAGTCCCCCTCTTGATTACCTTCACAACCTACAGTAACTAATGGAGAGTGGAAGGGCAGGGTACATACCATATCAACAGAGTCGAGTTCTGATGCAAGTCCCCCACTTGATTACCTTGCCAGGCACCTTCACAACCTACAGTAACTAATGGAGAGTGGAAGGGCAGGGTACATACCATATCAACAGAGTCGAGCCCTGATGGAAGTCTCCCACTTGATTACCCTGCCAGGCACCTCCCCACCCTATGCTATGTTATTCAGGATGTATAATGCGCCCAGTGGTTTTACGGCGCCTGACCTTGTGCGAGAACGGCTAGTAACTAATGGAGAATGGAAGGGCAGGGTACATACCATATCAGCAGCCAACCCCTGATGGAAGTCTCCCACTTGATTACCTTGCCAGGCACCTTCACAACCTACAGTAACTAATGGAGAGTGGAAGGGCAGGGTACATACCATATCAACAGAGTCGAGCTCTGATGCAAGTCCCCCACTTGATTACCTTACCAGGCACCTTCACAACCTACAGTAACTAATGGAGAGTGGAAGGGCAGGGTACATACCATATCAACTGAGTCGAGCCCTGATGGAAGTCTCCCACTTGATTACCTTCACAACCTACAGTAACTAATGGAGAGTGGAAGGGCAGGGTACATACCATATCAACTGAGTCGAGCCCTGATGGAAGTCTCCCACTTGATTACCTTGCCAGGCACCGTCACAACCTACAGTAACTAATGGAGAGTGGAAGGGCAGGGTACATACCATATCAACAGAGTCGAGTTCTGATGCAAGTCCCCCACTTGATTACCTTGCCAGGCACCTTCACAACCTACAGTAACTAATGGAGAGTGGAAGGGCAGGGTACATACCATAACAACAGAGTCGAGCCCTGATGGAAGTCTCCCACTTGATTACCTTCACAACCTACAGTAACTAATGGAGAGTGGAAGGGCAGGGTACATACCGTATCAACGGAGTCGAGCTCTTATGGAAGTCCAACCTCTTGATTACCTTGCCAGGAACCCTTGCAACCTACAGTAACTAATGGAGAGTGGAAGAGCAGGGTACATAACATATCAACAGAGTCGAGTTCTGATGTAAGTCCCCCACTTGATTACCTTGCCAGGCACCTTCACAACCTACAGTAACTAATGGAGAGTGGAAGGGCAGGGTACATACCATATCAACAGAGTCGAGCCCTGATGGAAGTCTCCCATTTGATTACCTTCACAACCTACAGTAACTAATGGAGAGTGGAAGGGCAGGGTACATACCATATCAACTGAGTCGAGCCCTGATGGAAGTCTCCCACTTGATTACCTTCACAACCTACAGTAACTAATGGAGAGTGGAAGGGCAGGGTACATACCATATCAACTGAGTCGAGCCCTGATGGAAGTCTCCCACTTGATTACCTTGCCAGGCACCTTCACAACCTACAGTAACTAATGGAGAGTGGAAGGGCAGGGTACATACCATATCAACAGAGTCGAGCCCTGATGGAACTCTCCCACTTGATTACCTTCACAACCTACAGTAACTAATGGAGAGTGGAAGGGCAGGGTACATACCATATCAACAGAGTCGAGCCCTGGTGGAAGTCTCCCACTTGATTACCTTGCCAGGCACCTTCACAACCTACAGTAACTAATGGAGAGTGGAAGGGCAGGGTACATACCATATCAACAGTCGAGCCCTGATGGAATTCCCCCACTCAATTACCTTGCCAGGCACATTAGCAACCTACAGTAACAAATGGAGAGTTGAAGGGCACGGTACATACCATATCAACAGTCAAGCCCTGATGCAAGTCCTCCTCTTGATTACCTTGCCAGGTTCCTTCCCAGCCTACAGTAACTAATGGAGAGTGGAAGGGCAGGGTACATACGATATCCACAGAGTCGAGCTCTGATGGAAGTCCTCCACTCGATTACCCTGCCAGGCACAGTTGCAACTTACAGAAACTAAGAGAGAGTGGAAGGGCAGGGTACATACCATATCAACAGTCAGTGGAAGTCCCCCACTCGATTACCTTGCCAGGCACCTGCACAACCTACAGTTTCTAATAGAGAGTGGAAGGGCAGGGTACATACCAGATCAACAGTCGAGGCCTGATGGAAGACCCCCACTCAATTACCTTGCCAGACACCTGCACAACCTACAGTTTCTAATAGAGAGTGGAAGGGCAGGGTGCATACCAGATCAACAGTCGAGGCCTGATGGGAGACCCCCACTCGATTACCTTGCCAGGCTCCTGCACAACCTACAATTTCTAATAGAGAGTGGAAGGGCAGGGTACATACCAGATCAACAGAGTCGAGCCCTGATGGAAGTCTCCCACTTGATTACCTTGCCAGACACCTTCACAACCTACAGTAACTAATTGAGATAGGAAGGGCACGGTACATACCATATCAACAGTCAAGCCCTGATGCAAGTCCTCCTCTTGATTACCTTGCCAAGAACCTTTGCAACCTACACTAATCAAAAATGGTACATACGATATCCACAGAGTCGAGCTCTGATGGAAGTCCCCCACTCGATTACCTTGCCAGACACCTGCACAACCTACACTTTCTAATAGAGAGTGGAAGGGCAGGGTACATACCAGATCAACAGTCGAGGCCTGATGGAAGACCCCCACTCGATTACCTTGCCAGACACCTGCACAACCAAACATTTTCTAATAGAGAGTGGAAGGGCAGGGTACATACCAGATCAACAGTCGAGGCCTGATGGAAGACCCCCACTTGATTACCTTGCCAGACACCTGCACAACCTACAGTTTCTAAGAGAGTGGAAGGGCAGGGTACATACCAGATCAACAGTCGCTAGACCCCCACTCGATTACCTTGCCAGACACCTGCACAACCTACAGTTTCTAATAGAGAGTGGAAGGGCAGGGTACATACCAGATCAACAGTCGCTAGACCCCCACTCGATTACCTTGCCAGACACCTGCACAACCTACAGTTTCTAATAGAGAGTGGAAGGGCAGGGTGCATACCAGATCAACAGTCGAGGCCTGATGGAAGACCCCCCACTCGATTACCTTGCCAGGCTCCTGCACAACCTACACTTTCTAATAGAGAGTGGAAGGGCAGGGTACATACCAGATCGACAGTCGAGGCCTGATGGAAGACCCCCCACTCGATTACCTTGACAGGCTCCTGCACAACCTACACTTTCTAATAGAGAGTGGAAGGGCAGGGTACATACCAGATCAACAGTCGAGGCCTGATGGAAGACCCCCACTCGATTACCTTGACAGGCTCCTGCACAACCTACAGTTTCTAATAGAGAGTGGAAGGGCAGGGTGCATACCAGATCAACAGTCGAGGCCTGATGGAAGTGCCCCACTCGATGACCATGCGAAGCACTTTCTCAACCTTTGGTAACTAATCAAGAGTGGAAGGGCATGGTACATAGCATATGAACACAGTCCATCTCTGGTGGAAGTCCTCCACTCGATTACCTTGCCAGGCACCTCATCCTACCCTGTTGGATAATGGCACATACGGTATCAACAGAGTCGCGCTTAGAAGTAAACAAGATAGATTTAGAACATGACACGACACAGCTAGTGCCTCTATGCCTCTTTGTGCAGCACTGACATGTGGGGAAACGAAAAGCATCTTGGAAGGGTTGAACCACAAGGGAAAGGAAAACAACTGCCTGACTTGAAAAACCCTGCAACCAATGCAGTAATAACCTAAACAAGGTTGAAAAAGAGAAACCAGTAGCAGAATTAAACTTAATTGCTTGATATCTTTATTAGTTTTGCATCACAATAACTCTCAAAACACACATCATCCTTATTCAGAATGTTATGGTAATTCCGTTGGAATTACTGCCAGACTCCATTGCCGATACCGCTACTTGTTCTGGTAGATTTACCATGGGGTTGCAAGTGACGCTAATGCAGTGGTAATCCCTATTCATGGGACTCCATGGCCGGTTTGGTGGAATTAGCGTGAGTGGTTATTATGCCAGTGGAAAGAAAGTCCACCAGTTTTTGGCAGTAAAGTGGATGATTGCACTTAGTTGGAGGTATGTGCCAACTCAGAAGTTGGTGGTGCACTTAAATTGGTGGTAATTCAGTTACCAGGCAAAAAAGGGCGGGTGACAGAATTATCTCCAAAATTATAGCATACCACCGACCTCCTAATGAGGCAGATAGTAAATAAACAATAATGTTTTGAATCCCCTAGAGAGCAAAAAGTAATGTTAAAGCCGATTTTGGTCGTTTTGGGAATCGGAATGGGAGAGCAGAATGGGATTATCATGTTTGCCTTCCATTTCCACTCCACCTGTCAAAACAGTGCTTTTCAGCCAGGAATCCGCTGTAAATGCCTCGCACAGTGCATACACTGCGAGAGACATTTACATTCCTTTGCAATACGAAGTGCAAAAAAGGCGTGTAAACCAATTTTTGCCATTTTTACATGAATTTGTGTACTTCGTAGTGCAAACAAGGAACATTACATGGTGGGGACTAAACTGCATGTGTGTACACATTGCGATCCACTCTGCAATATAGAGCTTTTAGAAAAAGAACCCCTCAATGTCTAGCCCCTACTTTCCAAAGAGGTCCCCACACAGCTGATAAAACAGAGACATAAACAAAGGAATTAATGAAACTAAAAAGAAATAAGTGAATTGCAGTCACTAGGCAGAATATGTTGTGGGTGAGTTAATCACTGTAATAAGCTCAATGAACAAGTCTGTCCTCCTCTGAAAAGTCTAAAAGTGAGAACCAAGTACATAATCCTGCACTGGTACCCATTATGTACCCAGTTCCCTAGTGGAGCAGGACACTGAACCTGATCTTACCTATTAGATGTTCAAGTTACGAGTTGCGGGGCAGAAACAGCTGGGATGCCTAGCCTCCTGCCCTGCGCTCGTCGTAATAAACGCTTAACGTCAATCACGTGACACTAGACGTGGCATGTAACGCAATGACGTGCCTGCCACCTAGGGGCATGTCACTAGCTGTGAAGAAACTCTGGAATGTAAAGTGCATTATCTATCATTAAATGAAAATGATGGCATCTGTTAAACTTACAAAAAAAATGTAAGTTAGAATTCACTACTTCATAGCCTCCATCGGAGAACTGCCGTTATTCACATTGCCTAAAGCAACATATGATCATGTATGTCGTTTGACATGCGAATATAGTCGCCATCTTGAGGCGGTCTCAACTTCGTTCTTGCTACACAAATGTAGAATTATTACTAAAATGATTGGATAAGTGGATAATGTGAATTTCATCAATAGTGCGTAAATAAAGTGAATACCTGCCCCCGAAAATTCTTTACTTAATCAGCCTACCCTTCAACAGACTGGTTTCATAACCCTTATGTGTAATCAGAATGCAATGATGCGAGCACTCACTATACACATGGAAAAAAAGTCCCTGATCTAATACAGGAGGGATCCTCAACTATTTTCCTTTCCCTTTTTCTACTCTTACTATTCTTGTACTACATCTAGCTACTCCTAATAATCTTCTGTTCCTTAAATATTTTCGCGCCTCCTAGATCTCTCCTCTATCCTTTGATGTCAGCTCTCCTTCCCCACACTACTGCTCCCTCCTCCTCACTTCTCCCTCCTCCACTCGACTTCTCCTTCTTCCAAACTACTACTGCCTCCTCCACACTAAACTGCAGAGCCACCCTCCTTTCACTAAGTACTCATTCACTTCACAACCACTCCAAACACTACTTTGTCTATATGCTTACCGCACAAGCATTAACACTCAAACTGCACTACCACTTGCACTCTGTAGCCAATACGTCACCTGCTCCACAATACGTCTGTACAATCCACCGCTCCTTCCTTCCTTCCTCCTGGTCTCTTGGTCATCCTCCACCTGTGGTCTCACGTGAAAAACTCACACTTCCTGCATCCTCCTCCCGGTTTATATGCTCTTCTCCTTTCCAGGACTGTATTTCTTTCCATGGCCATTCTGGTCCTTTCTTTCCCACCCATGGTGTGAGTGTAATGTGGAAAGGCATGAGTAGCGGGCTAAGCCTTGCCCACTTCTTCTGCGGGTGCTCCCTGCGTACTGGAAATGGCAACCCAGGTAGGCCAGTGTCCATGTTCCTGTTCCAAGAACCCAGCTCTCTGGTGGTCTCACAGTAAGTCTATCAGGGGAGGTTGGGTCCATCTCCCCTGTTGGTTCCCGATGGTCTAGGCGGCCTTTAGGTTATTGTGTGGGCTTGTCTTTTCTGTTCGGTAGCTCAGCGAAATCCTCTGTTCTGCCGCCTATGTGTGCAGCTTCTCGGTTTCTTCACTGTGTAACGCTGGCAACCGACCTTTGTGGTGGTCAAGCAGTGTTTCTGATCTCCCTTCTGGCTGCAACACTTCTGATTCTGATATGGGAGCTCTGAAAATAACAGGAAGACATGAACAAATATATGGCAAAGGAGGCTAAGCTGAGAGCAGTGGTCTGCACAAACACATGCTAGCCCCGGGGGCAGGGAGGGCGGGGGCAGGAATTGGCTCTCTCCCAACTGCCAGCGTCTACATTAGGGGTAGAACTGGCTCTGAATTTTTCCCTGGTAGGTCTCCCACACACGGCTGAGAGGGGTTCCCATCCCCTCATGAAAAGGTCAGTTAATAGCACAAAACTTACTGTGTCTGCATATCTGGCAGTGACTACACATCCCAGCATGCACTGTGTTAATAGGAAACAATTGTGTTAAGAACACCAGGGACCATGGGTTGCCGCGCCCTCCATCTCTGTTATTGGTGCAGTAGCAGCCAGTTGGTGGAAACTTGTAAAAAGGCCCGTGCTCGTGGTGCCTGTTGTCTGTATCCAGAAAGAATTGTTATAGTTTCCACTCATTCGGCACGTGTACGGTTTGTTATGCTGGGATTTACCCCATTGCCTTTTCAGCGCCTGAAAAATGCAGTTCCACAAGGTTTGTGATTTTCATTTCTTCCAATCTTTTATTCCCTTGAATTCATCAATTGATGATATAACAGGTGGTTCTGACACGTGTTTTGACCTAACAGGTCTTTTTCTAGGCTACCATTTATAGTTTTTGAATACATAAGGATTGGATACATATTTGGTGACAATGTGGTCCCCAGATCGGGCATTCCCCATTCGTGATTGTGTTGATATTATGTGACATTTTGTGTTTGAATACATTATATGTGGGTGATTGAATTCCCAGTGAGAGTGATATATATACAGTTTCATAATAATTTGCAGATTGGTTCATACATTTTGAAGCAAAAGACAATTTTCAAAAAAACAGTATTTAGTACATGTTTAGGGAGAGAAAAGAAAAGATTTCCGTAAGTTTTGGTTGGAAATGGTCCTAAGTGGTTTTGAGTATTTGGTAATGATTGAGTCAGTTGCAACGGGTCTCACCTGGTAGGCAATATAGAGGGATTGTCTTAGGTCCTGCTGGTTGCAGGCAGGTCCGTTAGTTACTGGGTAGTTGTATTGGCGAGGGCTCGTTCCGCCCAGTTGCATGGTTGTTAGAGGTCAATACCTAGGAGTAAGGAAATGTTGTAAACTATTGAAAATAGTTCGAGCCCAATGGCTGCGCTGATAGACATAGTGTAAAATCAGGGTTTTGTGGTTAAGTTCATATTTGGTATCAGGCGTTACCATTGTGCAGTCCCGAGAGTGGTGATGTGCCCAATTGGGGTTCAGTTGTCGAGGTGACTTGCACAATTAGGGCACTGGTGCCCTGCAACCCTTCCCTCACTGGCCTTGAGCGGCTGCCGTGGAAGGGCCCTTGTGCCTTTTGTGCAGAGCGTGTATATACTATAAATAGTGCTGACCTATTTGGTGATTGCTGGGATCTAGGTGCGTGCCCGGTTGGGCTATACCCGTGTGGGTTCTGAACATGGGTGCGCTTGTGCGTGCGTGCATTTGTTATTCCGCATAAGACGACTTTCACAGTGCCTGCGTCTTGTGTTGCGATTCGTGCGATCCTATTAACTGCGGGTTGGCCGCGGTGTGCAGACGACGTTGAGGTGAGAACTCACGTGTCGGCACCACCTGCTATATCATCATTTGATTAATTCAAGGGAATAAAAGATTGTAAGAAATGAAAATCACAAACATTGTGGAACTGCATTTTCCAGGCGCCGAAAAAGGCAACAGGGTAAATCCCAGCATAACAAACCGTACACGCGCCGAATGAGTGGAAACTATAGCAATTCTCTCTTAATAGAAAACAACTCACTGTGGTGCATATCTGACAGAGACTACACATCTAATCATGCAGAACACACTGTGGAAACATATTTGGCAGAGACTACACACCCCAGCAAGCACTGCCTCAATAGCAGAGAACTCACTCTTTCTGCATATCTGGCAGAAACTACACATCCAAGCACACCCTGCGTTAATATCACAAACATCACTTTAGTGTGTATCTGGCAGTGACTGCACATTCTGTGTACTGAAGATGGCCCACATATGCATACTGTACTCCACATTAACAAGAATCCACAACTTGCTCTTTCCATTTCTATCCCAATAGCCGATGTGCTGATTACTTCTGTGGTTAACTGCCCATGTGCTCCTGCAATAAGATTGACTTGAGCTGGCAAACTGTCGTCTTATCAGAAGAAGAAGCTGTTTACAGACCTGTAGTTTCCCCATGTCAGCACAACACTTACTTGTCCAAATGCTTCATAATTCTCTTCTCTGGGTGGGCATTGCCATTGGTCTTGTAGATGATTGTCTAGACAGCATTATATAAATCCTGAGTTAGTAACCATTAGTCGTTCTGAATAGTATAGCCAGCTCCATAAAGATCCTTCGGCTGCTCACTTGCTTCACTTGCTGGAGTGATGGGAATAGCCATTGTGGGAAGAGCAGAAAGAACAGTAACAGACCAAATAACACTATGATACCAATGCATTTAACAGTATGGTGGCCTTAAAAAGGGACTGCATGTGGGCAGGGGCAACCAGGTGTGTGAGAATGAATGAAGTGACTGGATCATTGTTTGACTCAGCAACGTACAAAATATTAATCATTTACGCCTGGTGCCACCATTGAACCGCATCTTAACATGTAATCTTGTCTCCCTGAGTTTGACACTGCGCCAGTGGATGTTTTTACACTCGCTCACACCACATTGAACACATTAAATAAGCCCTGGGAGTGCCCCTGGAGGTGTCTCTGCCTGTAATGTACCCTGGTGTGGACAGTGCTTTGTCACCCACCAAAAAGGACTGTCCTGGCCAAACATGTTCCAAGTGACAGTTCTATAAAAACTACCACTTCAAAGGCTCCCAACAACATAATCAGCAGCTACCATTTCCATTTTCACAGACGAGAGCAGTATATCATTTTTCCTACCTCAGCCCTTCATCCCTCGAAAATGCGACAATTGCATAACAGTTTGTGTCATCAAGATTTGTAATTGTGTCCGATTATTGGTGTCGACCTTGACCCAGAACAATACCCCTTGTACTGTAGCTTGGTGCTTGGTTGGTGATCATTCAAATGAAAATAAAAAGATATAAACTGTATGAAAAGACTTCAAGCCAAATCACTGAGTGATTTTCTTCCAAGATCCACCTAAGGTTGAAAGATTCGCCAAAATGTGAAAGTGGTCTGTGCCAAATGTCCCTTATGGAGACACTGCCGCGTTTGAAAAGAAAATGCGATGAGGAAAAAGATGTGGCACATGATTTGCACGTGCCTTAGTGGCCCAATTGGTAATATTTTCCACAGACAGGCCCCAGTAGCCACAACATTGCCCAGATCCACTCAAATGTACGAGAAGTACCTACCTGGGGTTTTTATGACATACATCGGCCATATCAGAGAGTTAGTCCAAGGAGATGCATGGTGGTCCAGCAGTGGCAGTCCTCTTCACTTTTTGGGACCCAAAAAGTGGATGGGTGCACTGTAATATCATGGCAGATTGCAAGGTGGTTGAAACCTGTAATGCAATTTCAGTTGCAGCATTACTCCAGAAAGTCCCGAGCAAGTTTGGGAAGGATTGGAGTGATGTAGTGTGCGTTTGGAGTGATTCTGCAAGTGTTGGGAAGGGGCCAATGAGGATGCCCCCTCCCCGACAGGCGCTTTAAAGTAATGCAAGGTGCATTCAAGGCACTGTGATGAGCAAGGGGTGAGGGAAGTCAATGAAAGGGACTCCTTCCTGCTTATCAGAACCCCATGCTAATACAATCAATTATATTGTATTCATATGGTGTGGCCCAAGGTGTGGGCGGCATCGCTATTTTTGCATAGATATTAATAATCTTAGATAGAAAAGAAGGCTTCCGCAGTAAAGGTGGCATTACATGCACTAGACCGAAATCCACGAGGTTACAGAAATCTCCTGTCATGCCCGAGCTCCCATGAGAACAGTTTGCACCCATACCCGCCACACTGTTTATTCATTGTTCTTGAAAGTGTTGCAAAGATGTGTCTTTCACCCAAAGGGAATGTGCCCTAGAAGGCCGCGATCAGAGACTGGCACCTGGTGTGCATGTTGTGTCACTTTGGCCAAAGTATGGCCCGGCCCATTCTCGAGTGACCACAAGTTATAGCCCATATAACTGACTGATCCCTAAGATCCCCAAATTCCATGACACCAGGTGCTCTTTGACCACCAACCCCAAGTTAACAAGTCTTGAAATGTTCAAAGAGGATGGACAAGGTGTGTTGTTGGAGCGACAATCATGTGATTTGTATTGCAAGGTGCTGGGAGGGATACAATATAGTTCAAAATTAGGGCGGAGACCTTGGGGACAGATGGCGCGGAGAGAGTGAGTGAAATGTGTGTGTGAACGTTAGAGTGCCCTCGAACCTCCTGTGTGCCTGTTTTAAGATCAGCCAAGGGCATGGTGGGAGTGATAAACAAGCTGTACAGTAGGAGTATAATTAATTTGATACCTGACCTTTGACGTGAGAAGTAGATCAGCACTGCAGCACCCACGTAATGGAAGATGGACGGACTGGGCTGGGACCAATAAACTGCCATCCCATATGGATAAAGGTAGCACCTGTATAGGGTCCATCCAATCAGCCTTGCGGTTTGTCATGGTATCTATTGCGTCATTTATGACGATGTTTTGCTTTATACATTTCTGCTTGTACCTTTCTTTGGCAGAACTTTCTTGGCAGCAGAGTTCTTTGCTGTTGCTCTCATCTGCGCATGAGATTAAACTTGTTATCTTTACAAAATCGACTTGGGCCTTTCTTCCCTAGCAGATTGTATTCTCTCTGGTGTGATCGTTCAGGGGCTTGCTTTCACAAGTTATATGAAAATGTTGTGTGATAGTCTATCTAAGGGCAATGCCGATTTCAAGGCCTTCCCCATGCAAGGCCCTTGCCACTTACTTGATGGAGTTAAAAAGCAGCTTTAAATACATCATATTTGATTAGGGATGCAGTTGACTCTGTGGTCCATTCTGGTGCACTATTTAGATATGAATGTGAAGTCAAACGCAAATACCTAACATTTTGCACTTTGTATGTCATGAAAGAAAAGGTTATTCCAAATGTCTCCTTCACCCGGTGGTTCTCTGTATTAGAGGAAGTGAACGCCATACTATTGATGTGGCGACCTTTTACCGATTTTCTCCTTCATCACAAGGCCTCAGGCAAGAAATGTGAGGATCTGAGGGTGCACATTGATTGGTGAAGACAAGTATCATCTGTTTTTTTAGATTCTTGCAAGAGAACATGACGGCTGTAGTTGATATAATGAAGAGTTTGGAATCTGAAAACACATACATTTACCAAGTGTACATTGTCATTGGTGTGGTGGTCAAACTCCTATTGAAAGATAGCTGGGTGACACTTTTAGCAACTTTGACTCTGTAACATGTGCACTACTGGAATGTCTACAGCTTGGCGAACAAAGGACTTTCGAGGAGAGGTTTCAGACATTCTACTGTGCAATGCATGAAAAATGGCAAGTAATGCTGTGTAGAAACATCGAATCAGCCACCATGTCATTCGAAGTGAGTGAAGCCTCTTTGTGGGATGCCGTGCAAGTGCTTGATCCCTTCCGCAAGAAAGAATTTAGCCCAGACTTTGAAAAGTATGTAATTTATTTTTTACCATTTTAATGACACTGACACTGTGGGCACCCAGTTTAATGCTTATTTGTCAAAGCCTGTACCTGAGAATCTGCATTACCAGGAACATGAGTATTCAGTGGGAAAGCACCAACAGTGGCCAGATTTATCAGTTTGTGTGTTGGATGTTTTGGCCTTGCCCGTGTCCAGTCCCAATGTGGAAACGTTTTTTTCACAAATCAGTCTTTATGGGAAGAAAGGGGCACACATTGGTAATGAGTCCGTGAAAAAGTATTGCATGAGGTATTATATTAATTCTGAACAATAAAATAATATTTCTATATTTACACTGGAAAAAACAGTTAGCCGTGATTTTTTTAAAGGGGCAAACGGAAAAACACTGATAAACACAGATTCTGATTTTTTTAATAATATTGGAAAAACACCCTATAAGTTAAATAAAGAGACCCCTAAAACAGGACAACCCTAACTGTAATGTATATTGAATGAGAGAAAGAGCTGTGATTGTACAATGTGTGTACTACAGAATGGTTGGCCAGCAAAACACATGCATCTCCTTTAACAGATCCAAAATGGTACTGTATCCTTGTTGCAGGACAGCTGTGCAAAGCACAATATACTGGCCGTCGCCCTTAATGGATACAGAACATGTAGCATATCTTGGTTGCTTCAGACACGACACCACGGAGAGAGTGGAGATGTGCATACATTTTCATCTCATGCCCATCAGTGTTAGGGAAAAAAATAAATCAGGCAGAGGCCACTCAACGATTCAAGGGGTCTTCTTTAGGGTCAATGTGGTTTTGAAATATTGGCTGAAATTGCACATTTCAACGACACCAACTGTAACATCACTTACACAATACGTGACAGGCAGTGCTGCTCCTTACCTTATAACTGCTCCCAATGACATATCTGTAACCAAAAAAGAAGGCTCCTGTAGCTTCTTTTACCTTTTTGTGTCAGAGGTATTTGCAAGACTATGCCAAGTGGCTGTGAGAGTGTGGGACAAGATTGTGAGAGTGCTTATTGGGATTGTGACAGAGAAAGGTTACTTATGAGTGTGTAAGCAGGCAAGTGGTGTGCTGCAAGAGCGCAGGATGTGGATTTAACATTGTGTGACAATGATTTCCTGATCGGATACAGTCCACCAATGGCTTACTTCCTCTGGTGAGGAGAGCATTACACTGCACAGTAGCCTAGTCCCTGGTCAGGAGCAAATATCTACGTGCTCAGCTTTGTTTGAAAGACGTGCTAGGAATTCGAATATGTAGCTGCAAAACAAGCATTAGCAAAGACAGCCATTTTTGCTTATGTCTGGGCAAAGCCAACAGTGTTGGCAATGGATATGCATTTCCCATAATGGCACTTATCTGACCATAAGAGTGCAACAGCTGACAAATGGTGTTAGTATCTGGGCATATTACAGCAGGGCCTGGTAAGCCATTAACATTCAAAAGACTGCTTAGAAATAACGTTGGCATGTCCTTAATTCTCTTGGAGATCTGGGTGTTGGAGATTTTGGATGGAGAGGGACAGGCAGTGGGTGGAAATGGCAATATGGCCTAGCCTGGCCATATACAATCCAAAGGCCCTCCCCCACAGGCTTCTTTACTAAGCTTAAGGAGTGTTGGTACTCTGTTAAGAGGATCTCGGGGTACATGTGGAGATATTATGTTCAAATTAAGGTCAGTAATACAGATTCTGTCTGATAAAATGTCAGATAAAATGCCCTATGGGCCATACACAGTGACAAGAACCAAATCAGTTAAGCTGGCCCAGTATTGGGAAATTGTGTTGCCACCTTGCGGCCTCAGATAATACACGGGACTTCATATTAGAGCCACTTCTGGAGACCATTTCAGAACCTCAGATGAGGAGATATTATTGCTGAGCTGACAACTGCCTTATCAGAATCTAGAAGCATTGGGGGAATTTTCTGAAGGACTTTGAAATGAAAGAACAGGCCAAAGTTTCTACTTGAATTTGTTGGTTGCAGAGTATAGGAGAGTTGTTTGGGAATTAGACAGATTCTGACCTAACCTTATGTCTTGCCTTCCAGTACAAGAAATACGTGCTGATAATGGTGGATCCGGATGCCCCGAACCGCGCAGAACCCACTAAGCGCTTTTGGAGACACTGGTTGGTTACAGACATCCAGGTGAGTACAATGGTTTTCATCACATTTTATCATTCACTGCAGTCAAGGTATTGATATCATGTTTAGTGAAAGAATCATTTTACTTGTCGCATCAGTAGCCACTCATAGAAGGGTTACCCAGATTCTGAATAATTGGCAGCACTGTTATTGATTAATGCATTTCAGTTGTTTGTGTAGCTTTTTCCGGCTGCTGTCTGCCACAACACTGCTTAACAAGAAATATTAAAATCCAGCAAGATGCCATGTTGCCTCCTAGAGCTGAGGGAGCCAGGGAACCCACAGGTAGGGCTGAGCCAGGGCAGAGGCAGGGGGTCAGACATAGCTCTACGAGCCAAAAACGAGCCGAGCCAAGCCAAGAAGGGGGCGGTGGTGCCAGGACCGGGTGGGGTTGGAACAGAGCCAGTGTTTTGGGGTGGCTTAAGAGAGGGGCAGAGGAAAGGGAATTGTGGCGCTGGTGGAGGGTAGGGAAAACCAAAATTCACTACTTCCTAGCTCAGTCTCTAGGTTGCTGGACTTTACGGATTGTTATGCCAGTCGGATGTTATCAAGGTGACTGTTGAGACAAGAAATTAACTAATCATCAGTCCAGCTGGGCACACGTGGCATAGTGTGCCACCAGAGTGGCACTGGTGCCGCTATGACATTTCTCAGTAGAGGCTTCCGACATAATTGGTTTGTGTTCAGTATTTTGATTAGCTATAATTGTATGAATTGGAATTTTGAAGGTACTAGCATCTCGTGGTATGAAGGGAAATCGGTGTGTGCACGCATGCACATGAAAAAACCTGTATCATACACTGTTACTTCTGTGGTCAGTGTGGTTGCTGATATAGGTGTAGTAGTTGTGGCAATTTATGTAGTGATTGCTAGTGCTGAGATAATGTTAAATAGTTGAAATATACATAACAGTTGAAATGATTGCTCTTTATGCATGAACACTCACACGACATAAGGGGTTGAAACTGGCTTCAGCCCATTGCAGTTCAATGTGGGCTACGAAATGGGAAATAGATAAATGAGGATTGTGAGTTGTGATCAAGAGACATTGGCCCTCATTACGACCCTGGCGGAAAGCGACTGACCGGAGCGCCACAGCGTAAATAGCGTTTCCGCCATTGCACGAAGGAGCAAAGTGCGGCCCATTCCGACCCATCGGGCACGAGCACCACGGCATGGCGGAAGTGCAAAGTCCGCGATGGCGGAAAAGACCCCAAAACGGCCCACACCGCCGCCGTACGGCGCCCCAGGTGCAATACCGCCACCCCTCTTAGCGGTCACCGCAGTGTGCGCCTACCGGAAAGTACGGTGGCCGGAAATATACGGAAACGGAAGTTAAAACATGGGCCCGGAACGGGAAACAACCCGGCGTACAACTATAAATACACTAAAACCACACAACCACTAAAATCACTACCCTGAAACACACCCCAACCCGTCAACCACCCTAGCGAAACCAAGAATAATGGGAAAAGCAGCGAAGAAAGCGTGCGACCGCAAGCGGCAGGTCCACTTCTCCCGTGAGGAACTCACCGTGCTAACAGAGACCCTCCAGGAGAATGCTGCCGTCGTCTTCTGCACGCAAATGACCAGGACGCCACTTGCAAACAAGAAGGCCATATGGGCTCTGGTGGCACAGCGGGTAAGTGCGGTGGGGACCGCACCCCGCACCCCACAGCAATGCCGCAAGCGATGGGACGACCTGCGGATACGCGTCCGCAGCATACTCTCTGCCAACCGCAACATTGCCACAGCCACCGGGGGAGGTCCTGAATCACCCATCAAGTTGACCCCCTGGGAAGAAATCTGTGCCTCCACCATCGGAATGGAGAGCATAGAGGGAGTCGGAGGGATGGAGAAAGGAGTGCAGACATCCGAAGATTCAGGTAGGTGGGCCAGATAAAACAATGCCAAATCCACACAGTCCATCCATGTGAAGTACCATGCGTCCACATAGTGCAACAGAAACACATGTCCAGGAGAACGTCCACACACATCGGCCTGATAGCGCACGTTAAAACCCACAATAAATACATAAATAATTAAAAACCCCTAATACACGCACTACACGTGCAGCAGGCACACCCTAACTGCAGGCTGCCAAACAACTGCACCCTCACTCCACACACAAATCAAAGCACCTCCAAGGGCCCGGCCCAAATCACCCTCAGGTACCACCCCAATGCATGTGACACAATGCAATTCCAATTCCCACAGACCCACCAATAACCCTCGCCCTCCTCTACTCCACCACAGGGTCCGATCCAAACGACGAGCTACAGGACACCCCTACCAGCACACCTGCAAAGAGGGCCAAGACCAACGGCCAGAGACCCTCCACCTCAGCTGCACGCATCAAGACACGGCAGCAGCACAAATCAGGTGGCAGCACAGAGGAGGGAACATCAACAGGCACCCCAGCAGCCAGCATGCCCACAACACCACCACCACAGGTCCCCCCAATGGATGCCACAGAAGGCACTGCCTCCGGTGGCAGCAGCACCATAGGTGACACCCCATTGATGGCAGCATGCTCCGACACAGAAAACGGGGATGCCGAAGTCAGATCCATCCATGACCTGTCCCAATCCCCCTGTCTGTCCCATCCCGTACAACATGAGGATACCACGCAGGGGCACCCACAAGACGACGACTGGCCATCCCCCACAAGCCCTGTGGCAATGCAACATGAGGACAACAGCCCCTCTGTGACACCCCCGCAAATGGCCTTGGCCCAGCAGAGGCAACAGTCCCTCGACCAGTTGATCGAACAACAGCAGCAACTGGCCACGCTCCTCAAGGACCATGCTGATGAATGTGGGGGCACTAAGGCAGACATAGAAACATCAACTGAGACACTCAGGGCACAAATCGAGAGTAGCACCGAGAGCCTGAGAGTCCAAATGGAGAGTAGCACCGAGAGCCTGAGAGTCCAAATGGAGAGTAGCACCGAGAGCCTGAGAGTCCAAATGGAGAGAAGCACCGAGAGCCTCAGGGGGGAACTGCATGCGACGGCCAAGGACGTATGTGCCGAACTTGCCGCAGTGCGCCGTGTGCTCACTGAGCTCTCGCAAACCCTTAGGGACATGCATGGACGTGAGCAGGCAGACACATCATCCGTTGCAAGCTCCGTCCAGGGCAGCCCCCAACGTAGATCTGGAAGGAACCTGCGCTCCACAGGCAGGGGTGCCCCTGATACCCGCAGAGGGGGCTTGCAATAGCGACAGCCCACTGACAATGAGCATCTTTGGACACTGGTGTTCGGGGGGGATGTAGGGGGGTGGAGGGGGTGTGTTGGGCTCACTTGGGTGGCGGGTCGATAGGGTGTTCAACATGACATCACATATGCCATAAAAAGTGCACGATCAACCAATGAGATGTGTGGACATTGATCTTTGTGTACTAGGCCATCATAGGCGTACAGTCCATATTGTGCATGTCCCAGACACACGCAGTGCCACGAGTCCCGTGTCCATGTATCAGCCACCAGGCGTGAGTGCTAGAAGCATACATCAATGAGATGCTGACGAATGTCACGGGCCTCCGGTGCCTCGCAGACTCCATGAGGTGCTGCCACATCCCCACCCTCATCATGACCATCATCAGGTGCTTGCAGTTCTGCGTCAGGGGGCATGGGCACATTTCTACGTACGCACATGTTGTGGAGCATGACACATGCCATGACCATCTTTGCAACCTTCTCATGGCGGTACAGGAGTGCCCCGCCAGACCTGCTGAGGCAGCGGAAACGGCCCTTCAGTAGGCCGAATGCCTGTTCTATGACTACACGGGTACGTGAGTGGGCATGGTTGTAGTCCTCCTCATGCTGGTCCCGTGGGTTCCGGACTGGTGTGAGGAGCCATCTCTTCAGTGGATATCCAGCATCACCTGTATGTGGACGAGAAACGTATGATGTGGAATGCCATTGATACGTACGCACACCCCCCCCCCTTCCTGCCAGGTCATTGCCAATTCACATACCCCACATCATCATGCATGTAATGAGACTCACCGAGTAGCCAGGATCTGTTCCCTGCGTGTCGCTCCATGTAGCGTGGTATTGTAGAGTTCCTCAAGACCATAGAATCATGGGTTGATCCAGGGAATCGGGCACAACAATGTGTAATGATCCTGTTGGAGTCACACACCATTTGTACATTCAGGGAATGAAATTGTTTTCGGTTGCGGTACTGGGCCTCCATGGCATGTGGGACGACCAATTCCACATGGGTGCAGTCGATGGCACCAATGCAACCCGGTATGCCGGCAAGTGCATGGAATCCCACTTTCGTGTTTGTAATTTCCTGCTCCGAGCGTGGTAGGGAGATGTAGTCGTCTGCGTGCTGCAGGAGGGCATCGAGCACTTGCAATAGTGTCCGTGAGAACAGTGGCTGAGAAATGCCATGCAACTGTCCGACTGTGTGCTGGTAGGTGCCTGTGGCCAGGAAGTGTAGTACAGACACCACCTTCAGTAGGGGTGGGATGGCGGTTGGGCTATCTATCATGCTGACAAGGTCAGCCTGTGTCATGTCCACAATGGCGGCTATGGTGTCCCGGTCCAAACGGTAGAGGGTGTGGATCTGCTCATCAGTGAGGTTGAACGGATGTGCTCGGAGGCGTGGGATTGCGGGCTGCCTGCGTGGTGGTAGTGGCTGTGCTGGTGGGCCTTGCTGGCCCTGCCTTGCCCTCCTCCTCCTCCTGCGTCTCCTCCGTGCGGCCGGTTGTAGTTGGTGTTCGTCTTCCTCTTGGAGTTGGAGCACTTGCAGTGCTATCAGGTCCCCCAGGGCCAACATCGCGAGTCCTGCCGGTAGCATTTCGGTGTGGTTGTGGGAGGAGACTGGCTGTGCAATTCATGTGTTTTCAGGCTGTATGGCCTCCACCTGTGGTGATTCATTCCACCTGTGCAAACTGCTCTCCCCTTTGGCCGAGCACGTCACGCGCACAACGCTGCAATTCGGGGAATGGTATCTTGCTATTGCTATCATGTATTTGTACCCGATGGGCGTGTTGGATTGGTTGTTATGTTCATTCGGCTATGGTCCCATTGTTTCCCATTCTATCTGTGCAGTCGCGAACAGACTTGTGAAGGGTCAGTGGAACGTAGTACTCGAGTAACGGTGGGCCCTCATGCATCACTGTACCGAGTTGCAACGACGGGCGGGGCGTCCCATTCGTGGGTGAAGGCAGTTGCCATTTTCACACACAGCCGCACTCGATGGAATAATTAGTGATTTCAAACGGCCACAGATGCCTTTTCAACGTGATGTTGCAAATGAGGAATTCGGAGGGCGGCGCTTTCGGTTATCAGCTGGCGGCGAGGAGATGCCCACAGGTCTGACTGCAAATATAACGTTCTATTGTTCAATGTCCTTGAGACAGGGCCCATGGCGAGGGAGCAATGACTGATATGAATAGTTTGGGATGCGCATTAGCTACGTGGCCGATGAGGCCGGCCGTTCCCAAATACATGTTACTTCACAACACTTGAATTACGGGCTGGGGCACTGTGGATTTTGCAGGCTGCATAACGCACAGAATCAATGGATGTTTCTAATGTCATGTGAGTAAATATTCAGGCGTTTTGATACCGGGATGAGGGAATGATGAATGGATGCATGGGCAGGTGATTTGATACAGAGTTTGCCATGTACAGGGCTTCTTGGGATCTATCCGCCTCCCCTACGCTATGTGATGCAGGCCTGCCATAGTGGGACCATCGTCTATCTGGCCTTGTTGAGCCCTCCCTGTCTCGAGGCGCCCTCAGACACTTGTGTCCATGCACGTTGACATTCCCATCTGATGGATTCTGTTTTGACAGACGCATGCACAGGTACACTCGTTTGTGATGGTGTTTGCACCTCGATATAGATGGTTATGAGTCGCAAGTGGTTTTGGGGTGGTGTTGATCCTTTTGAGTGGGCTAGCATGCATATGGCTGTGGATTTCGTGTGATCATTGAAGTGAGTTGTTCGAATGTAGTTCTGATGGCCATTCTGTTCTTTTTCTTTTCTTTTGGTTGACAGGTATCTCCTCCCCTTTTGCCACTGCCATCTGTATGCCACTCCTGCAGATGGATTTTACTCCCGACACCTGCTGCTTCGTGTTAATCGGTGGAGCAGCATTACGATCTTATGGGACGATCGCCAATGCCCCACATGCCCTTACGCAGTACTGGTGTCTCGGAGCAACATTTCGGCCTTTCAGCTGGACTAGTGCCTCCCCATTGGGACAGCCCTGCGGTTCTGTGCGCTTCCATGTTGCCTTTTCGTACGTGAATGTGGCTCTGTGTACCATGGGGGTACAGGGCGACACACAAGTAGTGGCTGGTCATTTCTTGCGGATGCAGCCCACAATGGTGATTGGTGTTTTGGAGTTCATGGCCTGATGGCTGTATGGGCTTGGTGTCTTTGATGTGCATAAATTGCTATTCTGATTTGGCCCGTGTAGCGTTTTTCTTTGCAAGTGATGTGGCATATGCCTATTTGGGGGGCGATGTATTGTGAGGAGATCTGCATTGGGTTCCAGCTTCGGGGTTTAGTTGCGTGGTACTGTACTGGGCGCGTTTGCCTACTAGGCCCGTGAGGTCAGGGATGGGGGCTGCCTATATGACAGTTTGAATGTTGTCATGCTCAGGGGCGGGGGATTGGGTTTTGTGTAACAGATGCCGGTCAGCCAGGTGGACTGGTGGAATGATGTGATTTTCGGAATGTTGCTGGGCACAGGTGCCTGTGTTTGCGTGCGTTTCTTGGTGGGGGACTGTGGTCATGTCCATTGGGATGGCTTCTGTATTCGTGCCATCTGTGACCTGCAGCTCCCATTGGCCCCTCTTGTGTTGCTTTTGTTCGTTGGCATGCATGGGTGCTTTGTACATTTCAATGGTTGCATTGTGACTTCATTGCACCTACCGGGAGTTGTACTTTGTGGGCAGGGAGCGGTGTACAGGCACTCAGTGGGGCCGTTTACGGTTGATTCGCGATGCCGTACTTCTCGCCATGGCGGAATGGTACATTCCGCCATGCCTGATGGCGTTAGGTACATGTCCGCTAGGGTCGGAATTGGCGTACCGTTGCACCATGGTGGTGTTTGCGGTTTGGCATGGCGCGCGCGCGCGTGCTTGGTGCAGTTAGCGTTGGCGTTCACTACGGTGTCGCTAATGGCTTCGTACTTTGCGGTGACGGGTCATAGTCGCACCGAGCGCTATTCGATGGCGGTATTGCATTTCCGCCATCGTTTTTCGATTTCCGCCAGGGTCGTAATGAGGGCCATTGTGTCTGGGCCCCGTCGGGGTAATAACCAAGATGAAAACTTACCAGAGAAAGAAGTGTAGCCTCAGCTTGTGGGGCACTCTTGCTGGCATAACTTGCACATTGATTATTAGATTCTGAAGATCTAGGTGGGGTGCATGAACAGTGCCTACCACACCGCAGCGGCCACAGTAAGCTTTGTTTTCAAAAACTCTACATGCAATATTTCTGAGAAGCTGTTTCCATTACTACTGTACCACTGTACCAGCCATTACCACCGTACCAGCGGTAGTGTAATAAATAGGAAGATTCTAAGCATTTACACATCAGTAATTGCTGGGACAAATCTACCAAATTTAAAATAAAGATCTGAGCGTTATTAAACATTGGGCCTTATCAATAGAGGTGTGATTGCACAATACCAAGAGACATCGGGAGCCTTTCTTAAATAATCAACTAGCTGAGTTTGAAAATAAGGATATTCATACCATTTTCAGATCGGGTCTTGGGAAGACTGTACAAGAAGCCGTGGACCTAACTGAAACTTCCTCACATCATTTTGTCACGGCCGGAATATGTATCGGTCTCTATGTCAGTCTGCAAAATGTAACCTGAATGTACAGGATACAATCCTGTATTTATTGTTTGGTGCCCTAGATCTGTTCGGACTGGCCACAAACAGGGAATTCACTAAATGTAGGACTTCCATGCAGACAGCCAAATCCTTTTTTGGTGCTTATAAAGCAGTCCTCCAAAGAATTCCGTCAGTCTTGCAATAGATATTTGGCTGGATTTGTTTGTAGTCTGTGTTTGAGGCTTCCCGAACCAAACACCCAGCTGCCAGAGGTGGAGAAAACAAAGAATCCCTAACAGTGGTTTCAATAACCGGTATAGGACGATTTTACTGACAAAAAATGGTCGCAATGACCAAAAGTTCTAAAAATTCTACCACCAAAGGTTCGAACACCAAAAGTTCGAACCTTTGGAGGTAGCATTGTAAAAAAAAAACAGGGGCTGCGGGGGTGTCCCCTGCATCGCCCCGCTCACTATACTTCATGGTATATTGAGCAGGGGCTGCGGGGGACACCCTTGCAGCCTTCCGTTTAAAAAAAAAAAGAAAAGAAAAGGACCCTGTGGCGCCGGTTCCCGATCACGGAATTGAAAGGGAACTGGTGCTGCAGGAACCCAGCGTGAAGATGAAGGTAAGTGGGGTTTGTTTATGTTGGGGGTCTGGGTGGGGTTGTGATGAGGGTTTGGGTGGGGGGTGTTATGGGTGTGTTGTGTGTGTGGGTGTGAGTATGTATGTGTGTTCGCATGAGAAAGGTGCAAACCTTTGGTAGTTCGCACCTTTCTCATGCGAAAGTTTCAGCCGCGGTAGTTTCAGCCGCAGTCAAATCACTTAGATTCTCAATAACCACCCTCTGGCTCAGCCCTAAACGAACAATAATGACTTGCAATTCTTAAACCACTCTACATTGGTTGGAGGACACGTACCTTACCAGAGACACAAAGACCCCTGCATTTTGTTTGATGTAGGCAAGAGGAAGGGGTATCAATCTTACCTCTCTTTCCCCTTCCCGCTCCTCCACTTGCTCATTCGTGTAGCAACCTTCTATGATTGGAGCTGCCGAAGTTACTCCTCAATCAAGCGACAGAGAAATTGCCCCCATCGTAGTGGGGTTTGGGTTTCTTCTCAATGTTTTTTTCTCTACAAAAAAGGACCATGCTAGCCTTCACAAAATTATAGACCTGTACCATCTGAATCACTTCCTTCTTCAAGAGAAATTCAAGATGATCTCTCAAACTCTGAACCAGGTCTCTCTTTGTCAACAGGACTTAATTTGAACTGTGTTTCCAAAGGATGCCTATCGCCATATCTCAATGTGGCCTCCGCATCAGGGATTTCTTCGATTTCCTTTTCCCTTGGGGTTAATTGGAAATCAGAGTCTTACCTTTTGATCTCAATTCAGCCTGACACATCTTTATGAAGGTCATGGCAGCAATGGCCTTTCATCTAAGGCTTCAGGGAATTCATGTCAGCCCTCGGCAGGCTATGGTGGGTTTCCAGATATTCATTTATCATCTGTTCTAATTCAGCCTCTCCTTCAACTTGGAAGGAATCCTCTTTGATGCCTACTGAAAGGCTGACTGTTTTATGCTGTGTCTGCGACACAGACAGGGCTCATATTTTCCCCATTGCAGAAAGGATTTGGGGCATTTAGGATGTTACTCTTCACTTCCTAAGCAGATAAACAAATGCATAGTGGTGTTTTCAATATCTCTTGGGTCTCATGGCTTCCAGTGTTTTGACAGCGGCCCTAGCTAAATTCAATATGCACCTGAGTCATCTTCATTTGGCGGACACGTAGAACCAAATGTAATATCCTTAATTCATTCAGGTTTCAATTGCACAATGCATCAGAATGGGCATTCTTTGGTGGCTTCAGGTGGGGGCCTCTTTAATTAATTTGCAGGGTCGTCACAACAGACCATCAATGTTTGGTTGCGAAGACATCTACAAATATTATCGGATAAATAGTTTGGCGTCCACGACATGACAGAAACCAGCATAATATATTTCTGAAGCTCACGTAAATCTTCTTAGCAGTAAGAACTTTTCAATCTTCACTCCAGGAGCCAGGAGTATTGTAACAGACAAAAAACAACAGCAATGATTTATATAAACAAACAGGGTGGCACGATGTCCCCTCCCTTGTGCCATTTCGAAGTAGGAATCTGAGATCAGACAATAGATCAGGGCACATTCCTCCAAATGTCTCATCTCCCTCGGGTGTAGAACAAGTGGGAGCTCCACCAGGCAGTGGTACTTTGAGACCCTACAAAAGGTCCCCTTTGTGGCTCACTCCAATGCATAATGTACCCTAAGGGCATAATAGAGAGGCCTGGGCCATTCTCTCAAAGGTGTGCATTAACCCTGCAATGGTACAGTTGGTGAGTTTAGGCATTTACTCCACTTCCTCTGGTACACTTAGCTTTATGTAAATTCAGAAAATACCCAATTTCTCACTCCTTGCTGATGAGGATTTGTTTTGGTCACACGTAAGTGGTTTTGATTCTCTACTGGTGCCTGCATTAAGCCATTAATTGTCTAGCTTGTTCCTTAGATATATTTTTTTATCATCTGTTATCTTGGTAGCTCGAGGAGTCTTGTAAGACTTACTTTGCTGACCTATGGGCACATAGGAATTTAGAGTACATGTACTTTTTTTAACCCAGTAGTTAAAAAAACATTGAATAATGTTACATCTGATGCCTTCTGTTCGAGGTTATGATGCGGGCTGAAATCTGAATGTAATTCTCACAGTCCTGGCTCATACACCCTTTGAACCCATGGATTCCATGGACATTCAGTGGTTTACTTTTAAGTCCACCTTTTTAGTGATCCTGACATCAACAAAGAAGATCAGGGAGTTGAAATCCCTCTCTGTGTTTTCTACAAAGATTAAGTCTTTCGGAGCTTTCATCCCTCAATTTTGCTGAATGTTTCATCGACCTTTCATTTAAACCAAGAGATTTATCTAACTACCTTCTTTCCAAATATTTTATGGGAAGCAGAGAGGTTTCTCCACTCTTTGGAAATGTCTAGGCTGCTGACACTTTAGCTTTCAAGAAACGATTATTTAAAGTATCGTGCAGGTTTTTTGTGGCACACAGGGGTGATCACCATGTCATCAGGATATTAAACCTGCCATAGCGTAATGGGAAGTCTCTTGCTCTTTGGAGATCTATAATATTAAAACAAATTCACGCAGTGCACATACCATGTGAGGCCAAGACTGCCTCTGTTGCATTTCAAAAGCATGTTCTGCAGTTCTCTGTAACCTATTTGCCTATGGTAGATTATAGCAACCCCCTGAATTAGTTTCTGCTCAGGAATCTCTCATGTATAGTGCAAAGGGCATGGAATGAAGGAATATGTCAAGGTTAATCATGTGTAACTACTGAAGCTGCCGAATGCAGTGTTTCGGGGTGAACCAAGAGCCACACCAATGCACCTAGGCTTTGCTTCTAGATTGTCAGAGTTTTTCAGTGCAAACATGACATCAGGCAACAGTGGGAGAAAGGGAAGTGGAGGCTAGGAGTGCAGTAGTTCCTACAGTGAATATCGTTCACATTATGTTATGTTAATGTGATTTCTAGGAATTGCAAATTGATGCAACAGTATAGATAATATTGGAGGACCCTCACCTGGGGCAAGTTACAAGTGCAAGATTCTTCAGCCCATACTTCACATTTTACTTCCATTGGAAAATCCACTTGAATGTGTTTATTGCCAATACACAGACTGCCATGATGACTTTTGATAAGATTTCATGAAGGTTATTGTACAATATCAATTTGCCAATGCACTGGAGTTTTATTTACCTTTCACATTTGAGGCATTGGCTTGGAGAAAGACATTAGTTATTCCAGCATCCCTTGCTAAGCCTATTGGCAGAACAGAAGGAGATCGTGTCAATAGGTGTATCACATTTTGGGATAAGATTTTGTTCCAGGATATAATCAGATCGTTTTTCCCCTTCTGCACAGAAGAGATGAATACATTACATAGTGGGGATGAGGTGCCAACGTTATGTAATAAGTCTTTCATCATCATGTATTCTTTATTTGGCTAATAGTCATAAACACATACAGCTTATCTTCACTTATAAAGCACAACATACGCCCTAGGGCATCAAGGCGCTAATTTCAGCAAATAAATGAACAGAGAATTAGAAAAGATAAGTCTTCAAGGATAGCCTGAATGACAAAAAGTCATCCACCTTCCAGAGGAAGAGAGTTCCACAGAGAGGCGGGCAACCACTGACAAAGACCCGTTGCTAACCTGGGTCAACCTGTAGCATGGAACCTCAACCAAAAAGGCCTCAGCAGATCGCAAGGACTGGTGTGGCACATAGAACCCAAACTTTGCCTGCAGATAAGCATGAAGAGCACGAAAGACCAAACAGAGTGCTTTAAATTGAACCCGTTCAACCACCAGCAGCCAATGTAGGCTAGGAAGAACCAGAGAGATGTGGGCACTGCAAAGAGGGATCTATGTCATCACTGCGCTGCCTGTAATTCCGCTGATGAAAATGTCGACTCCAATTACGGCATGGTGCAGTGATTAGATAGATCACCTTTGCCCGCATGCCCCGGCCGCATTTCTCTACCCGCTCCCGGCCCCACTTACTTTTATGGCGGCACACTTCTGTGTTCGCTGCTGACTCCCCACTATCCCTGGCACATCAGTTCCTCCCACTTACGTGGGTCTAAGCTTACGCCTTAGGATCCTTTATCTTTTTTCTTTTACTTTCTTGTCCCCCGCTTAACACAGCGGTATGCAGGGGACTATCACGCAACCCCGACTTCCATTACAGCGACCAACGGGAGCGGGGGACACCCCTGCAACTCCCGCTTTGCTTGTTCGCATTAATGGGAGTCTGATTTTTTTTATAATGCCAACAGGGCAGTAAATGTTCAGTCGGCATTATAAAGGCGCTGTATTTGTACGTTTCCGCAAAGATTAGATGTTGCCCCACTGGCCCCTGAATTCTTTAAAATATGCAGGTGGCGAATAAGGTAAGCCGCCTTTGAAAGAAACAGCGAGTTACAGTAGTTCAAACAAGATCACACCAAAGAGGAAACCACTGGTGCCCGCCAATGCTGGCAGAACCTGGCACAGCATTGTTAGCTTGAGATGCCCCGCTTGACAGATCACACTGATATGAGCAGCCATCGATAAGGATGATGTAATTTTGACATAAGTAACAAACATGACAATCTCAAATTTAGTCACACAATGAATAGAATAAAAAATATGAATGGGTTCTGTTGCCACACATGGGTTACTGGAATAGTTATGCATATGAACCAACAAGCAACATGAGTCCTAAATTCATTAGTATACGTATGTTGACACACCTACACCTAGGAAGGATTTTAAAACGTGTCTAACAAAGCGTTACAGAGGAAAAACAGACATCATTATAGGATCTTCTATAAATCTATGATAGGACTGGGCGATATAGATATATCCCGTTTTGGAGCTATAGCAATATATTTTCAAAATCGATATAGGATGAGATAATATTGTTCACATTGAGATATATACATATATATATATATATATATATATATATATAATTGCAATACTACAATTTTTTATTTATGTTTTGATATTTACACAGCTGTGTGTATTTTCAGACAGGAAGAGAAACCCTATAGTTGGCCTTTATTTTAATCATATATCTTACAAATAGAGATGTTTGTGACATCTCACATGTGGTTGGGTGCTTACAACTGAGCATTTACTATAGCCAGAGCCATCATCGGAGCCAAACTGGAGTACTGCAGCACTTTCTTTGGAGGAACCTCTGAACGTAACTTGTGCAAGCTGCAAACCATCCAAAACAATGCCCTTGGAGTAGCCCTAGGTTTGTCCAAGCACGACCATGTCACAAAAGCCAGGAAAGACTCCCACCGGCTCCCGCTGCGTGAACTGATTCAATTCAAGACCCTCTCCATCGCACACAAGTGCACCACGAACACTGCCCCGGCCTACCTTTCACGCCGGGTGGAGAAATATACACTCCCACCCTCTAAGATCCACGAACAGCCATCTCCTCAGAGTGCCCACCTTCACCAGAAAGACCACGGGAGGACAGAGCGTTCCCTGTCATGCCCGCCACTCTATGGAAGAATCTCCCCATCAACCTGAGAGAGGAACCCACCTACTGGACATTCGGAAAACACTTTAAAACGTGGCTTTTCACCTAAAGGCTCCCTGAGCTAACAGACTTAGACAATCGGATTCCTGTCTCCCCCACTTCCCCCGTCCTCCTCGAACCAAGACTTTAAGACACCATGACACCTCTCCTACCTTGTTTCGTGTCTCTTTCCTGTATTATCTCTACTCTGTATTTTTTGTTTTTTGTCTCTCTACTCAGGATTTTGTGTATTTTTTGTCTCACAATGTAACTAGTGCCTAGATTACCACGGGTTCAGTGCAGTGCAACAAATGCAAAAGTAAACAAATACATAAATGTAACCTTCATAAACAATATTGGGGTGTATATTGTATATCGCCATTCAGCCCAAAAATATCGAGATATATCGCCAAGCCCTAACCTATGATATTCCTTGGGAACGGGCATTGTTATTGTTGGTTCCTGTTCATACTAGCATAACAATCAATGAAGCCTTTCTCGATTAGACAGTACAACAATTAAATCGAACAAATATGTCCATAAATGAACCCTACAAATGCAGTATAAAACATCTTACTAGTATCCAAAGGCAACCTTTACCCAATATACTCAAATGGCGAGTGCAAGATTAAAAAAAAGAAAACTAAAAACTTGGATCATCCCAAAAATACATAGATCAGTAATACCAATGCAGGTTTGAGACAACCGTTATAATACCAACAATAGTTAGAACAACATAACTTAAATAGTTGGTAGTTTAAAACCAACAACAGATTACCGAGAGGCAAGGAGTTGTGTCCCCCCACACCATACTTGTTTCAAGAACATCAAGTGTCCAGTAATTAGTCTTTATAAAAATCTACATTGAAATACATATTTGAGGCCCGGAGAGATTGGATCTCACGAACATATCTTTCTATTCAGGTTTCAAAAACTTTGCATGTATAAAAAAAAGTGTTGATTGTGAAAAATACGTGCTGAGTTTTCAGTGTTTTCAGATGAGCCTGATGTGTCTTACATTCCATTAGGAACATGTATTAGTCTTACAGTGCTGTGGACCTGGTCATGTACTCTGCATCATTTGAGGCTATGTACAAATGGTTCAGAAACTGTGGAGAATATTAGTCATTTGTGTTTTTTAGGACATCTTTTAACTTTCTCTAAGATTCCATGTTTGAAATCCTATTAGAATAGAACAGGTGACAACACTTGTGAGAAGGACTGATCTCCCTCATACTTTGTGGACCTTAAGATGGCTGGTTGGCTTCTGACAATTCCTGTGAGGAATTCGACGATCTGCACGGTGGGTGTGCGCTCACCTGGGCTTTTTTGAAATTTTAAATGCAATTGAATGATGGAAAATCAACCTCCGGAAAATGTGTGGGGCTAATCCACACACATTTTCCTATGCTCACCGCACAACATACACATAGACCCGTGTACTCTGGGTGGACAAAGCCTACAAGCGCCGTCCCACATGTCATATTTAGTTGGGATATGACAGCCAGGATTACACCATGCCCTCTCAGAACGGGGGTGGGGGGTAGGCAATACATTCCCCCTGCCATGTCTAGCCTAATTATCTAGCAAAGGCTCCATGGATGTGCCCTATCCTTTTGTTGACTGGTGGCAGCTTTGCATACTAATCAGAGTTTAATTCAAACAGGCCCAAATGGGGCCTGGCTGCCAAGGCTAACACAGGAAACCCCCAACACCCTTTGATATGAACTGTGTCAACCTGAAACCAGCACATTAGTATCAATGGACAGTGAAATGTATTGTCTGGGAATGCATGGATTAAAGTAATCATCCCCGCAGGGAGACCCCTTTCAGAAGGGAGGAGTATGTGATTTGACAGAAACAGAAAGTCTGGTCCCGCCACAGCTTCAAGGGAGAGCTGTCGCTTTAATCAGGAACCACAGCGAGTTCCAATAACTAGAGAGACCCTTTTATCTACAATAGACAGGAAGATGGGTGGGACTTAGTATTACATGATTTCCCCCCTTTACATTTTCTGTTGCAAAGCACTCTGGTTATGCATACAGGAGATTGTTGATCGGGACCCAGGATTGGTTCAGTGAGAAGACCTCACAGGTTCCATCGGTCTCGAGGCCGTCGAATACCGGGACCTGGAGCGGGCCTGGCTAGAGTGATCCACCTTGTCCGATCGGGACCTCGAAGGCTCCGACCGCCTGAGCCCGGAGGCGTGCGAGCGGTGGCCCTAGCACATTCCCTGCTAGCTTCTTTCAAAGGCGTGGACGGAACGGAGCCCTGCGATTGGAAAATCGCCATCATCTCTGTACGAAATGCATCCCATTCCACAGGAGAGGAATGCTTGTTGGGACAAGCAACCCGCCGTCTGGCGGAGTCCTCGGACGAGGACGGGGAAGGCGACTGGTGATGGTGCTTCCGCGAGTGCCTCGAAGAGGCAGAGGAATGGCAGGATCCACTCCGGGACCGAGACCCCCTGGACTTACGCTGACGTCTCTGAGAGTCGCCCCTCGAATCGTCGGTCGAGAGCCCAGCGGATTTTGACTTTCGGGGTTTGGAAACCCTACCTACAGTCAGTTTCCGCTCCCGCAAGGCCTTCGAAATTAACGACTGGCAATCGTCACAGTCATTGGTGGGGTGGTCCTCTCCGAGGCACCAGAGGCAGACGTTGTGCAGGTCTGTAAGTGACATCTTGGAACCGCAGTCCCGACACTTCTTGAATCCCAATCCGCAGGGTAGAAGAAGACGAAGACATGATATCTTTCACAAAACACCAAGTTCGAAGAACCGATAGAAGTAACAAAAGAACCGAGGCGCGCCGAGATCTCCGAAGCGAACACGCTCGCGGAAAAAACGGAACTGAGGCTACGGGTGTCGTGCGTCCTACTTATAACATCCGGTGACGTTGGCTCGACGGAGTCCCTCGAGGACAGCGTATTGACGTCATCGACGCAGGACGCAGAGGCCGAAAATTTTCCGAAGCAGCACAGCTGTGGTGATTACCTGTCATAGATGTGGAATACGTCGGAGGAACCAATCCCTTCGAATAAGGAAGGTCTTAGTAGTTTAGCTCCAAAAGTGTCACATCAACTTGCAAAAACATAGGTTGGGCACGATTCTCTCTTCCATGTCATGCAGATTAAGAGCAGTTGGTTTGGGCTTTGTTAATTCTTGAGTTTTTAGCAGATGCGCTATATCCTAGTGGAAGAATAGGGCCAGCATTCCTGCATCCAGAATCCAGGGGAAGGGGGAGCACATGCCTGATCCACCATACAAATATTCAACCACACTGATCAGTTGTTTTCAGTGCTGGGCGGCTAACCTCTGAGCTCAGAAGGTCTGTGCTATGGTTTGTCTTTTTTGTGCATGTAAGCACATTAAGGTGCTTTTAACATTGGATGGATGCAGACAGAGCAGTGAGCCAGTCAATGAGAGTGGCTTTGGTCTGTTGCATGTCATTCAAGTGGTGCAAATGGTGGGTGATTAGGAAGGGGAGAGGTGCATAGTGTGTGAAACAATTACAACACGCATTTTCTTTCACAGTGTTTCTTCAGTCCTGATAGTAGATAGTTTAAACCCAGGTGCAATTCTTTTAGGTCTACATTCATTTACACGCTGGTAATTGTAGGCTTCCATTCACAATGCAAACAATACAGCTACAATCATACTCTATTTGTGCAACATGCTACTGACATTATTTATATCGTGCCATATTGTTTATTATGAGATTTCTGCATGCTTCTTGGCATCTCTACAAAACAGAGTGTTATGTAAGTCCCGAGTTTTCATACTTTTTACAAGCCTACCACATCCCTGCCATAACTCCACCCATAGCCCTGCCTCCATTGCTCTAGCCATTCCCACCACACTCATAGGAGTTGGGTTCCCAGAGTAAAGTTTTCCATTTCCAGCACCACTCGCCAGCTCTATTTTGGGCTCCTTGGCAGAGCACACATTTATGTGTATAACAATAAACTTCTGTTGTTTTGCTTACACGGTCTGACGGTGATGTCCTAAGCATGAATGGCTAGAACCCTTTAAGTTGCATCAGTGCACAAATGTGATTGAAGCAGTGATTGCTTTCTAGATAGCGGAATAGGGGCGCTATTAAACAATAAATGCTTTTCATTTGTTTGGTTTTGGCACAAAAGAAATCCTACCTGTTTGGGTTTGGCGTTTACTGTACAAATGGATCACGAGCCACTATTTATTATGTCCTTGAAACGAGGAAACCCAAAGTTGTTGTATGGGTTGATCTCCCTCCAAGATTTAGACGCTACACACAGCCACAAAGCAAAGAGGACCTATGGCAATGCAGGCAGACTTCTGAAAAATCAAGTCAGGACAGGGAAGTGCCTTAATAGACGGAGGGGATTTATTTTATGTTTATTTGAATTGGGCATTTGTATGGCGCCTATACACAAATGTTTCCATGCGCCAAAAGACAAAAACTGGGGCAGTGGTTATAGGAATAAAAGAACCAACAATGATGGTTATATTGGCCTTGTAACAATCCTACCATGCAAGTGCAAAGACAGAGGTGATAAGTGCAGTAGAGGGAGGAGTAGGGGGCAGGGATGGGAGGGTGTGAGGAAGTGCAAGAGATCAGGGCCCAACAGGGGGTGAGCATGTGCTGAGGAGGGCCAACAAGAGCAAGTGCCAGGGGAGAAAGTGGAAAGGGCATATAAGTGCGAAGGACAGGGTGGACCAGGTTCAGGCTAGTCCGGGGAAGGGTGCCTGAGGGCAAGTACTGGTAAGGGATGCTGGGGGAGACTGGTTGGGGGTGGTCTCCCCCATGTATGACTCCGAAGGGACCAGGCACCAGTCACAGTGGCAGAGGGACATTAGCACAGGAGGGGGAGAGGGAACGAAGAGGAGAAAAGGAAAGTCTTGAGCAGTTTCTGGAACTTAAGAAGATCAGGCTCAAGTCCGAGGGGGGGCTGGGAGGCTGCTACAGAGGGAGGAATCTGCAGAGGAAAGGGATTTACCTCCCACTCTCTGCTTGGAGAAACGTCAGACCTGCAGAGAGTTGGAGCTAGTGGACCGAAGAACTCTAGCAGGCAGGTATTTAGATAGAGAAAACTGCACAATGAGGTCCCAGGCCCAAGACAGCCTTGTGGATGATGCAAAGGGTCTTGAATTTGATCATTGCAGTCACCGGGAGCCAGAAGAGAGATTTTAGGGCTGGAGGAGATTTTAGGGCTGGACAGATGTTGTCTCTGGGCTTGAGGCCAAGGAGACGTCTTGCAGCCCTTTTTTGGATTAGTGGAAGAGGGAAAAGGGAGGCGAGTGGGAGATTGAAGAAGAGGTTGTTGCAGTAGTCCAGCCTAGAGAGAACCAGAGGTCTGGAGACATTGAACTTCTAAGGGAAGGTGAGGAATGGGAGAATGACTCTGAGGAGGTGGAGCTGAAAGTTGGACTTCTTGGCAAGGTCTGTGAAATGTGGAGAGAAATAGAGACGACCCCAAGGTTTTTTTTGCCTCATAAGAGGGTGAGGGGAGGGGGCCCAAGGAGGGTGGCCAGAGAGTCAGAGGGAAAGAGGGAGCAGGGGACCCAATGAGATGGATCTCAGTCTTACTGGCATTAAGGCAGAGCTCATTGCCTCTGACTCTTATTAAATGTGGGATGGCCAGCTTTGAGTGCAAAAGTCCTAAACTGAAAGTAGCCTACAGTGTCCCTTGCATCTTTCAATCTTTTTTGCTCTAGAGTGACCTGGTATCTTACTTGCACCCTGGTGGCTCTGAACCACAGATACTAGTAGGGTGAACCCCATCCTCAGAAGACAGATGGTTCTTTGGATGGGGTTATCCAAAAGTACCTCTTTAGCACAGAGGACTCAGAGCGCCCTTTCAGATAGGGTTTGTGGCGGCTTCCTGGTTGGTGGTAGTTTGCACATTTTTGGTGTCCAGGTCTGGTGATTATACCCGATGGGAATGGCTGTTGGCCACTACTAAAATCCAGGCATCCTGAATAGGAGACCATGTTCATGTTCAGTTAATGCATGCACTGAGGCGAGGAAGCCAAACTTTCTGCGAGGAGCTGGACATGCCCACATGCAGAGGTGCATTTCTCTGCCTGCATGTTCCCAGGCTTCTTGGTTAAATACCCATTTCTCTTCACAACAGGACACCCCTGTGTTTGCATGAGATGTCCTGACATTGAGTGTCCATGACCTCGGAAGTTGAAAGAACGCACAAATGTGATAGGAGATTTGACCTCTCGCCGCTCCAAAACGTCCAATGAATACTGGAGGGCTGTAAAAGTACTTTGAAGATCACACATCACTGGAGACATACAGGGATCTCGGAACAGTGACACAGAGTGAGGCCTGGAAAGGAGCTCATCTCATGTCCAGCGGACAAACTGACGCTCTGTTCTCCTTGACCTCAGAGCCTGCATCTGTTTGCATGCCAAATCGAAGGCATATCAATTGGCAAACGTAGGGCTTACTGCTGAGCCAACATCTTCTGGTTGACATCTAACCTGTCTCTACAAACCCTTGAGAATAGGACCCTCAAGGAGTGAGCCAGAGCAACCTACTCTGGTGGCTAGAGGCCTTCACCGCCACCACACAAGTTCAGGAGAGGGATGGCTACATGAACTGCCTGCTGGGACAGGCCAATCATCTCACCAAGACACACTAAACTTAGCATCTGTGGGGGGCAATAATGTCTGCAAAAAGGTGATATGAATATTGCCTGCGGGCCACTTCTGCTGCCGACACCCGGTTTCCTGGGTCTGGGTTTGGCTCTGTGGGCAATGTTCGCTCGAATCCTCCCCACGCACCCGCCCTGTGCTGCCGTGGAAAGTGTATAGAGCAATCCCAACAGGCCAGGATTGTATCAAAGCGGCCTGTTAGGAATTTGTAGATGGGAAGAATGGGAACATTCAGCAAAGGAAAAACACTCCCTCAAGATCTACTCTAGCGCGCACTGCACCCACATCCTACTGCCATGGCTGCTCCACTCACGGTACCATACAAAACCTTGCGGCTACATTTCGGGGCCAGGACCCCCAAGCTGTAGTCATATGCCAATGCATGTATCTGTCAACTGAATTGATTGCCAAATGATGGTGAGTTTAAGTGCCACAACCTCATAGCAGTGGCCTGATATCTAAAAAGAGGTCCAATGATTTGTTGTGCTATCCATGGTATATGTAAACACCGAGCCCCGCATCTACAAGGAGGGCCACTGCTCTGTTGCGTTCTACACACATTGGGCACCTCTGTTGCCCAACCATCAGTCCCCATATCCAAAATTGAGGTTTGCGCTAGACCAGAGATTGTTGTGCCCTAGCAAACGTTGTCTGTATTAGCATCTGAGGCCCAGTACTACTCTTGCTCTGCTATCCGCAGGGCCAAACTGCAGTCAGAAAGCATTACTCTATCATTTGCTGGTCCTTTGACCACAGTGGTAGTTATTTTCTTCTTGTCTTCTTACTCTCTAGGGTTAGTGACTTGCCGCTAAATCCCCAAAAGCCCATACGCTGCTACCCCTGCAGCCCCCACACAGCAGTACCCCTGTAGCGCCCACACAGCCAGTCAGTCACGTGCAATAAGGCCTGTTTAAGGGTACATATTTTGGTAGTCCATCCCACAAAAACCTAGCGTGTCTAAAGTGTATGCTTAGAAGCCCCCACACTATCAGGTCTGTGAAGATCAGAACACACAGCGTAAAAGTTGTAAAAAAAGGTATCAAATGGAAAAAATCAAAAGAATTGGAGTGGTTTTGTGAGCTACTCAGAGTTTAGAGCTTTAAAGCTAACACCCAGGGAGTCCGCCACCAGAGACCAGATCATAGTGCTTCCAACAGTGCCAACATAATGGGCAAAGGGTGGGTCCATCCACCCGTCACAGTAAAGGGATGGGCTTTCCCCCTAAACCTCTGCCTTCTCGGGCTGCGTTCCAGTGGCCCCATGGATTTATCCTCTATTAATACTAGGTGCAGATGGGACTGTTGGCTCCCAGCACGGCATCAGGCCTCTTTCTGCCCACACTCTGCTGTCCCTGCTAGATTTCTGTGAAGGAGTGCATCAGGACGAAGACTGATTGTGGATGTCCACAGCATGTGTCAGAGACAGGGTAGGGACTGTGAGTGAGCAGTGCTTCATTATCTAATGTACTGGTCAGGGGGTGGGTATTGTGTGATATGATGAGCACTTTCCAAACGGATGGATTTTGGAACTCCACTTTAATGAGAATCACTTGTCAATACATCCACATGCAAAGTGTATTTGTAATGAGGAAGAGTAGGTCGGTGATTTGCTAAGGGCAAGCCTGCCTTCTGAGCACAGCACCACTACTGCCTCACCTTGGTTAAGGGAATATAGCGATTAGTTAGGACTTCCCCCAACCTTTTTCTTACTAAGGGTCTGCCATCCTAGATTGCCCCTCCTTGATGTCCCTTGGAGCAGAAGGTGGCATGGGTTTTACGTACAGTCCTGCTGTTCTGGGAGTCACAAGATGGGTGCTGCCCATGTCATGAACTCTATAGCACGATGATGACCATCATGGGCAGGATGGGTGGAGGCGGGGAATGTTGCTCTGAGACTCTTTCCCAGCTCCACCCGTGTCCCCCCTCGGCGCCCATGGTCTAGAGCAATGACTGCTTTGCTAAACTACGGTCATTGTTGCATGTATCTGCCCTGGGTACTTTTTCGGATGGCCTGACCTTCCTATTTGATTCTAGTTAACTGAACACATTTTGAACTGAGTGGACTGATTGTCCTTTTCCTAAAGGTTTTGTGGAAAGCTGCCTGTGTAGCCTGCGTCGCCTCATCAAGGCATTCCGCTGCATCTATGATAAAAGCCACACGATTAATTTCAGTGGTAGGCTTTTTGCTATGGCTTTCTCTTGCAATTCTGAACTTTTTTGTGAATTTTCTAACCGATTGAAGTGCACGAGCACTGCTTATTGTTTATGTTCTCGGTGTAACAGGGGCGTTGCTAGGTCTGGAAAAGACCCGGGGCTATCGCCCCGTCAGGCCCCCCCTAGCGACACCTGAGCGGTGCAATCGTGTTACTTAGCTGCATTTTTCCTGATGCCGGGTGAAGTCCCACCTGTGCTTTGCTAGATCTTTTCGTTGTGGTCCTGTGAGTTTGGGAAGATGCTGACGCTACATGACCTTCTTACATCATTCTTCTGCATCATCTGAATTTCACGAACTGTTTACGAACATATTATGTGATGATGTGCCGCATTTGTAAATCGATTATCCGTGGCATGTGCCGGTTTGCAGCTACTTAAAGGTCTGGGTTTCTGGTAGTCGAGAGTATGCCTGTTGCTTAAAACATTTCACATATGTAGAAACATCATTTATAAAGCATTGTATGGACTTATTGATTAACGTTTACCCCCACACATTCCAAAAATCCTTTCAACAATAAGTTATGCTTTTCATCAATCACTACTCATATATACAACCTTTCAATAGATTTTTTGATTGAATTATCATATCAATCTGTATCATCTTTTTTTAACACGCACGTCCACATTAACAGCTACAATAAAATACTCTAATATATGCAATGTTCTTCCCCAAATCAAACTTTTGCTCCTGCTTCAGGAATTGTGACGAATCAACTTCCGAGGCACCAGTGGTGCAGGGATGAATATCGGTTTCTAAACCATTAACACACCTCGAGTACACCAGAAGGGATCCGAACAAATTGGAAACAAAAGAAAATTATAAACCTCCTTGTTCAATTTTGGTAACGTGGACAGAACAGCAGGCTTATCTCTGCAAGGTCGAGGTTTGTTGGTTAGTTGCAACACAGCGAAAATACAATTATTACCCAATTATAAAAGGGACTGTCCAGTCAAGGTTGTATACAAATATCTACTGTACTGTTATCACAACTGACAGTTCTAGCACACTACAAAATACAACCCACCCTGTAAAGGAATGCAGAGGAAAGACAGTTTCAAAGCCATGTCCGTCGAGGACTCTCTCGAGGCTCCGCCTCCGAGGAAGTCATCAAAGCCATCGAGGCCGTCGAAGGACACGCTCAGGGCACCGCCCTCAAGGCCAGTATCGAAGCCATCAGCGCCACGCTCAACGTCGACGCTGGTTCCGTCGAAGCCCTCAACGTCTTTTGTGGAGGCTTTACCGGAGGTACCCTGTGCATCGGTGGAAACTTCGAGGAAGGCCCTGAAGAAGTCAGTGAGGCCTGTATTTGAACCTTTTTCTGTGCCTTCATCCAGGGATTTATTCCAGCCTCTGGATTACATCTCTGAGGTGGATGAAGGGTCTGATGAATGTTTGGTTCCTGATGAGGTTCCTGACAAACTCTTGTCTGGTCATAGCAAGTTGGAAGACCTGCGTCAGTCTTTGCACGATGCCAGTGGTCTGGACACCTCTCCGGAGGTTGAGTTTGGTAGACCTGAGCCTAGCATGCATGCTGAGTATTCATACCGGCGTCTCATGTCGAGGGTGACGGAGTACTTGGGGTAGTCTGCGCCACCAGTGGATTTTGTGCAGGATGACCTAACAGATATCTTGACCAAGGTCCACCCACTGACCCGGTGCTGCCATTTCATATGGCTTTACAGAGAAGGGCGGCGGCAGCTTGGACTGCTCCGGAGAGTCTCCTGGCAGTGAAGAAGTCGTTACCGTCCAGCCAGTAGCGACCCCTGCTACTTGACGACACACCCCACTCCGGAAAGTTTGGTGGTGCAGGCGGCTACGGCCCCGGCAAAGCAGGCGTCATACCCTACCATCCCTCCTGATAGGGATGACAAACCTTTTGATGGCTGGGTGAAGAAAATGTTTTCTTCAGGGGGTATGGCTTTACAGGCAGCCAACTCTGTGTGTGCCTTAGCACGTTTCACTCACACACTGTGGAATTGTGTGTCTTTGGTGAACATATTCCCGAAGGGGAGGAACGGGATGGTTTTCTTGCCCTCGTTCAGGATGGCAAGGATGCCATGTGTGAATCCGTTCAGTCGGGTCTGGACTTGGCAGACTGTGTCAGCCGGTCCATGGCGGCGAGCACCGTGATGCGCAGATTTGCGTGGTTGCGGAAGTCGGGGTTTGCTCTGACGTACAAGCCCGGCTTCTCAACATGCCCTTTGATGGTGTACATCTTTTTGGCAGCAAGGCTGACGAGAGCCTTGAGAGGTTGCAGACCTCAAAGGCTGCAGTGAAGTCGTTGAGCGCTGCAGTCCGCCAACCTCTGCCTTTTTGTCCTAGGGGACAGCAATGGAGGGGAGGTTTGTTTAGATACTACTCATCTTTTGGTAGATCGAGGGGAGCGGCCAGTCAAAGGGGCCAACGTAGGAGTAACAGGCCGCTCGAGCAGTTGCCTCTTTGCCCTCAGGCACTGCCGCAGCTGCTTCAGCTCAGTCATGAGGCCATGTCCCATGGTTCGCCGGTTGGGGGAAGGCTGGGGGAAGGCTGGCGCAGCATCTTGTAGAATGGCATGCCATTACTTCAGATGTGTGGGTTCTGGAGATCATAGCCCACGGCTACTGTCTTCCTTTCCGGCAGAGGCCTCACGACAATCCACCAGGGAATCTCTCTTTGAAGAGTCTGGATCCGCTCCTGTCACGCTTACCAGGAGACCGGGGTTCACTGTTCGCGCTCCCCCTCCCTGGCGCCTCTACCCGCGTTTCCGCGTTTGGGGAGGCGCCGGGGGAAGAGCTCCAGGGACAGGGGCGCCAGCTCCGCGGCGCTTGCGTCGGGAACCGCGATTACGGTTCCGCGCATGCGCCGTGGGGGCGGCAGCCGAGGCGTGGAGCAGCTTGCTGCTCAAGCCTCATTCTGGGGCCGCCGGCGCCTGGCAACCATCAGGCTTGCGCTCCAGGCCTCGCAGGCACCGGCGGCCCATAAAGGGAGAGACGCGGTCGGGAGCAGATTGCGTCTCAACGCGTTCTGTTCCGGATCGTGTCCTCGCCTGCTCCCGCGCTACTAGTTAGTGCTTACCTTGTCCCTTGTTCCTCTAGACCTTACCTTCTCCGTTGCCGGTCTTCCCTCCTGTTGCCTGGGTCCTTCCTGGCATTATTCTCTGGTCCTGCTTCATTCCTCCTGGTTCTCCTTCTTGTCTGCCTTGGTTCTCTGCCTGCATCCTTTCTCCCTCCTTTGGCCTGGCCAACTTCCTAGTTTTCTCCTGAGCCATTTTGGATTCACAACCTCTCAGCTTCCATTGCCTGCTACGGGTGTGGCCTTCCACACCATTGGACTCTACTCCTCCACACCCACTGCCTGCTACGGGTGTGGCCTCCCACACCATTGGACTCTCAACTCCTCGGCACCCATTGCCAGCTACGGGTGTGGCCTCCCACACCTTGGGACTCTTAACTCCTCTTCAAGGATTCCCTCCAACCACTTCTTCTGTCAACGCTGTGCAGAACTGCCATCTCTGGAACCTGGTTGTGGCATTGGGAATCGGTCCATCTTCCACCCAGTTCCCATTCAGGGTGGAGGAAGGGCTGGTTGCTTGTGTTACCAAGTCTTCTCGTCAGTCTGGCTGCCCCGTCGAGACCATCCAGAAATACAGGTACGCAGCATTCCCGTGATTCTCATCTTAACAGATTGAGACGCCTTCCTTCCGATTTGGATATGGAGGACACGCAGGACCTGCGGAGTGAGTTGCAAGCCCTCAGGGCAGAGATGTCTGCCCTTCATCAAGAAAATCAAGTCCTACGACAGATGGTAACTCAGGGGACAGGAGGTGTTCCACAGGCCGAAAGTTCATTGGCCCATACTGCCCCAATCAGGTTTGATGGAGACCCGCGTCGAGTGGCGGAATTTTGCAACCACTGTCGTATCCATTTCCTTTTCAGGTCAACCTATTTCAATAATGATAAGGCCAAGATCGGTTATATCTTGGGAAACTTAACTGGAAACGCCCTAGCTTGGGCGACACCTTTTGTGGCTACCAACAGTCCCATTCTTAACGATTTTGCTGCTTTCGAGAAGGCGTTTCTGGAGGTCTTTCAGACACCAAACCTGGCTGCCGCAGCGCAGAATCAGTTAATGGACATCAAACAGGGCAGCTCAGACATAATAACATATATCAGTCGCTTCCGCCTGTTGGCTACGGATTTGCAATGGCCCGAAGTTACGCAAAAGACCCTGTTTCGCCGGGGGTTGAGGGAGGAATACAAGGACAAACTACTTCACATCCCTGAACCTGAAAGTCTCCAACTCTTAATAAACCAGGTGCTTCGCATAGACCAGAGACTAACCGAACTAAAGACCGAGAGACGTCGACTAGAGAGAGTCGCTCCCAGAACGGCCAGTCTTCCCGCCGGCGCCTTTGGTTCGACAGAATCTGGACCAGAACCCATGCAGTTGGGTGCCGTGAGAGGGCCATTATCAGAGGAAGAAAGAAGGAGGAGAAGAACATTACGATTATGTCTGTATTGTGGAGCCGCTGGACACTATTTGGGAATGTGTCCTTTACGGCCACAGAAGAAGAAGTCGGGAAACTAGAGGACCTGTCGTGTGGAGGAGAGGCAACGACAGGTCTCACCCCTTTTTCAGACCTTTCCGCCTTTTGCTCGATTCTTCTTCCCATGCAACCAGCTGTTCTATTAACCTTGAAGATTCAGATTCAACTGCCCGGCCGGACACTTGAAGTATTTGGGTTATTGGATAGTGGAGCATCGGGCAATTACATTGATGAGGAGTTTGCTAGCACTCATAAGATCCCTCTTTTGCCCAGACACTCAGCCCTTCCTGTGGAGGTTATTGATGGTACTCCCTTATCCTCTGGACCAGTTCGTCTGCACACTGTCGGACTAAGACTCAGGATCGCCAATCACGTGGAGAGGCTTGCTTTGGACGTCATCAGGTCACCTACCTACAAGTTGGTCTTGGGGTTACCTTGGCTCCAGCATCACAATCCAGTCATTAATTGGAGGGCTCATATCTTGACCTTCTCCTCCACCTCTTGTACTTCGGGATGCAGCTTGCCTGTCCAGACTCAGGCTTCTTCAACTAATCTGGAACTCCGAGACAAGGGGACTCACCTTTGTTCTGCATTGCTGATTCCTCCTGAGTATGCTGACTTCGAACAAGTGTTTGCCGAACCGAGTAATATACCCCTGCCACCTCATCGATCATTTGATTGTGCCATAGAACTGTCTCCGGGAGTTGAGATTCCGCATGGCAGGCTGTACGCATTGTCTCGGGAAGAGAGACGAGTATTACAGGAGTACTTATCGGACTGCTTGAGTAAGGGGTACATCGTACCATCCAAGTCTCCCGCTGGGTTCCCTCTGTTTTTTGTAAAGAAGAAGGAAGGTTCCTTAAGACCCTGTGTGGATTACCGGCTCTTAAATGATATCACCATCAAGGATCGGTACCCTCTACCGCTGATTTGAAGTATCCTAGAGACCTTACATCAGGCTCAGATTTTTACTAAGCTAGATCTTCGAGGGGCATATCATCTGGTTCGAATCAAGAGTGGAGACGAATGGAAGACGGCATTCAAGACTCCTTTTGGGCATTTCGAATATAGGGTTATGCCTTTTGGTCTGTGCAATGCCCCTGCGATTTTCCAACGGCTCATGGATCATATCTTTGGGGACATAATTGGAATCTCTGTCTGGATCTATCTGGATGACATCTTGATCTTTTCCCGATCTAAGGAGGAACACGTAAGTCATGTACGAGAGGTCCTCGATCGGCTGCTCCATAATCACCTGTTTGTCAAGGTGGAGAAGTGTTCCTTCCATCAATCCAGGATCGAATTCCTAGGGTTTGTAATAAGTCAGTCCGGTATTGAGATGGATTCCAAGAAGGTAAAGGCAATTCAAGAATGGCAACAGCCACATGACGTAAGGTCTCTGCAACGCTTTCTGGGATTTGCCAATTTTTACAGGCAATTTATTCCACGCTTCTCTGAAATCTCAGCACCTCTTACGAGATTGACAAGCAGCAAGATAACTTTTCTGTGGGATTATTCCGCTTCGCAAGCCTTTAACGCCCTGAAGTCAGCCTTTATGGCTGCCCCGATCTTACGCCACCCACAGGATGACTTGCCCTTCATCGTGGAAGCAGACGCTTCGGACTTTGCTGTTGGAGCGGTATTGTTGCAAGAGGATCCTGCTACGTTAGTCGAACATCCCGTGGCTTACTTCTCTCGCAAGCTGAATCCTAGTGAGAGGAATTATGCAGTAATTGAGAAGGAGCTATTGGCCATCAAGATAGCCTTCGAGGAATGGAGACACCATCTGTTGGGAGCCCGTTTTTCGGTTGAGGTCCTTACAGATCATCGTAACCTACAGTATTTACGCTCTTTACAATGCCGGACACCCAGACAGGCTCGGTGGGCCTTCTTCTTTTCTCCGTTTGTGTTCCATATTACTTACATCTCCGGATCCTCGAATGTAAGAGCAGATGCCTTGTCTCGGTCTTTGGAGAGAGAGAAGAACGAAGACAGCCCCAGTCAGATTCAACCTCTGATTCCTTCTCATCGTTTTCTGTCGACTGTATCGCCACTCTTAAAGTCGATATCTGATGCCACCCGGTCAGATCCTTGGAGGTCGGTCTTGCTTCAACGACCCTCTATATCTGAAAGTCATGGCCTTTTATTCCTTCGGAAAAGACTATACATCCCTAAAGGGGATATTCGCGATGGCATTCTGCATGGAGTTCATGATTCCCCCATTGGAGGGCATCGTGGGATTCGTGCAACACAAGAGTTACTATCACAACAGTTTTGGTGGCCTGGCTGGGCTGAGGAGGTTCGGAAGTATGTACAGGCCTGTCCCATCTGTGCCCAATCCAAGGTTCCCAGACAACATCCTTTAGGGCTACTTTCTCCTACTGAATTGCCGCCATACCCTTGGCACTCTATTGCTACCGACTTTATTGTCGATCTTCCCCCTTCTGCAGGACATACTTGTATTATGGTCGTAGTGGACTGTTTTACAAAGTATGCCCATTTCATTCCCTTTAAGAAGATACCCACTGCGGTCCAGATGGCCACTGCTTTTCTTCATGAAATCTACCGTTTACATGGTCTTCCTGAGAAGATCATTTCAGATCGAGGGTCTCAGTTTCTCTCTTCCTTTTGGGGAAAGGTTTGTGGTCATCTCGGCATTCATAGAGCTTTAAGCTCGGGTTATCATCCACAAACCAATGGTCTCACGGAGAGGATTAATCAGACCTTGGAAACCTATCGCCGTAGTTTTGCTAATGCCACACAAACCAATTGGAGTACCTATTTAGACCT
Organism: Ambystoma mexicanum; assembly: GCF_040938575.1. Lineage (NCBI taxonomy): Eukaryota > Metazoa > Chordata > Amphibia > Caudata > Ambystomatidae > Ambystoma > Ambystoma mexicanum. Next base: position 188,826,503 of record NC_090932.1, read on the forward strand.
AGCTGAGGTCTCCTACAATAATTCTTTTCATTCTTCCATTGGAACCAGCCCCTTTCATTGTTCTATGGGACAACATCCCAAGCTGATCCCTTTACACCCTGTACCAACCAGTACGGTTCCTTCCGCTGACGCCTTGGTCTCTACAATCCAACAGCAGCATGAATTGGCACGTACCTCTTTGGCGGCTGCTCGTGACCGCATGAAGGTTCAGGCTGACCGTGGGAGGCGGATGGAACCCGATTTCCAGGTTGGTGATAGGGTTTGGCTGTCCTCTAGGAATCTGCCTCTCCGCAACCTACCAGTTAAATTGGCTCCCCGATACTTTGGCCCATTTAGGATTGTCAAACGCCTATCCTCTGTAGCTTTTCGTCTCCAGCTGCCTCGTTCATGGCACATTCATCCTGTTTTTCATGTCTCCCTCCTGAAACCCTATGTGGCAGATCCTTATGGTCGTTCCAGTGTTTGTCCGGCCCCAGTCCTGGTACAGGGGGTTCCGGAATTCGAGGTTCAGGAGATCTGTGATGCCCGCTATCGCAGGGGGGTGCTCCATTTCCTGGTAGACTGGAAGGGGTACCCGGCCTGTGATCGCACTTGGGAACCCTCTCGGCATGTGCACGCTCCGCGCCTTGTGCGCGAGTTCTATCGGCGGTTTCCCTGGAAGCCTGGGGCTCCGGATCTTCCTGGGAGGGGGTATAGTGTCACGCTTACCAGGAGACCGGGGTTCACTGTTCACGCTCACCCTCCCTGGCGCCTCTACCCGCGTTTCCGCGTTTGGGGAGGTGCCGGGGGAAGAGCTCCAGGGACAGGGGCGCCAGCTCCGCGGCGCTTGCGTCGGGAACCGCGATTACGGTTCCGCGCATGCGCCGTGGGGGCGGCAGCCGAGGCGTGGAGCAGCTTGCTGCTCAAGCCTCATTCTGGGGCCGCCGGCGCCTGGCAACCATCAGGCTTGCGCTCCAGGCCTCGCAGTCGCCGGCGGCCCATAAAGGGAGAGACGCGGTCGGGAGCAGATCGCGTCTCAACGCGTTCTGTTCCGGATCGTGTCCTCGCCTGCTCCCGCGCTACTAGTTAGTGCTTACCTTGTCCCTTGTTCCTCTAGACCTTACCTTCTCCGTTGCCGGTCTTCCCTCCTGTTGCCTGGGTCCTTCCTGGCATTATTCTCTGGTCCTGCTTCATTCCTCCTGGTTCTCCTTCTTGTCTGCCTTGGTTCTCTGCCTGCATCCTTTCTCCCTCCTTTGGCCTGGCCAACTTCCTAGTTTTCTCCTGAGCCATTTTGGATTCACAACCTCTCAGCTTCCATTGCCTGCTACGGGTGTGGCCTTCCACACCATTGGACTCTACTCCTCCACACCCACTGCCTGCTACGGGTGTGGCCTCCCACACCATTGGACTCTACTCCTCAGCACCCACTGCTTGCTACGGGTGTGGCCTCCCACACCGTTGATTCTACTTCTCAGCACCCATTGCCGGCTACGGGGGTGGCCTCCCACACCTTTGGACTCTCTACTTCTCAGCACCCATTGCCAGCTACGGGGGTGGCCTCCCACACCTTTGGACTGTCTACTTCTCAGCACCCATTGCCAGCTACGGGTGTGGCCTCCCACACCTTTGGACTCTCTACTCCTCAGCACCCATTGCCTGCTACAAGTGTGGCCTCCCACACCTTTGGACTCTCAACTCCTCGGCACCCATTGCCAGCTACGGGTGTGGCCTCCCACACCTTGGGACTCTTAACTCCTCTTCAAGGATTCCCTCCAACCACTTCTTCTGTCAACGCTGTGCAGAACTGCCATCTCTGGAACCTGGTTGTGGCATTGGGAATCGGTCCATCTTCCACCCAGTTCCCATTCAGGGTGGAGGAAGGGCTGGTTGCTTGTGTTACCAAGTCTTCTCGTCAGTCTGGCTGCCCCGTCGAGACCATCCAGAAATACAGGTACGCAGCATTCCCGTGATTCTCATCTTAACAGCTCCTTGCGCAGTAAATCAAATCCCTGCTGGAGAAGGGCACCATAGAACTGGTGCCTGTAGCGGAGAGGAACAAGGGATGGTATTCCCCATATTTTTTTATCCCGAAAAAAGACGGGGGATTGAGACCCATCATGGACTTGCGTGGTTTGAACAAGCTCCTCAGGAAGGACAAGTTCAAGATGGTTACTCTCTCTCAAGTCCTCCAGGCCTTCAACTTCAGGACTGGTTGGTGTCTCTCGACCTTAAGGACGCTTACATTCATGTGCCGATTCATCCCAAGCACAAGAAGTACCTGAGGTTCGCGGTTGGCGACTCGCACTTTCAGTTTTGGGTCCTGCCGTTCGGATTGACCTCCGCCCCGAGGGTCTTCACCAGGCTCATGGTGGTAGTGGCAGCATATCTCAGGAAAGGGGGGATTCATGTCTACCCCTAGCTGGACGATTGGTTGATCAGGGCACGCTCACCTGCCACTCCCTTCACAAGCTGGGCTTCTCCCTCAACTTAAAGAAGTCCCACTTGACACCTACCCAGCGGCTCCAGTACATCGGAGCAGTGCTCCACACATCCCTGGGGCTGTGTCTTCCTCCCCAGGTGAGTTCTCATCACATTCTGCAGATGGTGAACAAGTTTCAGCATGCCCAGAGTCTCCGGGCGTTCAAGTTCTTGAGGTTGCTCGGCCTTATGACATCCTGCATTCTCCTGGTGCCAGAGGCCAGGCTGCGGATGAGATCTCTGCAGTGGGCTCTCAAGATGCAGTGGTCACAGTCCTCTGGCAGGATGTCGGATCCTGTTCAGGTGCCGCCCTCGGCCGCCCAGGATTTTCTGTGGTGGGTCGTCGAAGGCAATCTGATGAAGGGGGCTCCATTTTGGCTACCCTGGCCAGAGGTGACGATCGTGACGGATGCATCCCTCACGGGATGGGGAGCTCATGCCAACGAGTTGACAGTCAACGGTCGTTGGTCTCCGTCGGAGGCCAGACTCCATATCAATCTGTTGGCTAGCCCTTAAGGCTTTTCTGCCATCTGTGCAGGGGAAGAATGTCCTGATTCTGACAGACAATACAGTGGCCATGCACTAACTCAACAAAAAGGGGGGGCAGGGTCTCTCCCTCTGTGCAGAGAGGCGATGCAGCTCTGGTTCTGGGCCATCCAGCAGGAAATTTCGATCTCGGCAGTTCATCTGGCCGGAGACGAAAACGCGGTGGCGAATGCTCTGAGCAGGCAGAGCACGGTCTCTAACGAGTGAGAGCTGGCCCTGGAGAATTGCGAAAGATTCTGCTTGCGGGAATTTCCTCCAAGAGGAGTTTTAGGGGACGAGTTTGTTGTGGAGTGGTCCTTCCCACTGCTGTACGCGTTTCCTCCGGTCCTCGTCATTCCGCAAGTGCTGCGGAGGTTACGGAGGTTCGGTTCCCGAATGATCCTCATTGCTCCGGCATGGGCCAGGAGAACGTGGTACCCGGACCTTCTCGACATGTCCATCTGCCCACCACGCCATCTTCCCTACCGAGACGATCTGCTCTCACGGGAGGGGGGTCAGGTTCTACATCCAGAGGTCAAGTCCCTCAACATTCATGCTTGGCTTCTGAAAGGTTGAGGTATAAGGATTGGGACCTCCCTGAAGACGTGATGGAGGTGTTGCTTTCGGCCAGAAGGCCTGCAACGAAGTCCCTGTACCGTTGTCATTGGAGAAAGTTCTGCGAGTGGTGCAGGGTTACGAATGTAAATTCTTTTTCATGTGCCATTCCTGCGGTTCTGTCTTTTTTGCTTTCGTTAGCCCACAAGGGCCTGCAAGTGGGTACCAATAAAGGTTACCTGGCAACGCTGTCCATATTTAAGCGCTTGTCTGAGGAGTGTTCTTATTTTAAAATTCCTTTGATTTCTCAGTTTCTGAAAGGGCTCACTAATGTGTTCCCATCGTCACCTTTCCAGGTGCCCGGTTGGGATTTGAACCTGGTTCTAATATTCCTAATAGGAGCTCCGTTTGAGCCTTTACATTCTTGTCTTTTGAGACTGTTGACCTTGAAAACTGTATTTTTAGTTGCGTTCACTTCCTCTCGCAGAGTGAGTGAGTTGCAGGCACTTTCCGTTAAGCCACCCTGCACAGTGTTCCATAAGGACAGGGTTGTCCTTAGGGTTCGTCCTTCTTTTCTTCCGAAAGTTGTGTCGGAATTTCATTTAAGCCTGAAGGTCATTCTTCCGGCGTTCTATCCTCCTCCGAATCCTGGTAAGGAAGAGGAGAGGCTCCATAGGTTGGATCCTAGGAGAGCTTTAAGTTTCTACATCTCTCGCATGTCACGGGTCAGAGTGGACGATCAGCTCTTTGTAGGATACGCTGGAAGGCGTTTGGGACAAACTGTTACTAAACAGACTTTGTCTAGATGGAATATCTTGACAATTTCTGAATGTTACCACTTGGGGGGTAAAGCCCCTCCGGTATGCTTACGTGCCCATTCTACTAGGGGTGTGGCTGCCTCTACTGCCCTGCAGAGGGGTGTTCCCATTCGTAACATTTGTGAAGCAGCCACATGGGCCTCTGTCCATACTTTTCTCAAACACTACTCCTTGGATTCTATCCATGGGCAAGATTTGGCCTTTGGCAAGGTGGTCCTCTATTCTGCAATTTAATTGGGCATTCTAAAATTCTGAATTCTTTTCCCACCTCCTTACGTTGGTACTGCTTTGGGAGTCTGTCATAGATGTGGAATACGTCGGAGGAACCAATCCCTTCGAAGAACAAGTTACTTTCTTACCTGGTAACGTTCTTTCGATGGGATGTTCCGACGACGTATTCCACATCGAACCCTCCCAACCTGCCCCTCTACAGAATTTCTTATGCGATTGCAGCTTCCGTTTCTGCAAGGATTTCTGTAGTCATACTGGCAGAAGATTGGTGCCACACGTTCTGGGGAAAAAACTACAACTGAGGCTATGGCTGTCGTGCGTCCTACTTATAACATCTTGTGATGTTGGCTCGACGGAGGCCCTCGAAGACAGCGTATCGCCTTATCGACGCAGGACGCAGACACCGAAAATTTTCCGAAGCAGCACAGCTGTGGTGATTACCTGTCATAGAAGTGAAATACGTCGTCGGAACATCCCATCAAAGGAACGTTACCAGGTAAAAAAGTAACTTGTTCTTCTGAACCAGCAGGAGGTGAAACTAATCTTCGAAAGTGATCAATATTCACGAATGACAAGCAAGGCGGCCAGTTTTCTCTAAAATGCTCTACATTTGGGGAAGGTGATTTGACTTCCCCAGATGCACAAATACTCTCAAGCTCAGCTGAAGATTCCAGGTTGCATAAACAAAATAAAGAAAGTATTATACATGTTTGAGGCAATGCCGTGCATCTCCGGGCTAACAACTCTACAATAAATCATCGGTGAGCAGACTGCCATCTTTGACTGAGTTACCACCTTCCCCTCCATTTACTCGGTAACTTCCAGTTTTACTGCACACTATCGCCTATCATCAGATTAGAAATATAATAGAAAAGGCATTTATAGTGCGCATAAGCAAGGATCCAGGATAGTGCGCATAAGCAAGGATCCAGGCAAAAAAAAGCATCTCGGCACAGTTGGAAATTAAGGAGATATAATCGGCAGCAGAAGCAAACATTACTGAAAGAGATACATTGTTAACTTTTTCTTGAAAGTTTCCAGGAGTTCGAATTCTCCTTAGAAAAAAATTGAAGTTTATTCCAAAGCTGCAGAGCCATGCATGAAAAACATCTGTTCCCATAAGTGGCTGATTTAGAAAAAGCAGCCATCAGAAGGTGTCCCTCTGATGACCTCAGAGCTCAGCTTGGTTGATAAGGAACAATTTTAGCTGAAAGATAGGCTGGCGCCAGGCCATGGATGCATTTAAAAACTAGACACAGTTTTTTAAACAGAATTTGTTGCTGCACTGGAAACCAGTGAATACTCCTATGGTAGTGGGAGATAGATGCCTTCTTAGGCAATGAGAAGATACGTCTTGCTGCAGAGTTTTCAGTGACCTGAAGTTGCTGAATTCGGTATTTTTGGATACCCAGGATAAGAGAGATGCAGTAGGCGAGACTCAAATTTACAAATGCTCCAACCACGGAGCACCAATCTTTGTCCATAATGAGAGGCATTAGGGGTTTCAATAGTTTAAGTTGATAATAAACGGTTTTAATAGTCTGATTAATCTGTCCATTATGTTGCATATTTGCTTGTCAAATGCAGCCAAGATTCTTGACTTTTTGGGAGTAGTTTGTCTGAATATTAAAAAGAGAGAGACAGTGATCTGGCATAAGATTTCCTAGTATGTTTTTTGAGCCAAATACAATAATTTCCGTTTTGGACAGATTTCATTGCAACTTGTTCTCCAACATCCAGATTTTAATCGACTCAGCGCATAGTAGAACGTGAGCAGTTGCATCCACAGAACTTTTTAGCCGCACATACATTTAAGTGTCATCCGCATAAGAAGGATATTATCAATCAAATTGAGAAAAGAGATTCAGAAGTGGGCAGATGTACACATTAAAAAGAAAAGGGGACAAAGATGACCCCTGAGGGACTCCACATTCCACTGGCAACAAGCCAGACAAAAAAGGGCCCAATTTGACCTGCTGATTTTGATCCGTCAGAAAAGACAAGAACCATCCCACAGCCTCCTCAGATACACAAGCAACTGTGGAGAGTCTGGAAAGGAGGATCTTAAAGTCACTTCTGTCTTCGGCTGGGGCCTCCATTTGGAACAGCCTCCCACCCACCCTGAAACTTGAGGAGAACCATCTCTGTTTCCTGAAGCACCTCAAGACCGTCCTCTTTGCTTCCGCCTTTGCCCCTCTTCTACCCTGCTGATTTGTTTTTCTCTCTCAACACTGTGCACCTGGACACCCTCTGTCCTTCGGGCCCAGGTACCTGCTCACCCTGCCTGCCTACCTCCAGCACAGCCTCAGGGCCACCCCTTACACTGGGACTTTGTATCTGTACCCATACAGTCCCCCACTCTTCTTCTGCACTTATCAGATTTATCCTGTCTGACTAATCCTGCACTTACCACTTGCTGGCTGCACTACCACTTTTCACTGCCTTTTTTTTTTTACTGCACTTAATATTTATTCTGTTCTCTCTTCTGTTCCGCACTTTCCACTTCTCCCCCTTCCACACACTTCCCCCTTTTCCCTTTTCCATGCACTTGTGCATTCTTAATGTCACTGCGCCAAGTAAGATGGTTGTTTATTTTGTTCTCCCTTGTTCCCCTCCCTTTGCTTGGTCGCGCTCTGAAATACTTGTGTATGAGCGCAATATAAATAGAATATCATATCATTATCATATCATAACAGTATAAAAGGCTACTTATAGGTCCAATATAACAAGCATGCTAATGTCTCCCTCATCTGCAGCCCTCAAGATATCATCCCATACTGTGACAAGAGCTTACTTCGTCCCGTGTCCATATCTAAAGCCTGACTGGTATACGTCCAGAATGCCATGTTCTTCTACACAATCCTGGAGCTTCATTGTCACTATCTTCTCCAGAATCTTTACAGGCTAGAGAAGGCTGGCGATTGGACGATAGTTCGATAGAATCCTATGGTCCAGTGATGATTTTTTTAGGAGTGGAGTAAGATATAAATTTGTTAATCTGGTGGGACACATCCTTGGCTCAATGAGGCATCAACTACTGAGTGGATGATCTCACTTACGGCTGGTATGTGCCGTTTAACCAAATATGCTGGAATAGGATTGTAAATAGGAATTGTAGGTTTGAGCTTTTCCATAAGTGATGAAACTGTCTGCAAACTAACAGAAGAGAAGGAACATGTAGGAGACACAGATTTTACACTCAGTTGAGTTTCAACATTAGTAGTGCCATCCTGGCACTGTAAGCTCTGAGAGTCAATATTCATACGAACCTGATTAATTTTGTCTGAAAATATAAACTCATAAATCAATTGAAGCAACAGAGAGAAACTGAGTAGTACCAGATGGAGAGACAAAGTTCTTGATAGTTGACATGTTTCCAGCTAAAATTATGTGTTTGTGTATGTTTGCAGACTTGGCTAAGAGTATGTCTTTCTTATAAGATTTCCAGGCAGATTTGGCAGTTAGACTATCTGTAGTGTGTCTAGTTTTGAGTCATAGCTTTTCTCTCTTTCGACAATTCTTTTTGGATATTTTTAAAGAATCATTATACCATGGATTATGTATTTTTTTTAACCATTTTAGGATATTGAACAGGGGCAATTATGTCACAGTTCTTTTGTAGACCAGCCATAACAGTCCGATAAAGTTCTGTACAATTAAGATCAGACTGTACATAGTTAAGGTCAGTCAATACATTTTCACTAGTAATGATATGATATGATATGATATTTTATTTGTATCGCGCTCGTACACAAGTGTTTCAGAGCGTGACTAGGCAAGGGAGGGGGGGACAAGGGAGAACACAGCACAACATAAAAACAATCTTACTAGGCCCAGTGACATTGAGAACGTGCAAGTGCATGGGAAAGGGAAAAGGGAAACAGTGCATGGAAGGGGGAGAGTGGAAACTGCAGAAGCCGAGGAGCGCAGATACATGAAATAAATAGAAAATTGAGGCAAACTGTGGTAGTGCAGCCAGCAAGTGGCAAGTGCTGTGTTTAAGGCAGCAGACTGGGTAAGTCTGAATAAGTGCAGAAAAAGAAGAAAAATGGGGGCAGCTGTATGGGTACAGATACAGTCCTCAGTGCAAGGGGTGACCAGGAGGCAGGGCAGGAAGGTGGCAGGGTGAGCAGGTACCTGGGCCCAGGGGACAGAGGGTGGCCAGGTGCACAGTGCCAAGAGAGCAGATCAGCAGGGGAGCGAAGGCAGAAGCAAAGAGGAAGGTTTTGAGGTGCTTCCGGAACCAGAGATGATTCTCCTCAAGTTTTAGAGTGGCAGGGAGGCTGTTCCAGAGGGAGGCCCAGCCGAAGACAGAGATCTACCCCCAGCTCGTTCCTTTGAAAAACGACTGACCCAGAGGGAGTTAGAGGTAGAGGAGCGAAGAGCTCGCGAGGGGAGGTATTTGCAGAGGGATAGCTGAAGGTATTTTGGACCCAGGCCCCAGAAAGCCTGGTGGACAATGCAGAGGGTTTTGAATTTAATCCTTGCATCCATTGGGAGCCAATGGAGAGATTTCAAAGCTGGAGAGATACGATCCCAGGGCTTGAGGCCAAGGACAGGTCTTGCAGTCCTTTTCTGGATAGGTTGTAGAGGGCGGAGAGTAGAGGAAGGTAGATTTAGAAAGTGGCTGTTACAATAGTCCAAGCTAGAGAGAACCAGAGTTTGGGATACCATGAGCTTCTGGGGGAAGGAGAGGAAAGGCAGAATACCTCTGAGGAGGTGCAGTCAGAAGTTTGACTTTTTAGAGACATCAGGGATATGGGCCGAGAAGGAAAGTGTGGAGTCAAAGATGATGCCAAGGTTCTTAGCCTCGCAGGTAGGGGTAGGAGGAGGGCCAAGGGAGGCCGGCCAGAGAGTGAGGGAAAAGGATGGAGATGGTGTGCCGATGAGGAGGATCTCCATCTTGCTGGCATTCAGACAAATATCATTGGCGGCACACCAATTTTGAATGGCAGTTAGGCAGTCAGAGATGAGAGAGGGAGAGGAGGTGGCCGAGGGCAGCTGGAAAATGAGTTGAGTGTCATCAGCGTAGCACTGGAAATTTGAGCAGAAAATGGCAATGCAGTGAGCGAGAGTTGCCAGGTATTGGTTGAAAAGCAAGGGTGAGAGGTTAGACCCCTGGGGAACCCCACAGGTGGAGAGGAAGATAGATGATAGGAAAGACCCCAGTTGGACCTGGGAGGGTTGATCAGAGACGAAAGAGGTCAGCCAGGCCAGAGCCTGATCAGTGATACCCAGATTATCACGGAGGTGGTTGAGCTGGATGGTGTGGTTTACCGTGTCGAAAGCAGAAGAGAGATCAAGAAGGATGAGGACAGAGGGAATGTTAGAATCAAGGTTGGAGAGCAGATCTTCACGGATATTGAGGAGAGCAGTTTCCGTGCTTCTGGCCGCTCTGAAGCCAGACTGGTGGTCATGGAGACAACCAACAGAATCTGAATGAAGGTTAAGCTGAGAGATGGCCAGCTTTTCCAGGAGTTTGACCAGAAAGGGTGTAATGGAAATTGGGCGATAGTTTGCCGGACAGGAAGGATCAGCTGTGGGAGGATGCACAAGGGAGTGCTTCAGAGGGGAGGAGAAGGATCCTGAGGCAAACGAGTGATTGCAAAAATCAGCAAGGGCAGGAGCGGGGGTGTCAATGTGGTCCTTGATGGTTTTGGAGGAACAGGGATGAACCTGTTTTGACGAGGCTTTCATAGATCGGACTTGTCTAGCGACCTCGTCAGGGGAGAAAATAGGAAAGGAAGAGAAGGATGGTGGGGGTTGCTTAAAGGGGGGTCTCCAAGCACAGACTGAGAGGGAATAGGAGGGGGAGAGGAGGCGAGGGTGTACAGGATGTCCTGGTTTTAGAGATAATGTGTGAGGCAAGGGCATTGCAGAGAGCCTGGGAGGCAAGAGAAGGGGCGGAGACTGCTGCAGGGGTGGCAAGCTCCTTGCAGATTTTAAAGAGTTCGGCCGAGTTGTTCGATGCCGTAGAGACACAGGCTTGAATGTGGGCTCTCTTCTTAGTGCGGACAGAGAGTCGGTATTGCCTTTGCAGCAGGCGACAGGCCAGTTTTCAGAGGATGAGCAAGAAGACCTCCATTTCCTCTCAGCCGCCCTACACTTACGTTTAAGTGTAGCTAGGTTGGAATCATACCAGGAATTGCACTTGGCTTTGGACTTCAAGCAGATCCTCATAACAGGGGCAATAGCATCAAGAATATCAGAGATGGAAGGGTAGAGAAGGGACATGGTTGTGTCGGGTGTGAGTCAGGCAGATTTAGAAAGTGGCTGTTACAATAGTCCAAGCTAGAGAGAACCAGAGTTTAGGATGCCATGAGCTTCTGGGGACGGAGAGGAAAGGCAGAATACCTCTGAGGAGGTGCAGTCAGAAGTTTGACTTTTTAGAGACATCAGAGATATGGGCCGCGAAGGAAAGTGTGGAGACAAAGATGACGCCAGGGTTCTGAGCCTCTCAGGTAGGGGTAGGAGGAGGGCCAAGGGAGGCCGGCCAGAGAGTGAGGGAAAAGGATGGAGATGGTGTGCCGATGAGGAGGATCTCCGTCTTGCTGGCATTCAGACAAAGATCATTGGGGGCACACCAATTTTGAATGGCAGTTAGGCAGTCAGAGATGAGAGAGGGAGAGGAGGTGGCCGAGGGCAGCTGGAAAATGAGTTGAGTGTCATCAGCGTAGCACTGGAAATTTGAGCAGAAAATGGCAATGCAGTGAGCGAGAGTTGCCAGGTATTGGTTGAAAAGCCAGGGTGAGAGGTTAGACCCCTGGGGAACCCCACAGGTGGAGAGGAAGATAGATGATAGGAAAGACCCCAGTTGGACCTGGGAGGGTGGATCAGAGACGAAAGAGGTCAGCCAGGCCAGAGCCTGATCAGTGATACCCAGATTATCACGGAGGCGGTTGAGCAGGATGATGTGGTTGACCGTGTCGAAGGCAGAAGAGAGATCAAGAAGGATGAGGACAGAGGGAATGTTAGAATCAAGGTTGGAGAGCAGATCTTCACGGATATTGAGGAGAGCAGTTTCCGTGCTTCTGGCCGCTCTGAAGCCAGACTGGTGGTCATGGAGACAACCAACAGAATCTGAATGAAGGTTAAGCTGAGAGATGGCCAGCTTTTCCAGGAGTTTTCCCAGAAAAGGGGTAATGGAAATTGGACAATAGTTTGCCGGACAGGAAGGATCAGCTGTGGGAGGATGCACAAGGGAGTGCTTCAGAAGTGAGGGGAAGGATCCTGAGGCAAACGAGTGGTTGCAAAAATCAGCAAGGGCAGGAGCGGGGGTGTCAATGTGGTCCTTGATAGTTTTGGAGGAACAGGGATGAACCTGTTTTGACGAGGCTTTCATAGATCAGACTTGTCTAGCGACCTCGTCAGGGGAGAAAATAGGAAAGAAGAGAAGGATTGTGGGGGTTGCTTAAAGGGGGGTCTCCAAGCACAGACTCAGAGGGAACAGGAGGGGGATGGGAGGTGAGGGTGGACAGGATGTCCTGGGTTTTAGAGATAAAGTGTGAGGCAAGGGCATTGCAGAGAGCCTGGGAGGCAAGAGAAGGGGAGGAGACTGCTGCAGGGGTGGCAAGCTCCTTGCAGATTTTAAAGAGTTTGGCCAAGTTGTTGGATGCCGTAGAGACACAGGCTTGAATGTGGGCTCTCTTCTTAGTGCGGACAGAGAGTTGGTATTGCCGTTGCAGCAGGCGACAGGCCAGTTTGTCAGACGATGAGCAAGAAGACCTCCATTTCCTCTCAGCCGCCCTACACTTACTTTTAAGTGTAGCTAGGTCAGAATCATACCAGGAATTGCACTTGGCTTTGGACTTCAAGCGGATCCTCATGACAGGGGCAAGAGCATCAAGAATATCAGAGATGGAAGGGTAGAGAATGGACACGGTTGTGTCGGGTGTGAGTCAGCCAGGGGAGGAGGAGGGGGAGAGAAGGTGGCAGCGAAAGCCTCGGCTTACACACGCTTCATAGGTCGGATGTCCGAGAAGGTAAGTGGAAGTGTTGGGGTGTGGTTGGCTTGGGGAGAAGAGAGTGAGAGATGGGAGGATGGGAGGGAGGAGAGGAGGCAGTGGTCACTCCAGGAGAGAGGAGTGGTCAGAGGAATAAAGAGGGGGAGGCCAGGGGAGATCAAGACATCAAGTGTTTGTCCTGCAGAGTGCGTCGGGCCAGAGGGGAGGATAGAGAGGGAGAGGGTATCGCAGAGGTTGCGAAAGAGCAGCGATGAGGGTCAGTGAGAATCGAGGTGAATGTTGAGGTCACCAAGGAGGAGGAGTTGAGTGGTTGAGGCCAGGAGGAAGGAGGAGAGGTCGGCCCACTCAGAGCGAAAAGAGGTGATTTGCCCGGGGGGCCTGTAGAGAGTAGCAACAGTAAGAGAGTGGCTAGGAGAGAGTGAGAGCCTGCAGACAAGGCATTCAAAAGAGGAGTAAATCTGAATGGGAATGATAGTGGCAGGAATCCACTCAGGAAAGATCAGGGCTACGCCCCCTCCAGGTTGAGTGGATCTGGGTGCAGAGAGGATCTTGTAGTCCTCAGGGAGTAGAGTGTCAAAGCTTGTGACAGAGATAGCCGTGAACCATGTCTCGGTAAGACCGAGGACATCAAGGTCCAGTTCTTCAAGGAGTGGCAGATGTCGGAGGCGTGTTTGACAGCAGAGCGAGAGTTGAGAGGGGCAAGATGAAGAGGGTTGCCAGCCTTAAAGACCTTCCGGGGAGGGGTACAAATCAGAGGTATGCCCTGCGGAGTTGTGGAGGTAGCCTGAAGAGTGGCAGAGGAGGAGGAAAAAGTGGGTAAGGTAGCCAGGGAGTGAGAGGAGGGGACAGCTGGAGATGAGAGGAAGTTGATGAGGCGAGGGAAATGCCTATCGAAGAGGAGGAGATTGGCCTGAGGGCCTTGGACCATGACAGTGCCATTTAGGTAGACATTAAGGATGACTCTGGAGGAGTCGAAAGAAGCCATGAGGACATCCCAGCGAGTGCCACCATTAATGGGAGAGGAGACAGGACAAAGCACAGAGATCATATGGGGGGGGGTCCATAGATCTGGCAAAGGAACAACTAAGAGGATGTCGGTGAGGGTCTGTCTGGAAGAGACGCTGGTATAGGTATCAGCTATGGGGAGTCCAGGGTTGGAGGCCAAGATATCCTTTTTAAATTTCTTTTTTCCAGACTTTGTGAGAAGGGAAGGGTAGTTGATAGAGAAGCAGTGGAATAGATGGGAGAAACAGAAAGCACCATGAGTGGAAATGAGAAGAGGCAGAGGGAGGAGTAAGCAAGTAAAGCAGTATTGAACAGTCACTGGGCTGGCAGGTTACAATCAATGGCCAAAAGTTAAATGCAGAAATACACTGAAGTTGAACTTTCAAGTAAATTCAAAAATACACCCAAGTTTGACTTTCAAGTAAATGCAGAAATACACTGAAGTTGAACTTTCAAGTAAATGCAAAAATACACCTAAGTTTGACTTTCAAGTAAATGCAGAAATACACCCAAGTTGAACTTTCAAGTAAAGGCAAGAACACACCCAAGTTTGACTTAAAAGTTAAGTTAAGGAATTTAGAGTGGTAGTCAGATGGTAGAGGTGAGTATAGATAAGCTTCACATGAGATCATGACAGGAAGAGTTGAGTACCCTCTGAGAAGGGAGTACAGGTAAATTAAGGAGGGAACTAACCCAAACAGAATATGGTAAGAGAGACATGGCAGTCCAATAGTCCAGGGAAGCAGCCTCAGTGACAATGAGGGTTTGGCTGTGGCAGAATCTCATGATGCAACCTGTGAAGCAGACAGAGAAGCTGACAGGCACCTTAGAAAGTAGACCCTTGAAACAGGGGCCGGCTGAAGCCTGCCGGTCCCCCGATTGGCTTGAAAACAAAGCGAACAGCCAATCACTGCATACGATGGAGGGAAGCACTTTAGATACACAGCCAGCCTCATGTATACAAGGAGGCTAGGCAGCCATGATGGAAAACCTCAAACACACTGTGAGGCAGCAGGAAACATCAATTTCATTGAAATGAGTCAGTGCAATTTAAAGCAGCAGAAGGTTAGAACACACTGCCAATTTGCACAGTGTAATTTCTGAAATTAAAATGGTTTGCCAAGTGAAAGAAAACGCTTTTTTTCTGATTTTTCGTTTTTCTTTTTAAAAGCTTTTTTTTCGTTTCTGGTGCTGCAGGGACAATGGCAATGCACCTACCTGGTGCAAGAAGCGTCCGTGGGCCCAACAGATCAGGAAACTTAGGAAGGGTGGGAGCCTCAGAAAGACCTTGAGCTCCGTAGGATGTAGAAGGCAGAAAGCAGGGAAAATCACTGGGCCATGGAGAGGGGGGGGCGGATACAGCCTGCCCGACCCCCGATTGGCTTGAAAACAAAGCCAACAGCCAATCACTGCAGACGATGGAGGGAAGCACTTTAGATACACAGGTTAAGGTCAATATTTTTCTTTTGACGCAAAGGTTGTGCTTTAATGGCCATGTTAGTGTGAGCAGGTGGAATAGCTACTGTCATGGAAAAAATAACCAAAAAGTGGTCTGACCATGACACCAGAACAATTTTGAGATAAGAATGGTGTATCCCTCTGAAGAAAACTGGATCCAGACAATGGTATCTTAGTGTCCATTTCCTTCCATATTGTCACTTACATCGCAACAAGAGATAGATGAGCCATGCACACCTGCTTATATGGCCTAAATATGTTTTTCAACCTCCTGCATTGCTTTAAAAGATATCCTCCCCCATTTTACACTATACACACTTCTTTCCCATTATATGCTAATGAAGGTCAACCTTTTACCTTCCTGATAGTTTGGCCTACAACACCCATGAGCCCCCATTGTTGACTATGCTGGATAGGACTGATGAAACATTTCCCCACATATTTGAAACTTTGCATACAAATTCGAGGGGGAGGGGGTTCGAATGGGCAATGTAAATCTTGACTGGTAATATCAGTGTTACTGTATCTGGTGCAGCCCCACACAGTCCTCCATTCTGTCAGAGGCCTTGATTACTAGGCCACTGGTGAGCCAGTGAAGCTACATAGAGTTGTCAAATCTCTGCTGACATAGCACCCAGTCTACTATAACCACAGTGTCGCGGACTCAGTATTTGCAGTGCTGTCTTCAGGACTGTTGGCTGCTCCCAGCTGCTACCAGGGTCTGAAATCCCACCATGGTCCTGGGACGACCGTAAGTCCGGGTGTCCCCTCAGATGGCTTCTTCTGCGTGCCTGTCCCCCATTTGAGGCGCAGGCTTCTTAGCGACAGTAACGCTCCCTTATCACCAGACAACTCTGCTCTTCACCTTTTCTAATATTTTTCATTCTCTCCTTCCTTTTTTACTTTTTATTCTGTGTTCTACTTTCTTGTTTCCCTTTCTCACTCTCTCACTCTTTGTTTCTGTCTTTTTCATTTCTTTCTCATGTTCTTTCTTTTTTCGCACCTCTTTTTTCTTCTTCTGGTCTTTTTCCCTCTTGCTCACAAATTCTTACTCTTTTTCATACATCAATTTTTGTCAGCTAATAGTTCCCCCATTGTCTGCTCTAGTAATAGTATTTTTACGACAGTCCAATTAAAAAATAATTTGCTATATGTATTGACAAAAGAGAATGCTCCAGCATTTCACTCTAATCACTTTGTGAAATGTAATGCTATAGACACTCCAATATTTCTTAATTAGGAATCTCGAGAAGCTGTCACTAAATATTATCAGAATACCATGTGCATAGTGCCCCTTGCGTCTCACCCTCACATACCTATGGCACAGTGATGTCACCCTATCACATACCCATGCATAGTACCCAATCCCTCCATTACAATTCCATGCAGTCCTTTTCATGGTGTGCCCTTCTCTTTCCCACACATACCTGTGCGGACAGCCCCTGTTTCCTATCAAATACCCATGCAGGGTGCCCCACTCTCTCCCGCACATAGTCACGCAACTAGGCAGTGTGCTCTGATGTGTGTGCAATCCACCCATTCTCTCCTCAGCATACCTGTGCAGGGTCTGCCACTATCTCCCCACATACCTTCTGAGCATGCTCTGTGCTCTCCCTCAAATACCTGTGCGATCTGCAGCACTCTCACACACCTAGGCAGTGTGCCCTACTCTCTCCCCACATGTGCTCCACGCTCTCGCTCACATAGATGTGCAGTCTTCTCCACTCTCTCCACGGCGTACCTGCACAGGGAGTCTGCCTCTATCTCACCATCACACAGCTGTGCGGTCTGCCCACCCCCTCACTCTCTTATGCACCTCCACAGTAGTGTAACGGAAGAGCTACTACTGTCACTGTTAAGGCCCCTCTTTGGAGTGCTAAGCTCTCAGTCCCTAGGAATTCTCTTGCACATATTTGGAGGATCTCATGAAATTACTACTAGGTCCCCAATAGACGAAGCTGGATTTCTTATGCCTTCGACCTTTCGTCCCTTATGAATTACACTGCAGTCAACCAGTGGCATATTTAGGCTTTCTGTTGCTCTAGGCCCAAATAAGTGCATGCACCTTCCCCCAACTTTACTCCACCTCTGACAGACTCTGCACCTTCAACCGATCCCGCCTTTTCAACAAACTATGTCCACGTTCCCCAAACTGCACCCCTTCACTCCCATTTTGACCCATGACATTTATAAGGACGTTTTTAACGTTGCAGGGATTCGAACGTTATTGCTTCCTCTCTGTTAGTTCAATCCTGTCATCTTCTATGTTATGTTAGTTGAAAAGGTGTTTTCAGATCTCTGCTGCCCGAGATTTAGAGAAGGCATTGGGCCTCATTACAAGTATTGCGGTAAGGCAACAATGGCGCTGGTATCGCTACCAGCACCGTTGTTACTGTACCGCCACAATACGAGTTATGCTCGCGGGTCTTGCTCTGCCCGCCAGGTCTGACCTGTGAGTTGAAAGGGGACATGCAGAGGATTTTCGCGGAATTGGACAGGATTCACTGAACTAGCAGGGCATTTAAGGATCCCAAAGGCAGGGAAATGGGTGTGCTTGCGGCATTCTCAAGGTATGTCCAGAAGGAAGCAGTGCTTAGAGCAGCTAGGGCGCAGGGACCTGTTACATACATGGGTGTCACGATATCCCTCTTTCAGGATCTGGCAAGCAGTACGCTGCTTAAGAGAAGACTAGTGGGCCTGGTGGTAAGGGAACTGACCAAAAAAGGAATCCGCTACAAATGGACATTCCCCTTTGGACTGTTTTTTTAGTGGGAAGGAGCCCAAAAACACATTACCACAGCGCAACAGGGAGAGGACCTTCTACGACTGAAAGCAAGCCAAGACCACCAAGAGGATCGCTTCCCCCAGGTAGAGGCCCGGCCGAGGCTCTGCCAATGGGAGTGGACAACAGTGGGAAAACGACAGAGGAGAAGAACCGCACTGCGAGGCCCACACACTGGAGAGAACGGAATCAATGGGTAACAAATATAGAGATGAAGAGATTGTCATGGTTAAATTCAAAAGGGGTGGTGAACAGTTAAGGCATGTAATTGGGCTGCGGGAGCATTAGAGAACGTTCCATCTTGGTTTCGGTTAGGACGGTGATGCCCGGGGGAATGGGTGGTGGTCAGGGGGATAAGGAAGGGGGAGATAGTGACCAACCCCAGGTTGGGGGTGGGGGTGGGTGCAGGGGAGGGGTTGTGTCGGGAAAAGGGGCAGGGGAGAAGGGGAACGGGCACAGGGCATAGGAGTAGGGGGCCATATAGGAACCAAGGAGAAGGAAGAACTAAAGGACGGGGGGAGAAAAGAAGGGCCGTATGGAGCCGACAGGGGAAAGGAATAGGGGAAAGAGGTGGCAGCGTGAATATGGGGGGAGGCTGGACCCTCAGGGGATAATCATTCAAGTGGTCACACATAATGTGAGAGGGCTTAATTCCCCTCTCAAAAGGGAACAATTAAGGCTGTTCACTAAGAAACATGCCCCCGATGTGTTGGCTATTAAGACCCATTTTCTGAGGAAAGACCAAGTACGACTGGAACTGCAGGGCTTCTCAAGTATCTGTCATGCCTCTAACTCTACTAAGAAATGCGGAGTAGTATTAGCCATACGGGATGGGGTGGATTTTAGAATCAAGAACTCTAGAGCGGACAAGGATGTCTGGTACATTATTGTAGTGGGAGAATACGCGGGGGCTATGTATACATTGGCATCCATCTATGCCCCTAATATGGAAAAAGAGGGGTTTCTGAGAGACCTACTGGGGGCACTAGAAGGGTTCGCACAGGGCAATATGCTACTAATGGGCGATTTCAATATGGCATGGTCCTGGGAACTAGATAGAAGTAAAGGGGGGACTGCGTACAGAGGGGCAGTGGCCTCAACCTCGCTCAGGGATAGGTTTGTAGCCCTTGGCTTAAAGGATGTTTGGAGGGGGGTGCAGGTGAACAGGGACGGATTCACCTTCTTCTCCAGACTTTATAGGTCACAGTCCCGAATCGATTACATTTGGTTCTCAGCCCCCCTCCTAGGAGCAGTTTCGGGTATTGAGGTAGGACCCATAGGCAGAGCTGACCATGAGGTGGTCACAATGGACCTTCAATTGCCAGGGTATAGACCAGGATTGTGGGGTTGGAAGGTGCCAGGGGAGCTTTTACGGGACCCGGCGGTCAACTGGAGGAAAGGATTAGATAGTTCTTTGCCCTCAATAAGGTCTCAGATATGGAGGCAAGTGTACGTTGGGATGCATTCAAAGCTACGACCAAGGGGGTACTTATTGCATTGAAAGCACAAAGGGATAGACAATTGAAGGTCATGGAAGCCCAACTAGAGGCGAAGGTCAAGGCAAGCAGGGCACAGACCATGGGGGGTCCATCTAGGAAAACAGCAAGGGAACATTGTCAGGCAGTGTGCCGACTCAATTTATTGAGAGCAACGAAAGTGGAAAGGTCATTACTGTATGTACGACAATGATTTTATGCTGAGGCTAATAAAGCTGATAGGCTACTAGCACAGCTTCTTTGAGGGGTATCCAGCAAGAATAATATCACAGCCATAATAGATGAGCAAGTGCTCTGTCACACCTCTACAGAAAAGATTCAGGAGTGCTTTGCCGACTGCTATATACTTGCCAGAACCCGCCGGAAAGCAGCCAAGTTGACCTCATGGAGAAGATCTGCTTTCACAAAAAAGGAGAGGAAGTAAACGAACCACTAGGGCAGGAGATCACGGAGGACGAGGTCTGGAGGATTATAAGGGAACTCCCCCCAAATAAAGCGTTGGGACCAGATGACTAACTTTTATAAAACTTTTGCGGGATTGCTGGTGCTGGTCCCACAGCTGACCAGTTTATTCGATCGCCTCAGAGAGACAGGCAGGATATCGGCGTCAATGGAGGAAGCAGAAATCCTCCTCCTCCCCAAGCCCAATAAAGACCTGAAGAAGTGCACATCATACAGGCCAATAGCGTTAATAGACGTGCATGCAGAAATGTACTCAAAGATATTGGCCAACAGACTAGGGGGAATATTGCTGACCTTGATCCACCCGGAGCAGTCTGGATTTGTTCAAGACCGACAAACTTTCGATAATATAAGGAGGGTGGCACACCTTGTGGAAAAAGTGAATAAGTCCTCAACTCCTGCGGTCCTACTGTCTCTCGATGCCGAAAAGGCCTTTGATCGGGTGGAATAGCCTTTTCTGTTCAAGGTGATGGAAAAGATGGACCTGGGAGGGAATTATTTGAGAATGGTCCAGGCAAATAATATATCCCCAATGCACTTCTCCAGATTAATGGTTCAATGTCTAATGGTATTCAACGGAGCAGGGGGACACAACAGGGGTGTCCTCTCTCACCCCTCCTGTCCTGTATTTAGAACCACTGTTGGAACTAATTAGGGGGGGGCCGAAGGAGTCCATGGGATCCCATTCGGAGGTATACAACATAAAGTTGCGGCCTTTGCAGATGACATGCTCCTGACGTTAACAATCCCGGGTACATTTTTTTCTGCAAGCATGGACATTTTGTCAGAGTTTGGGGCAGCCTCAGGCCTTAAAATTAACTTAAAAGAATCAGACATTCTGAACCTTACGTTGAGGGAAGGAGGAGGCGAGGCTGGAGGAATCGTCACCATTCATATGGAACCCTAAAGGGATCAAATATCTAGGAATTACAATAACCTGACCTTACTAGGCTGGTATAGGGCAAACTACCCACCTATGCTGTCAACAATCAAGGCAGATCTCTTAAAATGGAAGAGTCTTAAGATCTCTTGGATGGGGAGAATGGCGGTGGTGAAGATGGTGACGCTCCCTAAACTGCTTTACCTATTTCAGGCACTTCCGGTTGCGGTTCCCAATAATTTCTTTCATGACCTCGGGAAAGCAACGTGCGACTTTATATGGAAGGGTAAGAGGGCCAGGGTTGGTCGAGCGTTACTATGGTCCCCGAGAGGGGAAGGAGGGATGGGACTTCCTAACTTTAGTTTGTTGTATGAGGCGTCCCAATTGCGCATTATACGGGAATGGTTTACGGGGAAAGGGGGGCTCCAGTGGCCTGCAATGGACCGTGCAGTGTTGAGGCAAGATCTGGATGTAGTTCTGTGGTTGCAGTGACAACATAGACCGAAACACATGACCCTGAGCTCTACTACAAGCCTGGTGGCGGAAACATGGGATACATTGATAATGAAGTATGGGATCACAACATTCACTTCCCCACTCACCCCTATATTCAACAACCCAGACTTTTCACCAGGCACAGAAACAGGCATGTTTGGGAAATGGTGGGAGGGGGGATGTAGGAAAGTGAGATACATGTTCCAGGGATCCACCACTAGACCATTCACGGACTGCAAACAGTGCTTCGATGTGGCTTAAACCGAAAGGCTCAGGTTTCAGTTATGGCATTGGCTGCAGAACCCCACGGCCAGGGCACCGGCTTCCCGCAATCTCACAGTGTTTGAAAAATTCCTCGTGACACAGGGTGGATCTAAGGGAATAATTTCCAATGTGTATAAACGTCTGGGTAAGGCTATCCCCTGGCCAGTATGGCCCGATATGGGACACTGGGAAGGTATGATGGGGAGGGAGCTTCCGAGGGAAGTATGGGAGAGACTATGAAAAAGAATTTTGAAATTAGTTTAAGCAAGCCAGCTGCAGCAGTGTTGGAATAAGCCATTATATAGATGGCAATACACCCCGGCCCACCTACAAAAAAACATACCCAGTGTCGACACGGGAATGCTGGAGGGGATGTGGAAGGGAGGGTACGTAGTCACACATTTGGAGAAGATGCCCCAAACTTAAATGCTATTGGAAGGACGTACAGGAGGCCCAAGCCCAGGCATTTGGGGATAAGGAGGTTGTGCCACCGGGGATGGACTTGTTGGGGTGGTACAATGTCCTTTCATTGCGGGATGTTTTTTCGTGGATTTTTTTACCATGAATTCTTTTACGAAAAACCCATCAAATTTCTTAGGGGGGTGGTTAGAAAATTACATATATGAGGTGTAGGTGTTTGGTAATACATCATTAAAGGGAATGGGGGTTGGGGAAGAACCCTCCCAAAATAATTTTAAAAAAATGTTGATTGTTTTTTTTTGTTAAAAAAAAATCACAGTTAAAAAACCCTGCGAAAAAACATCCTGGGATGAAATGACATGGAACTGTTGGGGCTGGGGAATGGGAATGAGGAGGGCGATAGTTGGGGCTTCACGAAAGTGAGAACGATGGTAACCCTGCCGGCGATGTTGCTAATCGGACAAGGATAGAAAGGGGAGGCCATTCCCATGCTGCAGGACTGGCTTTGGAAAGTGTGGGACTTTGTAGCGCTAGAATGGGCAAATTATGCTACGAACAATACCCTGTCACATTTCGCTAGAGACTGGGGAGAGGTTGTAACATTCATAAAAGAAGACTACGGAGTGCAATGGCGTCCTCAGCACCTGAAGCTGTTGGACTTAAGATGATAGGTTTGAATAATTCCTTGGCCCCTACAGTACTCAAGAAAACGCAAGCCCAAGGTGGGGTGGGAGGGTGGCAGGAGGGGGGAATGGAGGTTGATGTTAAGGTTTTTTGTAAAATAATTGAAATATTTTTTTTTAAAGAGCATTTTGGGAAGGTAAGAATGACCAAAAAGCTTTATATCTGTCATATATGTCAATGAGAGTTGTATAACTGAATCATTAAATACCTAAAGCATGCTGGGTTTGGTACACATTTGCTTTTTAAAATGTTTTTGTATATAAACAAAAGTCACCCGAACAATAAAGCTTTTGTAAGTATCAAGCATATGTACAAGTTTGGCCTTCAAAGACTTTAACTGTCAGAGTTGAATGACTGCTAACAGCTCAAAATTACCTGCAGTGTTGTGGATAAGCCAGGCTTGGAAAAATAAAGTTGGCTTTATATTTAAAAAATGACCACCAGTAAATTGAAAATAAACTGCAACAACATGCTGCTCCTCTGGCAATCTGCCGCCGTAGGCCTGGGCCTGGTCGGCCTTGTTGTACATACATCTATGCAGTCAACTACCTTTGTAGCTGCTTACCTGACATGAGTAGCCTCTTTTTTGGAGTGCCTAGACAATGAGACCAATTACAAAGACCTGAAAACCTGTCGGTGTGTATAATACAAACCATATCTATTCACAACAAGTGTTAAAGGAATAGTTAGTTCAGAAATATTATTGGCCAAAAAGATGGCCAATAATAAAACAAATATGGAAAATATTTTTTTTTAAGTGTCTATGTAAAGTTTCGAGCAAATGAAGCTCAAACTTTAAAATTGCAAGCACTAGGGGGCATCCATTTTGTGAAATGGATGCCGCCTGTGCTTGCGTTTGCGGCACTAATGGAGCAAAAGCCAGCCAACTGTAGTAAACAAAAGCTACCACTCGGTGGCTTTTGTTTCATTGGTGCCGGACGCGGAGGACAGGGACCAGAGACTACAGGCAGGAAAGCTGCAGCTGCATCTCGGTAAGTGCTATTTTCTTTTTTAAATAAGCACTAGCTGCGTTTTCTTTCCTAAGTTTTCCGGGCTGGAGGAGCCCGGAGAAATAAAACTGCTGCTTTTAAAACGTTGTATTTATGTTTGCGGTAGCTTCAGCTTGGAGCCCTTTGGGCTCCAAGCTGAAGCTACCCCAAACATAAATACAACGTTGTTATGTTTCAAAAACGCTTCGGTTTTTCTTTCTAAGTTTCTCAGGCTCCTCCAAGCTGGAGGAGCCTGAGAAACTTAGAAAGAAAAACCGAAGCGTTTTTGAAACACAACCGTGTTGTGTTTGTGCCTGCCGTGGCTATCACTTTGGGTCTCCGGTGCTCCGAGCACCGGAGACCCAAAGTGAAAGCCAAGGCAGGCACAAACACAACGCGGTTGTGTTTCCATGCTGCAGAGTTTCTGCCTACAGCACCTTTCACTTTGGAGCTCTCGAGCTCCCCGTGGGGAGCCCGAGAGCTCCAAAGTGAAAGCCGCTGCAGGCAGAAACACAACGCGGGTGTTTAGAAATGCCGTGGTGTTTCTGCTTACAGCAGCTTTCACTCTGGGGCTCCCCGGGGGAGGCCGAGAGCCCCAGAGTGAAAGCTGCTGTAGGCAGAAACACAACGTGGATGTTTAGAAATGCTGCAGTGCTTCTCACTGCGGCAGCTTTCGCGTGGAGTCTCCTGGACTCCCCCGACCCTGGGGGAGTGCAGGAGACTCCAAGCGAAAGTTGCCGCAGTGAGAAATACAACATTTTTGGATTTGTAAATGCTGCAGTATTTACAAATCCAAAAACGTTGTTATTCTGAATGTGGCAGCTTTCGCTGGGAGTCTCCTGGACTCCCTCATGGTTGAGGGAGTCCAGGAGACTTCACGCGAACGCTGCCGCTGTCAGAATAACAGCATTGTTGTTTTTGTGATTGCCGTGGTTTTCTAACCACGGCAATCACAAATACAACAATGTTATATTTTTAATTGTTGCGCCTCGGCTTTTTGCCTTCATTTTACGTTTTCTGTGCTTCCCTGGGCTTGGGGAGCACAGAAAACGTAAAAGAAAAGTGAAGGCAGCCTCCTCAGCTCTGCTCAGGCTGCAGTAAGCAAAAGCTCCCAGTAGGGGGTTTATGCTGCTTGTTTAGTGCCGCAAATGCAGAGCCGAGGAGGCTGCCTGCAATCACAAAATGGATGCCCCCTAGTGATTGCAATTTTAAAGTTTGAGCTTCATTTGCTCGAAACTTTCCATAGGGACTTAAAAAAAATATATTTTAGATATTTGTTTTATTATTGCCCATCTTTTTGGCCAATAATATTTTCTGACCGAACCATTATTTAAGGCTGAATGTAGAGAACATAGAAATAAAAGATGCATGTGCAAGAATGGCCCGATAGTGTTGAAACACAATTGAAATTCGTAGACCTGGCATTGGCGTTGGCAACGCGCAGGATTGCCTTGGCATGGCAAGAAAGGGAGGGCACTGAAGCCCTAAAATGCATAGGTGGTTGGCAGATCTTATGCGGTGGCCGATGGCAGAAAGTGAATTATGGAAGAAAACCAGGGAAAACAGGGTTGATGTTAGTGATGACACGTTACTGGCCTGGAACTGGCTGATACAGTCTCTATTTCATCCGTCTGATGACAAACCGCCTGGAGAAAAGTGCTGCAATAGACAGGACTGATGTTTGATCATATTGTGTTTCATTGCACATGTATGTTTATGTTTGCGTTGACAGATACGACCTCCTGATGTGAAGCGGTATTTCAGGTTGGGATGTGGATGAAGATTGTTATATCATCACACACAGTGGTGGGGTGGGAAAGTTGGGGTGGAAGAGGAAGGAGGGGACAGTTAGGATTTTAAGATATGTACAATTTTACTTCTATGAAACAGTTGATTTTGAGTCAGTGGACCTTTGTTATGCTGAGAATGAAAAAACGAATACAAACATTTTAAAAAGATGCATGGGCAAGGTTTCAGTAAGGGGTCCCGCATGTTAGCGCTCTGTGTCTTGGGCTGCTGGGTGAATTAGTCATTTGCATGTTCCTGTAGAGAATCTTGCCTTTCCAAATGACGAGCTTTTGCCCGTGCTTCGCTCTTCCTCTGCCTTCGTGTCAGTGTTGCCATCTTCATTTCTACTCTGCCATTTCAAATTACATTTGGCTTTTAGCACTTGCACACTCTGTGGGTTTTTTTCACTGAGAAATGGGAGCCAGATGCCAGGTAACAGTAATGCAGCATATCATGGCACACATAATTGCGTCAAAACAGGGCTTCATATCCCCGCCAAATTGAAATTGACCCAGGTAGCTTCTTGGAGGGTGTGCAGGGCCAGCACAGAATGCCTTCATTCGATGCTTTCTGTGGCAGCACATGTTTCCTCTGCTTCCCTCAGCGTGTACTGTCTGAGAGATATGGTGTTCTCCAGCGGTGCCCGTGCATGCGCAGAGCGGCTTTACAATGAATGTCCTGCTTTTGTTACGCTCAAGAGGCCTAGATCCAATTGAAAGTATTATGAAAGGATATGTGTTCGTAGCTGCCACTGATCTACAACACAGCAACAAGCTTTAATTGCCGTCTAATCAGGCATTGCATCAGATGATGTGACAAGCGCATCGTCCTTCTGTCATCAACCCATGTCTGTTAGGCCATAGGCTGGCACACTAACCACTATGCCAAAACATAGCTAGTATATTTGTGTGGTTTCAAAGGCAGGATACGACGTTTGACTTTTCTGCAGTTTGACATTGAACACACAGTGTCGTAGAGCGCGTTTTGAAGAAAGAAGCGCTACTCTGATATGTGGTTGTTTGTGTAAGTGGGGAATATTGGCCCTCATTCCGAGTTTGGAGGTAAGTAACGGTCCTTACCGGCATGGTGTAAATAGCGTGTCCGGGCAGTCATCAGTCCGCTAATAGAGGACTATTACGACTTCGCGGGCACGAGCTTTACGCCATTCCGGTAAGGTCATTACTGCCATGCCGTTAAAGTCACCTTAAATGCCCTTAGCGGTATCAAGCATAGCGCAGATAGCACTACCGACAAGCTCCAATGCATCCTTAGCAGTGACCGTTATTAGCGATGACTGCTGATAACGGTCACTGCTAATAAGTGGAACCGGAAGTAGCGTCATCGCACAGGAACGGGAAGGAGCACAGCGGCCATCTTTAAAAACACAATCCATTGCCATCCTCACCACACAGGACCCATTGGACTCTGCTGTTGTCGTGAAAACATCCTCCTATTACACCACTATGCCCAAGGCCCTGAAGAAGGGAGCTGCCCGCCAGCAGAAAGAAAGATTTAATGAGGATGAGCTGGTTGACACACTGCATGAACATGCTTCCATAGTTTTCTCAAATTACATGAAGAGGGAGGCAATACTGAAGAAAAAGGAGATCTGGGCACTTGTTGCTCAGAAGGTCAGTGCTGTTGGGAACACCCCACGCACCATCAAAGATTGTCGCAAACGTTGGGACGACCTGCGACTGAGAGTTTGAAATATTCTCTCAGTGAACCGGAGCCAGGCAATGAGAACAGGAGGAGGTCCCAGCTCACCGATCAAGCTCACCCCATGGGAGGACATCTGCGCCAGCATGATAGGAATGGAAGGGATAGAAGGTGTTGGCGAGATGGAGTGTGGCGCCACAACATCGGGCGATGGAGGTGAGTGTCCTAAGAAAACATTTTAATGCCAAGTCTGATGAAAGTCAACCAGTATGTCAGTCCAAAGAGTCAAGCCATGGTCCACCACACACACACACTCCCAGCAAAGTAGGTGCACGCATCACAGACACATGCAGATGCCTGCTGCAAGGCAATGCTGTACCTGACACATACCACACAAAGATGTAAATGCCATGAGTCACACAGCGTGCAGGCCCAATATACTATGCATGTCAGATAGCATTGCTCTTGGCCAACATGAGTGACGCCGACGTATGCCTGCAGAACCCACCCATGTATCAAACAACATGCTCATCCAAACACAAATGCCTATTACCCCCAATTGTTTGGATGATCAATTGTCCAAATGTATGTATGATGCCCATCAAAACATCACTCATGCCGCCCCTCTCTTCGACCCCCACAGGCTCTGACCATGACAGCGATGGGCAGGACGCAACCCCTGCACAGACCACACCCCGGAAGAGGTCCCGGGATGACACCAACCACCCTTCGACCTCGAGGGGCGAACCCAGGGGCCGCCATGCACCAACAGGCAAGACACCCCAGGTAGCCATAACACCGGTGCCGCCAAGGCCCGTAGAGGGCAAAGCACCACCACCACCACCTATTGGCCATCCTGAGGAATCAGGCGAGGCACCACATTCAGAGGAGTCCATTTTGGCTGGGGAGGTGGCGTCCACAGCACCCCTGGCTGTAGAGGACCCACAGGACGACATATGGGTGCCCGTTGAGGACGAAGTGGCCCGTACGCCCAGTCCACCGGCATCCCCCCAAATATCGTCCCTCAAAAGTGACCACAACACCACCCTGGAGCAGTCTGGTCAGGAGCAGATGGAAGGGAACATCAGTCCCATTTTGCCAAGTGTGGAGGCTGAGCAGGACAGCCAGGGAGCATCAACCTCCGCGGGGCCGCAGCGGGCAGAACATCTCACTGCCCTTGTGCAGCAGTTTGTTGCAGACAACAGACTGGCCAGACAGGAGTGGTGTGATAACTTCGCCTCTCTAGGCAGGTCCATCACGGAGAGCACCGCCTCCATGGCCAAATCCATTGCAGATAACACCAGCCGCCTCTGCGAGGAGGTCTCGCCCCTCTGCCAGATCTTAGGCCGCATAGCGGATGCCATGGAGGCAGGGCATCCGACTACCCAATCCCAGCAGGCGGCCACACCGTCATCATCCAGTTCGACCCTAACGAGCCGCTCCGCAGGTCGACACGTACCCTGCGCCGGCAAGACATGCTGCCACCTGGACCAGGGAGTGCCAAATGATAATCAGGGCAGGCTCATGTAGGCATTGGTGACTCGATGGGACATGTGTGGAGGTGTTGTGGGGGGATTGGGGTGAGGGTGTGTGGGGGAGTTGTGGAGGGAGGGGGAAGGGGTAAGGGTTTGTGGGGGAGTTGTGGGGGTATAGGGACGGGGGAGAGGGTGGTGGAGGGTTTTTGCACTTTCGTTATCATTGTTATATTTAATGCACCCGTTGTGTGAAAATCAGGACCTGAGTGGATATTCATCATTGCGCATGTGTCATTTATTTACATACAGTGCATAGTGTACATGTACCCCCACACCCAGTGCTCTCTGTCCAACTATCATGTCACCTTCTGCTGCCATGTGTGTCAGAAATGTTGTGCTATCACTGACTGGCGCACAGCACGTCCCTCCTGTGCATCGGCACCAAGATGATGTCCAGCCACATCATCTTCATCCCCTTCATCATCATCAGGTGGTAGCAGTTCAATGTCAGGGGGCAGGGCCACGTTCCGGCGGATACACATATTGTGCAGCATGACACAGTCATGATGATCTTGGCCACCTTCTCATGCCTGTAGAGGAGTGCCCCACCCGACCGGCTGAGGCAGCGAAATCGTGCCTTCACAGGCCAAAGGTCTGTTCGATGACCACACAGGTACGGGTATGGGAACAATTGTAGTCCTCTTGTAGTCCTCCTCGTGCCAGTTCTGTGGGTTTCGGCATAAGGGTGAGGAGCCACGGCTTCAAGGGATAGCCACTATCACCTGCATGAGAGGCAATGAAAGGTAAATGTTAGGCGATTCATGATGGAGAGCTGTACTGGTCACACATGCCTGCAGATTATCGTTGGCCACATGCACATGTCCCTATTTACGCCATCTTCAGTCCCTCAATGTGTCCTGTGCCATGGAATAATGGTGTGTGTTGCATCTTCAAGATGATACATGGTGTGCACTGAGGTCTTGTTGTACATGCATCGTGTACGCATACAGCTGTGTTCGTGTCACATTTGTGATGTGTTGTGTTCTGTGAGATTTACTTAGAGGGAGCGTTGGCATTAGTCTGTGCAATATTGGCCAATCTGCGCTGTTCATTAGTATGGTGAAATGCAGCACTCCTGTGGGTGTGGCGGCCCTGTGACAGACAGTGGATTCCCTAGTTGATTCAGTTTGATGCACTCCCAGGGATGCTTGTTCTGTGTGGTGATTTGCTGGAGACAGCAACATAGTGAATGTGCACTGCATGGTGCTGGATGGCGTTACAGAGGGTGAGGGCAGATCAGTTGTGCACTTGTTGTGGGATGTGGGGTGATTTCCTGTTAGTCATGTAGTGATAGGTGTCGACCTTACTTCATTCCTATGGGATTTGGGTGTCATGTACCGTTTGTGATGCTTTGGGGCACAGTGTTCGGTGATGTGCACATTGTGCAGTCACATCAACATTGGCAGCATGGTGGTGTGTGCATCTTCCCCCCATTTCAATGCCATGTGCCAGTCCTGCAACTTACCAAGCAGCCAGGCACGTCGTCCAGCATGTCGCTCCATGAAGCGTGGTAGCGTGGAGTTCCGCAGGACCATAGTCATGAGTTGATCCGGGATATTGGGCACAACAATGTGTGATCTTGCTGGCGTCGCATACCATCTGCACATTGATGGAGTGATATTGCTTGCGATTGCGGTACACCACCTCCATGGCATGCGGGACCACCAACTCCACGTGGGTGCAGTCGAGGGCACCTACACAATTTGGCATGCCTGCCAGTGCATGGAAGCCAACTTTTATATCAAATATCTCCTGGGGAGTCTGTGGTAGGGATATGTTGTCCCTTGTGTGCTTGAGGAGGGCATCCAGCACTTGTTCAGAATCCGAGAAAATAAGGGTTGTGATATGCCATGCATGTGCCCCACTGTGTGCTGGTAGGTGCCTGTGGCAAGGAAGTGGAGCACAGACACCACCTTCAGTAGAGGGGGGATGGCGGTGCGTATTTCAATGAGGCTGACAATGTCGTCATGTATCAGGTCCACAATGGTGGTGATGGTGTCCCGGTCCAGACGGTACAGGGTGTGGATCTGCTCAGGGGTTAGGTTGAAAGGACTGGCTCTGATGCGAAAGGATTGGGGCTGCATGTGTGGTAACGGTGGCTGCACTGGTGGCGCATGCTGGGCCTGTCTCACCCTCCTTCTCCTCATGCGTCTCCTCTGTGGTGCCGGCTGTTGTTGTTGATGTTGTGGCAATGCAAGCATGTCTTCCAGCTCCAGTAATGCTACTATTATTGGAATTATCTTGGTGTGGGAGGGGGTGTGGTGTGTGGGTGTGCTCCTTTTGCACTGGCCCAAACTCTATTGCCTCCGCCTATGCTGATTGTGTGCACCTGTGCCAGTTGGGATCACTGCTCAAGGCATTTTACGGTAGGTCAGAGATGCCGGTATTTACGGCATGCCGGTAACCACTTTTAACGCCTTCATGATGCCGTTATTTGCATGTCCGCTTCACTTGTGATCTCCTCCAGTTTACGGCATGCCGCTATTGCCGGCATGATGGCTCGCGTGCCCACACCCATGCCGCTATTAGTGGCACCGTACTTTACGATACCGCTAATAGTGGTCTGACTGGTCAGAATAGCCCGTAGCGGTAAGCGATGCCGGTAATCCATCGTTTTTCCCTTAGCACCAACCTCGGAATGATCCCCCTTGTCTTTGTTAAGGACAAGCATTGCCCCCATATGAATTCAAATTCACTCTTCCTCTGCATTCCTTCTTAGAGTTGAAATTTACAAATCTTTTACTCTGCCATTACAAATGAAAGTTTGCTTTTAGCCTTTCCACACTTCATGTTTCTGTTCATTGAGATGGGGGAGCTACAGGCCAGGTAGCATGCGCTGCAGTATATGTGGCGGTACACAGGATTACATCGAAGTTGAGTTTCATATGCACAATCATCAGACCCTCCAGAAAATTGCGCCATGAAATGGAAAATTTTGCGGCACAAAAAAGAAAAGAATTGCGGCACACAACTGCGTTTTTTGCAGCATTTTCTAATGTTGAAAAATATATCATTTAACATCTTTTTTAGCCCAAAACCAAGTAATTGCAAGGCTTTTGTTAGTGAGGAACAAAATGTTGTGTTCTGTCTGGCCACGCTCTGTAGGACAGCCAGGTCGAGTCACCACAGCCTAAGATTTTGGATTGTGGTGGGAAGGGGAGATATTGCCTGATCAGCTTCATGGAAATGGTGCTGCACCACTACTTCCAGCAGACAAGTGGAAAGCAAATAAACAGGCTTGAATTCAAAAGTGTAACCCTGGTTTAAGCCCATAGGTTTGCTTTTCACTTGTCCTATGACCCCAGGAGAGAGGGGGAACAACTCTACACTTCTCCATGGAAGGAATCCGTGAGGCCCAAGACACAGGGGCAATGCAGTGGCAGTAACTGCAAGCCCATAATACCTAGCCAAACAATGAACTCTCTTGGGTGGTCATCATTCCTTGGTTATGCCACCCACACATGGTGACTTAACACACCCACAAACAGAAATGACATCACAACCCTACCAGGGGTCAAGTCCTACAAATTAAAGTGGGGGGACTCATCAACAAATGCAATGGCATGTGATGTCATCAGAAACTAGCATATCAAGGTGAAATAAGCATATATCATTAAATTGGCTTTGCATAACCACCAAAATTGCACAGGACGAATGGCATTTGCCTTGCATGAATTTAAACACCCAATTTTGTGCGTAATTGGTGTCATACAGCCCAGCCTTGATTGAAGGCTGGGCTGCATGATACAAACGCTCGTAGCTGTATTCGTTTCAAATTGCTTTACAATTATTGTAAAGCAATTTGAAATGAATACAGCTACGAGAGTTTTCAATTGGAATCATGCAGCCCAGCTTTGATTCAAGGCTGGGCTGCATGATACAAACGCTCATAGCTGTATTCGTTTTCAAATTGCTTTACAATTGGCATCATGCAGCCCATGATACCAATTGAAGACTCTCGTAGCTGTATTCGTTTCAAACTGCTTTACAATAATTGTAAAGCAATTTGAAACAAATACAGCTACGAGCGTTTGTATCATGCAGCCCAGCCTTGATTTCAAATTGCTTTACAATAATTGTAAAGCAATTTGAAATTAATACAGCTACGAGAGTTGTAGACGAGCGGCAGAAAGCATTAAGTTTATGCTTTCTTTTCCGGCATCTCGACAGGAAAGTAATTTACTTTCCTGTCGAGCGCCAGTAATGAAAACAGTCCAGTGGCCTCTTTGGGTGCTCTGAGTTGGGGGCAGATGAGCGGACAGGCCAGTGCTTACCTGGCTACGCTTCACCAACTCTGTCAGCTCGGCAGGGCGGCAGGTGCCTGGGGTCACAGCCAAATGCTGTGCAGCTCTCAGGCCTGCGTGACCCTCCCCCAATCCTGGGCCTGCAACACAGAGCCGGAGGTGTTAACCCTCAAGCTGCTGCAATCAGCAGTCAGCTGTGTTCGCTCTAAATCATTAAATGAGTGCGAAAAAAGACACACTAAGCTAACGTGTCTTTTTCGCGCTCATTTAATGATTTATAGCGGCAATTGCGGGAAATGGCAAATTTTGCGATTTTTTTGCAAATCGCAAAATCGCCATAAGGGTGATGGTCTGAATCATTTGGAAACTGACCCAGGTAGCTTCTTGAAGGATGTGCAAGTCCAGTTCAGAATGTTATATTATGTTACTTTGCTTGTATAGTGTGCCAAATCACTACCATATTAGGTTTAGAGCATCTACACTAGTGCATGAAGTGGCATACTCTGCCCCTGCCAGGGGTTTCCAGATTTTAGAAGGCTGGGTGGAAAAAGACGACAAACAGTGGGAAATAGCGGCTACTAACACAGAGAGGGTGGTAGGACTTGAAGCAGGGTATCATTGTTTGTGATAGCATGGTTCATGTCCTGTTTGATGGACCATGGTTCTGCAAAAGGTAGGAGGTAGATCTGTCCTGAAGTGTTAATTGATAATTGGGTTGTGTTCCCAAGGCAGACTTGGAACATTGTAAGTTAGTACACAATGTTATGCTGAATGCATGGGTCATAGTTCTGCCTGGGTAGGTTTGGAAGTTTGGTGGGTTATTTACCCAAGCATTTCAATGTTTTACCCCTCGACAGACTCCAGACTGTTAATTCTGTGACTCTCAAGCCTGAGCCAAGAGTGGCATAGTCAAGAATATACTGTGTATAAAGAGATGTGTTATTGGTAACAGAAGGTGATGGAGTGGTCAATTCAGTACTGTACAATTGGAAAAGCCTGGTATGTTGATGTCCAAATGGTTATTATTAAGAGTTTTTTTCTTGTCGGGTCATGCTAGACTTTATTTTAGTTCACAGTGAGGCAGGTTGGGGCCTTTGTTAGGACCAGGCTATCAAAGTATAATAATGCCTAGACATCTACAGAAAGAACATATACCGAGGTCCCTGTGCCAGCTGTGCTCATTAGACTGTGTGAAGGCTAGGGTGTATGTGTGACAAACAGGGTAGGTAGAGAGGGATGGGTCAGATGTCTGTCGTCCTGGATGCAGGGGCAGTACCCCCCAACTCCCTGCAACTGTTTCACTGCATTTGGTAAAATATCATGTTTCTGTATTTTTAGCAGGCAGGGTGGGTAAGGAGATATTTGTAATGTGATTTGAGGGGTTTTTGCAGGGTGGCAGCAGGGGTGGTAATGGAGCCGTAGAAAGGGAGTTTTGGTCTTGCCCCCCATAAAAAATGCCACAAAAGATGAGGTGAGGTGGCACTTGCAGTGAGATGTCCCTCATCCTGCAGTGATGGACAGGAACCCTTTTTATGTTATGTTATGTCACTATGTTTTCACTGTTACCATAAGTGTATGACAAGCTTTATGGCTTGCACAGTGCTTAATGCTCCATAAGGACTAACTCACAGGACTAAGGAGCAGGGAAATAATTGTTTGGGCTTTAAGCATTCCATAAGGCAAGGGTTTCATTGTGAGCTTGGCATGTTGAAACCATGCAGAAGAAAATAGGAGAGTGAACCCCTTCAACTCCACAATACCCCTAGTCCCGGAATGGCTAGGTTCTATGGGAAGGAAGGCTGGGAAGAAATATGGGCATATTTAAATGAGGGTGGGTTTTAAACCATCGCTTCTCTGCCTTCCCCACACCTTTGTTCGGCCATGCAGTGGCCAATAGTCCTGCCCTTCAATAATCTACAGCAATTGAATGTGATGTAGCTCCCCGCAACAAGAGGCGTAGCTTTGCCAGACTGTATATCTGTACCTACTTTGACCACCTCCATATGCAACCGGATGTAGGTCCCTGCAACAAGAGGCGTAGCTTTGCCAGACTGTATATCTGTACCTACTTTGACCACCTCCATATGCAACCGAATATAGGTCCCCGCAACAAGAGGCGTAGCTTGGCCAGACTGTATATCTGTACCTACTTTGCCAGACTGTCTATCTGTAAGAAGAAGATCCAAAGTAGGAACCCTCCCATCTCTTGCATACTGTCTATAATCTATCAAAAGGTGGTAATTAGTCATAGATACAGATTCACAGAGGTACATGTCTGAATTCATTGGGAACTATTACAAGTGTACAAATCAAAAAAGATATTCAAAGAACACAGACTGTATAAAAGTAACAAGTATTTTTAATCACATAGAAAGCAAATGTGATAGAAAGCAAAAACACATTTCTCAGGTTCAATAAAGAGCGGCTTTACGCGTTTCAAGGGAGGTCCCTCTTCATCAGAAGACTATATTGAACTGTTGATGGTTAATGGTAGATACTTTTCCACCACTGTTTAGACATGTGGCATTCTTATTTCACGTTGGGGGTCTGAACCTACTTTGACGACCTCCATATGCAACCTGATGTAGCTCCCCGCAACAAGAGGCCTAGCTTTGCCAGACAGTATACCTTATTCTATGTACGCACTTTCTGTAACTAGCGCCAAGATGTCTTAGGGTTTTGTGCGCTGTAATAAATGCTAATGATAAATAAAATAAATAAAAATAAATAAACTCACCTCTTCCCTCCATTGCTTTAGCTAGGATTGTGCTACTAAATGAAGATGCAAGGAGAGGCTGATGGTGTGCACATATCTCCATTATAATCTATAAATGCCACAGACAGGTTTCCGCAGATGTAGTTCATAGGGACACGCAAACGTCATTTTGAAGTGGGAACCCACAAGCCGCTGTGCATCTTCAGCCACCCCTGACCACGCAGGCGGGATCTTTCTTGGTCGTGTTTCGTGATAGTTGCTGTTTTCTCACCCACCTCCCTAAGAAGGAACTATTGATCAGCGGTGAGTTGTATGGTCATTACCAGAGAGGGGATTGGGGGGAGTGGTTCAAGTTGAGGCCCCTCGGGGCGCCAACTTCTTTGTAGTGAGTGCAGGTTGAGCCTTCACTGCTGCGATCTGTGTGTGATCTGCAGGTCACAGGTTCGAATCCCAGCAAGGCTAACTCAGACTTTCATCCTTCCGAGGTCGCTAAATGAGTAACAACACTGGTTGGGTGATATTGTATGTATTTATGTTCTATGTAAAGCGCTTAGGCGTAAGCGCTATATAAATAAAACATTACAATCATTAAAGGAAGGGTTCGGTCAAACTTTTTTATTGTCCCCGCGGATCGGCCATGTGTATTTAAGCCTAAGTCGCTCGATTTTAGAAAAATTTCCTATGGACCTTACCTGAGTTTTCGTCCATTAAACGCACACGAAAACAGGCACCAGGGCGCTGCCATTTTGTGATAATCCTATCACTTGCCGCATCGCCCTGGCTGACCTGCTTTTGCAGCACTAAATCATATCCCCCGCCCTTGAGCCTGACATTATCAAAACATTCTTATTCCCCGCCTATCTCTGTGTGACGTTACTGTGCTGCGTAGGCAAACGCGCCCAGTCGTCTTCTACGCGACTTCACACAGAACCCGGAAACCAACACAGATCAACTCACAACACAGCGCACCACAATTCGGAATATGAAAATGTACTTTAAAATCAAACAGCAATACGGTACATTTGGTAAAGTACATTTATTTGGCATTAAATGTTTAGAGAATATTCAGCAATTGGCATGTGAAATCGGAATGGAATTTTTATTCTTTTCTCTCGATCCGCAAATCCGTAAAAGTTTATCGTGAGTCACGCACTGTTCCTTTAGGTTACACAGGGTGTCGGTTTTCGTTAAAAGAAGCACTTTGGACGCACGGTAAAGGTCGATATGTTGCTTCTAGCCGCTAGTACCGCGTAAGGGCATATGGCTCCTTGGCGATCGTCCCATAAGATGGTCAATGTAGTGCAGTTGTTTACAAGAAGCTGCAGCTGGCGGTTGAAGAAGCCGTCTGGCGGGGTCTGGAATAGGTGGCAGTGGCAATATGGTAGGATGTACCTGTTTAGAAAACATAAAAATTGAAATTAGTCTCACCAGCCGATCTTTATTACTATTATTCATTTTATTTATTACGGGCGAGCTGAAACTATTTGCTTGCGAGGATAGTGCAATGGAGTATGTTCGGCTCTAAAAGCAATGCGAAAACTAACAAAATAAATCGAGGGAAACACACAAACTAATGTTTTTTTTTACTGTTGAACCACTGAGAAACGACTGTTTGTCTACATGCGTGTCTAATGGGCACATGCATGCCCATGTGCCGGGTAGAAAGACGACCCCACAAATGTTGTACTTGCTCTTCATTCATTCATTCATTCATTCATTCATTCATTCCGGTATAAAAGCGTCTAAAGAGTTACTTACATTATATTTGCCATTTCCATTGTATCTCTGCGTAATGCAGTCAGTATATCCCACTGTGTTCGTGCCAACGATTTTTCATATACTGAACTAACATGAAACTCGGTCTAGTTTCAGAATTTTCAGCCTTATTGTCTCTTAAGTTATTGCCCACCTCCTTCAAATGAAGTCCTTTCGGCATGGTCCCTGTCTCTCAAGGTCAAAAAACAATAGAACTTTATACTGCCAGTGCGATTCGTGGGCCTCTTTAGCCCGCGAGCATAAAATCAAAGCCGCTGACCTTCACTCTGCATTAGCGTACATTTTTACTTTGCAACATCCCGTGTAAAGCCATCTGTGAGAACTTGAATTTTCGACTCCATGTTTGTACTAGGCCTCAATGTGCAAATGCGAACTGGCTTCTCTCCCATCTGCAACGCCTCGCTTGGCGCGTTCTAAGGCCCCCAATTTTGTCCTCGTTGTCCGCAAGCTTTGCAGCTTTGCAGAGTGCGAAACTTAGTTACAGCAACAAAAATATATACATACACATATTCACAAGGTCAGCGATATGAGGTGAATAGAGAGAGAAGTCAAAGATGACACCCATGTTGTTTGCCACCCAGGATGGTGAATGGAGGGTTTAGGGTTAGCATACTTTGTATGCACACTGTACAATAACATTATTTTCAAAAAGACAATCAGATTACAATGATTTATTTAAACCGGGATTTGAACTTCTCAACGAGCTCTGCTTTGGGTGACAATGGCACAGTGGCAATGTTTGGTGACAATGCATCAGTGCTCTGCACAGAAACTCTCAAAATTCCATATCTGTGCTTCTCTAGTACACTACCAATAAGGCCTTTAACAAAGTCGAACTCCATTTCCTCATATACTGGTTTTACCCCCCATTTCTTAGTTCTTTTTCCAAAGGTCGTAGTGTAGCGAGGCATCCCTACATTTCCCGTAGTCCTAGACTGTTCACGGCCCACATTCTTGTTATGGGCCAAGACCGCTAGTAGAGTCCTATGTTTCATGCCCTGTAAGCCGAAATGCAATAGCTTTGGCCTGTACTTTAGGCACATATTGTGGAACACCTCCAGTTCTCCTGTGTGACAGAATTCTGTCAGTCCCCTCAAATCTCTTGATAGAGTTTTATCGAAAACAATCTTCTCAATGGCTTTGTGTGTAGGTGAAGATGCAATCAACGACTTCTTCCGTGCCTCCTCTGTGGACAAAGGGCAATGTTCACATTGGTGGAAATGTTGGTTTTCCGTCCAGCGGTGAACGTTGGTACAGTGGTGCATCAGTGACCGCCATTTTTCAAGTAGGATTTCCACTGACCCTTCACAAGTTTTGGAGCTCCATCAAAAATGGTTGCTGATAGACTGGGACCACTGTGAAATACTTTCAAACCCTTTTTTTTTCCCTGCAGCCGAGATTTTCTTATTGATTGATTTAGCAAGATGCCATACGTCAAATTGATGTTTAATATGTGGGAACTGCTCTCTCATTGTCTTGGCAATTGAAACGTGTCTGTCCGTGGCTATGAGGTCGATGTGCATTCCCCTTGATTGTAGATATTGCAATGATTTTATAAATCCTAGTTTCTCCATGGCCACTGAGGATTTACATTGGGACACCTGCACGACCACCGAACTAACAATTTTCTTACTATCCATGTCCTGAAAGTGGTAGGTGCAGTACTTGGCAGAAAATGCAGAGCTGTCGCACTGTCCATCGCCGGCTAGCCTGAATCGTTTGCCTTCGAATGTACTTGCTAGAGACAATTGTTCAATTTTCCAAGCATCACTAATGGCCGGAAACAGATAATCATGTTGGTATTTGTAGCACTGTTATTAGAAATGAAATGGAGTCCCACAAACTGAAAGAAAGACTAACTTTCTAAAACTGGACCCACTAAAAAGTGAGGCAGCTGCACACAGTAGATTGCTTGCTGGCAGCTTCCCCAGCATCGGTTGTGCAGACCATGAGAACGCATGATTAAATCTACAGGCGGCATGTATTTTGAGGTTACTGCCTTGTTTTTGACGTGTCACATGAATCAATGGCTCCCCACATACTTCCCCTCCAACTGAATGCCCACATTTCAGCATACTTATAATATCCATCAAAAACCTTTCGAATACTATGTATTTGCCCTCTTTCATTAGACTGTCATCCGGCGTGAAAGTTGTTTCGGACTGTGCCGTTGAGGACATATCAAGAAATTCGAAAGAAATATCGCTGATATCAAGTTCTGATGCGTCGTTGGGTGCTGCTGCTGGTTCATTCTCTGTCATTTCAACATATGTTACTTCAGCATTGATGGGAGAACACAACGTTGTCGACAGCTTTTTGGGTGGCATTTTTTTGACGGGTGTAGATTGTGTGAATTGATCTGCGACTACTTCAGAGCTATCTTCAATACATTCAGTATCATCTTCTTTTGGTGGTGCAGTCGAACTGTAGCAATGGTCCAATACAACTTTACCGGATTCTCCGGATACATTCAATTCATGTTCTGGCCAATGGACATGAGCATCCCGAGTCTCAACACGCCGCATCTGAATTAATAGTTCCTCCATAGTGTAAATGGTCTGGCAAGCAACATCTCTCATTTGCTTCACTGTCTGTGTATGCATAGTTTGTACACCCACGGGTAACTAGACGACAGATTGGAAAAAGGATGTTCATTTTAAACACAATATAAAGTATAATACAATTGACAGGAAAAAAACATAATATAGTCCCCAACACAAAACAATTCCTAAAATTATTAACTGTTTGTAACTAACCTTATTTGTGTTTCTTTTCTTTGTAACTTTCTTGACTCGAACTTCAACATCTGCACGCTGTTGCTCCGATTCGTTTCCGCATGTCTTCCCTTCCTCTTGCGCTGCAACGACTATATTTTCTGGATCCGCATAGACAGCACGGAATGACGCTCCATCGACTCCCTGAAACATAGTACTTTCATTACTATGTATTACAATATTGAAAACATAAAACACACGTGTGGACGAACACACAGGTACATCTCAATGGCTAACCACGAATGAAACATTGTGTAGAACAATCAAACGACAAGTATTACAGCTCTGATGATCTAGTTCGATGGAACTGTCAGTATCCCTACCTCGTGCTGCTGAAGAACATCTAGGGATATTGTCAATGTGGTGGACGCTTCAGCATCTCCCTGAAAGACAGTACTTGCATTACTATGGATAACACTAATCATAACTGAAAACAAACACCAGTGGACGATAACTAAGGTGTATCTCAATTGGAAAGCACTATCCAAACATTCGGTAAAATAAATACACGATACAATAAAAATATTACTTGACATGCATAAAACAAGTCTGTCGCGGAATAGCCAAGTAAGATTACCTGTTACGCGCTAGAAGCGGTTGATAACTGCGAGCACGTCACGGATGTAGAATGTTCTTGCTTCAGATTGAAGGGATAGTCAAGCAGTTGTAAAGGTAAATTATTGATTGATAATGAAATGCCAATATTTAAAATTCCCATGTAAGGAGACATAATGCTTGAGAGTAATGCTATTGAAAATGCGCAATATAGCACAGTTCCCTGTGCCCTTATATAGATTTCGTTTGTGGGTTATGAAATCGAAAAAGAATATATTGATAAATGTCATTATTCAAAAAGCTATACACTCATATCAATGTCGAAAGTATTACAAGGGAAACAACACCTAAAATATCAATGAATCCATTCGGCTACCTACACACTACCGCAAGGCCTAAAGCTAAATCCGGACACTTGACTCACCAGTGACGGAATGTGGGCGAACAGAGTGGGAATAGCGTTCGCGAGAAATATTCGTGTTGTTCGCCGTTTATTCTTCTTTGTTACCCAAGATGTTGTGTACATGTTCGAGGAAAAGTGCTAGCTGCAGATGCGGTATCGATCACCCCTCTTGTCCTCTAAGACTTGTTGGACTCTACTTTCCAGCTCATCCAGTGGATATCCGCAATGTCTGAACCATTCTCTTATTCGATCAACAGTTTTCTGGAATACATGCATTGTAGTGCCTTCAGATTTAACATGGGTCTTCGAAGGGCAACCGCTAATCGAACAGGCAGGCATTGTTCAAAATTCTGAAAAGTAAATATTGACATTATTATACAATCTTGATTAATAAAAATGTGATACAAAAGTAAATGAACCATACAATGTTCAATGCAAGGTTTGTTTTGGTTGCAGGAACTATACCAGTTCATCATGTGCGGCTTAGCATTTGCATAAATTGCAGAAATGTATAAATGATGTGACTAAACTCTGAACATGTGACTCGTCCCTTGGATGTTCTGTCTTGCAGAGAATGAAACATGCTTACATTATAGACTGGACTCCTGAAGGATGCAATTCGATAACGATTGACACAGATGAAAATAAATAGATCTATTGATAGCATAACAATGGAAACTCAAGAAGTCAATATCAATGAGACCAATGAACATAGCACTATTGAGTACTCTACTCGCAAATAAATAGACATTTAAAAATCAGCGAAATATGACTAGGATACATGGCCTTACCTTGGCGAACAAACAGTTGGATTCAGCAAGCAGAGCAGTATGTTGCAGAAGAACAGGTAGATAGCCACAGGTAGCACACTGACGAGTTTGCTCGAAGCGTTCACTGCAGTTCACGGATAGCAAGACGACGAGCAGATTAGCATAGATCTCAGTGGTTCTCAGGTAGCACGTTCAGGAGTTGATTTGCAAAGCACAAAGATGTTCTCATGAGACATATCAAGTGGTTTATAAAGTATTACAAACAGGGGTGTCTTTGTGAATGAATGACGTGTGTATGTCGTGGTTGTATGTGGTTTGACGGGGGCCGGCCAGCGTGAGGGGGGTGTCCTGGCCGGACACACGGAGTCTGAGGAGGCCATGTGAGCGATGGGCCCTTGGCGTGGGATACCTTTTGAAGTGTACATGCTGCTTGGCACCTTGGCCGTTCACACCCCTGACAGCCCCCCATGGCA
Source organism: Ambystoma mexicanum (assembly GCF_040938575.1). Classification (NCBI taxonomy): domain Eukaryota; kingdom Metazoa; phylum Chordata; class Amphibia; order Caudata; family Ambystomatidae; genus Ambystoma; species Ambystoma mexicanum. The sequence continues at coordinate 188,868,681 of NC_090932.1, forward strand.
GCGTGCATCCACTGGCACGAACCGCCTTTGATCGAGGGGGGTGGGATGGATGGGCCTGGGGCGTGCAGACAAGGCACAGGAAGACTGCTGAATGGAGACATACTTGATTCATTTAAAAAATCGAATCAACCTTTGTTAAAATATATGTGGTGTTTTATTTTGTTTCTTTTTTTGATGGCACAAAAATACAAAACTTTACACATTGTATAGGTCAGGTTGCAGCACAGCGAGGGAAAATCCCCTGTACTGACCGCTGTCACTCGGGAAAGTTTCTCTTATGGCATGAACGGCACAGGCGGGTATTACTCTTCGAACGCGGTGTCCAAGCCTCCCATGAAGCCACCATGTAAAGGAACGATAGGCCAACAGCCGGTACCACCTGTGAAAAATAATGATACAAACTGTTTTTAAATGACCAAGATAAGTTGATTAAACGTTTGTTGTCAGTGACAATTCTTGTAACTAATGACATTCTGCTCGGACAAATGCTATCTAGACACTGCACACTATTGAACGACTTTCATGCGTTACAATGATATGTAGATGTAATTTTGGATATAGGAGACGACCATGAAATAGTAGTGGCATCACAAGCAGATTATACTTACTCGTTACTCGGATTACGAGGACGAACAGTTGCGCGAAGTTCTTGCATAAGCACCATCATTATCCTCAACACGGACCGTGTGAGGCAGGCTGCCCTGAAGTCTGGCAGCTCGGTGATGCACTGCGGTCGTGGCTCGCCTTCTGAAATGTAGGCCACGCATCCCGAGTTTTCACAGCAGCAGCAGTTCTCCTCCTCGGTTGGCATTAGCTTACACCGATTGCATGTGCACCAGGTGGAAACACCGTCCATGCAACTAGGTCCAGTGTCTTCATCCGTTGATTCGTCCTGCCAACTGCCGTCCGAAGCCCCATCGTTTATGCGTGTTTCCCTTTCCAGTAGTTCCTCCTCGGTATACTCGGGCTCGTACATGTAGGGCATTATTGTAGCCATTGTGTGGTAAACAAACTAAAATAATGTATAGCGATGGTACAGGTGTTCACACGGGCTACAAGCGGCAAAGGTAGCTGACCAGAGCACAAAAACGAGTCACAGAATACTCAAAGTAACACACAGAGAGGAATGGAATCGAAAATCTGCTGCTGTGTGTTGTGAAACGGTCTGTTTATACTTATTGAGGAAAGAGGCGTCTTGCCATTTCCATGGCAACACGTCATTAGCTGAAGCGCAGCGATTGTTGACACAAGACGTGCTTTGGTGTTGTGAAATGGGCGGTACGCATCTGCTGATGACAGGCTCAGAGGCGGGGGATATGATTTAGTGCCGCAAAAGCAGGTCAGCCACGGCGATGGGGCAAGTGATAGGATTATCACAAAATGGCAGCACCATGGTGCCTGTTTTCACATGCGTTTAATGGACGAAAACTCGGGTAAGGTCCATAGGAATTTTTTCTAAAATCGAGCGATTTAGGCTTAAAAACACATGGCCGACCCGTAGGGACAATAAACATTTTTGACCGAACCATTCCTTTAAGTAATGAACACTGAACCTGAGGTAGACCCAGGGCAGGATGCTGGACTGGTGCAGTAACGGGAGATCTTGCTGCAGACATGTTAAAGCCCCTGGCCTCCCCTTTGGGTGACCGCCATCTTGGTAGTGGGTGAAAATAGGGCTTTTCCCATTATCAATTTAACCTTCTTACATTAATACCAAAGGTCTGGTCGTGGCTTATTTTGAACCCAAACGATTTTGGGGTGTCGTTCTTTGCCTACGAGTCCATTTCTGTGTCTAGGTTGTGTGTGGACTAGCACTGGGGATGGAGAGACAGCCTAGCCGTGGGGCTCCGCAACTCCATCCACAATGAGGTTTTCGATCACCTAAACAATTACTCCCTATATTAGCCTACACACCATTAGCCTGTTCACACTGCCCCATCACACGTCCAAGCCTCTCGTTTGGAATTGCATCACGCCACTGAGCTCTCCTTCATTGTCGTGAGCTCGGTCATGACAGCCGCAGACCAGTGTGCGCTACTCTCATACCCATAGGCCTCTCCTTCACTGCCTGTGTCGTTCTCTCTCAGGCTCGAACTTTCCAGTCACGCCCGGAGCTACTTCTTCATGCCCTGAAACCCTTCCTCACAACCTTACCTCAAGCCCCTCAACAATGTCTCCAAGTCGACCGGATTTTGGGGGTTCGGTTTGCCTAAATGTGCAAACTCTTGCTACCATTTGAACACACTGACATTTTCCTCAAATCTGCCTAATTATCCGTGCTAGTCTTTGGCGCCCTTACCCATCTGAGCTCTTTCACCTTAATGATCCCTTCCATCACACACCTGAGCACCCCACGCAGACTCAGCACTTGGCTCTTATTCATAGCCGCTAGATGACGTCTCTGAGCACTTTCCAAACACGCGGCCATTTCTGCCGCCTCACATCTGTCACCCTCCAACACACACCCAGGGCCTGCTTCAATCATTTGAATCTCTTCCCCACACTCCTGAAGACCTTCTTTCTCGCCACCCACAATCTATTGGGCCCCTCCCAGACACTCCTGAGCACCTCCTCCAAACCCCTGCGCCCTTTCAGAGTCCCTCCCCCTCACCCTTGCGCACCTCCCTCTGTCACACAAGCCGTGCTGTCACTCAGCGTTCTTTCCACCTGTTGAATATATTTCCATAAATCGCTGGAAGTTTAGCTCCTGAATGTGTTTTTTGAAAGGTTTGAAGTAATTTCGGAGTAACGTAAGTGAGTTAAAAGCCGATTAGCTCTGTCTGTCAGAAGCCTGTCACTGTGTCGCAGAGCGGTCGCGTACAAGTGACTGCGCTAATGCACAATAATTGTTCATTGGAATGCGCTGTGCTCGGAGCGCAGTGAATATGCCGCGGCTCGTTGCGGGAATTGCGATAACCGCAGGCGCCCGATGCACACGTATCGTGCGGGGCAGAGGCTCGCCTGTGCATTCGCGGCATCACTGTGGGCTCTGCTGTGCCTTCGGGGATCCCACCCTCAGAGCTTAGTTACACCACAGCGAGGTCTAGTGGGTTCACAGTGGGGCTCGGTAACATCCCAACGGAGTTCAGTGGGGCTGAGTGAGATGACGGTGGGCTCAGTGGCATTGCTTTGGGAAGATTGAACGTCACAGTTTGGCTTTGTGAGCTCGTTGTGGGAACCGGTAGCAGCGCAGCAGCTTTGTGGGGTGTGATTTTATGCAATCGTACAGTCAGATTTCGTGTCATGAAATTGCTGAGGGGCTTACTGAGATAACAGTTGGACTTTGCAACACCAACGCCAGCCCGTGAAATCAGCGAGGAACCCGGGAAAATCAGTGGGAGGCTCAGTGCTGGTCATTGGGCCGGCTCTCGGCGGATCCGAGATCCGGCACCAGATATGGAGCCCGATCGCGGGATTCGGCCAGAGTCAGCTGCCCAAGACCATGAACCGCGCTGGAATAGTTAAAAAAAAATAAAAAAAAATAAAAAATGAAAAGCGCACGCGAGTGAAAGCACTGCCTTTTACCGCGGCTTTGGCACAGGTGTGTAATACACAATGCTCGCTACATGTACAACTGATTCCTTTCAGTTGTACACGTACACCAGTGCCAAAGCCCGCGGTAAAAGACAATGCTGCTGTCACGGGCGTTTTTATTTTTTTATTTTTTTTACGTATTCCAGCATTGCTGGATGTCCACTTCGAGCCCTGCCCCCTCTGGACCACGCCCACTCCCAAGCTCCCCCTCACCCACCCGGCCCTTGTGTTGTGGGATCCCCCACCACATGTTTTCCATTTCCACCACTGGGGAGGCTGCGTAAGATCACAGCGGGACTTTGGAGACCACAGTAGAGCTTGTGTCATGAGATCAGAGTGGGGCTTTGGAAACCACATTAGAGCGTGTGTCATGAGATCAGAGTGGGGCTTTGTAGACCACAGTGGAGCTTGTGTCATGAGATCAGAGTGGGGCTTTGGAGACCACAGTGGAGCTGTGTCATGAGATCAGAGTGGGGCTTTGGAGACCACAGTGGCGCGTGTGTCATGAGATCAGAGTGGGGCTTTGGAGACCACAGTGGAGGGTGTGTCATGAGATCAGAGTGGGGCTTTGGAGACCACAGTGGAGCTTGTGTCATGAGATCAGAGTGGGGCTTTGGAGACCACAGTGGAGCGTGTGTCATGAGATCACAGCATGACTTTGGAGACCACAGTGGAGGTTGTGTCATGAGATCAGAGTGGGGCTTTGCAAGATCGCCTGTGGCTCTGGCATCACAGTGTGGCCCTAGTAACATTGTTTAGTATGATTGCTCCGGGATCTGAAACATCACAACGGAGCTTTCTTCTGCATTTTCTTTGTTTCATGTCTTTGTTGTATTAAGATTGGAGGTGGCTTATCTATATCTTGACCAATAGTTATTAAGCGTCATGATCCCGGGCCTCTGCTCTGACTTGACAAACGCCGGGAAGTCATTGTGTTCACGGGCACAGACTTGCGCTGAAAACATTGCATGCCTGAATATACATGATCTGCTGGTGTTAGGACAGGATGATAACGCTTTCTGTGTAAATAGTCAAAATGTTTGCCAAAACTCACTTTTTTGGAAGCAAGAAGACTTCTGCTGTTTCTAATTTATAGGTGCTGGAACTGTGGGTGTGTGGAATTATTCTTGGTAGGGGGTGTACCAACAGGGGCGAAATGGGAACCCAAAGTGCCTCCGAAAATACTTTTCAAAGGGGCCTCCTATTGCACGGTGCGAGCAAGCCCAGCCCCCTGTATGTAGAGTTGTGTGGGCCCTTAAAGAAGACAATTTGGTAAAAATGTGACCAAAGAGTGGATTTGAAAGCATATTTGTACCATAGAGGGATTAAAAGGTAAGTAAAACTTGACACAAACTGACATGTGCCTTTTCTTAATAGTGATGAATAACGTACTGGAAGCTTTATGAACAAATCTTTACTTCAAAGGGATGTGGGGATGAGGGGGAGTGGATGGAAGGGGCTGGGGTCCATGGGAGGGTTAGATGAGCAGATGCCCCTGGTGCAGAGACCCACAGGGAAATCTCCAGAGTACACTGTAGGTCAGTCCGCCCCTGTGTTCCAAACAGGGGATTAAGTGTTGGGCCGAATACTGAATTGGTCCAAATGCTCAAGTATTCAGCCGGAGCCGATATAGCTGTTTTTTTTATAATTAAATGTGCACACAGGAAAAGCATATTTCGAATGGATTGTGTCCTCCCACGTATTCCTTATCTTTGATATTTCCAATATCCAGCTTTGCTGCTTCAGAATTTTTTTTTCAGCAGGGGTCGCTGTTCGTCTATACCTGTCGACTCGATGTCCCTCAAAGGCCTCCATCTCGATGTCAACGTCACTGCTGGTGTCATGAACCGCCGTCTGCGTCCCTTCTGGACTTCGTGGTCCCTGACACATAGGGGATTGAACTCATTAATCCTTCCAACATGGCCGCTTGATGGGGAACGCTGCTTGCCGGTCTCTGCGTTACACGCTCTACGTTCTAAAAAACAGACACACCCCGCGGCTCTGTGCGTCTCACCGCTACTGCTCGCCGTAGCTGGACATGTGCTGCCTGAGTTCGCTCGGGGCTATTTTCCTGATCTCTCTTTTCTTGGTTCCTTGATTCCTCCTCCTTTCCTTTCATCCCTCAAACTTACTGAACTTTCCTGGATTTTCGCCCGCGCTCGAGCCACGGTTTCCGTGCCTCCGTGCGCGGACATTGTTCCTTCCTGGTTCCATCCTGGACAATATGAACGAAGCACGCTGGAATCTGAAGACACACGCGCAGGCTTATATAAATCCCGGACCGTGTGGAGGAAGTCACAAAAGAGGGTTGCAAGCAAACAGGAAAGACAGGTGAGAAGGGGAGAGACTTGTGACAGATTGAGATGCCTAAAAATCGATACAGATACAGGGATAGAAGCCACGGTTCAAGACCTCATGCCAGGCATGCAGGAACTCACCACAGAAGTTCAAAACCTTAAAGCTGAGAACGCTACCTTAAAGCAGCTGGTATTGTCTCGTGATTCTGCTACCAAGGAAAGTGTGTTATTGGGAGGAGTGGTGGACACATATGATGGCTCCCCAAAGACCCTTCATGCCTTCCTTGATTCATGCTTGGTGCATTTCACCTTCAAGCCGTACTACTTTTCCACCCTAGAGCAAAGGTGGGGTTTATGATATCACACCTCACTGGCAACGCATTAACCTGGGCAACTCCCCTAGTCCATTCGGGCGATGCCCTCCTGGATGATTACGATGGATTTGTGGAAGCCCTAAAGGCCATGTTTGATCGTCCTGAGCAGGTTTACAGCGCTCAAGAATGTCTACTTGATTTTCGACAAGGATCCCAGGATATGCTTACCTATGTCACCTGTTTCAAACAACTAATGAAGGAAGCTGATTGGTCCCAAGAGGCTAGCTTCACTCTCTTTCGCAGAGGCTTGAATGAAGAAATAAAGAACGAGCTAGCCAGGGTAGCTCGCCCTAATTCCTTCCAGGCCCTCTTGGATCTTTCCTTGCAAATTAATTTTCGAATCCAGGAAAGAAAGGCAGAGAAAAAGAAGTCGAAATCATCATTCCAAAAGGCTGTCATAGACCACCCTTCTAGCCCAGAACCCGCAGTTTCACCGACCTCAGATCCAGAACCCATGCAACTGGGGGCATTCCGTGGACCCATTACCCCACAAGAAAGGATGCGCCATATTCACACTGCTCTCTGCATGTATTGCACCTCCGATAAACATCTTGTCAGAGAGTGCCCTATTGCTCCTCCACGGCGATCGGGAAACGCCAGTTCCCAATCCTAGATGGGGCACAGTTTCAGGAGAATGATGTCTGCTCCACATCAATTCCTTCCTTGAACTCTCCTGGACCAAATAAGCTTGTGATTCTTCTGGCCTTTCTATTGCCTTCCAAGAAAGAATCTTACCCCATTCTGGCATTAGTGGATTGCGGAGCCATGGGTATATTCATAGATCATGATTGGGTCACTAATCACAACATTCCACATGAAACTCGAGAGACGATGCAACCTGTAGAGGCAATTGATGGAAGACCCCTATCTTCAGGACCCATAACCCTTCAAACTAAAGAGATCCTACTCTCTATAAATCACCATCAAGAGAGGAACAAATTTGACATCATAAGATCTGCCCATTATCCAATGGTTCTAGGCATGCCCTGGTTACAGAAGCATAACCCCTACATCAATTGGGCAGCAGGCTCCTTGTTTCTTGGTTCTGAACACTGTATGTCCCACTGCTTATTCCTAGATTCCTTACCAAAGTCCTCTGAAAACTCGCAAGAAATCCAGCAGAGTCCAGTCACTGTCTCTAACATCATCCAAATTCCCAGGGCCTATCAGGCTTACACAGATGTATTTTCGACTGCCATAGTTCAAGCTCTTCCTCCTCACAGAGCTGAGGATTGTGCCACCGATACTGAACCTTCATCAGTGATCCCTTTCGGGAGAATATTTATTTTATCAGAACCTGAAAACCTGAAAAAAGGGCCCTGCGGGAATACGTGGATACGAACATGGTAACTGGCACCATACGACCATCCAAGTCCCCGGCAGGCGCTTTGTTATTTTTCGTTCCCAAGAAAGATACCAAGGAGCTTAGACCATGTCTAGATTACCATGGCCTTAACCAGTGTACTCTCAAGGACCGCTACCCATTGCCTCTCTTCTCAGCTATCCTGGAAGCAGTAAGAGGTGCAGTAGTATTCACAAAATTAGATCTCAGGGGTGCCTACCATCTAATTTGTATAAAGGAAGGTGACAAATGGAAAACAGCCTTTAGAACACCTTTTGGCCATTTTGAATACCTGGTTATGCCCTTCAGACTTGCTAATGCCCCAGCGGTCTTCCAACGTTTTATGGGCCGGCTGTTTTCTGACATGCTGTTCCTCTTCGTCATTGTACATCTGGACGACATACTGATATACTCATAGGACCATCTGAAACATGAAGAACACGTAAAGGCAGTTTTACAACGTCTACGTGAACATAAGCTCCTGGCCAAACCCGAGAAGTGTCTTTTCCATGTATCAACTGTTCACTATGTCGGATTCCTTCTTAGCCCTAAGGGGATTGGAATGGAACCATCAAAGGTAGATTCCATTCTATCCTGGCCTGTTCCAACTACTGTAAAACAAATTCAATCCTTCCTGGGGCTTGTTAACTTCTATCGGAAAATTTATACCAGCCTTTTCGGAGATTGTACATCCTATTGTTACATTGTTAAAGACGGATAACCCCTTTCAGTGGACCTCAGCCCAAGATACGGCTTTCAACGGTTGAAGTCAGAGTTTACACAAGCTCCCATCCTAGCTCAACCTGACATTGATCGCCCCTTTCTTGTGGAAACTGATGCCTCCAACTACGCCATTGGGGCAGTCCTAAAACAGGAACTTGATGATAAGTTAGAACACCCCATCGCCTATCTTTCTCGCACCTTGACTCCCAGTGAAACTCATTATTCTGTCCTGGAAAAGGAACTGCTAGCCATCCGCCAAGCCTTCACTGATTGGCGTCATCTTCTCCTGGGAGCCAAACACCCGGTACGGACCATCGGAATCTTCAAGTCCTGCAATCCCTAGAATGTAGAAACAGTCGTCAAGCCCGTTGGGCCTTCTTTTTTGCTCAATATCAGTTTCAAATCCATCAGGTCCCTGGAACACACAACATAATAGCCGATGCCTTATCTAGACGTCCTGATTACGAAACCCTTGAAGATCAGACTTTTCCTAAGATGTTTCCCCACACAATATTTGTTGCCCAACCAATCACCCTCCTGGAGGATATTCAAATTCAAACTCAGTCCTCTGAACCTGTTAGGAGTTTACGAGAAACAATCGATGGAAACTCAAGACAAGGGACTGATATCTGTTCAAGGACAATCACTTGGTCATCCCCACTCCTGGACTGCGGCAAAAGATCATAAGCTTATGTCATGATACTTTTCATTCAGGACACCGTGGCATCACCAACACCCTCCATTTAATACAAAGACAATTTTGGTGGCCGAGGATGAAAGAGGATGTCCGGATCCATATCCAGGCATGTGCCATCTGCAATCAGAACAAACATGATAATAAGAAACCGGCAGGTCTACTGCTTCAACCACCAATACCAACAAGACCCTAGGAATTCATCGCCATGGATTTTATTGTGGAACTACCATCTTCCAGGGGATACACAACTATCATGGTTACCATTGATTTGTTCACTCATATGGCTCATTTTACACCTTTATACAAACTGCCATCCTCATCTGAACTCGCCGGAATCTTCCTGGAACACATATTCCGGCTTCATGGGTTACCCTCCAAGATCATTTCTGACTGAGGACGACAATACATATCCAGGTTCTGGAACAATTATGTCGTATACTGGGAATCCCACGTGCCTTGTCCTCAGGTTATCACCCACAGACCAATGGAGCCACTGAACGTGTAAATCAAACTCTGGAACAGTATCTTTGTTGCTTTGCCACCAAGGTCCAGGATGATTGGTCACTCTTAATACCTGTGGCTGAATTCACTTACAACAATTCGGATCATTCAGCTATCAACACCAGTCCTTTCTTCTGTAGTCAAGGATTTCATCCTTCAGTTCTACCTTCCATTCTCCGACACCCTACCCCAGTTCCTACGGTTGATTCCTGGATTTAAACCCTTATTAATGTACACAAAGAAGCAAAGGAACACTTAGAAAAGGCCAGAAAAGATGTTAAACATCATGCCGACTCCAAAAAAAGACCTGGGCCTTCTTACTCAGTAGGCGATAAAGTCTGGTTATCCTCGAAACTCCTTCCTCGACATCTGCAACCAAATAAACTGGCTCCCAGGTATTACGGGCCTTTTTCTATAAAAGAAATCATCAATCCAGTGGCCTTTCGAATTCGACTGCCAGAATCATGGAAAAGGATCCATCCTGTCTTCCACTCTTCTCTGTTGAAACCATATGTTCAGCCCTCTCGAACTGCTCCAAGATCTACCCCAGTGATTATCAATGACCAACTCGAATATGAGGTTTCCAGAATCTGTGACTCTAGATACCGACGTGGTCAACTACAATATTTGGTGCACCATTAAAAGAATACAGGACTCAGCGCCATCAAGATGTGTGTATGTTTAATTACAATGAACAATCACACATTTGGTAAAAGCCCATGTACGATAACATGTGTTTTGGCTCTCCTCCGCCTTTTTCAAATCAGGGCTATTCAATTAACAACAGCAAACCACCAAAAGTGTATTCCATTGATAGCCATAAAGGTGTATAGTTTAAACACAAAACATAGCATTTAGCATACAATCAGTATGGTAATTAAGCATTTTGCGCAGGCATTAGTCCATCATGCTGCAATAAGCAAAACAAATTAGTATGAAAATAATGTAACAAAAAGACAGAAAAACAAGGATTGGTGAAAGGGAGGATTCAAGGGTGTAAACAAACAAACATCATATATTCACATTATTTCAAAAATTGAAACATAAAGAGACGAGAGAAAAGAGAAAAATAACTGAAAAAATATAGTCATTAGTTTGTTTGATGATAATAAATCCATAGTGGTCTACTAACCAGCATGTCTGTTCAACAAAAAATCCCACAGGTATGCTTACCCGTGGTTGCAAGAAACCAATCCATAGGACACTTGTCACTGTAGTAATAACGGGGTATAATCCCCAAAAAAGGAGTCTGAAATCAAATTAATCTGAAACAACAGAGTTTTTAAAATATTAACTGGAAACTTATTTAAAAAATGTGAATAGAAAAAAGATATCTTTCTATATTAAATACAATTGAAAAAACGTATCGTCTCTTGGTAAGATTATTCATGATAATATGAAAATATCTGTGGAATCGGGTGTGAAGAGCATACGAAAGAATTTCGTTTCACAATAGTATGCGACGTCATATTAAAATTGAGATCCTTATCGTGTGTAAATTACCTTGTTTAAATAACGTTTGTGCACTACTAAAGACATCCCTCGTTATGTTTATCTAATCAGAACAAACTGACACTAGTGTGATATCTAGACTGAGATCCATTCTCATACAGAGATTAATTTTTTGTCTAAATGACGTTCTCCCACAGTAATATGCATTGCCAGTTTGTATAACCAAACAGACAAAGGAGCTTGTAAAGCTTACCTTATTCCGGAAAGCAAAAAAGTCACACGCGTCAGCAAAAGCACAGTGCCGTCTGCAGGCGCCATTTTGTTAACTGAGATATACACGGCAACCATAGCATGAGTAGCGTTGCTATGGTAACCTGCATCCAGCGGCACGATGTATTGACATAGGTGTGGTACATCCTATTGATTGACCTATCATGCACCTGTCATTCCTGCAATTTGAGTATTACGCTTTTAAGTGTTACTAAGCCTCATGTGGCACAATTAATTCTCCACCCACATCGAAAGATGGGGCCGCGGATTTAGTAACGTGCATGGCAACCAAGTCACGCGTTGCCAGTGAAGTAAGCCTGCTATTGACTGACTTCAATCTCAAAAGGGCCGCTATTGTTAAATGGTGAGTAAGCCTGTTACAAAATACCGTGCTGGCTGATAATTCATAATATTAGCTGCCGGGTACTGAATCCCCTATGAAGTTATAATTTTGAAAGACTAAATAATGCAAGTTGAAGGATAGAATACAAACAAAATGTAACTCTATGCATCATTTTCAACGTTAGGTTAGCATCCAAATAATCATCACACACAACCACGACATTCAGTATCCGGTAAAAGTGTTAAGCCTGGATCTAAAATAATTGAAATAGTATCTATGTACAAATACATCGAACGAAGAGTACTGACATTGCACCTGTTATGTGAAACTTCAGGCAAGGTAATAGCGCCTATTGACCAGTAAGGTTATTTGGACATATAAATCTAAGATCTCTATGTTGCAATGGGCTAACACTACAAGAATGACTCCATTTCTCTGTCACTGTTGAGACCCGTAACTGTCGAATTAAAATAACAGATAGCTCGTGCTTCAGCTTGTCTCAGGGCTTTTACCCTGTCCCCACCTCTTTTGTTGAGGGTTACATGTTGTATTCCAATAAATCTGATCTCAGATTTATTATGCAATTGATGCATATTCTGCCAATGTTGAGCTAGTGGAAACGATGGGCCCTGGCTGCCAATCTTTGCCAGGTGTTCACGTATTCTTATTCTCAGATCTTGCTTCGTACTCCCTATATAGATTTTATTACATACGCAAATAATACCATAAACAACACATTTTGTCTTACAATTGATCCCCTGTTTTATGGCCCAATGTTTGCCATTGATGTCTTCAAAAACCATAGTTGGATCATGCGCATATTTACATTGGGGCCATATGCCACATTTCCTGAAGCCAAATTCTTTCCTATGTAGCCATGTGCCCTGATTATCCCTTGCTACATCCGGTAAAAGGGATGGACTGAGTATGGACTTGAGTGTACTTGCTCTTTTGTACATCATGTGTGGGTGGTCATCTACGAAAGAGCAAATATGATCATCCAGTTCCAGTAAGTACCAATGTCTCTTAATTATTTTCTGGATTTTCTGATGATCGGAACAGTATTGAGTGATGCAACTTATTTCCCTATTAGAATCTGTATTAAACTTGGGTCGGTGTACCAGGGTGTCTTTTTGTTTCATAAGTTTTGATTTCTTATATGCCGTCTTTACAGATTTGTGCGAGTAACCTCTTTTCCTAAAGCGTTGTTGTAGTAAGGTACACTCCTCTTCAAATTTTATCTCTTCTTGACAATTGCGGTCTCGCTCTGATATATTCACCGAATGGTATGTTATATATAGTTGAATGTAAATGACAGCTGTTCGCATGTAGCGTCAAGTTCACTTCAGTTGGCTTTCTAAATGTCCAGGTCTGTAGTTTGTATCCATCAAAGTGTATTGTCAGATCCAAAAAGTTAATAGTATGTTTTTTGCAATCCCCTATGAATTGGATTTCAAAGTGGTTTGAATTTAAAGATGTCACAAAATCCTGAAAATCATCTGTACTCCCATCAATGATGCAGAAAACGTCATCTATATATCGTGTCCACATCTTAATTTTGCCTCTGTAAAAAGGTTCTGGGTAAACTGCTTTATCTTCTAGCATGCCCATAAAGAGGTTGGCAAGGGCTGGGGCGTACTTAGTGCCCATAGCCACCCCTTTGGTTTGTTGGTATATCTTGTTGTCAAAAGTGAACACATTAAGATCCAATGTAAGCTACAACATTCTCAAAATCATCAAGTAGAAGGATCACTTCATACTGATCATCCTCCACCAGTGATCGTATAAGGAAAGCATCTTCAATATCTTGAATTGACATTTCACTGATTGGTATAGGCTGTTCCTTGGTTTTGTAATCCCCAGGAGCTTTAGTCATAAAGAATTTCTTTAATTTTAGTTTTCTAATAAATTTAAACAGATCTATTTGAATATTCACTTGGCTGAAGTTACATGTAGGTGCAAAGGAGAGACCCTTTTTCAAAAGTCGTCTTTCATCTTTGTTTATATCTCTATTAGAGAGATTCAGAACTAAGTAATCTGTTACTTGGTACCACTGACTTCCTTGATCTTCTGCGGGGTTTCTGGGTCGTCGTTGTTTTCTACCCCCCTCCTTCCTCTCCTCTTTGTGCAGGGGTCGAAATATCTATATTCAAAGGTAGATGAAAACGGACTGTTTTCTGAGAAAAGTTACGATTACCTTTCTTGTATCGTTTAATCTGATTCATATACCCTCCTGATTCCTGTGACCTGGCACTCTCACTCTCATGATTATCTTGTTCCTGGAAGATGGCTTTGAAGATACATCATACTTTGTCTGGAAAGTATAAACTCGATCTTCATTATAATCCCGTTCATCTAAGTAACACTTTCTTAATTTCCTGATCTTTACCTCATCTTAATGAACCTGTAGTAATTCATACATCTTCTCATAATTTTTGGTTATAGTAGCTTAATTGGATTTCATTTCCGTGATTTATTTCTTGATTGTTGCTATTCCATCTACTGCTCTTTGGTGTTCTCTTATCGCATGTTCTATCAATAGATCCATCATTTTCATCGAGCTATTGCTTAAATTGGCTTCCCTTCAGCTAGGTCTTTGTCTAAGTCATTATTAAAATTGTGAGAAATAAGGATCCTCAGACCTCCTGGTATTCTGTCATTAGCGACATAGTTTTCAAGCAAAACTTTCTTTAGATTTATATGTCCAAATAACCATACTGGTCAATAGGAGCTATTACCTTGCCTGAAGTTTCACATAACAGGTGCAATGTCAGTACTCTTCGTTCGATGTATTTGTACATACATGCTATTTCTATTATTTTAGATCCAGGCCTAATACTTTTACTGGATACTGAATGTCGTGGTTGGGTGTGATGATTATTTAGATGCTAACCTAACGTTGAAAATTATGCATAGAGTTAAATTTTGTTTGTATTCTATCCTTCAACTTGCATTATTTAGTCTTTCAAAATTATAACTTCATAGGGGATTCAGTACACGGCAGCTAATATTATGAATTATCAGCCAGCACAGTATTTTGTAATGGGCTTTTCCACCATTTAACAATGGTGGCCCTTTTGAGATTAATGGCAGGCTTACTTCACTGACAACGCGTGACTTGGTTGCCATGCACGTTACTAAATCCATGGCCCCTTCTTTGGATGTGGGTGGAGAATTAATTGTGCCACATGAGGCTTAATAACACTTAAAAGCGTAATACTCAAATTGCAGGAATGACGGGTGCATGTTAGGTCAATCAATAGGATGTACCACACCTACGTCAATACATTGTGCCGCTGGATGCAGGTTACCATAGCAACGCTACTCATGTTGCTATGGTTGCCGTGCATATCTCAGTTAACAAAATGGTGCCCGCAGACGGCACTGTGCTAAGTGTGCTTTTGCCGACTCGTGTGACTTTTTTACAAGCTCCTTTGTCTGTTTGGTTATACAAACTAGCAATGCAATTACCGTGGGAGAACCTCTTTTAGACAAAAAAATAATCTTCGTAATGAGAATGGATCCGAGTCTAGATATCACACTAGTATCAGTTTGTTCTGATTAGATACACATAACGAGGGATGTCTTTAGTAGTGCACGAACATTATTTAAACAAGGTAATTTACACACGATAAGGATCTCAGTTTTAATATGACGTTGCATACTATTGTGAAACGAAATTCTTTCGTATGCTCTACACACCCGGTTCCATGGATATTTTCAGATTATCATTAATAATCTTACCAAGAGACGATGCGTTTTTTCAATCGAATTTAATATAGAAAGATATATTTTTCTATTCACATTTTTTAAATACGTTTCCAGTTAATATTTCGACCATTTTAAAAACTCTGTTGTTTCGGATTAATTTGATTTCAGACTCCTTTTTTGGGGATTATACCCCGTTATTACTACAGTGACAAGAGTCCTATGGATTGGTTTCTTGCAACCACGGGTAAGCATACCTGTGGGATTTTTTGTTGAACAGACATGTTGGTTAGTAGACCACTATGGATTTATTATCATCAAACAAACTAATGACTATATTTTTTCGGTTCTTTTTCTCTTTTGTCTTGTCTCTTTATGTTTCAATTTTTGAAATAATGTGAATATATGATGTTTGTTTGTTTACACCCTTGAATCCTCCCTTTCACCAATCCTTGTTTTTCTGTCTTTTTGTTACATTATTTTCATACTAATTTGTTTTTGCTTATTGCGGCATGATGGACTAATGCCCGCGCAAAATGCTTAATTACCATACTGATTGTATGCTAAATGCTATGTTTTGTGTTGAAACTATACACCTTTATGGCTATCAATGAAATCACTTTTGGTGGTTTGCTTTTGTTTATTGAATAGCCCTGATTTGAAAAAGGCTCAGGAGAGCCGAAACACGTGTTATCGTACATTGGCTTTTACCAAATGTGTGATTGTTCATTGTAATTAAACATACACACATCTTGATGGCGCTGAGTCCTGGATTCTTTTAATGTTGCACTGTTTATGGTGACGGTTAGGCTTTACTACAGTCCGGATACAGTGACCTGCGACATCCATTGATTTACTCCAATGGCCACAAGGATATGGAGCTTTATTACCAACCAAAACAGTAATTAATCCAAGGGATTGTAAGGCGTCGCCTTTGAGAGCAACTTTCACAAAAGCTAATTTCTTTGAACTACAATATTTGGGCGAATGGAAAGGATACCCTCCTAATGAGCGCAACTGGGAACCCGTGTCAAACATGAATGCTCCCAGGCTGATTAAAAGATACCATCTTATACATCCGGGCAAACCCGGAGGAGCTGGGCTTCAGAGGAGGCATACTGTCATGAACCGCCGTCTGTGTCCCTTCTGGACTTCGTGGTCCCTGACACATGGGTGATTGAACTCAGTAATCCTTCCAACATGGCCGCTTGATGCAGAAAGCTGCTTGCCAGTCTCTGCGTTACACGCTCTATGTTCTACAAAACAAACACGCCCCCGCGGGTCTGCGCGTCTCAATGCTACTGCTCGCCATAGCTGGACGTGTGCTGCCGGAGTTCGCTCGGGGCTATTTTCCTGATCTCTCTTTTCCTGGTTTCTTGATTCCTCCTCCTTTCCTTTCATCCCTCAAACTTACTGAACTTTCCTGGATTTTTGGCCACGCTCCAGCCACGGTTTCCGTGCCTCTGCGCGCTGACATTGTTCCTTCCTGGTACCGTCCTGGACAATCTGAACAAAGCACGCTGGAATCCGAAGACCTGCACGTGGGCTTATATAAATCCCAGACTGTGAGGAGGAAGTCACAAAAGAAGGTCGCAAGCAAACAGGAAAGACAGGTGAGAAGGGGAGAGACTTGTGACAGCTGGTATATGTAGCACGCGCAGCGCCCGTTGGCCTCAGTGCCGTTTTTCTGTGCTTATGCTAAATCGGATTCAGTACGCCTCGTTCCTTGACATTAATATATTCAAAGACTTCATCGAGAAATTTCATCCATTCTTTGAGTAGAATACGTCATGGCTTTGTCTTCACCATCGTCCATCGCGAGATCGAGTTTCAAAAAATGTTGCGACTGCAGTGCGAAGATGACCGTGACGGACCCTCACAGGATCTGCCTGTGGTGCCGGTGGTCAACTCACCCATCATCTGACTGTGAATAATGCCTTTATATGACAGTCTAGGCCATGAGAGAGCGTAGAGGGAAGTTGGCAGCAGGTAGGACAAAAAAAAACCCTTCCACTCCGTCAAAAAAGCAAAATTCTTCAGACGAGTCGAGAAAAGTTTCTCCTTCTCGAAGAAAGCACAAACGTTCCTGGTCACGAAGTGGGTCACACCACTCGTCGAGCTCTAGACATGGAAAGAAATGGCGCCATAGATCACCATCTTCCTCGTCTACAAGTTCCTCACAGGATCGGGTCGTTTGCCCAACTAAATCTATTTCGCCGGCCCAGTGAGAAGAGTTTCGATTATGAATGTTAAAGGTGTTTGAGAACATGGCCTTGCCCCCCTTGACAACACCAAAAACACATGCTCCAGTCGAAAGACCTAGTAAGCACAAGAGCTGTGCGTCTTCGAACCCGGCCGATAAGTTTCCTCGAGAGCAATCAAAAAATCCTGTGAGTCGAAAAAAGGTCGCCTAGAGGACTGAGCCATCAGCGTCATCGACGCCGAAAGACTCAACATCAAGGTTGAAAGGTGTGTCATCGACGCCATTGGCGCTGATACCTTCTTAGAAGCCATCAATGCTTCGAGTGTTGACCTCCTCAACCTCACATATGCCAAAGTCTTCGAGGCCACCGTCAAAGCCGTCGACGTACCTATCAAAGTCATCAACGTTCTCGATGATTTGGGCTCCCCTGACCACGAATATCATGACAACTTCACTGGAAAAGACCTACACTCCTTTGCCGTGATCTGATTTCTTCAAATCCCTCTCTTCTATTTATGAAGATGCAGAAGAATCTTCTGATGAATCCAGGCCTTTTGGGTTAGAATATGGAACACCATCAGTGATTTAGGCATTGATTTCAGATGATTCACGCATGAAGAACTTACAGGAATGCCTTCATGCGGCTAGTGGAATAGACACCTCACAGAGTGTCATGCATAGACTGTTGCGAGACGGCTCACGTGTGCCTCATACAGAAAAAAATAACAAAGAGGAGCAACCAAATGAGAGACCTTGGACGACAGGGTTTATTAGCACGAAACGCTGCTCGTCGCGGCGACTGGAAGTTGCCATGGAAGCTAGGTGACTCGTTGCTAAGGAGAGGCAACGTTCGTCTGAGATCACGATGTTGATCATGTGATCCTGGCTATTTGGCCACTCCTCCCCAGTTGCTCAGTGCTTCTGATCAAACATTTTGGTGTTAGGTTTCTTGGTTTTTGTATTTTCGGCTATATTCGTGGTTTTGACCTGGATTTTGTCTTCACCTGGTTTTTGGATTACCCTTGTCTGTTTAGGTAAAGAACTCTGTCTCCCTTGGTTAAGAACTCTAGCTCTCGTCCCTGGATTACGTCTTGTTATTCTCCTTCAGTTTTGTTGTACTGCCCGCATGGTTTATGACCCGGAATTGGATTCCTTTTGGTTAGTGATTTATTTGCGTATTACCTGACTTTCAAGTACTTTGTTCAGGCACTCATAATTGTTAAAGACTCTGTTCTTCATTCAACGAGTGTTGGGACAGCCTCCGCTGCGCCGTGGGACTGCTTCTGCTGCACAGTGGGACAGCCTCCGCAGCGCTGTGGGACAGCCTCCGCTGCGCTTTGGGACAGCCTCCGCTGCTCCGTGGGACAGCCTCTGCTGCCCCGTGGGACCGGTTCCGCTGCACCATGGGACAGCCTCCGCTGCGCCGTGGGACAGCCTCCGCTGCACCGTGGGACAGTCTCCGCTGCACCGTGGGACAGCCTCTGCTGCTCCATGGGACAGCCTCCGCTGCTCCGTGAGAGAGTCTCCGCTGCAACTTATCTGCGGTAATAGGGAAGCCTGAACAGCGTCTGCTTCACACAAAAGTAAGAACAGTCTCTGCTGCCGCTTGAGAGACTTTACGTTCATCACGGACATCTGGAAGCAGACCGGAGGTGTTCTTCCTCATATCGTTTATATCTTTTATGGTTAATCAGCCGGCGGAAAGATTCTATAGTTCACGTGATACATTTGTGGAATTTTCCCGGATAAGCTTATTTACGTTATCTGCACGTTGCTCATCTGTCTTTAGTGAGTTGTAGGATCATAGTGGTTAATTCTTTTGCAGAATATCTATTGGATACCGCCCTTAACCTGATCGTGGTAGTTCTTCCAAGCCTGTTGCTGTTAGTCAGGTTAGTGTGGGAATAGGAGTGAATTGTTGTCTGCAGCCTTAAGTATAACTGTTACTAATTGTGCTTTTCTTTCTACAGCCACGTGGTCTCGTGGGAAATCCAATCTTTCAATTAATTGATCCCTTTGTATGTGTATTTACTACATTCAGAGGGATACATTGGTGGAAAGAATTCTTCTTCTACACTACGGGGTCAAGTCTGTGAAGAGGAATTCTGACACAGAGGTTGAATTTGGCAGGGCTGACCCAGGTGACCATGCAGAAGTGACATACAGGCAACTGATGTCAAGGTTATGGAGTACATGGGGTGGTCAAGACCTACACCAATCTTTGAACAAGACAATCCCACTGATATATTGGACAGAGGGCCACAAGAAGATACAATTTTGCCTTTTCATCAAGCCTTACAAAGGCGTGTGACTACTAACTGGGAAACACCAGAGGTAATTCCAGCCGTAAATAAGAAATTAACGGCAAAGTACAGAGTTTCAAGCTCTGACCATTATTACCTGTCCAAGCACCCAACACCAGAAAGCCTGGTGGCTCAGGTGGCCACCTCCATGAGTAGGCAAAATGTCTATCCTTCAATACCTCAGGATAGAGACGACAGGCGTTAAGACGCCATGGCCCAAAACGTTTTTTCGGCCAGGAGTATGGCCTTGAAATCAACCAATGCTACGTGCACGTTAGCAAGGTTCACACACCCTTTGGGAGTGCATTTCTATGGCGGCTGACCATATCCCCGAAGGGGAAGAGCGAAATGGATTCCTTAACATTGTCAAGGATGGGAAAGATGCAATGTTCAAATCCCTCCAGACAGGTCTCAACTCTGTTGACAGTATCAGCAGAGCTATGGTGGCAAGTACAGTGATGCACAGATTTACGTGGTTGAGAAATTCAGGAATTGCCCGAGATGTACAATCCAGGCTTCTCAACATGCCCTTTGACAGAACTCATTTATTTGGGAACAAAGCTGATGAGAGTTTGGAGAAGTTGCAAACCAAATCCCTTGGTGTTGCAATCAGACAGGCTCCAAATCGCCCCACAGGAACTCCCTGGAGCCATAGGTCCTTTTGCCACTACTGCACATTTGGAAGGGGCAGAGGACTGTCAGCTCAAAGAGGCCAAAGAAGATTCCCCCGCAGTGGACGGGGAAGGAATACTAAGACCTCAACAGCAGCGGCTGCCTTACATTCAGCCTTTGCATCAGCCATTCGAAAACCCCTCTGAGGTCTTCTTTCACAAGACTGCAGTAGGTTGCAGATTGTCACAGCATCTCACAGAATGGCAGGCTATTACTTCAGATGCTTGGACATTGGAAACAGTTGCCAAGGGTTACTGTCTTCCTTTTCTGCAAAAACCTCAGAGTCATCCACTGAGGAACAACTTTTTGAAATTTCACGATCAGCTCCTTATGCAGGAGATTTTAACCCTGCTAGAGAAAGGTGCTATAGAACCAGTACCTGCAGCCGGAGAGGAACAAGGGTTGGTAGTCCCTGTATTTTCTAATCCACAAGAAAGACGGAGGATTGAGACCCATCTTGGACTAAAGAGACTTGAACAAGTTACTCAAGAAGGACAAGTTATTTACAAGTTCAAGATGGTATCTCTTTCTCAGATCCTTCAGGCCCTCCAGCTTCAGAATTGGATGGTCTCATCGGACCTACAGGATGCTTACTTTCATGTGCCGATCCATTACAAGCACAGACAGTACCTGAGTTTCACCATTGGTGGTTCTCACTATCACTTTCGAGTTCTGCCATTTGGTCTGACCTCCGCCCTGGGGGTTTTCACCTAACTGATGGCGGTTGTGGCAGCGAGTCTCAGGAGGGGTGAAATTCATCTTTACCCCTACCTAGATGATTGTTTGATTAGATTGTTTCCCAGACAACGCCCTGGATCATCTGAGGTACACCTGCCACTTCCTTCACAGACTGGGCTTCTCCCTCAACATCAAGAAGTCCCACATCATACCATCACAAAGACTCCAGTTCATTGGAGCAGTCCTGGATGCATCCCTGGGAAAAGTCTCACCATTGGAGGTGAGGGCTCAAGACCTTCTGCAGATGGTGACCAAATTCCAGAAGGCTCAGCGTCTACCAGTCTTTGATTTTCTGAGGCTGCTCGGCCTCATGGTATCCTGCATTGTTCTGGTGACAGAGGCTCCCCTGCAAATGAGATCTCTTCAATGGGCTCTCAGAACTCAGTGGTCACAATTCTCAGGAAGGACGTCAGACCTCCTACAAATCCCAAGCAGACTTTTTCTGTATCTTCAGTGGTGGGCCTGTCGGGAGAACATCTTGAAAGGAGAACCGTTTTGGCAACCATGGCCGGAGATAACAGTAGTGACGTACGCCTCGCCCACGCGGTGTTCCTCTAAAACCATTAAGGACCAGATTGACACCCTGGCTCCTGCTTTGGCTGACTTCTGCAACCACTCCTTCGCTACTGGAGTCTTCCCTTCCCCCCTGAAGCACTCCCTTATGCGCCCTCTTCTTAAGAAACTCTCAGCCGACCCCTCCTGCCCTGCTAACTACCGCCCAATCTCCATCACCCCTTTTCTGGGCAAACTCCTGGAAAAGCTGGCAATCTCAATTCTTAATCTTCACACTGAATTGGTTGGTTGTCTCCATGACCATCAGTCTGGCTTCATAGCTACCAGAAGCACAGAAACTGCTCTCCTTAACAATCATGAAGACCTGTTCTCCAACCTTGACCCCAATACCCCCTGTGTCCTCATCTTACTTGATCTCTCTTCTGCCTTTGACAGGGTCAACCATGCCATCCTGCTCAACCCTCTACGTGATAAACTGGGTATCACCGATCAGGCCCTGGCTTGGCTGTCCTATTTCCTCTCTGATCGACCCTCCAAGGTCCAAATTAGGTCCTTCATCTCCTCTACTCCTCTATCTCTATCTCTACCTGTGGTGTTCCTCAGGGGTCTAACCTCTCTCCTTGGTTGTTCAACCAAAACCTCGCACTTCTTGCCCACTGCATTGCCGCTCTCTGTCCCAACTTTCAGTGCAATGCGGATGACACTCAGCTCATTTTCAGTCTCCCTTCCGCCACCTCTTCTCCTTCGCTCCTCTCTGACTGTCTGTCCACTATCCAGGAGTGGTGTGCCGCCAACGATTTCTATCTTAATGCCAGTAAGACTGAGATTCTCCTCATCGGCACACCTGCTCCCTTCTTTCCTGTCGCTCTCTGACTGGCCTTTCTTGGTCCTCTTCCTTCTCCCACCTGTGAGGCTAAAGACCTCGGGGTCATCTTCGACTCCACTCTCTCCTTCTCTCCTCACATCTCTGACATCTCTAAGAAGTCACACTACCAGCTGCACCTCCTCAGAGGTATTTTTCCTTTCCTGTCTCTCTAGGCTGAACTACTGCAACACCCTCTTTATAAATCTGCCTGCTTCTACTCTCCGCCCTCTGCATGCAACTTATCCAGAACAGGACTGCGAGACTTGTCCTTGCCCTCAAGCCCAGGGATCGTATCTCTGCAGGACTGAAATCTCTGCACTGGCTCCCAGTGGCTGCGAGGATTAAGTTCAAAACCCTCTGCATTGTCCACAATGCCGTCTGGGGCCTGGGACCTCAATACCTCCAACTCTCCCTTCCTAAATATCTTCCTTCTCGAGCTCTTCGCTCATTCGCCTCCAACTCCCTTAGGGTCACTCCAAGCAACGAGTTGGTGGTAGATCTCTTTCTTCAGCTGGGGCCTCCCTCTGGAACAACCTCCTTGAAACTTGAGGAGAACCATCTCAGTTTCCGGAAGCATGTAAAGACCTTCCTCTTTGCTTCTGCTTTCTCTCCTCCTCTCCCCTGCTGAACTCCTGATGGAAACTGCACTGGTCACCTGGCTACCCTCTGATCTCTGGCCCTTTTATCTATTGTTTTTATTTATTTTATTTATTCTTTACTGTTGATCCCTGTATTGCACTTCCCCCTCCAGCTCTCCCACCGCGCTTTCCTTTTCCCCCCTCCCCTGCACTTGCAAGTAAGATAGTTGCTTTGTCTTCCCTCTGTTCCCCTCCCTTGCCTCATCCCACCTTGAAACACTTGTGTATAGGCGCGTTGTAAATGCCATATCATATCATATATCATATCAACGATCTGACAATCAGCGGTCGTTGGTCTCCATCGGAGTCCAAACTACATATAAACCTTTTAGAGCTGAGGACAATCAGACTAGCCCTCAAGGCCTTTCTGCCATCTCTACTCGGAAAGAATGTCCTGATAATGACCAACAACACAGTGGCGCTGTACTACCTCAACAAGAGAGGAGGTGTAGGGTCACAACCATGCAGCTCTGGTTCTGGGCAATACAAGACGGAATCTCTCTGTCGGCAGTTCATCTAGTCAGAGAGAAGGACATGACGGCGGATGCTCTGAACAGGCAGAGCACTGTCTCCCACGAGTGGGAACTAGCTCAGGAAGTAATTCAAGAGATCTTCACCTTTTCGGGAACCACTCAAGTGGATCTGTTTGCGACCAGGGCCAAACGGAAGTGCGAACTGTACTGCTCAAGAGAATTTCCCCCAAGAGGAGCTCTAGGAGACGCGTTCGTAGTGGACTGGGAATTTCCACTGCACGTTTCCTCCTGTCCCCATGATTCCTCACGTAATCGGGAGGTTGAGAAAGTTCAGGAAACATATGATCCTAATTGCCCCAGATTGGTCCAGGAGAACGTGGTACCCGGACCTTCTGCACAGGTCCATCTGCCCTCCGAGCGTCTTCCACAAAGAGAGGACCTTTTCTCTGTAGAGGAGGGTCAGGTTTTTCATCTGGATTTCAGGACACTCTGCCTTCGTGCATGGTTTCTGAGAGACTGAGATACAAGGCTTGGGACCTCGCGGATGACGTAATGGAGATTTTGCTTTCGGCCAGAAGGCCAGCAACAAAATCTTTATACCACTGCCGTTGGAATACATTTTGCAGTTGGTTTAGAGATAAGAATGTTGACTCGTTTACTTGTAATACACCTATGGTGTTAGCATTGTTGTTGCATCTCGCAAATCTGGGGCTCCAGATTGGTACCATTAAGGGATATTTAGCAGTGCTTCCTATCTTTAAGCACACTTCTGAGGAAGTGTCTTACTTTAAGATACCTCTTGTAGTACAATTCTTGAAAGGACTAACTAATGTGTTCCTTCCAACCCCTTTTCAAGTCACACTTTGGGATCTCAACTTAGTGTTAATATTTTTGATGGCAGCTCCTTTCGAGCCTTTGCAATCCTGTTCCTTGAGGCTACTAACTATAAAAACAATCTTTTTTAGTAGCAATTACTTCTGCCCGAAGGGTGAGTGAGCTACAGGCCTTATTCTGTAAGCCTCATTACACTATCTTTTATAAAGACAAAGTGGTACTGAAAGTGAAGCCCACTTTTCTTCCCAAAAATGAGTTTCACCTCACTCAGAAGATAGGTTTTACTTTCTTTTTGATTCAGAAGAACAAGTTACTTACCCCTGGTAATGTTCTTTTGACTGGATGTTCCTCCCACGTATTCCTTATCTCCCCGCTCAACCTACCCCACAGTAGAATTTCCCTTGTGGTTGCAGTCTACGCTTTCTCAGGGGGAGTAACCGTCGGTCACAAGATGAATGCTTCACTCATAAAAACAGAACTCAGGCCAATGGGTGCTGCGCATGCTACATATAGCAGCGGTGACATCGACATCGAGACAGAAGCCTTCGAGGGACATTGAGTTGTCAAGCATCGATGCGCAGCACTCCCTGCTGAAATTTTTGTTCCGAAGCAGCACAGCTGCAAATTCAAATATCAAAAATAAGGAATACCTGGGAGGAACATCCAATCGAAAGAAAAACCTATTACAAAGCCTTTGCCCTCTTTTCTCCTTTAATCATTTAGGATTATTTCTATTGTGCCACAGGCCACACTGATGTCACGTCAGATTCTAATAGCACTACATAGAAGGTTGAGCGAACAGACACTTGAACAGGCATTATATTTTACCCAGTGGTCGAAGTGCATGAAAAGAAGTAGTGGAACTATGTTCCCTGCTGGCCTGCACCGGCTCCCCACAAACCCCATTGCTATGCCCCCCTGCCACACACAACAAACCCCCAAATAAATGCCCCTACTGTTTAAGGGAACGTTCAGTGCAGTGCACTGAAGTGCAAGTTTCAACTGCTTCCTACACTTTCATTTTAAAATTAAGGATAGGAACTGTAAACTTAATTTAAAAAAAAGTAGAGTAGCACCGCTCCCAAGCTCTTCCACCCACTTCAACCACTGATTTTACCAAACAATCTATCCTAATCCGCGAATAGCATCAGAGGTCATGCCTAGCTCTCAACCTTGGCAGGACAGCTAATAGCAGCTTTTTGTGAATACACAATATCCAATACAAATTCTAGTTAAGAATTAAAATCCATCCTAAACACATTCAAATAATGCAATAAAATGGTGTTCAGCCTAATTGCATAATTAGTTTAGTAAGTTATTAGGATGTACCAAGAATTATCGTCAATCATAAACAGTGTATCAAAACAATAAATTAAAAATTGATTCAATATTCGTCCACAGTTTGGTTAAGTGGTATATTGTGCCCTCCTCATTACCATCATAAAAAGCAGACGATAATTTAGTAAAGTCAGGCGAATTAGGATTCTTGCCACAAGCCAGCAACATGTTGCTCCGTAATGAATGCAGAGTGGAGCCTCACATTCTAAAATCAAATGCCTAGCAGTTTCCAAATAGTCATTCCCACATAAGCTGCATAGTCGTTGGTTCCTGGGTATTCTGATGCATCCCCATCACCATTACTTACAAAGAGGCAACTGTATTAAACTTAATGCTCAAATATTTAAATACAACCCAATTACAGGGCTAAGTGATGAGGTAGGATCCAGGTCGACAGTGGTAATTATAATGCAATAGTTAGTAATCGGCTATGTTTTTAGTTGACAGATTTCCCAGTGATTGGTCAATGCCCAGATTATTAATCAGCTTCTAATGAGCAGAGTTGAGTTTAGCGGATGGAGACGTTGCTGGAATAATTCCATTTGGTGCAAACCAAAAGTTCCTTATGCCAATTTACAATGGTCAAATTCCTGGTTCCTACAATCTCAGTCAATATTAGTGTAGCATTTGAATTTAGTAGGGACCCAGGTAGTGCGTGTATCACTTTTAGGTAAAAATTCAATTTTACCTATCAACCAACAGCTAAGTATAGAAGACATCTGTGATTCGGTTAAAATATATTCAATAGGAGTAGCAGGGTAACTTAAAGATAGTTATTAAGCATCAGTTCTCAGTTTTAACCAAGGTAGTTGAATTGTTCAGCACCCATATCTCAGCACCATATAATAGCACTGTGCAGATGTTTGTCTTGTATAGCAGCAAGACAGAATTTAAAGAGTATCCAACATGCTCTTTAGCAAATCGAGAGATTGCCCCAATGAGCTGGCAAATTTTTACTTTGAGACCCATTATGTGGATGTCGCAATTCAGCCGGCATTCAAAGGTGAGGCCAAGGTATGTATAGGATGTAACTTGTTCCACTATTTGATCACCAAATCTTAACGTACATCTTTTAGAGTTCCTATTTCTAGCTAAGATGAATACCATTGTTTTGGTTTTAGCAGTGTTAATAATAAGGCCATTTAAATCAGCATATTGTTGGAGTTTATTGAGCGTACATTGGAGGCGACCATGTGTACCATCTTACAGGACTGGGTCGTCAGCATAACCAAGCCATGTTATCTTTTGGGGCCCCAATGTCAGAGCGGTTAGTGCTAGTATTCTTCAGTGCCTCAGACAAATGCCCCAAATATAAATTAAAAAGAAGTGCTGCCAGGATAGAGCCTTGCTTATGGCCTCACCTAGTGTCAATCAATTTAGTAGAGGCACCTTGAGAGGAGGACCTGATTCTGACTTTTGTAAACGAGTAGAGAGAGATTATCATTTTGAGTAGCCCCAATGGGATACCCCAGTTCACCAATTTTTGTCATACTTTCTCTCCACAGATGGTGTTGAATGCCACACTGAAGTCCATAAATGCAACATAAGTATGCTGATTCCTAATGAACCAAGCACATTCAGTAAGGCCTACCAGTGTATAACTATTAGTCACAGTTCCCACCCCCCTTTGGAAGCCTGTTTGATATTGCAATATTAATCCTGCTTCAGTGTCCCAATTGCTTAATTCTAGTAGCAAAACTCTAACGAAGATCTTTGCAAGGGTGTCAAGCATGGCTAAGAGCCTAAAATTGCTTGGTTCCTGTCTCAACCCTTTTTTATATATGGGTATAATGATACTTTGGTACCAGGTACCCGGCAACCTACCGGTGATGCTAATCGATTTAAATAAGCGATGTAATCGATCAGACCACCAGTATGGTTTATGCTTAATAAGGGTGCTGCAAGTGTCATCCAGGCCAGGTGAACGACAGCCGTTTAGTGAGATTATGATTTTAGTCAGCTCATAGGTAGTTCAGGTGTATCGTCAAAATACCCTAGGTAGGTCAATTCAAATGGGTTAAGTGGAAGTCTGCCAATGGTACAATTAGCATTAACCTCCCATTGTTCGTTGGTCACATTAGTCTTCATTATTGTAAAATTGTCCTGCGACGGAGTCAGCCGCCAAAATAATCTATGGTTACCATCTAGGACTGCAGTAGTTAGAATTTGCAATCACTCAATTTTTTGTGCATGTTGATTTGCTTCAACCACTTCTTATAGACCCATTCCTTGCCTTAATCAGTGATCCAGTTGCTCTCCCCTTGTGATTGTCAGATTGTATCGAGCAAAGATCCCTTCGCAAGCATCTCTTAGCTAGACATATCTTTGCATCAGATTTATGTCTATGATTACAGTTATTGGCCCCCCTTTGCCCCATAACTACTGTGGGATTCAGCAGAGATTGCAAATCTGCTAACATTTTCGGACGATTTTCATATGCTGCTGTCTAATCTCAGATCTTAATACATGCGAGTCAAGATTATTAGTAGCCCCAGGAGCGTCCAAAGGCCCATATATGGACTCAATATCTGGAGTGTTTAAGTAATGGGAAGCCCTGGTTATGTTCATTGGATTCCACATAAGGCGATTGGTGTCACAATTTATGTCTACCGCTCCACACTTATCAGTAACAAGGTCAGTGATCTCAAGCATTAGGGGGTAAATATGTATTTATTTTTATTCATGTCTAACGTATTATGCAGTTAAACAAATTCAACTTTTAATATGACATTCAGTTTCAGTTTTAGATAATCGCATACCAGGGAATGTCTCACAAAGTGTTGAATAAAACTCGGGATTTCCACCCGATTCTGAATGTAATCAATAAACACACTAAAATTACTTTTCATTGCTAAATTTACAACAAGGTGGTCATGGCTATGCCCATCAAGCACTCTCTTAACTAGTTTCTTAAGGGGCCTACAATGCAGTCCTAAGGGATTCTCAGAAGTTAAGGCTAGCCACTTCTCAGCAATAAGCTTAATTTTGACAATTTCGCTATTATGCATAAAAGTTGCTTTAGACAGTAAAGCTTCATAGATCAACTTAGTCAGGTTATCCGTCAGGGCATTTACCAGTTTCCCATCCGTGGATAAACAAGAAAGCTGGAATTTGATAAATAATAGGGTAATATTAAATGCAAGGAGAATTGCTTCAATCAAAGTACGAGATGGCCAATTTAAGCACTTCAGCTAGATTATCAATCGCACAAACTTCAGCCCTGTACATAATAATAGGCAACATTGGCCTGATATAATTGAGCCAAAATTCCCACCGAATAACTCCCACCTTTAAGAGCTTAAGATCCAATACTACCCACTATCTGAAAAGATTTTAAATTCACTTGATCCAGATGCCGTGTGTCACGCAATTTTGGAATCCAAGTTAAGCCCAAATATGTATATTCCATAACTACTTCAAGAGCCTCACCATCCAGGTGCCAACGCACCCCATTAACACTTTTAGAGAATGGTGTAAAAACCATAATCTTGGTTTTATTGATGTTCATTGCCAAATAATTTTCACTGCCAAATAATTTAAGTCAGAGAACACTTTCAGATAACTCAAGGAGCACTGCAAGCCACCGGGTGTCAGATCTAACAAAACAATGTCATTGGCATAGCCCATCCATAGTAGGGGGATGTCCTCTAGTTTTGAGGCAATTGAGGATGGATTAATAATTGCCCCGTCCAGGTCAGACATATAAAGATTGAAAAGCAATGGTGCAAGAATGCAACCTTGTTTTAATCCTCGCTCAGTTTAAATCCAAGCAGACGTTCCACCATGTTGGTCCAGCCGATTCTTGACCTGTGTGTGCTTTTGAAGAGAAATTATAGTTTGAAGTAAACCTGGTGGAATGTTCCAGTTACTGAGCTTACACCAGAGCCTACCTCGACCAACCATGTCAAATGCGGCACTAAAATCAATAAATGCTGCACTGACCAGCCTCATTCGTACCATCTCTGCCCGCTGGATAAAAGTAACCAAGGCCCAAGCATTAACTGTAGTGCTGAATCCCTTTGGAAACCCTCTCTGATTGAGGGGGACAAAGTTCTGCAGTTCACCCCATTCCCCAAGCTCCTTTAAAAGCAGTCATGCAAACATTTTAGCCGGGGCATCTAACTTCGCCAATAGATGATAATTGGCAGGAATTGCGTGACTTGCCTTTTTTAATACTGGGACTATAATACTATCTCACCGTGAAGAGGGGATTAATTGGGTCACACTGATCCAACGAAACAACCAGCACAATGCTGGCGCCCAATAATCTGGATCCGCTTTAATCTAGGAATTGCAGATTTCATCCGGACCCAGAGCCCTAGATGTTTCACTGGCAGTAATTACGGAGCGAATATCATTATTGTAAAACTCCAACCAGTAGCTAACCTTGTTGGTGACCACAATGAAGCCCCAGCCCCTCTCCCCCCTCGAGAGACTGAAGAATGTAAGTGACCCAAGTCTGTTGCAGGACAGCATTGATGTCATTAGTGAGAGGTTTTTTATCCTTAATAATCCACCAAAACAAGTTAGAGTGATTAATAAGAGAAGAGTGCACAAGAGCTCTCCAGTGGGAATATTCCAGATAATATTCATGCCTTTTTAGCGACTTAAAATACACAGATTTAATAGCCTTAGCTTGAGAGGCGTAATCAATTGTATTGAATGCCAAATTTGCTAAACCACTCAATTCCCTCTGCATTTCCCTTTTCTTTACATTAATCTGTTCATCAGAAATGTGCTGATGTAGAGTTTTTGGCCCAATACCCACACAAAACCGAATACCTTTCTTACCAAAAGACATAGATATGATGTTCACCATACAAGTTGCCTGTTTGGCTGAAGCCAGGATGGTGTTAGGTTCTGCCACCGAATGAGCAACATTATATTCAACCAAGGTTTGCCACACCCACAGTAACACTTCCCCCAACTTATTATTGCTCCAGGAAATACGGTTGAGGGATGAGTTGACAGACAATTCCTCTAATGCTGCAGGGCAAAGGGGGTTGCTATACCAATAAAAACAGGCAGTAAGAGGATAATGATTGCTTTCCTCATGATGTACCACACACATATCTAAGATAAGTGGAAGTGCATTTGCGATACAAATATAATCAATAATGCTACAGCAGTTTGTCCCAATTCTAGTAAATTGCAGTGATGAATCAGAAGGAAAAGGACCATTGATCATGGAAAATCCTGTCAAGAAAAGCAAACTGGGCCAGTCCGGCCCACCCCTACAACCCTGGGCTTTAAGGCCACCCTCAATCGGAGAAGAAGAATACTCCAAATCCCTACCCTCTAAAAACCCACCATTCGAGATCCTGGAGCTGACATCTCCACAGGCAAAAGACTGGAGTAGCCGAACTTAGATTAAGGGTTAATGCCTCAACTTCCTTAATGACCTCAGCATGACAGGCCTTATAAGGTGGCTCATAGACGTTCATAATAATAATGCCCTCCAAATCACGATATTGTGGTTCAGGAGGAAACATAATTTTACCAATGAGAATGTCCACTGATTCAGAAAGTATTCCAACCAAACCCAGTGGCTTCTTCACCCCCAGTAATAATCTCCCCTTGGGACAACCCTTGGACCCCGGGTGAACAAAGAGTATGCCATCCATCTATAACTAAGGGGGTCACAAGCCAAGTCTCCTGGAGAGCAATAATAGAAAGGTTATCAATCTGCTGTAGTAGGCCGTCATGATCAGAAAGATGAAGATTGCCACGGGTGTTCCAACGGAGAAGCAAGAACAGCGGGCAGGTGTCATCACTAGGAGCGAGTGTTCCCATGCTGAGAAACCATTTGGGCTAACCATTCCCAGCGGGATTCTTCCCTGGGTGCTCCCCTTACCTACCATTGACAGTACGGTCCTAGGCAATACACCCAGGTTACTTGGTCTCCTTGGATTATTCATATACATGGGCTGCGGTGGATTAGTAGGTGAAGGAAACCGTCCACCTGCTTCACCCAATCCTCCTAACCTAATGCCCTGAGGGTCATCGGCTTCCACAGCTGAACATTCATAACCCAATTTGGCGAGCGATCCGGGTAAGGTATTGCTGCAAGTTACAGGTAAGTAATTTAGGTTCTGGACGTTTCTACAAACATTCTTAGGTCTTGAGCCTACTCATTAGGATAATCCCCAAAGTCAAATGTCAACCAGGATGTTAAGGTATTAAGTTTAATATTTTGTACCCTGGGGTGCTTAAACATCTATATTCGTTTTCTCATATGAAATAGTGGAAGAGATGAACAGCATTCTGATTGGCTGAGCCGGATGCAGGTCTTCATTATGTGTAGTACCGAATTACCCAATTTTAAGTGTAAGAGCTAATGTTATAGATATGACTCTGCTTTGGGATCACATGGGTACCTTTCCCTAGGAAATCTGAGGGAAGGGAAACTGGTGGTTGGGGATCTTCTGCAACGTTTGACTACTTGTTGTCAGTACTGGTTCCTTGCAAAGTGGGAGGTCAAAGTCAGTGATTCTTGTGTTCAGGTGTTCATGTGGCTGTCCACTGCAGCTGAAGAAGACATGTATTGCAGCCAGAAGCAGTGACGTGGAGGCACTAGTGACGCGGCTGTGCGAAAGAGAAGAACTGCTGGAACACTACTCTGCAGCTCTCCAGTTTTTTGCACATGCCGATTTGGTATCGGGAGGTGCAGACTGTGTTCAGACAAGGTAGTACATGCAGGAGATAGACTCGTCTGAGTCTCAGCGTTACTGCTGTGTTTCCTTCTGCTTTTAGTCTAGAGTTTTACTTCACTAATAACAACAGGTCAAAGGCTATTTGAATTACCAGTGTTCTCTGTGTTAGTGTTTCTGCCCTTTCATGTTGGGTCTGCACAGGGACTAGACAGAAAGACAGTCTTATCCCTATGCAATTTTAGCTATTGGTGCCCAATCCACAAATCAATGACCCTCATACAGTCTGAAAAACGGGAAGATTGAGATCCAAATCCCTGGTCCAAATGGAGCAGTTTCTGGGTATCATCAGCATAAGAATAAAAAAAGGAAAAGCAAAGATTGTCGATCACCTGCACCAGAAGCTGAAGATACAGATTAAAAGAAACGGGAGACAGGGCAGAGCCCTGGGGATGCCACAGGGCCAGAGGAACAGAAAGCAAGAGAAATGGTGCTAGTAGAATAGTCTGTGAGTATTAAGTTGAAAAACAAGTTGACCAGGACAAGATTGTGCCCCTAATGCCAACTTGAGCAAAGTCAAGAAGGAGTATGGTACGGTCGATAGCAAATGCTGCTGACAGTTCACACAAATCAGGGCTGTAAGACTGCTGATGTCCGAGACCATGCAGAGGTCATCAAGGGCAGCAATCACAGGTGGAACCAGCCTGAAATTGGTTGAGAACAGGTGAGGAGTCGAGAACCACCAAAGGGGAGGAGAGGCTTAGAACTTAAGTAGCTTTGCTGGACCTGAGAGTAGGGAGATCAGATCAAATTTGATAAACGGAGGGATGAAGTGGAGTTTTTTAGTAGACCAAAGACAGTTAATTTAAGGGGACTGGAACAGAATCCTCTTGTATTGATGATTTAAGGAGAGCAGCAAGGGAGGGCCAGTGATACTGGGGCATGATTCTTGAACTATGTCTTCAAAGCATCTTTGACCTGCCTCAGGTGCATGGCGTTGACACCACGTGCTTCATCCACCACACCCAAGGACCTTGCACAGTGCAGCTTTCCATCTTGGACCGCAAACCATAGTGACAAAGAGAAAGTGACACAAAACGTTCATGCTCCCGGTGGACCTTGTTAGACGACATCAGAAAACAGTGGTAGCCCGATCCCACCTCCACATGATCACCACCTTCAGCTACAGAAAGAACACAGCCTGGGCAGCAGAGTAAGTCAAATGCACTTACGTAGTAGGCCACATAAACAAGATACATGCATGTTTAAACATGAGAGTTCATTGCTTTATGGGAAATACAACATGCAAAGAAGATACAACCAATGGCAAATAGACCGTAACTAGGCGCTCCTTGCCCAGGTTTACACTAAAATGGGTATTTCTGAACATAAGTGAAATACATTCATAATCTTCACCAGCAGCACAGATATTACTTGTCTGTTGGAAAAACGGCAAAGGCATGAAGGAGGATTCTAGGGAAGTCCCATGCTGTACTGATTTTTGTATAATTTAATTAGATGATGAATAAGCCACAGCAGCGTGATATACAGTTTATGTGCTTGCCACAGTTAACAGGCCAGACTGAATTGAGTGAGGACCTTTAACGAGGACCATAATGCTATTACTAGCCGTTACACATCGTTCCCACAGGAGCATAGGTTCCTTTTTGGTAAACTTATTCGTGCTGAAACAAGTTAACCAAAACGAAAACAAAGACACATGGCCTCCATTGGAAATAGAAAAGGAGCTTTTCATTTACACAAAGAATCCCATTTCTATTTCCATGGCGGTTTGTAGTGCAGGCCGTGAGGAGTGAAGTAGCTAAATAGCGAGAAAGCCACAGGAGGAATGAAATATGGTAAGAGAAAAATAAAAAAGAGGGTGCTGCCGCAGGAAAACGGGACGTGCCTGAGGTAGCGGCTGATAAACAGATTAAAATGTGGGATTCTCTAGAAGCAATAAGCCCGCTGTAAGGAAGCAGAAGTACCTCTCTGACACAGCGGTGGCATAGTGTTAGGCAGAAACCTTTATTAAACAAAAAATTCAGAAGAAACCCCTATCTTGCCCTAACTCTAAGAGGGGTTTCCCCTGCCTCAATTATAACTAAGGGGTCTGTCAGAATGTCCAAGAACAAAAAAAAAGAGTCCACCGTCCTGTGTCAAACCTATTTCAAACCCTTACACTTACAACTAAACTAAAGGTGTTTGATGTCCTCTTGGTCCAGAAGAATGTCCCCATTCTTCTGGACAGGTACAGGTCCATATATCAGAGAAACCGGTTACTGAGGGAATGGCTCCCATGCCCAGGTCTTAGTATCTTTCCAAAAAAGTCAAAGCAAATTTCCAAGTTTGGGAAAAACAAAGTTCCAAAGTAGTTCCTTGTACTGCCAGCCCAATCTCTTGGCTTTTCACAATGTTCACAAACACACCACAGGGTATGATTCCCTTCCCCTAGTTTTCTCTCAGCTTAGGATACTAATGCGGGTCCCAGACCCTGGTTGGTAGACCCGGTTCACTTCTCTCCCAGGTACTGCGACGAGGAAGAAGAGGCAGTAGGCTTCACTTTCTTGTATACCTGGTTCACTAAACTGCCAGGTATTCCTGTTGCTTACTTCACATAAGGAAATCCTTTATAGGTCCCAGACCCTGTCTTTCAGGCTTCTCGTGCCTTTCTGATCCTCCCCACCAACCCAAGTAGCTTCGGATTCTCTTTTGGGTCTCCTTGAGATAAACAGAGTGTTCCAGTAGCTCCATTCAGTCTCCCCGGCTCTCTCTCTCTCTCGCTCCAGGGCTCTCTCTCTGCGGCGGCACTGCAGCGGTACGAGCGGGATGGTTGGTGAATCTCTCCACAACTTCCCTCTCCTTTCAGACATAGACTGCACCAGCAGCTCTGTTCGAGTTCCTGCGCTTTCTCTCACAGGCTCCACTCCTGCAGTGGTGACGCCAGGATGTCTGTGGCCTAAAGTGGCTGAAGCAGAGCTCCGGTTCTTCCTCAACCAGCAGGCCCCATTGGGCAAGGGAGTCTGCTTTTACCCGCTCTGGATCTAGTTAGTGAACACTGCACCCAATCACACACCAAGCATAATTCAAACAGAGGGGTAATTCACTTCACTCCTGAAAAATGTTCAGCTTGATTTTATGTTGGATTCTTGTACAATCCCGTTTCATCAGTGATCAACAAAATTATGTTGTGTCCTGCCACCTCATGCCTAATCCAAGGAACAGCTTGATGCTGCCATTCCACTAGTCAGGTCCACTTTGTCGCTCCTACACCTTGCCCCTGGCTGCAGCGTAGAGCGTCATTGAAGCAGCCTACAATAGCAACCTTGTATCCAGACTAGCATCAAGGATCAACGTCTGATGGTTTGAGATTTGGAGTCGAATAGCACCCTGATTGTGTGAATGACTGTACAGATATCGTCTTCAGGTGTGGGTACCTCAGCTATGTTTGTTGTTGCTTCTTTGAGGCAGTTACTGGTCAGAGCTGCCAGACCTTCTGTTTTTGATCCTGGGTCACCTACCTGGACACACATGGCACTTTTGCTTTAGAGGAATCTGGTCTCTGATTGTCCTGCTTGGACTTACAAGCCTTCAGAAAATGTCCTCGCTTGACACAGTTCCCCCATATTTTTCCTATGCCTGGGCATATCTTGGAGTTGCCCCAGCGACTCATAGTGCCACACCCATATCGCTCTGCCATCTTATTCTGTAATACTGGCATTATGCTGGTTACTAAATCGTTGACTTCCCACTCCACCCCTTATTGAACCTCCAAGGAAGTGGTACAACTGTTTTCCTTTTCAACTTCTTCAACCTATGTCTTGTTCCGTGGATTTGGCCATGGACAGAATGGCGATTCCTTCATGGGAGAGCCAGAACTTCTCCCTAATTTGTTTATCACTCAGCTGTACCATGAGCTGATCCCGCATAAACTCGTTTTTAAACGGTCCAAATGCCCATGTTATGGAAAGTGTCCTAAGCACTGCAGAATTGTCTTCTACACTCTCCCCAGCCTGCTGGTAGTGTGCGCCGAACTTGTCATTCCCTCACAACGTGTATCTTGGGCGCCTAAGGCTTTTCCAGACACATTGAAGCCTCTTCAAATACCTTAATGTCCCCGCCTGGGCCTACGAGTATAGAAGACAAGGTCCTAAACATCCATTGCCATTCTTACCCCAGACCATGGAGGTCTTATGGGCATCTGTAAAGTCTGGCATCATCTAAATAGGTTCCTTCCTTAGACTCCATTGTAGTGAGAGGCAGGGGGAGAACATTTATAGTCTGTTGGAATTGGCAGCTTCCCTTCGTGCATTGGGGTTATTGCAGGGGATAGGCTGATGCCCTCTGTATGATTGGAGGGCTTGCCAGTAACTGGCTCCATCACTCCATGTTCCTGTGTTAGTTGTCCGGAACTGGCAGCTACCCACTGCATAATTGGAGGGCTTGACGGTAACGGGCTGTGTCTCTCTCTCCACACTCGGTAACGGGCTGTGTCTCTCTCTCCACACTACCTCTCACAACTCTGTTCTTTTCTGAAAAGGCCAGGTAGATTTCTGGGATTTGGTTGCTTCCCACTGTATGATTTGCAGGCTTGCTGGAAACTGTCTGTGTCCTTGCATGCAACCCCTCGCCTTTGGGTGTCTTCCTTCCCCTACCTCTCCTCCATGTCTATGCTCTGTGGTTGGAGGCTGGGCGTCTGCTACAATAGTGTATCACGGATTTGGGACAATGCCACCTGAGAGCACGACAAATATCCGTGCCCCATTGTGCCTTACTTACCTCGATGGTACCTGCAAGCTTGTCGCCAGTTGTTGTAAATGCAGCCAACACAGGCAAGTCAGGCTATGACCAGTTTTAAGTATTTTATTCAGAACACAGACGGAAGACTGCCTTACCTAAGAACAGCCACATCCAACTCCCATCTGAGTAACTCTCTCCTACAACAGCCTTCCACTCTGGAACTTCAGTACAGTTATGTCACAAAACAAGACTTGACACATTCACTTGGAATATAAATCATCATGAAATAGAATGCAGCACAGTTGGACTGTAGGAGCCCTGTAGTACATTCCTCTTCTTCAAGGTGACATGGGGCTACACCCTGGCCGCTTATTGTATGGAAGACCTTGGTAATGAGGCAATGAAGTGTTAGAGCTGATATGCCCGCAAGGTTTTCCCTAGTGGGGAAAAGATGTGCTATGTTGGTGTAAGATAACAATGCCTGCCTGATAGGGAATGTAGGCTAAAAAAGGCAGGGATGTGTTAGATTAAGGTCCAATTGGTCCCTTATTTTCAGCTTTACGCAATTCCTTGGCGAGCCTTGTTTTTCCAGTAGTTAATAGTTTTGATTTATGCAAGCTTGATCCCTGGGCAGCACTCTTGGTTTACTTTTGGCCTGAAGCTGATCAGACAATGTATTTGGTACAGCAAATTTGTCTTTTTACGAAAAAAAGACGGAAACCAAATGTCTTGCGCCCTCAGTGAAGTTTATTTTTTGAATAATAAATCAATAATTTCAAATCTATACCCTAAAGACAGGGATACCTATTTTCTATTTATCAGTTCCTGTAATGCTGAGGCACCCACATTATTGCCTTGCTTCTGCTAGTTAACCCCTCATAAATCCTGTTTGTGCTTCAATTCATATTTTCGCTGTGTGTATGTTTAAAATGTGATTGAATTAGCTGTTTCTCCCTGGACTGGACATCGTTTGGTTTGCATTGCTTTGTGTCGTATGATCTCATTCCACACACATCACTTCGGACATATGCGTCGTGAACGCTCTACCACCACTACTCTTAAGTGAACCAAGGAGCCATTGGGTTCAAAACACAGAGACCATTATCAAGGTTAACTCACTATGTCCAGAACGGCCCAGCCTCCATCCTGCACAGCCTGTAACAACGTCTAACTCTGAATCTCCAGGTAAGCAAGGAATGTTGGGGGAGAGTGCAGGGAAAGAAAGAAAGGACAACAGTAATAGAATAGATTATGAAAATACAACACACACACCCTGTACTCATCAACCTTTAATATATTGTATCGAATATTTAACTATATCTATACAATACTCAATCATTGCGTAGTACTGCTTCAATCTCTATACTTGTATTAATATGTGTTAGGATGCAAGACTGTCTCCCAGGCTCCTGACTACTTATATCTTACAGGAAATACGGGACTGTCTCCCCCTTTCTTTAAAGCTGACAGCTATGCAACCCTCACTTTCTTCCTGCGATGATGCACCCAACGCCTGATGAGGCTGCCTTCCTAGTTGACAGCTATGCAACTCTCACTTTCTTCCTGCGATGATGCACCCAACGCCTCATGAGGCTGCCTTCCTAGTTGACAGCTTTGCAACTCTCACTTTCTTCCTGCGATGATGCACCCAACGCCTGATGATGCTGCCTTCCTAGTTGACAGCTATGCAACTCTCACTTTCTTCCTGCGATGATGCACACAACGCCTGATGAGGCTGCCTTCCTAGTTGACAGCTATGCAACTCTCACTTTCTTCCTGCGATGATGCACCCAACGCCTGATGAGGCTGCCTTCCTAGTTGACAGCTATGCAACTCTCACTTTCTTCCTGCGATGATGCACACAACGCCTGATGAGGCTGCCTTCCTAGTTGACAGCTATGCAACTCTCTCTTTCTTCCTGCGATGATGCACCCAACGCCTGATGAGGCTGCCTTCCTAGCTGACAGCTATGCAACTCTCACTTTCTTCCTGCGATGATGCACACAACGCCTGATGAGGCTGCCTTCCTAGCTGTCCTCCTGATCGCTGATCCATTTCATTAGAGAAGGCCATGTTCGCTCACCAGAAAGTGTTGGGCGTGTTGGAGACCCCGCCCCCGATATACTTAACTTGCATGCTCATTCAATGATTCTTGTTCTGTCCTTACAATAGCATTGTAAGTCTCGGGGGCAACATGTACGCCTTGGAAGCAAGACGTCACAGAGCACCACAGGTTGGATCCCCGGGTCCACGCTTAGAAACCTCTGGGTATTAAGCGTGTTATAAATAACCTATCATATAATTATCCTGCTCAACGCACATGAATTGTTGAGCTTATCATCCTTTGATGGTTCCTACCTGTGGATCCCTAATTCCTTCTATTTTCCCCTTGAAATTCTCTCTGTCCACTGGGTTGTATTTCTGTAGGTGACTTACATTCCATACCTTTTTATCCTTGTGCGAATGGCATCGTCCATGATTTGGATCACTCTAATGGGTTGCACAAAATCTAAGATACCTTTCCTGTGCTTCCCTGTGAGTCTAACTCAAACATATTGTCCCAGTCTTAACTGTTTCTCCGTCGCATTGTTT
Organism: Ambystoma mexicanum; assembly: GCF_040938575.1. Taxonomy (NCBI): domain Eukaryota; kingdom Metazoa; phylum Chordata; class Amphibia; order Caudata; family Ambystomatidae; genus Ambystoma; species Ambystoma mexicanum. The sequence goes on from NC_090932.1 coordinate 188,908,481, forward strand.
CTCTCATCAAAACAATTGTTTGTTACTTCCTGTTTTTGAGCTACCCTTTCCTTGATGTTATACACATCATAGGATATTTGCAACTCTATTCCTGCTTCTCTTATTAACCACCATGATCTTATCTGGTTCACTGCCTTCCACTACTTCAGTGATTCAAATGGGGCATGTCTGTTAGTGTGCTAAATGTATGTCTGTACATCTCCAGTATATCACACATGATCTCCTCTAAAGGGTACCCATTCAGGAGCGCTGTCTGTGCTCCATCTTTCACTACCCTATTACATCGTTTCACAAGCCCATTAGCTGGGGATATTAAAGGCCTCTTTTATGATGTTTTCCCCCCATTCTTAACAGAAAATAGTACATTTTCTTTGAGATTAACTGGACCCCATTCTCTGTTATCAATATTTCTGTCCATCATTGCCATGCAAAGAATCTTCTCAGAATCTAGTCACTGTCTCTGTAGTTATTTGAGCCACAAATTCTGCTTCTGGCCATCTTGAAAAGTATTCTATTACTACTATCGAATATCTTATATCTTCTGGAAGTTTGATGAATGGTCCCATTAAGTGTAATGCTATTTTTTGCCATGGTCCCTCAGACATCAATACTGATTTTAACGGTACTACAAGAGTAATGTTTTTTGTCAATCTTCTCACATTTTGACACAATCTCACCCATCTTTCTGTTGGACTGTCCATTTGTGACAATTCAACTTCCGGGGCACCAGTGGTCCAGGGATGAATATCAGTTTCTAAAACATCAATCAGCCCCACACCTCCAGTACACAAGAAGGGATCCGAACAGATTGAAAACACAAGTCAATTATAAACCTCCTTGTCCAATTTTGGTAACGTGGATGGAATGGCAGGCTTACCTCTGCAAGGTCGTAGACACAGCGTTGCAACACAGCGAAAATACAATTATTATTCAATGATAAAAGGGACTGTCCAGTCAAGGTTGTATAAAATATCGAATTTATTATTATCACAACAGACAGTTCTAGCACACTACAAAATACAACCCACCCTGTAAAAGAATGCAGAGAACAGACAGTTTTAAGAAGGAAAGGGGATGCACTCTGGATACTGACAGGAGGGTGGTCGCAAAAGTAATTGATCACAGTAGTTCAATGATACTTGTTTTCAACACAAAGTGAGCAATGGTTTGTAAAATTTCACTAGGGGCCTTTGGAGATGGACCAGGGAAACAGAACCACACTGTACCTTGTGCTTGTAGAGGTTCTTGGCGCTCGACAGGGTCGGACAGTTTCAGAGTTCTTTGCACCTTCTACGACAGAAATCAAGATGGGAGACAGCTGCAGCTATCAGGCGGCAGGCAGTTTGGCGAGCGAGGCTGGATGGACGGCTGCAGGCTAACCTACACAGCGTCTTGGGGTCAGGAATTGTTGTCTCATTGTTGGTTGGTGGGTTTGAAGTACTGGTCGAGGCGTCTCGGTCAATGATAGTGACTGCGGCATGACAACAGTCAGTGGTGCAGTCGGTTGCAGCTCGAGGGACTCGACTGGCTCAAAAATGTCCTTTCAGGCGGAAACTGGTTGATGTTTGTCGATGCACTCCTCCTAGCTTCTTAACTTGGCTTCTGTCGTCCTTTCAGGCGGACGGCCTAAAGCTGAGGAGAGTGTTGCAGGCAAGAGCCTTGTCCTTGGTTTGGTTCAGAGACTCTCTGGCACTTCCCACCTAGGAAGCTTGCTTGCAGAGCCTAGAAGGGCACGCTGTGTTCTGGCTGGGTACCAGTTCTGTAGCTGCTGGAGGGTCCTCTGGATTCAGTATCTCCCTCTGTTCCATGGGAGATGTTTAGGGGAGGGATCATGCTTCCCTCTTGGAGTTCCTGGCCTTTCTTCACTGGTGGAAGATGTAAGAAGGACTGTACCTTAGGCCAAATGGGCCCCAGTGATTGGTATTAGATAAGCCTACCTTAATCCTGGGTCTCCAACAACAATCTTCTGTTATGCGTGAGGTCATAACCAGAGTGCTTTGCAACAGCAAAGGTAAAGAGGTGAAAACATGTTCTACCTATCTTCTTGTCTGTTGTGGATCAAAGGTTCTCTCTGGTTAATTGAGCTCTATGTGGTTCCTGATAAAAGGCAGGTCTCCCTTGAAGTTGTGGCGAGAACAGGCTTTCTCTATCCATCAAATCACACACCCCTACCCTCTGAATGGGTTCCCCCTGCAGGGGTTGCCGACTGTAAACACATGTACCAGACATGACAGTTCACTGTCATTGATACTAAGATGCTAGAGCTGGTTTCAGATTGACACAGATGCATATCAATGGTGTTGGGTTTCCAGTCTTTTGTTAGCCCTGCAACCAGGCCTCTTGTGGGCCTGCTTAAGTTAACTCTCATCAGTATGTGTCACTGCCACCAACATGGCCAACAAAGGATAGGACAGATCCATGGAACATTTGTTATTTAATTGGGCTGGCCATGGCAGGAGGAAGGTTTTGCACTCCCCCCTTTTGAGATGCCTTGATGTACTCCTGGGTGTCACATTCCAGCTAAACGTGACAGGAATGACTGCGCCTGTAGGCTGCGTCCACCCACAGGTCTATGTGTATGTCGTGAGGTGAGTATAGGAAAATGTGTGCAAATTAGCCCCACATATTTTCCAGTGGTTGATCTACCATCTTTCAATTTCATATGCAATTTAAAAAAAAGCCCAGGTGAGTGCACACTGACCGTGCGGATGGTCGAATTCCTCACACCATTGTCATCCACTACAATTCGTCTCCTGTTAGTCTCTTTGTTCATGTGAATCCTAGGTTCCCTATGTGTGCTCTCCTTATTGGTCTCTTTCGCAACGCTATAGGTGGGTGGGCAGTCATCTTGGAGTAAGACACAGACAACAGATTCAAATTTCAAAGTAAACACTTTGATTAACTTAAATGTCAGGATGGAAAAAATGCCTATCTTGCCCTATACTGTGGTGGGATTTCCCTACTAAACCAAAACTAAGGAAAGTCCACAAATTCATCTTAGGAATCTGTCTGTGTCCAAATCCTATACTTGCCCCCACAACTAATCGTATACTACATGTAGGGATGTCAGCAACCAACAAAATAATGTTAATCAGAAAGTTCAGAGCTTTGTACAGCTTGCAGCTTTCATTCAGCTCCCTTCCCCAAGTATAAAGCAGTTCTTATAAACGTCTCAGTAGTATCTTGAGTTCCAAAGTAATATAGGTTAGACCAATACTCAGGGTTCCCTTCCCCAAGTTCCAAAACACAAAATATCCTGAGGCTGCGTCCACAAGACAATAAGCATTTCCAACGTCAGGGACCCTGTCCACAGGACACAATTTCAGTAAAGTATAATTATGATGATGTGTTCCAATGTTCTTAATGTTCTGTGCCACACCTGCACCCTCTACATATTGGTATTTGCATCACAAAATGTTTTGTTTGAAAATGGCAGTTCAGTTAGATTCACCTTTAAAGTTCACTTCCCAAAGTTCCATTCACTTTGGGAAATAATGCACATTGGGTTTGCTGGCCTTGTTATAGTTGCACTCACTTTATCGTCCATTATTAATTCGTTTCTTGGTAGTAACCCTTAAAGGTTCTGTAAACATAGCATATATGAAAGTTGCTTGTAATGTAGGTTTCTTTCATTTTAGGAATTGGCACACAATGTATTTAGTTAAATTGAGAAAGAAATGGTTTTCATTGCGGTATTCAAAATTGTGCAGATTTATTGTTTAAATATTATTTTCCGTTCTGTATTCAATATTGTTATAAAGGCTTTAGGTTTGGCTAACTGTGTTGTCATGTTTCATTTGTTTTGTGTTGTAATCTGTCTTTATAATTTGTCTTGAAATGCGCCCAGTGTTCGGATGACTTTCGAAAAAGTGCTTTCCTCTGCACGCGACGACCCGGTAACAAAGTATTCACTTAGATTCACTAGTTAACAAGCCGTATTGTTCGCTGTTTTATAAGGATTCCCATCGGAGACCTTCGATAACGTGCTACACCATTCACGCAAACACTCTGATACAAAATATCCTTACGCATAGCACCAAACACTTGCATACCGGGTTTCTATTAGTATAGAAACTCACTGGTTGCTTTGATATGAGTTTCTGCAGCGCAGATCTCACAGCCTTCTGATCCTTGCTTCATGGCTCTACTTCCTGCCCCTCAGGCACTCCTGGGTCGGCTACTGGCCCCAGGAGAGCGAGCAACTTGAGCAATATCAAAAGGGGCAGCCTTCCAGCACGGCTCTCCTTAAACACATCCTTCGGTTCCACAGAGCTCCAGCACCCCGGCCGCTCTTCCCTGAACCATAAGCGCACTCCAAATGGACAGCTTCTCACTGTTCTTCTTTGTCTCTCTGCTGCTCCAACTTCACCACCACTGCTCCTGTCACCACTTCCCCTCTCGAAGAGGTAATACTCATGTCTGATTCACAAAACACATTCAGACTGTCCCTAATAGGAACAACACCCTGACCCTATCGGGTGAAGCTCTCCCTAGGAGGCCGGTGGTATGCTGCCTATCTAATAGGGATAGCGAGAGGACTCTCCCTCGTCAGCAAATATACACATATACCTATTGCATTTACTAAAAAGACCAAAAACAAGTGTAGGTTGAAACAATGAACATTAGATCTTTTCTCATCTGTGTGTAACAAGAGGCTCCTACTATAGATGAGATAAGATCTAATGTGCACTGTCTCAACCTACACTTGTTTTTGGTCTTTTTAGTAAATATTAGATAGGCGGCGCACCACCCGCCTCCTAGTGAGAGCTTTGCCTGATAGGGTCAGGATGTTCTTCCTATTAGGGACAGTCTGAATGTGTTTTGTCAATCAGATATAAGTATTACCTCTTTGAGAATACTTTTCCAAGGTCTGTTTTTTTGTGCTAAACGTTGTGTCTTTAACGGCAGGAATGCAACACTAACCAATAGGGTTTATAGTTGAGCCCTAGGTGTTTTTATACCACTTCCCCTCTTACACTAATTTGGTGGGGCTTTTTATACACCTGCAGCCCTTTAACAGGCTGCAGGTGCGAGTTCAAACTTAAACCTGCCCGACCGACCTCTACTGCTCTCCGCAGGCCTCTTGTTTGTCCCAGTACCTAAGTGGTGAAAGCAACTTGCCTCTTCCTCATCTCAGTACTTTTTGTAGTCATGTATAAAGATTTCAGGGGAGTTGGTTTGTAATACCGCATGAAGATGGGGGAAGGGTTGGTTTGGTCATTATTAGGAAAATGGGTGTAACATGCATCTTCGAAGGGCATTCCACTCCCAGTTCCCACAGACCCTCCACCCAGGTGATCCTCCCTCACTTGTCCACCCCATGGTCAGGATCCAAGAGCGATGACCTTTCCCTGGCCGCCTCCGCAGAGGATCCATGGGGAATGGGAGCGAGAACACCCTCAGGTTTCTCACAAGGGAAAATGCGTTATATCATTCATGATGCTTACTTCTTCCACTAGCTTAGTATATGGAGATAGTTCTCTCTAAAATTCTTTCTTCTTTTTCCATCCCTCTTTACTTAATTCACGATCATGTCATTCTGATCTGCCTCCTTACAGCATGATTCAATTAACATACCTTTGCCGAAGTCACTGATATTTGCAACGATACCTTGTATTCCTGTATGTCTTGTCTCTTCTTTGACCTGGGAAGCCTGCGTAGCCTTTTTCCTGGGTGATATTGTATATTCCATATGTATAATCTTGTAATCTGGCTGTTATCCTGACTAATCTAGTTGAGTTTTTGCTATTTCCTATTGTGACCAGTGGTCTATGGTCTGTTCCTAGGGAAAAGCTTGCTCCCCACAGGAACTGGCAAACATATGCAACAGCCCATAGGCGCACTAGTGCTTCTTTCTCTTTTGTTGAGTAGTTCTGCTAGTTTTCCTTCAGTGTTTGGGAGGTGAATACTACTGTGTGCTCTCAGCCATTTCTCATCTGGGAGACACTGCTCCCAGTCCTTTGTTGCTGGAATCTACTGTTACCATGCACAGTAATCATGTGTCAAATGGCTTTAGTGTTGGAGCCTCTGCAATGGCCTCTTTTACTTCTTCAAAGGCTTCTTGTTGTGCATTTCCCCATACAAACCCGGGCCTTGTTTTGAGTAGCAATCGCAGTGGGTGGGCCTTTGCTACAAAGTCCTATACAAACGTTTTGTAGAACTCACAGCCCTGAAAACGATACCTCTTCTTTGTTAGTTGATGTTCCATCTTCCCTTTCTGCCTGATTCATATTTGTTTTCAGGCCTGCTGACATTTATGGTGTGTTCCAAATAATGAAACACATCACAGAAAATTGACTTTTTTCTTCTTGAAGGGTGAGCCCTTTGTCCTCCAAAATTGTAATAACCTTGATGAGTGTCCTTGTGTTCTTCTATGCTTTTTTAATAGATGAGTATATCATCCAGGTAGCGCAGTACAATTTTCATGTCCTTCAGTATACTATTTATTAGTCTCTGAAAAGCAGCTGCTGCACGAGCTAATTCAAAATAAATGTTCAGTGGGGTTGCATAAATGTTACCTTGAACCTAGAGTCTGGTGTCTGTTCTATCTGGTGGTACGCTGACTTTTGGTGACGCATAGAGCATACTCTTGCTCCTTTTGTGTGGTTTATCATTTCATTAATGTTCGGCAATGATTACAGGGCTATTAATATGTTTTTGTTCAATGATCAGAGATCAATACATAAGCATAACTCGTCAGAATGTGCTTTAGCAGTTATCACGATCTGAGCCACCCATTCTGACGAGTTTATCTGTTGTATTACCCCTGTTTCTGCTAGTTGCTTAAGATGTGCTTCTAATTTCGGTTGAAGTCTCAGTGAAACTGTAGACGGGGGGCCCAAACATGACCCTAATATTCCCTACAGGACTCTCAGCACGAAGGCAGAGAAACAACAGATGTGCCTTGCTCTTAGGCCCATCACCGTGATCCTCGATATGTCACAGGTGTGAGAAACGTTACTCGCTCAGACGGTGGTTCAGACCATACCCAATTGATGATTTGGATGACATGGAAACAACATCGATCGAGCAAGTCGACTAACTGCAAAACCAGAGACTAATGACATCATCACTGACATCACGGCATAGACGCACTTATACTTCAACTACATACCCATCCATTCATGAAGCTACACGAACATGCACTAGTTTATTGCATGTCAGCATGAAGCACATGCTTATAACCCACGTAGGTATAGGACGGACACACACACATATTTCTTTAAGTTCACATACTTCGCCAAAGCTGAAACCGCAAGATGCAAAGAGTTTATATATTTAGCTTGCACATGCTTGACTGCTACTAACATCGAGAAGCCATAAGGAATGATATGGGGGCTATAGATCTCTGAAATGAATGACAAAGGAGAGACAGTCTTCGAGTACATGGAAAGGCTGCCATGATCGCTGCAGCCAGAGGCGAGCAGAAACAAGGCACCCAGCCAGGGACAAGTGGAGACGGGAAAGATCCAGGTAAAATCCTCATATTTACAAGCAGGACAACTCCCTTTCATGCTCTCAACACACGTGACCCAGCCGAAGTGGACAATGCCCATTCAACCAAGGTAGATGAAGAGGACTTTTCCTATCAAACCAAAGGGGGAAAGCTACACGTGTTGCCCACAAACTGCCAACTGAATGCACTCTCCCAGGCTTAGGTGATCAGAGATGGCAACATTAGAGAACACTTTGCCCCTCATGTTCATTCCCATTGCCTTGAAAGGGTACACTCAGTTTGGTAACGGTCCAGGGTGCCATGGATGGTGAGGGCACATTCTGCCCAATCCAGATTCACATTTCACATGGGGATATCATTTGTTGCAAGGGCGAATGGTCTCTCTGCAACATTGTAGATTGATACTAGTAGAGGTGGTGCTAGGAGGAGCCACTAGATAAGCCTATCCAATAGTATATATAACTAACCCGTAAAGCTCCCATGTGTAGCCTACCCAAACTGATTAATGTAAGTGTGTGATAGGGTTCTGGGATAGAAACTAAACTTGTGGCATCATACCGGGATAACACCGGGTGACACATGCTCAGAAGACGAGAGCTCTGGAGGATACTTGCCTTTCTGGTGTGATCACTGTCATTTGATTTGCTAATAAAAGACAGTAACTTTGCCCCACGGCTGAGTCTTCTGTTCTTGTGCCAGGGACTCTTTGATGGGCCCAAGTGTTCTCTGCTAATAACTGGGGTGACTGCTAGAGAGCCCCGGCCACACCTATACAGAACTTTACTTACTCCATGTTTTACTGGAATCACATCGGGTTTAAGTATAATCCTATGATTTGTAGCCAATTAGTTTTCCCATTTGGTTTTTGAATACTGATGGGAACATTTGTATTTCCTTACATGTTGCTTCTGGGTTTTCATTCTTTATTGCCCGTATTTGCTTTTCCAGCCCACGTTGCAAAGTCATTGTGAAATCTGCTTGACTCTTTCATCCAAGTATTGGAATTCCTGCTGTGGCAACAAAAACTCTACATACTGTTTTGCTGGCCGTACATATTAATGTTGTTTGGAACTAACGTAATCACTGTATCTTGTGTCTGGAATATCTTTGTGGGAGAATCTTTGGTGGTATCAGATCCCTTACTGATCCTTTATTTTCTGAAAATGTATTCATGCTTCACTGATTATGGACCTTTCCACAAAATAAACAACCCATATATGTAACATAGCCACATGATGATGTGGCGATTCAGAATGTTAAACGGATTGTTGAAGACACAAATATGTTCCCAAAGCTCATTAGCCGGATAGAATAAGATTGTGCACATTTTATGCCCATAAACACACCTCTAATTTGGAAACCAAATGATTTGTTGAAAAGGAAATAATTGTGTGTTAGTACAAACTCTGTAATTTCCAATATCATCGACGTATGTTTCTTGAAAGTCACCATACGTTTTTTCAAGAAGAATTCTGCTGTTTTCAGACATTCTACATGTGTATAAGAATGTAACAATTAAGTTAACTAGAAGAAAACCTAATTCACAATGTATCTGATTTGATCAATTGAAAACAGCTGTGCTGTCTTAAATGTTGGATGGTGAGAATGTTATGAATGGTAAAAGGTAAAAACTCACAAAGCTGGATGGTGGTTCAGTTTCAGATCCAATAGAACTAACTCTAGGTCTGTCCTGCAGATCTTTTATGTCTTTATGAATCTTGGGAAATAAATAGATTGCTGGGCGGACTGGATATTTCACAAATTCGTAGTTAAATTAATCCTTATTAAACAATCCTCTGTCACACCAAAATTGCAATTCTATTTTCAATACACTTATATTTAATAATAGGGTCCCCATTTGACAATTCATAACAGTTCTTGACAATCATTATGAGTTTGCCATTATCCTGCCGGTGAGTCCAGCGGGATACCGGCAAACTCACATACCGTCTCCGCCACCTGATATCCCAATATTATCCGGATATTACAAGCAGCGGAAACACCAGTAAATCCCTATTCCATGGAGTCCCGTAGGTCTTCATGGAGAGGTTTGCCAGTATTTCCTGCACCACTAATTCTGGTAAAGGAAATACCAGCATTTATTTGCTGATGGGGACCTGATTTACCTCAAGCTCTTTGCTGGAGGTATATCAGTCAATCCCCAATGGCAAACGCGTAGTTTCACGGTGCAGTAAATGTGCCGGTGCTGGAATTACCAGCACTTTTACCAGCATTTTTCCAGCACCAGGAAACGTGTAATGAAGGCCAATTGTCTCTTAGTTGTTTAAGAGTTTTATGTACATATTTATCATGGCCCCATAAAACCATGTTGCCTCCCTTGTCTGCTGCTTTTTCACTGAGTGTGGGTCGGTATGTCATTGTTTGAGCAAAGATGATAAATAGCTCTTGCACTGTTGGGACCACTTCACTCTTTGAAGATCATCCATAATGGATGGAACAAAACAGGACTCTGGTTTGAAGTGGCTATGATGTTCGAAATCAGAAAGGGGGATTTATTAAGTCAGAATCTGTCAGACACATTTCAATTTTAATTTCTACGGATTCTAAGCATTATAGGGCCTTTGCCTCCCTGATATTTTAAATTATTTATAGGACCTGGCATAAGGGGAGATAATGTATTAGTGTTATCAAAAAATATATGCTCCCTCAAATTCCTACATAATTTAAAAACATCAATACATATATCCACCATATCCAAATTGTGATACGGGACAAATGAGAGGCCGAGTTTTAATAAGTTAGAGGGTTGTTCTGTAAGGGGAATAGAAAATAACTTCACTAGAGTCATATCATCAAGATGTAGACTTAAATCGTCTGAGATATTGGCCCTCATTACGAGGTTGCCGGTCCGGATACAAAAGTACCAGTAAGCTTTCCAGTACCATTGTATCCTCCCCGGCAAACTCCGAGTTGTGCTCGCGGGAGCCTTTCATTCTGCCAGGCCAGGCCTGGCAGAATGAAAGGCACCTGCGAGCACAGCAAGCCTGTAGCACCGGCAAGGTAATGAACCATGATGGTGCTACAGGCAGCCCTATTGGGCTCAATGGGAATGGGGAACTACCGGCACCCGAGAAAGGGCAATTACCGGGTCCGGTGGGGCTGTAATACCCTGGTAATTGCTATTCGTGGGTGCCGGATTTTCTTGCCAGTTTGGAGGTAGCCTTGCTGGTTTTACCGGCAAGGCTACCTACAACCTTGTAATGAGGCCCATTGTCAATATTTGTGTTATGGGATTTCCCCGAGCTTTATATCCTCTGCCGCGATCTCTGTCCCTGCCTTTGTGTTTTCTGATGCCCCCCCTCAGCTTGCTTTTGATCTCTGTCGCTTGTGTTCTTTGAGTTTCCTTTTCGCTGTATAGAATTCTCAATTCTCCTAAAAAGTCACGCTTTGAAGACATGGTGTTAGAAGGTCCAGGAATTTCATCATCTTCGGCAGAGCTAGCATAGAGTATTCAAAAATGTAAATTGCACCGTTACTCGTGGATGCCCCTCTGGAATTTCCTTATGTTTCTCTGTCTGATTTCATCTCGGAGTAGTGGCATTCTTTTTCTGGTGGTCTGTGATGGAGAACATGTTCGCCATACTACACCAAATGAATTATTGATGACAATCTTAGCAATATAACCAAATGTTGATAGAGTGTGTGTCCTTAAAAAGGTGAATGAATTGCTAGAGCAATACCATTTAAGCAGTTACATACATTCGAACTGCAGCCTAGAGCACGGCTAATTATACGTTGCCTGCCTTTCCACTGTGGAGGTGCAGGTAGTGTACAAATACTTTCAATCAATCACGAGGGAAATAATCAAAATAAAATGAACATAACCCACCGAATTTACCATGTAAAATAGCATGGTCTCATTTTCCATGACCCATCCCTATTCCTATAGTGAAGTAAAAGTTGTGCCATTTAATTGCATGGAGTGTCATCCCAAAAATCAAAGCTGACATGGAATTCCACACCACCAACACATAAACTGCCTTGTTATGCCACACACCCATGTGTCCCATGAGGAAGAACGGCAACATACAGGAAACAAATTGCGATGACAAAGCTTTGCCCGGTGGGTAACTGGTCAGGATTTTACCTTTATGCTGGAGCAAAAAGAAGGACCACACGATCAATAAACCAACCAGAGATTCCATGATTAAACCATCCCACTGGTGATGAAAATCAGGAAAGGACTTGTTAATGAACACACAAATCTCCAAACAATTGTCAGTACTACAATACCCACATTTATCGTGGTCAATTTGTAGTTTATCATTGACATAGTGAAAATACTAGAAAGGAGATCACGAGTTCAAAGTACAAGTAGTGCAATTACCTGATATCATACAAATAATGAGTATTTAAGTTCTAGTGCCACTCAATCATTACAAATCTGTACAATAAACGGTCATTTATATACAATAAATATGAATTTTGTAAATAAAATAGTTATCTATGAAAAAATGTCATCTAAAGTAGTAGTCTATGTGAAAAGTAATTAATATACATTTAGTTATGATTAAGTTGCTCAACACATAGGAAGAGCACTTTTTGGGGGGTTATAACTTCACCCCAACCAGACTAATCCTCCCCAAACTTTGCATTAAAAGTATATGGCCCCTCGAATTGATTCTGCAAGGTTTGGTGAGGTTTCGGCAGTGGGGGCAAAGTCATGGGGTGGCCCAAATTGTGTGGTTTTCCTCATAGATGCAATGGGAAAAGAAATTTGCTCACGCCTACAGCCCCAACCGCTGGACGGATTTTGAAAAAGTGTGCTTTTGTGCATTTGGTGTAAATGCGTTCAGTGTTTTTTTTTTAAAACGCCCAAAAAGTAGGTAAAAAGAATTGGTGATATCTGGGTCCGGTCCGTGGACTCTCTTCCCAATTCAGTCCACGGACAGGCCTTCCATTGGCCCAGGGTCTTTCGTGATGTCCGTGGACATAAGAGGCACCCGCTGTTTGGATGGTTAAAAGCGTGAGGTGCGTCATATTTTCGGAAACGCCCGCCATGTTGGATTCGCGGTCAGCCGCCTTTGTCTGCAAACCCTGAATGGTTCTGCATAGTTTGGTGCTGTTTTGCCTAGAGGGAACAAAATTAGAGGGGGTACCAAAATATTTGAAAGGCTTATACATTTGGTGCCGTTTCACGAACCTGCACAAAGGTTTGCAAAAGGATATAGGACCCAGATTTGAATATTTTTGCAAGGTTTGGTGGGATTTTGTGAAGAGGGGGCAAAATTAGAGGGGGGGGTTCAACATTTTTAGATGGCTTATAACTTTGTTGCCGTTTGACAAATGTGCACAAAAGATTTTAGAAAGATTATAGACTCAACCTTGAATTTATCTGCAAAGTCTTAATAGATTTTGTCAACTGGGCGCTAAGTTATATGACTATTTTATGTACGCAGATTTTTTACATTTTGCAGGAGAATTGTGCAAGGAGCATTGACAAGGACCTGAAAGCATGGTTTTGTAAATGTGCCGTGTTTTATTTTTTGAAAAGTGTCATAATGTAGGTACAGAAAATAGTGATATACCTTTGGTGACTGAGGTATAGGCGGTAGCCATGGGCAATGGCCATATTGTCTGAGTTATGGCCTCTAGCCATGGGCAGTGGCCAGATTGTCTGAGTCATGACCAAAGGACAATACTCGGATGATCTGGCTAATGGCCATGGCCACCAGGGACTGGCTATGTAGTGACATTTTTCAAAATCGGGATAGGTTTGAATGGGAAAATAAATTCTCCCCGTGGCTAAAATTCTGTCTGTGGCTATAGCTCGAAGTGCTGCACAGGATTGCATCAATATATCACTGTGACTATCACTGCATACACTCTGAGACAATGCTAATCAGAAGATAATTACCAAGCACGCCGAAACAGGTGCCCATGTGGTCACCAGGCCATCTTTTGAAATCATTACCCACCCTTATTTCCGACCATAGTGGAACAAGATATTGGGATTGGATGCTGGTTTAATTTTCACAACCTCGCAGCAATGACTGGCCCACAATCCACATGCCTCGAGAAAGACTCTAGAGAGTCGAATTACGTGTCAGCTGGCTTCTAACAATAAATATAGCATCAAGAACGGTCTTGAATAACCCAGTGCTGAGGTGAACAGGGCTCACTCTCCTAATCGAAACCTAACACTTGAAGAAGGAAGAGCACCCTCACAAAAGAACCCCATCACCAGCAGCAGGGTACTAGATGAAGCACAGTGGTCTACCCATTCTACCGCCCTGCAATTACTTGATAATTGTGTACTCTGATTTGATTATTGGGGCATGGAACATGGCCGAACCCCAGGTTTGAATGGGAAGAAATATTTTTCTTGCGTCTACAGCCTGAAGTGCTGTATTGAATGATAACAACCCTGCGCGAGGAGCATTAGCAAGGACCTGAAAGCATGGTTTTGCAAATCTGTTTTGTGTTTTATTTTTCTAAAGTGACCAAATGTATGCACAAAAAATAGTGATATAGGTTTGGTGCATGGACAGTGGACCTGGCCCTTGGCAAGGACAAACGCCTACTCGATTTACTTATTTGGGAATGCGACATGGCCGAAGCTCTAGGTTGAAATGGGAAATAAAATTCTGCTTCTGGCTGCAGTCCGGAGTGCTGTATGGGATTGCAGCATACTTGCGTGAGGAGTATCACCAAGGACCGGAAAGGCTGCTTTTGCAAATCTTTCCTGTCTTTTATTTTTTTTAAAGTGTGGAATCGCAAGTACAAAAAGTAGTGATATAACTTTTCTGCAGTGGCACAAAAAATAGTGATATAAGTTTGGTGCATGGACAGTGGGCCTGGCCATCGGCAAGGATGAATGCCTACTCTGATTTACTTATTGGGTAAATGGGGTAAAACAAAGCTGCTTGCGGCTGCAGCCGGAGCGCTGGACAAGATTGCAGCAAAGTTGCTGGCATGTGGCATGGCCAAAACTAGGATTAAATGGGAGAAAAAAATCTGCTTGCGGCTGCAGCCAAGCGTGCTGAATGGGATTGCAGAAAAGTTGTGCGAGGAGCATCAGCAGGGACCTGAATGGATGTGCTTGGAAATCTGTCATGTGTTCTACTTCTTTGAAATTGTCGAAACGTAAGTACAAAAAATTGTGATATAACCTTTCTGCAATGGGCAGAGGCCCTGGCCTTCAGCAAGGACAAATGTCTTCTCGGATTTGCCTATTTGGGTATGCGCTGCTGATAACGATTCACATACGTTTGCATTGCAAAAAATATGTTTGTTAAAGGAGGTTTATAGTTGTTTCCTATATGTTAAAAGAGGAATTATTAATACCTTATATACAGTGATATAGCATTATGAAACATTTTCACTTATGAAAACGTATTCAATTGACAGAAAAAACTTTGTTAAAGGGACGTTACGGTTAAGATGTACTCTCCCTTGGGACTCCTCTGCCACAGCAGTTAGCTAGTGGCCTCCCACCTTGGCATCCCTTGCCACTTCCCTACTGGGCTCCCATGAGCATTGGTCCATCCGTACTGCCCCTTTTATTTGTGCCCTTCTGTCACTGCACAATGTATATGTGCATTTATAGGAGCACTATGTAAACATTTATGGTATAAGTATGGGAAATGTAGATGCAAATGATTCATAGAATATTGTTAAGTGGTAGTTGGAGGGGGAAGTGTAATATGTTGATAGGCTATATGTAGAGTTTTTTTTAAGTGATTGGTGGATATATGTGTGAATGGTTTAAAGCAGGCAATGTGGGAATGTTACAAACATAACAATGGGCCTCATTACGACCCAGGCAGAAAACCATGGTGCTAATAGCACCATGGTCCATGCCGGTAACTTACCGACTCCGCCATGGAGAAAGGGGGAATTACCACCCCATTACAAGGTTGGCGGGGCTGTAATTCCCCCTTCCTCCATGGCCCTTCACCATTCCCATTTTTGCCCCATAGGGCTCAATGGGAATGGGGAAGGCGCTAAGTACGGTACCGCAAATTGCTGTACCGTACTTAGCACCAAGCTCCCTTTGCGGGTCCCTATTTTAACGGCTGGTGTAAACCAGCCGTTAAGGTCGGGTCCCGCGAAGGGACCTCGTAATCAGGCGCTAATGGGTTAACCGCACCGCAGCCTTTTAAGGCGCCATTAAGCCATTAGTGCCAGGGTCGTAATGAGGCCCAATGAAAAGAGTAGATGGGCTGTCTTGTGTGATGGTGTGCATGTGTAATTCGGGTTTTCTAATAAGGCATGGGCAAGGCAGGGGAATGCCGAGACTGTGGATAGTTAGAAACAATGGATTCTGGTGTTCTTTGTATACTAGAGAGAAGAATTTCGGACAGAAATTTGATTCTGTGTTTTTTTCTTTTTCTCTAGTATACAAGTGTCCATTATATCCATTAGTATAGTTGAAAATGCTAATGGGAATGTTGGAGAATCTTATTGAATAAAACCTCTTTACTGAAAAATGTGAAGTAGATGGAATCTATAAGCTTATATTTTTAGTTCTATTTTGTAAATGTGAAAGGTGATTTCTAAAGGATTGTTTTTTTGATGTGTTTTTTTCTTTTTTTGCAGGGGAGGGAAATAAGGGAAGAGGCACACACCACACATATGGAGGGGCTGGTGGACAGGGGAAGATGTTCCACGTGTGTTAAATCTAAGGTAGAGGGTAGTGTTGATTACAGCTTAAAAAGCACTTTGAAATTGTTCCTCCCTGCAGAGTGGTGAGTTTCAGTGTCTGCAGAGTACTGTTGTTTTCGAAAGATAGCGATCAACAGCCTCTTTTATTGCTTGCAAGGTAGCTGGTGGGATTTTGTGTTCAACAGAAGTAGGCTGCGTGGTTACAGCATTGGTTGAAGAAGGTGAGGTAGAGGAAATTTGTCTACTACATCCTAAGAAAGGAACAGCCTTTCTGAGAGCACTGCAGCGGTTGATGTGGCGGCGCATGGAGGTGGTCCCATCAGAATACTGCCCAGGTTGTCCAGGACTGAGTACAATGCACTCAGTGCATTTCACTTTGGTAGCTTTCGCCTTTGGGACATTTCCAACAGTGGTAATGAACTGCCACACCCACGATTCTCTCTGGGTGCTACAGGTAGGCACTTTTTCTAACTCACCTACCTGGTCTTTTTGATTGTCTTTTGAAGTATTGCACTTCTTTCGTTGTGTAGGCCATCCAGGTGCTGGTGGTGGTGGCTCTTGGGGAGGAGGGATGGCAAGAGATGATGCCATTTTTAAAATAAATAGCAGTTTTCCTAATATTCTTCCAAGTATGTGCTGTGTGCTAGATTGGTAATGGATAATGAGTAAGAATAGGTGTAGGAGTTGTGCAAGGGTACGTTTTAGCTTCCAATTTCCTAGATGAGCTGAAAAATCGAGGTCTGAACTGCTAGCAAAGCACAGACCCGTTCATGAAATGCAGAGGCGTTCACAGACACGTCATCATGCCGTGCGCGAGCGTGTGGTCACGTGATACTGTCCGAAAAAGTCTGCGATGACGTCTGATGTTTGCAAACATCAGCGGACACAAAAACTGTGGAAAAAGTGTATAGAGGTTTTAACAATGATGCTAGAAGGTGGGGAACAAATGTTGCTATATTAGGGTAAGTATGATATTAGTAGACTGTAGCAAATTAGTTTGCACTGGTAAAAACCCATGAAATTCACTGAAAGAACTTTGTTAAAGGAACATTATGATTAAGTTGCACTAATAAAAACCCTGAAATTCAATGAAAAAACTTTGTTAAAGGGATGTTATGGTTACAAGTAAAACTGAAAAACCCCAGAAATTTGCCAGTTATGGTAAGTTAAGCATCCATAACTTGTGCCACCACCAACTTTTTTAAAGTTCCTACCAGTAACACTTTTGAGTGGGTTACATTGTAGGGCCTGCTTCCCTGGCAGTGACACCTAAAAATGAATAACAGAATGGTCGGACCAGACGCAGGGTTCAGTATTGATAGAACTAATCTGCAGATTCCTAGACGCGACCCCGTCCAAAATACTGCCTTTAGCATGTGTAGGTTCACTATTGTGGACAACCACTTTTTAAGGTTTGTTCGAGGGAAAGAGCCTCTTTGTCTGCATCATTTCCTCTCCACTGGTTAATATCCCCCATCAAAAGGGTAGAAGAATTGGGTTTATTATAACCTGCCAGTATGCCCTCAAGTTCTTGGTTGAAGTTAGGCATCTCGTTGGGCGGCCGATATACCACAATGATTTTCTGTAAAATGTACTGGGGAGGAGTTAATTTTAAGGTTTAACAGTCAAAGAGGATCTAAAAACGCATAGTAACTATGACTGCAACTCCCCCCACTTCCTGGGTGGCTATTCTGGCCAAAGAATTAAAAACCTTTTCGAGAGGCCAGATCAATGACCGGTCCATTTGAATCTTTCAACCATGTTTCTGATATAGTGATGATGTCTACTATTTGTTAAGTATATAATCGTGGACATCAAAGTCAGATTTCGCCAGGGAACAGGTGTTAAGCAGAGCTATTTTCAGTGTGAGTCAGTTTAACAAAGTCGGCTCTACATCTATTGAGCTCCCTTCATTCATGTGTATATTTCCAGCAATATGATTATTATTGTTCTGAAGGACCTCTGCACTACAAAGGGTTAAATGTGGTATTACTGTGTATAATGGTGACTGATCAATGGATTTGGAATGGGTCTCTATATGTGTCTTATTTACCCCGTTCAGTAATATGCCTTCTTGTGAATTTGTTCCCCCTTCAGGGAAGTATGAGTTAACCCTCAAGGGAGAATGTTCCCTCGAAGTACAAGGCATTTCCTTAATGCTCATTGATGTTCAGGTGTAAGTACATATCTACAATAGCCTAGCTGCTTTCCGAGCTACTAAGAGTGACACCATATGTGGATGTCACTCCATGAGTAAAAAGGCAGTGGAAACAAACTTACCAAGGACAGTTAAAAGATCTGTACTCTGGACTAAGACCAGTGCCCGACTAGCTCAGACTAGCTAGACCCTGACGTGCCGGTGCTGACGGACCTGACCAAGCGATACTAACGCGCGTAAACTATAAAGTTAAAGGGAAATGTAGTTCAAGCGTGTATGACAATACAAAGGTGCAGGAAGTGCCTTAGGACACAGGCACTTGTAATTAAAAGTATAAGAGCAATGTAGGCCAGTGAAAACAGTAACTAAGAGCACAATTCCACATAAGACAATTTAATAAAACCGAATCTAGATCTAAAAATTAACTAAAATCAATATCAAAATGCTCTATAACAGTATGACAATCTACAAACAGTCAGGATAAATACTATGGGCCAGCGCATGGCGCGAACAGGGTTTAAATACTAGTTCAGACTAGCTAGACCCTTATGCGCCAGCGGTGACCCACCTGACCGACGAATATAAACACGCGCAAACTACATGGTTAAAGGGAAATGTAGTTCAAGTGCATATGGCAATACAAAGGTGCAGGAAGTGCCTTAGGACATGGGCACTTTTAATTAAAGTATAAGAGCGGACCACACATGGGTGGACATCTGGACAAGAATGCGCACAGCGTCCCACTGCATCACTAACCGGGAATGCGCCCACAAATTGCTTTTGCGCTAGTACTACCCACTCCCCTAAGCCTTCACCACTTTCAGCAGACATTGGACCCTCACTGCTGGCGTCTCTGAGGCCTCCCAGGATCCTAACTCCACATGTGGTGGACATGCCCTAGGGTAAGAGAGTTCTGGACCCAATGCCTTGCCACAATAAAGGACATCTCCCAAGTGACAATACCGCTAGCCCCCGAGCAAGTCCTCCTGGGGATTCCGCTCCCAGACTCTTACCCGAGAACGGGAAGGAGGGCAGCGTTAGTATCTCAACTCTTGTTGGCAGCTAAAATTACGGTGGGCCGCACCTGGAAGTCCGTGGAAGGACCCCTGATGAACCTCTGGTGGGTTAAACTTTGGTACATTCTAATAGCCGAAAAGGTCACGGCAGTAAAAGTGGGTCTGCTCCACCGATTTACAAACATTTGGGCACCATTGCTAGACTATGACCAGAACTACCCAGCCCTGACCTATAAACCATGCTTGATAGCGAGAGCCCTCCACTTTACCAGCGAACACTCGCCGCCCCGGCCCGGCCGAATGAGGGCCGAGAATAAAACCCAGTCGGGTATATCGGGGGTGGGATAAAGGGACATCCTGCCACATGCATTCTAAGAGGTTACTAGCAAATGTTACTGTATATATTCACCTGTACGCTGAATTATAAATAAACAAATTTAAAGTATAAGAGCAATGTAGGGCAGCGAAAAGAGTAACTAAGAGTACAATTCCACAATTTTGGGTGCAATACATTGGAATAACACCATTTCAGGAGAGTTAATAAAATCAAATCTAGATGTAAAAAGATCTAAAATCAATATCAAAATGCTGTCTAGCAGTTGGGCAATCTACAAACAGTCAGGATAAATATTATGCCACTGTAACCATGCTTTCCTGATTCTGGTATCCACACTATATGTATTTTATTTCCACTGTGTATCACATTCATGATGCTCGTGCGCTCAATATAAGTCAGCACAGCCGCTGTGAATGTGTGTGTATGTGCATGAGCGTGTTCATGTGTGTACATTTCTCTCTGTCTATATGGTGATTCACAGAGATTCCTCTTGGAAATGATGGGTGATGCCTCATTCTGTATTACCCTGCTTCCAATGGGACCAGACCTAGTGGTGACACCGTTATATTTCATGAATAAAGGCCTGAAAATGGTCCTACCACTCTTCCCAGTTCGCATTCCTGGCATATGTTTTCATTCAAAACCCTTGATAACTCGCCGGGTTTTATGGGTGTTGGCAGGCGCAGCTGGACCCCAACCCCATTACTTTGCCTTCCACTTATCTCACGTGGAACCTGCTGGTAATCCCCTTTCTACCTTTGGGCTGAACACTGTGGCTACACTGTGCTTAATAGTACACTCTTCAGACCAGAGTCTCCTCTCCCCCTGCACTTACCTGTAGTTAGATTTGGGTTTCGATCATGTTGCAGTTTTCACAGAAGTGGCCATGTCTTCAGTTTTGCAATACACCCATACCACGCTCACATTTCCAGGAAACATGCTTATTGGTTGCCCTGTCTGACCTCCTCTCCTTGCTCTCCCTCTGCCCAGGGGTGTCCATAAAGGGCTGAGAGGTTGGCCTATTACTTGCTGCATGCATATGATCACTGTGCAACTTTGGCCTACTGGTAACAGGGTTACTTTCTGTGTGCCTCCTAAATTGCCCATCGTATAAACACGACCTGTTTTCCTCTAAGCCTGTCATATACGTTCTGATTCAGATCTTAGTGCTGGTTGATGTCCTTCATTTACTAAGGTACTTCTTACAATATCGTTTTCATGATACACAATTTCGTATGCTAATTCTTTATGGTGAGAAGGACACTTCTTGTAGGGTCTTTCTTCACAGATCAACCAATGCGTATGACAACTATGAGTACCTATTTTCCTTACAATGCTTTCTAAAGTACCATGTTGCGTTTCATCCCCGGTCCCCCAGGCTGGTGGCTATCCTTGCTGCCCCCTGTGTTCTCTTTCTCATTGACCCCTTCTTGCAGTGTCCCTTCCTTCACTTCCTTGAGTCAATTGTGCCAGCAAAACTTTTAGCTTCCATTTCCGTTTCACTGCCACATATCTCAGACAGTCTTTGTTGTGCTGTTCCTTCTCTTAGTTACTGCTTTCCCCTGTTACCAGGTTATTGTATGTGTCCTTAATATCCTTATGACTGCATTTTCCCTACCGTTCCTCGTGCACCCTCCACGGGAGGATAGCTCAGGGGCAACGTGCTCGCCTTGGAAGCAAGACGACACAGAGCAACACTGGTTCGATCCCTGGGTCCGTACTTAGAAACCTCTGGATATTAAGCGCGTTATAAATAAACTATCATATCATATCCTTCCCACCTTTCAGCAGTTTCCAAAAGCCCTACTATGTGATCCACCAACCTATCATGTTTGCTGTTATGCTCTTTTTGTTTTACTTCCACTCCAGCTTTCTGCTTATGTTTTACCACTGCTAGCCACTTTGTTATTGGCCCTCGGACAGAAGAGGGAGGGTAGCCCCTGCCAGAGGTAGTCCTATACTGGCTCCCTAACCTCGTCCAACACCCCCTTTTCCCTCCTTAACATTGTCTTACTCTTCACTTTTCTTCCGGTCCTTGGTTGTGGCCTCTCTCTTGTCTGGCAACTCCCTTTCTTCCCTAACCATTCTTCTCTTTTCCTTCTCACACTCCTCTGATAGATTCCTCCCGCTCGCTTCTTTTTCCTCAGCAGGCTTCTCACGTTCTTTATTCCCTCCCTACCTGCTTCATCTATCCCTTTGTTTCCCACTGCTTCTTTTCCCTTCACTCTTTCTCAGCCTCTCACTCTCTTCTTCTACCGTGTGTCTTTCTTTCCTATCAAGCTGTCCCTTTTCTGTGTGTTCTTTCATCAAGTTTCTCCTCAATCTCTGTTCTCAGTTCTTATTTCTTTCCCTTTCAATTTCCCACCTCCTCTCAGACTCCTTCTCCTTCATTTACCACCCCATACTAATTTTTTGCTCCAGGGCCAAGCCTCACTCATTACCCTTTTTCTTTTAGAAAGTGAAGTGAATGGGGGCGCTGTTGCGCTGGGTGAAGATGGCCGCCTAGACGAGAGCTCTGTGCTTGGGGGTGATATATTAATACAATTCTGCGTTGTTTCGTGCCAACTTGATAAAGGGACAGCAGGATCCGGCACATGAACAGCTGACGCATCCATCACCCGAAATTCACACAGTGGACTTGCTCCGTTCCAAAGCTTTGGGCAACCAGAGACTGACCGTCGACTCTGGGCGCCCTGAGCCAGCTGCCATTTCCATGCAAACTGCTGCTGGAGCCAGGGACAAGCAGCCTGTGTTGGGGGAGGAGCCTCTGCCGGCCCGTCTCCATTCTTCTGGTGCTTCTTGCACCTGAGCCCCTGGGGCGCTGTGAAGAGGGGCTCCCTCCTGGAGGGCTGCCGTGGATATGGCCTGGGGAGCCCCTTTTCGGACCCTGCGACTCTCCGGACCGCGATGCGGACTGCTACAACTCCTGCTGGGCATTGCATCGTGCGAGTCGGCTCTGTGCTGACACCTGAGGAGACCGCTGCCGGAGCCGGACGCCTCTCCTGCTTTCCACGGGTTCAAGATCCAGATCTGGCGGTGAATCCCTAGAGCTGGGGGGGGCCTCGGGCTGGGCTTCATTGCTAACTTCCCTACCCGGACCGGCCCTATCTCCCCCTACCACTGGGCATGCAAAGTAACCCACAGCGATCTACCCTTCTACACTGGAGCAGCCATCACACATAGGGGGCGGCGACCACCCTGGGCCCCTGCAACTAACAGCTGTTGAATCTGCTGTGGCCGGACTGGGGCCTGCCCTGGGGGCCACTCTCAGTATTAGCCCGTGCCACAGGGGGCACTACAACACGGTCACAAACAGAGGGCCGGCAGTGGCCATCTTTACATTTGGGTTACGTGGGGGAACACAACCCACTCGAGCGGACCCGGACTTCAAACAAGCCTATTCTAACCCGAACTACTGTATCGGTGTGGTGGCCTACCCCTCAGCAGTGACTCTGATATAGGTGGCTTTGGGGGATAGTGGAGGAGGGTGCTGAGGACTTCGGGGGCGTCACTTGATCTTATCCGACTGGTGCCCCCGTAATTTTTGAATCTTGACTGTCTGGCAACCCTGGCGCATGGGTGGGGTGGACTGCACAATAAGTCGGTGACTAGAACGGTGCACATTACCTATTCCTCCAGCGCCCCGTGGGACGCTTGCTAGTGTCTCCTTCCTGCGCACGCTGAGTTCCCCATGCACTGGTCGTCTGGAGCACACTATCTGTCCTTTGGCCAACCCACGATCTCCTAGTCAACCACTGTCTCTATCCTGTCTTCTTTACGTGTTGTCATAGTGAGACTCTTCGTTGGCATACTCAAGATCACAGAGCCCTAGGATTGTAGTGTTAGCACACCTATCTCCAGCTACCCTGTTCCCATACCCTTACCCAGGGCACTTGTGGGCTGGTTGTTCCCATACATTCCCATTTTTGGATCTCTCGTCCACTTGCATACCTACTTCGTGCTCTAGCAACTCACCCCGTCTATAAGTCCTGCTGCCACAAGTTCTGGGCGCCCACGCTCTGCTAGGGAGCTAGGATCCTGCAGACCAACTGGGCCCTGAGAGGCCCTCTGTGGGCACCCTCGCTCACCCCTCTCTCCTATTACCCTCAGAGCGCTCTTTCCCCTTGCACTCCTGCATATATAAGCTCTTGAGGCCTGCAGGCCTGTGCCTAACTTCCACCATGACTAAAGGTGTAGCGGGAGGTAAAAAACAGAGCTCCATCAACATGTTTGCCAAGACACCGTCCAGGCAGGTGGAGAAGGAACTGGAACCCATACCCACCACCTCGACCCCTCTGGACTCCATAGACACTCAGAAAATGATGGAGTACATTCGCAAAGGGTTCACTATGCTACATTCTAAGTTGGACGATATGAATGGTTCCATATCCTCTATTAAAGCACACATCGAGAAAACCAACAGCCGAGTGACTGAAATTGAGGCAAGGGTTGGTGTCGTGGAGGACGATTTGGGCCCTCTCTGGTCGGAGGTCTCCTCATTGTCCAGACGAGCACTTGAGGTGGCCAATAGAACGAGGATCTTGAATCGCGCTCCAGCCGCAATAAACTCCGTATAATTGGGGTTCCCGAGGACATCATCAAAGAAGCCATGGATAGGCTATTTGGAGCGCACCCTACTCCCACTGCTCGACTCCCCCACACTTTTGCCACAATTCACGATCGAAAGCGCCCACCGAGCCTTATCAGCTAAACCCAGACCAAATAACGGGCGTTATGATAAAAAAGGCTTGATGTTCACAGGTAGGGCGGAGTACAGGGCAACGACAGGTTGGTCAAACTCCAAACGGGGTCCTGCCTGTATATTCTGGCAGTTAGGCCCTGGTTTACTATCCCACCGTGAGGTAGAGGAAATTTGTCTACTACATCCTAAGAAAGGAACAGCCTTTCTGAGAGCACTGCAGCGGTTGATGTGGCGGCGCATGGCGGTGGTCCCATCAGAATACTGCCCAGGTTGTCCAGGACTGAGTACAATGCACTCAGTGCATTTCACTTTGGTAGCTTTCGCCTTTGGTACATTTCCAACAGTGGTAATGAACTGCCACACCCACGATTCTCTCTGGGTGCTACAGGTAGGCACTTTTTCTAACTCACCTACCTGGTCTTTTTGAATGTCTTTTGAAGTATTGCACTTCTTTCGTTGTGTAGGCCATCCAGGTGCTGGTGGTGGTGGCTCTTGGGGAGGAGGGATGGCAATAGATGATGCCATTTTTAAAATAAATAGCAGTTTTCCTAATATTCATCCAAGTATGTGCTGTGTGCTAGATTGGTAATGGATAATGAGTAAGAATAGGTGTAGGAGTTGTGCAAGGGTACGTTTTAGCTTCCAATTTCCTAGATGAGCTGAAAAATCGAGGTCTGAACTGCTAGCAAAGCACAGACCCGTTCATGAAATGCAGAGGCGTTCACAGACACGTCATCATGCCGTGCGCGAGCGTGTGGTCACGTGATTCTGTCCGAAAAAGTCTGCGATGACGTCTGATGTTTGCAAACATCAGCGGACACAAAAACTGTGGAAAAAGTGCATAGAGGTTTTAACAATGATGCTAGAAGGTGGGGAACAAATGTTGCTATATTAGGGTAAGTATGATATTAGTAGACTGTAGCAAATTAGTTTGCACTGGTAAAAACCCATGAAATTCACTGAAAGAACTTTGTTAAAGGAACATTATGATTAAGTTGCACTAATAAAAACCCTGAAATTCAATGAAAAAACTTTGTTAAAGGGATGTTATGGTTACAAGTAAAACTGAAAAACCCCAGAAATTTGCCAGTTATGGTAAGTTAAGCATCCATAACTTGTGCCACCACCAACTTTTTTAAAGTTCCTACCAGTAACACTTTTGAGTGGGTTACATTGTAGGGCCTGCTTCCCTGGCAGTGACACCTAAAAATGAATAACAGAATGGTCGGACCAGACGCAGGGTTCAGTATTGATAGAACTAATCTGCAGATTCCTAGACGCGACCCAGTCCAAAATACTGCCTTTAGCATGTGTAGGTTCACTATTGTGGACAACCACTTTTTAAGGTTTGTTCGAGGGAAAGAGCCTCTTTGTCTGCATCATTTCCTCTCCACTGGTTAATATCCCCCATCAAAAGGGTAGAAGAATTGGGTTTATTATAACCTGCCAGTATGCCCTCAAGTTCTTGGTTGAAGTTAGGCATCTCGTTGGGCGGCCGATATACCACAATGATTTTCTGTAAAATGTACTGGGGAGGAGTTAATTTTAAGGTTTAACAGTCAAAGAGGATCTAAAAACGCATAGTAACTATGACTGCAACTCTCCCCACTTCCTGGGTGGCTATTCTGGCCAAAGAATTAAAAACCTTTTCGAGAGGCCAGATCAATGACCGGTCCATTTGAATCTTTCAACCATGTTTCTGATATAGCAATGATGTCTACTATTTGTTAAGTATATAATCGTGGACATCAAAGTCAGATTTCGCCAGGGAACAGGTGTTAAGCAGAGCTATTTTCAGTGTGAGTCAGTTTAACAAAGTCGGCTCCACATCTATTGAGCTCCCTTCATTCATGTGTATATTTCCAGCAATATGATTATTATTGTTCTGAAGGACCTCTGCACTACAAAGGGTTAAATGTGGTATTACTGTGTATAATGGTGACTGATTAATGGATTTGGAATGGGTCTCTATATGTGTCTTATTTACCCCGTTCAGTAATATGCCTTCTTGTGAATTTGTTCCCCCTTCAGGGAAGTATGAGTTAACCCTCAAGGGAGAATGTTCCCTCGAAGTACAAGGCATTTCCTTAATGTTCATTGATGTTCAGGTGTAAGTACATATCTACAATAGCCTAGCTGCTTTCCGAGCTACTAAGAGTGACACCATATGTGGATGTCACTCCATGAGTAAAAAGGCAGTGGAAACAAACTTACCAAGGACAGTTAAAAGATCTGTACTCTGGACTAAGACCAGTGCCCGAAGTGTGAAACGCAGACTAGCTCAGACTAGCTAGACCCTGACGTGCTGGTGCTGACGGACCTGACCAAGCGATACTAACGCACGTAAACTATAAAGTTAAAGGGAAATGTAGTTCAAGCGTGTATGACAATACAAAGGTGCAGGAAGTGCCTTAGGACACAGGCACTTGTAATTAAAAGTATAAGAGCAATGTAGGCCAGTGAAAACAGTAACTAAGAGCACAATTCCACCAACACAATTTAATAAAACCGAATCTAGATCTAAAAATTAACTAAAATCAATATCAAAATGCTCTATAACAGTCTGACAATCTACAAACAGTCAGGATAAATACTATGGGCCAGCGCATGGCGCGAACAGGGTTTAAATACTAGTTCAGACTAGCTAGACCCTTATGCGCCAGCGGTGACCCACCTGACCGACGAATATAAACACGCGCAAACTACATGGTTAAAGGGAAATGTAGTTCAAGTGCATATGGCAATACAAAGGTGCAGGAAGTGCCTTAGGACATGGGCACTTTTAATTAAAGTATAAGAGCGGACCACACATGGGTGGACATCTGGACAAGAATGCGCACAGCGTCCCGCTGCATCACTAACCGGGAATGCGCCCACAAATTGCTTTTGCGCTAGTACTACCCACTCCCCTAAGCCTTCACCACTTTCAGCAGACATTGGACCCTCACTGCTGGCGTCTCTGAGGCCTCCCAGGATCCTAACTCCACATGTGGTGGACATGCCCTAGGGTAAGAGAGTTCTGGACCCAATGCCTTGCCACAATAAAGGACATCTCCCAAGTGACAATACCGCTAGCCCCCGAGCAAGTCCTCCTGGGGATTCCGCTCCCAGACTCTTACCCGAGAACGGGAAGGAGGGCAGCGTTAGTATCTCAACTCTTGTTGGCAGCTAAAATTACGGTGGGCCGCACCTGGAAGTCCGTGGAAGGACCCCTGATGAACCTCTGGTGGGTTAAACTTTGGTACATTCTAATAGCCGAAAAGGTCACGGCAGTAAAAGTGGGTCTGCTCCACCGATTTACAAACATTTGGGCACCATTGCTAGACTATGACCAGAACTACCCAGCCCTGACCTATAAACCATGCTTGATAGCGAGAGCCCTCCACTTTACCAGCGAACACTCGCCGCCCCTGCCCGGCCGAATGAGGGCCGAGAATAAAACCCAGTCGGGTATATCGGGGGTGGGATAAAGGGACATCCTGCCACATGCATTCTAAGAGGTTACTAGCAAATGTTACTGTATATGTTCACCTGTACGCTGAATTATAAATAAACAAATTTAAAGTATAAGAGCAATGTAGGGCAGCGAAAAGAGTAACTAAGAGTACAATTCCACAATTTTGGGTGCAATACATTGGAATAACACCATTTCAGGAGAGTTAATAAAATCAAATCTAGATGTAAAAAGATCTAAAATCAATATCAAAATGCTGTCTAGCAGTTGGGCAATCTACAAACAGTCAGGATAAATATTATGCCACTGTAACCATGCTTTCCTGATTCTGGTATCCACACTATATGTATTTTATTTCCACTGTGTATCACATTCATGATGCTCGTGCGCTCAATATAAGTCAGCACAGCCGCTGTGAATGTGTGTGTATGTGCATGAGCGTGTTCATGTGTGTACATTTCTCTCTGTCTATATGGTGATTCACAGAGATTCCTCTTGGAAATGATGGGTGATGCCTCATTCTGTATTACCCTGCTTCCAATGGGACCAGACCTAGTGGTGACACCGTTATATTTCATGAATAAAGGCCTGAAAATGGTCCTACCACTCTTCCCAGTTCGCATTCCTGGCATATGTTTTCATTCAAAACCCTTGATAACTCGCCGGGTTTTATGGGTGTTGGCAGGCGCAGCTGGACCCCAACCCCATTACTTTGCCTTCCACTTATCTCACGTGGAACCTGCTGGTAATCCCCTTTCTACCTTTGGGCTGAACACTGTGGCTACACTGTGCTTAATAGTACACTCTTCAGACCAGAGTCTCCTCTCCCCCTGCACTTACCTGTAGTTAGATTTGGGTTTCGATCATGTTGCAGTTTTCACAGAAGTGGCCATGTCTTCAGTTTTGCAATACACCCATACCACGCTCACATTTCCAGGAAACATGCTTATTGGTTGCCCTGTCTGACCTCCTCTCCTTGCTCTCCCTCTGCCCAGGGGTGTCCATAAAGGGCTGAGAGGTTGGCCTATTACTTGCTGCATGCATATGATCACTGTGCAACTTTGGCCTACTGGTAACAGGGTTACTTTCTGTGTGCCTCCTAAATTGCCCATCGTATAAACACGACCTGTTTTCCTCTAAGCCTGTCATATACGTTCTGATTCAGATCTTAGTGCTGGTTGATGTCCTTCATTTACTAAGGTACTTCTTACAATATCGTTTTCATGATACACAATTTCGTATGCTAATTCTTTATGGTGAGAAGGACACTTCTTGTAGGGTCTTTCTTCACAGATCAACCAATGCGTATGACAACTATGAGTACCTATTTTCCTTACAATGCTTTCTAAAGTACCATGTTGCGTTTCATCCCCGGTCCCCCAGGCTGGTGGCTATCCTTGCTGCCCCCTGTGTTCTCTTTCTCATTGACCCCTTCTTGCAGTGTCCCTTCCTTC
The DNA here is from genome assembly GCF_040938575.1 of Ambystoma mexicanum. NCBI lineage: Eukaryota > Metazoa > Chordata > Amphibia > Caudata > Ambystomatidae > Ambystoma > Ambystoma mexicanum. The sequence continues at coordinate 188,937,686 of NC_090932.1, forward strand.
ACTTCCTTGAGTCAATTGTGCCAGCAAAACTTTTAGCTTCCATTTCCGTTTCACTGCCACATATCTCAGACAGTCTTTGTTGTGCTGTTCCTTCTCTTAGTTACTGCTTTCCCCTGTTACCAGGTTATTGTATGTGTCCTTAATATCCTTATGACTGCATTTTCCCTACCGTTCCTCGTGCACCCTCCACGGGAGGATAGCTCAGGGGCAACGTGCTCGCCTTGGAAGCAAGACGACACAGAGCAACACTGGTTCGATCCCTGGGTCCGTACTTAGAAACCTCTGGATATTAAGCGCGTTATAAATAAACTATCATATCATATCCTTCCCACCTTTCAGCAGTTTCCAAAAGCCCTACTATGTGATCCACCAACCTATCATGTTTGCTGTTATGCTCTTTTTGTTTTACTTCCACTCCAGCTTTCTGCTTATGTTTTAACACTGCTATCCACTTTGTTATTGGCCCTCGGACAGAAGAGGGAGGGTAGCCCCTGCCAGAGGTAGTCCTATACTGGCTCCCTAACCTCGTCCAACACCCCCTTTTCCCTCCTTAACATTGTCTTACTCTTCACTTTTCTTCCGGTCCTTGGTTGTGGCCTCTCTCTTGTCTGGCAACTCCCTTTCTTCCCTAACCATTCTTCTCTTTTCCTTCTCACACTCCTCTGATAGATTCCTCCCGCTCGCTTCTTTTTCCTCAGCAGGCTTCTCACGTTCTTTATTCCCTCCCTACCTGCTTCATCTATCCCTTTGTTTCCCACTGCTTCTTTTCCCTTCACTCTTTCTCAGCCTCTCACTCTCTTCTTCTACCGTGTGTCTTTCTTTCCTATCAAGCTGTCCCTTTTCTGTGTGTTCTTTCATCAAGTTTCTCCTCAATCTCTGTTCTCAGTTCTTATTTCTTTCCCTTTCAATTTCCCACCTCCTCTCAGACTCCTTCTCCTTCATTTACCACCCCATACTAATTTTTTGCTCCAGGGCCAAGCCTCACTCATTACCCTTTTTCTTTTAGAAAGTGAAGTGAATGGGGGCGCTGTTGCGCTGGGTGAAGATGGCCACCTAGACGAGAGCTCTGTGCTTGGGGGTGATATATTAATACAATTCTGCGTTGTTTCGTGCCAACTTGATAAAGGGACAGCAGGATCCGGCACATGAACAGCTGACGCATCCATCACCCGAAATTCACACAGTGGACTTGCTCCGTTCCAAAGCTTTGGGCAACCAGAGACTGACCGTCGACTCTGGGCGCCCTGAGCCAGCTGCCATTTCCATGCAAACTGCTGCTGGAGCCAGGGACAAGCAGCCTGTGTTGGGGGAGGAGCCTCTGCCGGCCCGTCTCCATTCTTCTGGTGCTTCTTGCACCTGAGCCCCTGGGGCGCTGTGAAGAGGGGCTCCCTCCTGGAGGGCTGCCGTGGATATGGCCTGGGGAGCCCCTTTTCGGACCCTGCGACTCTCCGGACCGCGATGCGGACTGCTACAACTCCTGCTGGGCATTGCATCGTGCGAGTCGGCTCTGTGCTGACACCTGAGGAGACCGCTGCCGGAGCCGGACGCCTCTCCTGCTTTCCACGGGTTCAAGATCCAGATCTGGCGGTGAATCCCTAGAGCTGGGGGGGGCCTCGGGCTGGGCTTCATTGCTAACTTCCCTACCCGGACCGGCCCTATCTCCCCCTACCACTGGGCATGCAAAGTAACCCACAGCGATCTACCCTTCTACACTGGAGCAGCCATCACACATAGGGGGCGGCGACCACCCTGGGCCCCTGCAACTAACAGCAGTTGAATCTGCTGTGGCCGGACTGGGGCCTGCCCTGGGGGCCACTCTCAGTATTAGCCCGTGCCACAGGGGCCACTACAACACGGTCACAAACAGAGGGCCGGCAGTGGCCATCTTTACATTTGGGTTACGTGGGGGAACACAACCCACTCGAGCGGACCCGGACTTCAAACAAGCCTATTCTAACCCGAACTACTGTATCGGTGTGGTGGCCTACCCCTCAGCAGTGACTCTGATATAGGTGGCTTTGGGGGATAGTGGAGGAGGGTGCTGAGGACTTCGGGGGCGTCACTTGATCTTATCCGACTGGTGCCCCCGTAATTTCTGAATCTTGACTGTCTGGCAACCCTGGCGCATGGGTGGGGTGGACTGCACAATAAGTCGGTGACTAGAACGGTGCACATTACCTATTCCTCCAGCGCCCCGTGGGACGCTTGCTAGTGTCTCCTTCCTGCGCACGCTGAGTTCCCCATGCACTGCTCGACTCCCCCAGACTTTTGCCACAATTCACGATCGAAAGCGCCCACCGAGCCTTATCAGCTAAACCCAGACCAAATAACGGGCGTTATGATAAAAAAGGCTTGATGTTCACAGGTAGGGCGGAGTACAGGGCAACGACAGGTTGGTCAAACTCCAAACGGGGTCCTGCCTGTATATTCTGGCAGTTAGGCCCTGGTTTACTATCCCACCGTACTACATGGTCTGTCCAGTGCTCCCACTCTAAATGGCGATAATAACGTAATGTTCATGAGCTGGAATGTTCGGGGGCTGGGTAACTATAAGAAAATGCAGCAGTTGCCACTACATGCCGAGCGCCATGGGGACTATTCTACCCAGAGTCGGGGGGTGATGATTCTGATCCCTAAGAGCCTTAAATTTAACTGTACATTTTCACAGACTGACCCATTGGGTAGATATGTTTTGCTCCATGGCGATCTGCACAATAAGGAACTGGTGTTGTGGAACATTTATGACCCTAATGTGGATGATCCCGAATTTTACCTTCAATTAGCCTCTCTCTTAGCCAGCTTTCCCATGGTACAGCTACTTTGGGGCGGTGACTTCAACACAATACTGGACGTAGACCTTGATAGATAGTGCTCCATACCTCGCCAACTTTCTAGAGCAGCCTATACCATTCTGACATCCTTACCCCGGCTAGCCAACGTAGACGCATGGCGACTGTTATACCCTGATTTCCCGAAAATACTCCTTCTACTCCTCAGTCCACGACTCGCATTCTAGAATCGACAGGTGGTTGATATCGGATATACTGATTAGAAATGTCTCACACCAATCAATCCTCCCTAGAACCGTTTCTGATCATTCCCCTGTGACTATATCTCTCTGATGGGGCCCAGACTACGAAAGAACTCGGGGTGGAAAATGAAACCGTATTTCCTGCTTGACACAGCCTTTGCCTCAGAAATAGAGACCGCCATCGAAGACTTTTTTGAGATTAACACTAACTCGGTCCCGACGCATTCCACTCTGTGGGAAACATTTAAAGTCTATATTAGGGGCATCACCATCTCGAAGGAAAGTGGTACCCTGAGAGCGATCCGAGGGGATATCCAGAAAAGCGAGGCAGCCCTTTCATCCCTCGAATCGCAATACTCTCTTCATCAATCTCCCGAGACATTAGCGTCCCAGGGTATGGAACTAGACGTGTTTCGGTCCCATGCAGACCGCAAACTGAAATTCCTTGATAGCCCCCAGCTTGTGAGAAAATACGGGGAAGGCGAGAGACCGGGCCGAGTATTAGCCAGACTCATCCGGCGCGAGTTCGATTCCCCCAACATCCCGGCTATTGAGAAAGCCGATGGCACCCTAGCCACACTTCTGCAAGATGTCAACGCAAGTTCTTGGTGTTCTACGAAGCTCTCTACTCGGAGGATGAGAACACCCCTATAGCTGAGATTGATGCCTTTCTAGACAGCATTCCTCTCTCGGCACTCTCCTATGAGACTAATAACACTCTTGAGGGGCCCTTCACCACAGAGGAATTCTCAGAGGCTATGGGCTCGCTGTCATCTGGCAAATCCCCTGGCTCGGACGGCCTCCCAGTAGAATTCCATAAGCGCTTCAAGCCACTACTAATTCCCCGGTTGATGGCCTTGTGGGACGAAGCCTGTGAAGTAGGTGTGCTCCCTCCTTCTCTTCAGGAAGCTATAATAACAGTCCTTCTCAAGCCTGGCAAATCCCCTACCCAATGTGGCTCCTTTCGCCCTCTATCATTAATCAACTGCGACGTAAACATTTTCGCCAAACTGTTAGCCTCACGCTTAGCCCCCTTTATGCAACATATCCATCCCGATCAAGCAGGGTTTATCCCAGGTTGATCCATCACTCTGAACCTGAGGCACTTATTTAATATCATCAGTAGAATCAGCTCAAACGTTCAGGCAGTATCTGCCACACTTGACATGCAGAAGGCCTTCGACTCTGTGCCTTGGAAGTACCTTTGGCAGGTCCTTGAAAAATGCAAATTCAGACCCAGGTTCCGCTCTTGGGTCCGTTTACTCTACTCCAATCCGGTGGTCAGGGTCCACACTGAGGACAGATGCTCTTCTCAATTCCGAGTTGCCAGAGGCACAAGGCAGGGCTGCTCCTTCTCCCCCTTAATTTTTGCTATTGCCATGGAGCCTTTTGCTGATAAGATGCACAAATGCCATGCATGCAGAGGGCTGCGAACAGCGGGTCAAGCAGACATCATTTCCTTATACGCCAATGATGCCCTGCTCTACATCTGTTCGCCCTCTATCAACCTCGCTCCTTTTCTAGAGGATGTTGTCCTCTTTGGGGGCATTTTGGGGCTCAAGGTGAACTGTTCCAAATCTGCCCTGTTCCCACTTACAGAAAGCACACATCCCCCTCCTGACCTTCTGGGGTTTACTTGGTCCACGTCAAAATTCACTTGCCTTGGTATAGAAGTCACCCATTATCCTAAGACATTGTTTGTGGAGAATTACCAGACGTACCTTTCGAAGCATACTGAAAAGGTCTCAGGCAGGACAAGAATCTCAATCTCCCTGGCCGGTCAGATCGGGATCCTAAAGATGGTCGTACTCCCACAACTGTTATATAAGTTTATCAACCTACCCCTATGGCCAGGAGACGGCTTCTTTCAAGCAGTTCCTCGTACCATTAATACTTTCCTATGGCACTCTGGGGCAGTTTGATAAAAACTTGCTACTTTGGCCAACCCCATGGAGGGTGGAGGATTCAATGCCCCTGATTTTCTTAAATACTGGCTGTTGGCTCATACTCAGTTTGCCTCCTTCTGGTTTAATACACAGGATCCCCCTCCTCATGTCCGGCTTGAGAGGATGGCGGTCAGTGACCGGGACGTCCGCTCCTTAATTCTCGCCCCTTTGCCGGCCATGCTGGAGTCGCTGGACCCGGTTGTTAGCCCTTCCCTTGCCCTCTCTAAAGCCTGGAAACTATTAGACATGCCCCATCCATTCCATGGTGATTTGCCTTTATGGAACTTCCTCCCTGGGGTCTCATACCTACCGTTATCCATCATACACCGGTGGGCTGCCGCTGCCATTGGGCTTCGAGGTGATCCGTGACACCTTTGAAAATGGCAATTTCATCGAATGGCCAGATCTACCAGCCGCCCTCAGACAGAAGCCATCTGCGTGGCTCCCATACTCGTCCCTCTGGAAAGTCATTAAAGTCAGATACCCTGATTTCCCCACGATACCCACAGATGACCCAATTGTTGCGGAATTATGCGACTTCAACTCCTTTAGAGGGAAGGTGTCCAGACTATACGCCCTGTTACAATCTAGAATGACCCCCCCCTTCGACAACTGAAACGTAAATGGGCTGAGGACTTGGAGGTGGAAATCTCTGACGAACGCTGAAAGCATATGTGCGCGCGCACACATATGTGTCCATTAACTCCCCTTTCAAATTAATCCAGCTGAAAGTACTACATATGTACCATTTTACCCCGATCCGATTACACTACATGTCGAGGGACTATTCCCCCAAATGCCCCAGATGCGGAACTGACAATGCCTCATACATACACATGCTCTGGTCCTGTCCCAAACTGTCGCAGTACTGGGAGTCAGTATGTACTACCTTATCTGCCATTCTGGATTGTACAATCTCCCCGTCCCCATTGCTAAGTCTCTTTCACGACTTCCCTGACCTGGGCCGTGACTCCAAGAAGCTGGTTGGCCTTTGTATGCTGCTGGCTGTTCGTTGCATCTTACAATGCTGGCTTCGCCCTGTCCCAGCCTAACACACACAATGGCTAAGGGCGGTAACCTGGGCATCAGACACAGAAGAGACCTGGCCTAATCATCAGCCAACACACTCAAAGCCCAGGAACATCTGGCTGAAGTTTCGTTCCTTCATGGCACCTTCCGACACGGACTCTGATGCCGCATCTCTGACTTCCTGCTCCTCCATGTCCGCTAGGGCTTGAACTCTTGGTGTTTAGATTTCTGGTGTCCGGATGTACTTTCCACGTTTACACATGCGGATCTAAAGAACAATGTTTGACCTATTGGTGTGTATCGTAATTTGTCAATACTCGCCCCGGTTGGGCCTCTGCCTGTACTCTTTTGTCTCATCAAGCTGAAAAAAATAAAGATTTAAAAAAAAAAAGAAAGTGAAGTGAATATTGTGCCTGTGTGCCACTCTATAGTGAGTTAGTCGGTCTAAGTACTATATAGCTATCCTGGCTGCAGTGATCTGACCTAGACTGATATTCACTTTAGTCAGTCAGAGTGTAAGAGTATCGCAAATTAGTTAGGTGTATTGCGCCAAGTTTGTAGAAACTCAAAACAAGACAGTTGAGTTTAAAAATACATTCATTAAAAGTCAATCTAGAGTCATTGGGCCTCATTCCGAATATGGAGGTAGCTGCCTCCAATACCGGTACCGACTCTGACCTGGTTCAGTGGGGACTTACCGGTGTAGTCCGACCTTTGCGGGACCGGTAAGTCCCCATTGAAAAAGGAAATCCCCATTCCCTTTTGAGCCCCCATAGAGCTCAATGGGAATGGGGAGGGAGCTAATAACGGTACCGCAATTTGCGGTACCGTTATTTGCTCCCTGGTCCCTTTGTGGCTCCTGCTAAGGGCGCCTGGTAAAACCAGGCGCCCATAGCGGGAACCGCTAAGGGACCTCGTAGTAGGGTGCAAAGGGATTACCGGCACCGATGTCCTTAACGGTGCCCGGTATCCCTCTGCGCCCTACTCGGAATGAGGCCCATTATGTTCTGGACCTCACTCCTAAGTCATGCTAGGCCTTATTAGAAAACTGTCTTTGAGCCAACATTAACCTGATGATGACACATACTAATTTGTATTTGTATTTGTTTTTTATTTGTAACGCGCACCATCAAGCCCGGAAGCATCAGGGCGCAACTTGAGCATAGTTACATAAAGAGCATATATAGATACATAATTTAGGCACAAGATGAGTTTACATACATAATAGTCAGAGCATATATCAATCTACATAATTTACAGAGTAAAGTTTAGAGCGGAAATTTTACAGGGACATGGAGCCAAAGGTGTAAGCCGGTGATTGGGTCAAAGCTGGTAGGACAGTGGTGTGCAGAGTATGTTTCAAGGCTGATTGAAGAGCCAGGTTTTCGTTTTGGACTTGAATGCGCTAAAGGAATCTTCAGATCTAATGGTGATAGGGAGGGCATTCCATATCTTGGAAGCGAGGACGGGGAAGCTTGAGCCCCCAGCTTTTTGTAGTTTGAACCTAGGGATCGATAAACAGTGGGTCTGGGCGGTTCTTTGAGGTCGTGTAGGCGCGTGCCGGGATAGCCTGCTGCTAATGTTTTCTCCCTTAAGCAGGATTTATCAAGGTGCTACACAATGAAAACAGAGTTATACACAGGAGAGCCTGTTGTATAAGTTACAATTGGTTGATCATCAATCTATTCTTTGTACATTGTAATATCACAATTATGACGCTAGCCACTTGGGTGGTCTAGTTATTTTCCAATCATTTTCTTCATACATTGATTCTTGTGAGCGATGTCAAGGTATATTAGTACATTAGTATACATGTATACATTTGTTATGTACGATCATGAACACACTTTGCAATTTAGGCAGTTGCCTTTGAAAACAGTGCATCTGTAAATATAAGGAAAACACGGGATGGTGTAGAGCACAAGAGGAGGAAAGAGAAGGTTGGGGAAAGTAGCCAATATTATAAGTTACACCTTGTGCATGAGTATTAGTTAAATTAGGAAAGTGTTGTTGATGCAGACATCCTGTTAATATATTAGTGAATATTCAGTTAGTTTGAAGACAGTCCAAAAAATGGCAGGTTTGTGGGTAAAAGACTGATTTAAGCCATAGGTTTCTAGCTCCAATTCAGTGTTGTCCAGCTTGATTGTGGGATATTGGGACTTAGGTGCCCACTAAGCATTAATGCTTAATGCATTATCTATGAGCATGGTGCAAGTATGGGCCTGTGATAGTATGTTGGATTAGGTTCAGAAAAAACTCTAAATAGAAATACAGTGCTTGATATTTACCCGTGTGCTCCATTTATTTACACTCTATTGTGAGTACAGTTAAGTACTAAGGCCCTTCTGGAGATTTATCTGTGTGGTAAAACATTTTAAAATGTCGTTTGATTGCGTGCTGCATATATTCGAAAGTAGAGTCATGCATAAATATTGAAGATAAGTCAAAAGTATTTAATGTGGCTTTGGCATTTACCTTTTAAATAGAAGAAAAGTTCATCCTTGACAAGGAAGTTTCCTTCAGAGGATTTTGGTTAGTTATATATAACTCCTGAAGTTTAACGAAGTAGAGAGAAGGAAACACTAAGTTGCCAAGGGTTACGTTTTCGAATTGGGGAGTGGGGCACCTAATAGTGTTCAGCTTACCTGTTAGGGAGAATGAAGTCCTCATTGAAAATGGCGGTGCTCCGTGAGTGTCTTGAAGCACTGCCTTCTTCCTTCTTATTAGGGTGACTTCAGAAACCCGAAGCTGGCGATTTCCATCTATTGAAATGATGTTTGCCAATATGAGAACCAATCATCCATCCACCTCAACTAGATCTCATCCCACTTCATCGTCTCCTGCACAAACTGTAGCAGTAACCTACACTGAACATCTACCACCCCTCTTTTCCAACTGAACATATCAGATAACCCCTGTACAACCACCACAATGCCACTCATCCTGACTGTTAGCAATTCCCGCTGCACATGAAATCTCACACAGTCCAACATATAATGAGACACCGTCTCCGGGCACCTGCAAGCCTCACACGCCACCGATGCAACTCTACCCATTAAACACTTCCATCCCGCCAACCCTGCATGACCCACCCTAAGGCGATTCAAAATAGTTTCCTCCCTTCGTGCCAACTCTACACCTCCCTCAAATGCCTGAACCTGCACCTCCCTACACACTGCATACAACTGCCGCTCCTTTGAACTCATATCCAACCGATCCTGCCACAGATTCTTAATTTCGCCACGCACCATCACCTGTATCTCATCCACACTCAATGGGACTTCCACGTCCACCTCTCTCCCTACAACGTGTCCCCATACGCAGCCCCATCCACCAACTCATTACCCAAGACCCCACAATGACGGTAGCCCCTGCAACACACTCCTCCAATCGCTGTCTAATGAGCACAACTATATCCCTCCTATCAAAATTCCCCTCCTTGATAGCCAACAACACACTCATCGAATCCACAAACACCACCACCTTAGCCAACTGTTTCCCCATAATCCGAAGCACCGCCATATTAACAGCCATCAACTCAGCAGTGCAGACGGATACATCATCCGACAACCTAGCCACCCAAAACTCCTCATCTGACTACAAATAGCAGGCCATACCAACCCTGTTCCTCTCCGGATCACTGAAACCATCCGTATATACTTGATTGCCAACCTTCTCCTCCACATACTGCACCGCCAATCTCTTAATCATCCCCCACCCGATCACCACCCTTCTTGATCACCACCTTGGCCAAATCAACACAAACAATTGGATCATACTGCATCCAAACCGGCCCTACAATCCCATCCACATCTTCCACCATACACAACCCCTCCATCCCCAATCGTTTCACCAGCCTGTCCACATGGAACCCAAACGTCCCCCCTTTCCTCTCCGAACTCCCACTCTTATAAGCATGCATCCAATTAACCACCAGACACTTCTTCACAGGATGCCACACACTGAGGGATTTACAATGCAACCAATACCTAGCACTCAGCTCCTCCCTTCTCAAATCCAATGGCAACATCCCTGCCATCACTTGCACAGCCTCCGTGGGGGATGACCGAACTGTCCCAGTCACAATTCTCATTGCCCTTGCCTGAACACCATCCAACACATTAAGCTGAGTCCTACTATAACTGCACTGCAGCTGAACTCCGAACTTCAGCACACTCCTGCCCAACCCCACATACAACATCCTCATACTCCTCTCCCCTCCACCCCACTCCTGACCCGATGCCGCCCACAACAAATTAAAACGCTGTTTAAACTTTGCCACCATCTTCTCCACTTGCAACTTCCATGACAGGCGCTCATCCAAGAGCACACCAGGATACCGAAATTCCGACACCCGGACCAACACATCCCACTGTACTTGAGATCCAAACTGACACCACTATGTCGCCTGTTAAACAACATACACACCACTTTAGAGGAGGACACGTTAAAACCCCAATCCTGAGACCACCTTTCCATTACCTCCAAAGCCTCCTGCAGCTTTCCTTGAATCACTCCACCTATCTTACCCCCTAACCCAAATCACTCCATCATCTGCATAGAATCCCACCTGACAACCACACTCTCGAACTCTCTCTATAAGGCCATCCACCGCAACAAGAAACAAGATAGAGCTGATAACACTACACTTGGGCGTCCAATTTTCCATCAAAAACTCTCGGGACAACACATCCCCAACAAGCACCCGAAACACCCTATTCATCAGAAAATCCTTAATCCAGGAAAACATCTTCCCCTTAACACCTTTCTCTCGCAACACAAATAGCAACCCATCCCTCCACACCATATCATACGCCTTCTCCATATCAACAAAGATCACCCCCACCATTTCCCGACAGGACAATCCCTCCTCCACATCTGTTGCCAATGCCACAGCTGCATCCATCACGGATCTAGATTTCCCGAACCCATGCTGAAACACACCCAGTCGCTGCACCGACTCCAGAAAGTGCACCAGACGGCCACACACCATTTTTTCCATCACCTTGCACAAAACAGATGTCAAAGCTATGGGCCGATAGGACCCACACAAGCCAGCCGGCTTCCCCAATTTCAGAATCGCCAGGATGACAGCACGCTTCCACCCATTAGGCAGTGTACTGTGACCCCATACAACATTAAACAGCTGCAACACCTCCAGCAAGCAAACATCCGGCAAATGCTGCAAAACAATATAACATACCCCATCCTCACCCGGACTTAAATCCCGTTGCCCCCATAGCATAGCCTGCAACTCACTCAAAGTGAAGGACATATTCATACTCGATGTCCAGTTGTCCAAAACATTCAGCATACCCTGATTAACAGCCATGAATTCTGCCACTTTCCGCCTGGACACCAGAGAATCATTTTCCATGCTGTGCACACCCGCAAAATACTTTCCAAGTGCCTCTGCTTTACCACCATCATCCACCATATCACACCCCTCATCTGTAATCACCGAAATCCGAGTTCCACCTCTCGCCTCCCTGGACATATGCCGAAACCTCGCCCACACCTTCGACAAACATGTATCACTAGAGAGAGTACTACAAAAATTCCTCCAATACACCAGTGCCCTGGCTTTTTTATATGCTACAATGTCCGCCACTGCTTTAGTACGATGGCCTTCTTCTGCTTCTTTTTTCTATCCTGAACAGCCGCTGTACATTCTGACAACCACCACAGGACCTCGGGTTTCCGGAAGAGCTTACCTCGACCCAGGGCCAGTTCCGCCACAACACTCTGAAAGATGTCTTGCAGAGCCAAATCCATTGCATCCGCAGTGGGTGGCACTCCCACCCCCTGAGCATCACCCAACTCCATCACAGCCATCAACCTGCTGCACCCCTCTCCAAACTTCACCCAATCGAAATTTCTGAAGTTACACCCCGTCAGGGCAGGACTTGCCGACTTCACCACCCTGACAGCTACCTCTACGGATATAGACCCATGATCACTCCCCATCTCCCAATCCGTCCTCAGTTTCCAAACACACTTAGAAACCAAAGACACTGAGATCCAGGTCAAATCCAAACAAGACCCCATAACGGTATGAACATCAGTCCTAGGAGGCCCGGTGAGTTCAATAAAACAAGCCCACACTCATCAGCCAGCATCTCCAGATTAGCCCCATTAACATCTGTCACAGCACTATTCCACAACGTATTGTGACAGTTAAAATCCCCACCAAAAATATATCTGTCAGGCTGCCCCAAGGCCTGCTGCAACGCCCCCACATCAAGAGGTATACACGGATTGTAGAAATTCAAAACCACCAACACATCAGAACCTGTAAACAACCTTACACCAATCAACTCCATCTCCCCTTCAAACTCACAGACAGATCATTGAATACCAATCTTCACCAAAATGCAAACCCCTCCCCCACGACCCGCCACTCTATCTTTCCTAAACAATACATACCCCGGAAAGCGAAAATGAATACCCTCTCTCAACCGCGTCTCCTGAACACACACAACTTCAACATAACCCACCCTCATCAACCCTTTCTTCAACTCGTGCCCATTCGCCAACAAACTCCTCGCATTCCATTGCCACAACTTCAGGCCCCTGAACCCTCATGGGGGACTTTACCACTACTCATCATCCTATGTACACCCTTATCTGTGAGATTTCCAATCCTTAAATACATCTTTGCTGCCTTCACCACCGCCTGTAACCTGTCCGATTTCGACTGACAACCAGCCGTCATATTAATAGTTGCGAAAATAAAACACAACAGATCTGCCATTCTGATAGTAACGCCCCCTCGAATCACGCCATCAAGCCCCAAGGACTGAACCTCCCCCACCTCCACCTGCTTCACCACTGCAGCAGGACTACCCACCACAACCACCTGCTCCTCCCGCACCTTCTGAACTGCTGCTGCATAACTGATGTTATGACTCACCTTAGTGCTCACAACCTTACAGGCCTCCACCTGTGCAACACACCCCCTAAAAGAAGCAATATGATCCCCACCACAATTGCAACACTTTGGTGTACAAACTGAGACACGCTCCTTAATATCTTGGGGACCACCACACTTACCAAACCTCCTCTCCCTCCTACAAGACTGTGCCATGTGACCATACTCCTGACACTTATAGCATCTAAGGGTGGCTGGAACGTAAGGCTTCACCCGAAACCGCTGAAACCCCAACAACACGTGCTCCAGCACCTCACTCCTCCTAAACCAAATAGCCACAGTCGTAGAAATGACACAACCATCAGGATCTTTCCTACCCAACCTCCACACCTCCAAAACCCCCACCTCCTGCCAAGAACTCACAATATCCCTGTCATGCACACAAAGAGGTACCCCATAAATCACTCCCTTATACAGCGCACCACCCTGTTCTGACACGGAAACAGGATGTCTCCCAAGACATGCCAAATCCAACTCATTGTTCCTGGTCACCTCACCCACACCCTTAACCAACAAACGCCCCTACTAATCACCTGAACAGACTGCACAGCACCAATCCCTTTCCGGACCCACTCAGATACCACAAAAGGGCTAACACCACTAAGATCTTGATTGGGCTTCACCGACTTTATGACCACCTGCCAACCTGTCTCTGCCTCCAGAATTCAACTGCAGCCTCACACCCCCCTACATACTGCTGTCCACCACCAGAACCCCCACTGCCCCCCACCCTCCGATCCACAGAGGATCTACTACGAAGCACTTCCCCACTGTCATCCCCAAGAGACCCCCTCTTCCTCCTCCCAACATCAACACTCCTCCCAGCATCAACACCAGCACCCGCCAAACCCTCTGCCAGAGACTAGTGACCACCACCTGTACCCAATCTTTCCCACCATCACTCTTGCCATTCTTCTTCCCACCTTTCCCCCCTGCAGTGCTAAGGGACCCCTAGTCAGATGCACCACCACCAACCCATGCAGACCCATGGGTCCGCTTACCGCCCAATGTATCACCCCTCCCAGGTGCAGGCCGTGTGCCATCTTCACCGCCACACCACCACCTGCAGTCGTCTCCAGAGTATTCCCCTGCCCACTCATAACGGCGAGCAGGGACACCCACCACACACATACCAACCAACAACTAGCGTGTCACTTTCTACCTCCCCAACACCGAACACACACAGCCCCCTCCTGCAACAAAGCACGCTGCCTTTGCAAAAAACAGCTGCCACTCCCATATCAACCTGGCACGTCCCACATGCGCCTCACCCTTCTTCCTCGAAGTGCTCCCTTCTTCTCCCATGCCCACCTGTCCTCCATCCTCTGCAAAAACGGGCCTCCTCGCATCCAGCTCGCACCGGCAGCAACCCGGAAGTATCACACCGTAGTGTTTGCCATTGGCCAGAGCGTGGCTGAAGCACTGCCATCTTAGAAATTAGTATTTTTAGCTGGGAGAACGTGATGACATCATCGACGTTTTTCTGCGAATTTCGTGCAAATGAAGGTTAACAATAAACAAGCTTCATTGATGTTTTTTTTACTAGTGGAGAAATGTGTTTAAGTCTAATTTATGTTCAAATTCCAGAGTTTAAGGTTCACCAGTAAAATTAAAGTGCAAGTCATGGAATTAACCTGGTTAGCATTATATGTGTGTTAAAGGTAACACTATTCGGTGCCCCAGTCCTCCAGTTAGAAAATGTAACCTTTGGTAACTTAGGGCCTGATTCAGAGGTCCATGTAAAAATAGAAATATGTTGTTCCAAGCCGGAACAACACCTTTCTGCATGAACATAATTTGACAGGGAAAGAATGTGGTGTAGGGACATGAAAGCCTCAGCTTCTGCATGAGTCCAATTTACAGCTTGACAACAGCCCTAGAAACCATGAGGAATGCAGGCCAGCCACATGGAGAGGATTCTCCTGCCAGCAGCACTGGTTTAGCACGACAAAAAAGGAGTACAAATATTTTACCTTTGAGGTGCCGTTAGACTACACTACACACTTTTCCCTTTACAAACAATTCATTTCTTAGACTGCGGCACCACTTTCCTAGTTTAAGGAAAGTTTAAGAAAAGTTTCTTAAACTAGAAAAGTGGCAGTCTACCAAGAAAAACTTGCAATGTCACTGGAGGACATGTTTCCCCCACAACGCGTGATTTTAGCAGCTTTTGCTGCTGGAAAGCATGGCATCTCCCCTCCAATAAGTCCACCCACCTCAGAATGATGGTGCTGGAAACTGGAGTGCAGAATGTCATATTGCCACACACTTTGTATCACAAGCTCAGAATCAACCCATCAGTCTTTCTTTCTCTCCACTACTTTAAACTTCAGGAGTTATATAAGTAACTAACCAAAATCCTCTGAAGGAACCTTTCTGACAAAGGATGAACTTTTCTTCTATTTAAAAGGTAACAGCCAAAGCCACATTAAATACTTTTGACTTATCTTCAATATTTATGCATGACTCTAACTTGTTAACTTTAAATACTTTTGAATACATGCAGCACGCAATCAAATTATATTTTAAATTATTATACCACACAGATAAATCTCCAGAAGGGCCTTAGTACTTAACTGTACTCACAATAGAGTGTACATAAATGGAGCGCACGGGTAAATATCAAGCACTGTATTTCTATTTAGAGTTTTTTCTGAACCTAATCCAACCTACTGTCACATGCCCTTACTCGCACCATGCTCATAGATAATTCATTAAGCATTGATGCTTAGTAGGCACCTAAGTCCCAATATCCCACAATCAAGTTGGACAACACTGAATTGGAGCTAGAAACCTATGGCTTAAATCACAGTGTTTTACCCACAAACCTGCCATTTTTTGGACTGTCTTCAAACTAACTGAATATTCACTAATATATTACCAGGATGTCTGCATCATCAACACTTCCCTAATTTAACTAATACTCATGCACAAGGTGTAACTTATAATATTGGCTACTTTCCACAACCTTCTCTTTCCTCCTCCTATCCTCTTGTCCTTTACACCACCCCGTTTTTTCCTTATATTTACAGATGGACTGTTTTCAAAGGCAAAGTGTGTTCATGATCGTACATAACAAATGTATAAATGTATACTAATGTACTAATATACCTTGACATCGATCAAAAGAATGGATGTATAAAGACAATGGGCCTCATTACACGGATTGCGGTAAGGGTTTACCAGTACCGGTAAGGGCACCGGTACCGGTAAAACCTTACCGCCTTACTATGAGGTCCCTTTGCGGGACCCGACATCAACGGCTGGTTTTACCAGCCGTTAAGGAACGGGCCCGCAAAGGGACCTTGGTGCTAATTACGGTACCGCAATTTGCGGTACCGTAATTAGCTCCTTCCCCATTCCCATTGAGCCCTATGGGGGCAAAAATGGGAATGAGGAAGTGCCTTGGTGAGTGGGGAATTACCGCCCCCGCTCACCTTGGAGTACGGCGGTAATTCCGCCATCCACCAAGGCAGACACGGTAAAATATCGGCTGCAACCATGGCGCTAATAGCGCCATGGTTACCGCATACCGTGTAATGAGGCCCAATGATTGGTAACTAACTAGACCACCCAAGTGGCTAGCGTCATAATTGTGATATTACAATGTAGAAAGAATAGATTGATGGTCAACCAATTGTAATTCATAAAACAGGCTCTACTGTGTATAACTCTGTTTTCATTGTGTAGCGCCTTGATAAAGCCTGCTTAAGGGAGAAACATTTGCAGGTGCTACCATCAAATTAATGTTGGCTCAAAGAGAGGTTTCCAATAAGACCTAACACGATTTAGCACTGAGGTCCAGTACATAATGACTCTAGTTTGACATTTAATAAATGTACAAAAAAGGTAGCATGCGCCCCTATCTAGAAAGAACATGGCATGATAACATGTTCAGTGGTTTTTTCCCACTTTGAGAGTCTGCAGCCATTACTTTTTGCTCACTGTACTTTTCACAAAGGTGGAATATACATTTGCATATCAGTCTTTGTCACGCCCACAAGGGCAGTCCAGCACTGAAATGGCTGACAACCCTCCTTTGAAAAAGAGTGCTAATAGCAACCCCAGACACATGTTTCAGCCTAGTCCGGCCTCATCAGTGAAGTGGAGCTGTGCCTCTCTGAGCACAGTGAGCAAGGGGTCCACGTCTGTGTTCCCCCAGGTAACCTAGGGTGACCAACCCCATGTTCCTTGCAAGATACAAAAAAGATAGCAGGCGCCCCTCTCTAGAAAGAACATGGCATGATAATCTGTTTATTGTTTTTTTCCCACTTTGAGAGCCCGCAGCCATCTCTTTTTGCTCTCCTTACTTTTCACAAAGGAGGAATATCCATTCGCATATCAGTCTTTGTCTTGCCCACAAAGGAAGTACAGCAACAAAATGCCAGGCAAACCTCCTTTGAACAAGAGTACCAACAGCAACCCCAGACATGTGTTGCAGCCTAGTTCGTTTCAGCCTAGTCCGGCCTCATCTGTGAGGTGGAGCTGTGCCTCTCTGAGCACAGTGAGCAGTAAGTCCACGTCTGGTTTCCCCAGGTAACTTAGGGTGACAAACCCCATGTTGCTGGCAAAATACAAAAAAGGTAGCAGGCGCCCCTCTCTAGAAAGAACATGGCATGCTAATCTGTTCATTGGTTTTTTTCCCACTTTGAGAGTCCGCAGCCATCGCTTTTTGCTCTCTGTACGTTTCACAAAGGAGGAATATCAATTCGCACATCAGTCTTTGTCTTGCCCACAAGGACAGTCCAGCACCGAAATGCCAGGCAAACCTCCTTTGAACAAGAGTACCAACAGTAACCCCAGACACGTGTTTCAGCCTAGTTGGGCCTCATCATGTCCTTTCTAGAGTGGGGCGCCTGCTCACTGTGCTCAGTGGGGGCTATAACAAATAATGTGATAATAGATTTGTAACAAGGTTCGGGTTTATTGTGCAAAGAAGTACAAGTATCCAATTTTAAATCGAATTTGCCCTGTGACATTGGTCAAACCCATCTCGTTGAAGTTAATTACCATTTTAGAGGGGTTTGGGTGATCTCCAACAGATCATTTTTAAGAGGGTTAATTGTGAATGGTGCATTTTAAAAACACATTGGTCCTGTGATGATGGTCAAGGCAGCTGCTGATACAATTTAGAGTACACTTATTAGATGAATAAAGAGGGGGGGGGGTTACATAGATTGGAGTTTGCTCTCTTGAAGATTGTGTACCTCATAGCTACCAAGTGGTCCCAAGACGTATTCCCCTTAATTAACAGTACCAGAACTTCACTTTGCATTCTGGGATTTGCAGGCCCATGCTTACTATGGAAAAAACAGAGCTACAAGCCCTAACATAAAATATGAGGACTGGCACAAGGAATCACGCACAGCATAGGAGCCTGATTGTCCTCACATGCGTTCGTTTTCGAATCTTGCTGTGTTCAATCTTCTTTGCAGAATTCACATGCATGGCGCTCTCAGAAAAAGCGATCAACTGGATGACGTCAAATGAACCTGGACTTTCTTGATCCACGTGCACATGTCCTCGGGCAAATTATGACAGTCCCAACTATTATATTTGTTCTGACATATTCAAATTACATATAGTTACCAACCTTTTAGTTTAGGGATATATTTCTATTAGCCTGCAACTATTTAAGCTCCCACCTCTGCCAACTCTGCCATCTACCAGCCCCTCACACTGGTTCATCTCTCTCTAACCTTCAACTCTCACACCATAGATCCTCCACTTCCTCAACAGGTTTCCCAACTCTCACTCCACATCCCTGTTAGCAGTCCAGCCCCAGTAAGTCGTTTGCCCACTTCAACACCACAGTTCCTCCCTGTCTCCAGCGTCCTACATCTTGTCCTTCCGAACTCTCTGTTTCATCATCCCCTTCAGATCTCCCACACTTTAGCTTCCTAGTTTCCGAAACCCTTTCCATCTCTGCTGTTTCTCCATCCCTCCTGGATTTCTCATATCACCATCCTTTTAATCACTCTTATTTCTCCCATCCTCTCCATTTCTTGTGCCCTCTCCAGATTTCCCATCTCTCATACCCTCTCCAGCACTCTCATATTGGTATCCAGTCCACCCCCACCACTTCTCTGGTCCTTCGTCAGATCTCCCATTTCGCCCACCCCTCCATCTTTCCGATAGCCATGTATTCCCCACGTCATTCGGGAGTTCCTAGTCCTCTCTCCGCATAGTCAGTCTTGTCTTTTATTTGTAGTGAGAAATGGCAAGCTCCAAGTCTCAGATTGCAAAGGGAAACACACATGACTGGATAAATATCTCCCAACTGACATGCGGCATGCCTACCTTTCTGCGAACCCCTCCAGCTCAGCCATTTCCATACATGCCAACATGGCCGATCTCATTCTGGATATGCGTCTCCACTCCATTTCTTCCATTTCATTCTGGGTCTCGTGCTCCACCGTTTATAGTAGGACATGCTAAACTACAAGTCCCAGGATGTAAAGGAAAACATGACTGGATAAGTATACCCCTGCATTTCGTTCCCTCTCTCCAGCCCTTGCATTTCTCCACACCCTGTAGGTCTTCCATGCTCTTGCGTTGATTCCCCTGATAGCCAGCCTCTTGAATATCCCAAGCTGTATCACCCCTTTTCCTTTTAGCCTGGGTCTCTACCTCTCTCTCTGCCCGACGGACTCACCCTTCTGTCTTCAGAAGGCTGCTGGAGTTTGTGTATCCAGTAGTCTTCGAGGCACTTGTCTTCTATTACCCTTCGACAGTGGGATGCTTACGGGTTACATGTCTTTATACCGAAATATTTGATAAAGAATGAACATATATGGAACATTTTATAGCGAACATTTTTATAGAGAATGTACTTTTTTGGGGGGGGGGCTGCAGGGAAAGGTCCCCCCAAATCCCTGTTTCCCACCCCAGGCAGGGCCATATTAAGCACTTTTGGGGCCCAGTGGAAAAATACCTTTGGGACCCCCTTCCACCAAACAAAGGAATGAATGAATCCAGAATATCTGGCAGCGCTCCATTCGTCTCGCCTATAACACATATCTTGATATGCTGCCTCGCAGTGATCAAAATAGGCATGGACACTCCCTTTCAGTATCCTTACCCTCTTCATTCTCGCTGTAATCAGAATGTTGAACAAGTAGCATTTCAAGGCCAACAGTAACAGTCCATGACTTGTATTCTAGCATCAGTAGGAGCCACGAGGAAGGTATACCGGCCATTGCATAAATGCAGGACGCAGCATGCAGGAAAAAGGTGCACATAATCCAGAATAGACAGAGGACTAATCATCTGCCTCGCTAAATGCAGAAATGCTCAATCGGGGATACAGGAGAACAATTGAAAGCAATGAGAAATAAAGCCTCCCCTACCAAAGCATAGATAGTGGATGACGATTAGAAGCTACCGGGAAGGTGTCCATATCCTGACAGACTGGTATTACAAGAGGGACATTGTTTTCACGTTTTGTTGACATTAGAGAGCAAAGAAACAAGTTGCTTTAGTGTGCTATAGATCAATGCTCACTATTATTATAGAGAAAGCAAAACTTTAGCCAGTGAACCCATGAGTGAGGGTTTTTTGAAGATCATACATTGATAATGAAAGGGTGACAATTTTGAAAGGTTTAGGGACTGGCAATTAGGACAGGTTAGGCAATATCAGATTACATGAGATGCCCAGAATCACACTGGTTGAGCAGTGAATCTGGGATTTGCGCCCATTTAGCCATTTATGCACGTTACCACTTTCCTTTCCAGTTCTTACCATGAAATTAAATAATCCCATTTTATAGAACTGATTTGGAAAGTACACAAATCACATAACCCAATATGTCAAATTTTAAATACAAACCATTATAAACATATCATGCAAAATGGGAAGTATTCTATCTTTACTGCCTCCATCATCAAGGGGAGTAAGTAAGTACTAGCATAATTATTGATGTGAGCTTGAAAGATTTCATCTGGGTTTTTATTTCGTGTTTTGAAGCTTTACATATGCCCAAAAGACTGTTGTAATTGTTATTAATAAATATGTAGAACAACCTTTGAATTGTACAAAAGGAAAAACGTTTTTTGTGTCAATTGAGCAGACCTTAAAATATGGTTGCCAGAGGCCTGTGATATCTGGTCCGCTCTCTTCTGAGTAGAACCATTTCCACTCAAATGGCCTACATAAAAAAGAAAGATCGGTTAATGGGCTAAACAATGCCACCAGCATGCAAGAAGGCAAACCTTTCCACAGAATACAGCACAGTAATGTGAGTGATATAAGATTTGCCCAGGATCACTGTGTCATCTGCTAGCAATACCAGGATACAAGCATGAATGCTTTAGTTCCACAGTCTTAAGTTTGGCTACCCAATCACCTCTCAGACTAACACTTATGCTCCTCATTAGAGGTGGCTGCCTAGGGTTTACAACTCCCCATCTGAACAAACCAATTTCTAGACCTTCACTACACTGATGCTATGTTTTATAGCAGCCACTATCTGACGCAGGCGCATTGCTGATAATAGCACCTGTTGTGCTACAAAACTAAGTACATACACATGCAGATTTATTAACTTCAGACATAGGAAAGGCTGGGCCTACCTTGCTGTAATTTGGTATTTATAATCTTGCATATAAACACATTGCAGCACTTACATTTATTAATATACATTTCAACTTTGGTTATTGCACATGATCAATATAACCCCCACTGAAAGGTGAGAATGCTACAATAGTTGTGCCGTAGTGAACACAGAAACCATGTATACTACAGTGAACACAAAGCATTACAGGATGAATTGATCAGGGCAAAATGTACTTGTCAACAACAAAGAGTCAATAGTTTGTCTTTAGAACTTCAGCAGCATGCCATAAACGGCATACCATAAAATATCCTGAGTGTGATATTAACTTTTGTAAACAATGTGAAATGACTGCTTAAGATCAGACAGCATTGTGGGGCCCCCTCCAAGGTGGGGGCCCGGGGCAAGTGCCCCTTTTGCCCTCCCATAAAGACGTCTCTGACCCCAAGCGTTTCATTTGTTTGTGTTAACTCTTTACCCCACCGCTAAATGCATTCTATATAAAATGTGTTTGTTATAAAATATTCGATATATGACGATTCTTTATAAAATATTCGATATAAAGACTGCATACCATGCTTACGCCCCTGGCAAGTCTGTGAAGCGTGCGGCTGGCTATGAATGGTAGCAATTAATGCGTGTGCCAACACAGCATAAAAAGAGCACAACTTCCCAGCTGCTTTTCGCAAATGTGGGTTTTTGGTGGCAGAGGGCAGAAAAAAGTGACACGACTACATGCCCATCTCGGGCGTCGGGGGGGGGGGGCTCAATGGCATCAGGCTGACAGCGCAACAGAGTACAAAAAACTGTTAGGGCAAAATGATATGTGCTGTTGTAGGATAGTGTACTAGGGCACTCCTGGTATAGGTAGGTCCAGGATGTTGATGGGGGCAACAGTCTATGGCCACTGCTGAGATGGTCCCATAGTTACACCAACTTGTCTGTCCAGAGTGGAGTCTACATGTCGCATATAGGAGACATGCAGGGCACTCAGGCAAAGGATTGAATGTGCAGGGACTGAGGTGTAGTTTGTGTCAGCTCGCATTTCCTGGGCTGGGAGGGCTCAGGACATGGTCAGTCAGGGAAGAGTTGGGGGGGGGCAGCTGTCACCACCAAGAACGCAGCCTGCCAGCCATCCCTTAAAGTGGCCACCACTTTGGTGACAGGTTCAAACAGGTGAGCTATCAAATGGGTCTTTACCCCAAGCAGTTGTCCCTCTTAACAGTAGATAAGGTTGCACGCGTTTTTAACCCAAACCTATGCGTATCGTCTTTATTGTCTCTGGGTACTTTATTTCTTGTATCCATTTTCCGAGTGTGCATTTGCAATTTATTGTATCCGGCGCTCTTTGTGACCTCTCCCTTCTATTACCCATTGACTGCTCGGCCTTAGAGCCCTCTGCCTCTCTACATCAAGTTCCCAGCCTTGGAATCACCAAACCCAATTAGGATCTTAGCAATCCTGCAGAATCACCCCTAAGTGCTGATCATATTGAGGTGGAAAGAGTTGTTTTTCCACCACTAAATCCTGGATTTTTCATGCACTCCCCCCAGAGAATCAGAGGAGAGCTCGAGATTCCAGAAAGTCTGATAAAACACCAGAAAGAACAGCTGTTTTGCACCTGGGTATAGCAACCATGGCATCCCAAGAACAAGTAGCTGCCACCAACTTGCCAGTCTCTGCCTACGCACTGTGATGAATTTGAATGAGTCATCACTGATTTCCCTGCAGTGACCTCCTCCCATGTGGCTATGGGACAGCAGGTGCTACCTGATCCTAATCCAGGGGGCGGCTATATGAGGAAGGATCACATGGGGTGAGACAACCTCTGGGAGATGCCATGGCTTCATCGGGTGAGACATAGTATTCCCTAGTTCCTCTTGAAAATAACCCGCCCATATCTAATACCCTCATAGCCTATTGTTATATGCCAACTTTTTCTCAGATGAAGAATAGGAAGATCACCCTCTCCAATTCCATCTACCATTCATCCAAGAATCATTCACCATTTAAGACTACTGAAAATGATTATTCAAGTCTTACGAACCAATTCCAAAAGCCATACTTCATGTCCCAAAATGACCAAAGTACTGGGCCGAAGAAGAGGAATCGAGCAATGCAGAATGAGGAAAGCCACAAGCACAGTGAGCATTCTAGTGTTTTCTCAAACACCTGTGCCGGGCAAGTTTAAAAGTCAAGTGAAGCAGGACATCAATGTCTGCTGCTGGCGGGAGAGAGCTGCATTTCTCTGTGAGGTCGAGGAGAGCGAAGATTGGTTACCAGCGTGATGGAGTAAGGCGGCTCACCAGCAAAGAAGGAGAAGGCTACTACGTGAGATGGACACACTGCGGGGACGCTAGGAGCCAGTAAGGGACCCCCCAGCATTCACAGGTGACCAAGAGCTGCGCTTTACTTACCAGAGCTCCGAGTGAAGGAGACACTGCAAGTGGAAGCCGTGAGGCCCACAGAAACCATGCAGAACCAGTTGCAAGAAGGAAGCTGACAACAGCGCTTCTCTCGTTGACCACGGAAGGACACAGGAACACAAAAGAAAGCCAGTGAGTCTTCCCAGAGCCGTTGGGACCCCGGGGCGTGTCAGCGTTCATGCCGAAATGCAAGTGAATGAACAACAAACAAGTACGAGAGAGAGAGAGAAAGAATGAATGTAACATTAAAAGGGGAAATGAATTGCAAATAAAACCCTTACAAATAGATAGATGTAAATTGTACGAACATAGGAAAAATCGGGACCAGATAATATATCCAGAGAACATATTTTCAAGCAAAGTGTGTGTGCGACTATGGAAAAGGGCAGAAAGCGTGTGTGAATACAAGAAGCCCTGGCAGGAGAGTATGCCAGGCAACTGTCACAAGTGTATGAATATAAGAACCCTGGCAGGAGAGTATACCGGGCAACCGTCACAAGTGTATGAGTATAAGAAGCCCTGGCAGAAGAGTATACCAAGCAACCGTCACAAGTGTATGAGTAAAACAAAGGTGTCCCAGAAGGAATACCAGGACTAGGAAAGGATTGTATGAACCAAGTGTTCAAGAGAGATATATCTGCAAAGACAAGGCACGTTTGTACATCAGTATTGTTGTGGGCCAAGAAAGACACAAGGAACTGTTGAATGTGCAATTTCAGAGATATTGTTGTGGGCCAAGGAAGGCACAAGGAACTGTTCAATGTGAAGCATCAGATAACCAAGAGGAATCCAGGGGAAGGTAACCATCCTCCGGAGCAAGGATCTATATCTTTACAGAACATTTGTGTTGGAGACATGTATTCTTCCATTGTGAATACTTTTCGCAATCTTCAGAGGTTAAAGACATTTCATGTTTCACCTTAGAGTTTAGTTTTAGTGTGAGGGCCAAATAGAACTTTGGATACAAAAAAGGTTTTATTTTGGACATTCTGACACCGACATATTCTTAGTTTTGGTTCAAGTACGGAAGTTCTTCCTAGAGCAGGGTCAGAGAGGCATTTTCCCAACCCTTTTTATTTTCAATAAAAGTCTTTAACCAACAACATGGCTAACTTGTGTCAGAGTTTCTTTTCTGACTCTTCACAGCACTCAGTCAGGTGCTCTGTAATTAAGGAATCCTTTTGGTAACCCTGACTCACAGAGGCGTAGGGCTTCAGGGTCCGATCTAGACTTGCCACTGTGTCGCTACTCACATCTTAAGACTTTCACACTCCCAGTACATGTGATGCCTGCACTCCCAAAATACCTAACTAAACTCAGGGCCTGGCCTGGTCCCTCTGACTATGACATGGGCCAGCAGAATATGAGGTGCACAACACAGCAGGGCTCCAGACACAATCAAGGTTTCAGGTAAATCAATGCAAAACATCAACAAGCTCTCAAAGTCGATGTTAATCAGTGGTGCAGAATATGATGTGCACAGCACAGTAAGGATCCAAAGTTGAAACAGTGATTGCAGGTAAAACAGGCTCAAGGCCACAGCAGGGTTCTAGGCAATGCAGGTAAGTGCAGGTAAGTGAAACAGTACAGGAGCACAGACACAGCAAAGTACGTGAGCCGAAGGCCAAAGGGAAAAAAGGAGGTGGGTAAAAGGAAGAAGAAGCTCAGACTGCACGGGAGAGAGACTGAGAGTGAAGAACCGGAAGGCATGGAGGGCAGCAGGCTAGACGATAGACGTGATGGCAGATAGGAGAGAAGACAGGCAAGGGAAGATAACAGGAAAGTAAGGGAGTAGTAGGGACGAGTGTGGAGGAGGGGGAAACTGGCGAGCGGCACATGATGGCAAGAGAGTGAAAGAGGACGCAGGCCAGTCAGAGGGGGAGTCAGGAGGAGAGAACAGGATGAGCGTGGAGACGGGCATGGAGGAAGGGGAACCCGGCAAGCAACACACAATGGCAAGAGAGTGAAAGAGTGGGCATGACAGATGAGATGTGAGAAAGGAGGTGAGGGGAGAACAGGACAAGGCCCAGGGAACAAACAGCACCAGCCGAAAAAGAGAGGGGGTTGGAAGGGGGTTGGAAGGACAAAGAGGTGAGGGGAAAGGTGGGAGAGGGAAGAGCGAGAGAGTGAAGTGGCAAGGACAAAGTCAGGGGGGAGACATCAATAACAGGGGGGAATGAAAGGGCACAGAGAAAGTGGTAAGAAGGGGGAAGGAGTGGGAGAAAAGGAGAAGAAACATGGAATAAGGAGAGGAGTGCCTCATTACCGTGTAAAAGTGAGGAATACAGTTACAGCAAGGCCGGAGCCACAAGCAGATAAAGAAGTGTTGTGGTACGGAAACCGCTGGATCCAGGAAGCATACGGGCAGGTACCTCCTCACCGGCAGCACCCGAACAGGGCCAGACATGCGTTAGACCTTAAAAGGGGAGCCTTAGAGGAGGCGGCAATGGCCCAGCCTGCCGGCTAGTGATCCAATGGGCATTTTTAAGTGTTCTTCCAATCGGAGGGTCAAGCAAGCCACCACAGACATGGCCTCAATGGTAGAGTAATGCTGACTGCTTCAATCAGCAGAATGTATGGAGAATAATTGATGCAGGCCACGCAGAGGTGGCCATCTTCCAATGAAGATCATGCTCTGATGTTAAATTAGCATTTCAGTGGTATTTCTGCAGCAGCCTCCTCCTGTCGTGCAAAGAGCTGCAGGAGGAGACCGGTGCATCACTCCTGATATTCTGATGTTCCTATTTTTCTCGGCACTAAGAAAGCGGGTACTTCCGACCTGCACCCAACAACAGTTTTCACATTTGCCTTTGCCACTGTCCCACTAATGAACCTCACCCCCTTTTCGTGTACAGAGCCAAGCGAGGCCCACCAATCGTGGCAGACGGACAGTATACAAGACCACTAACATTACACTATATTACTATATACATGCATATCACTCAAAAGGCTGGGTTCATGAAAATATATGCAAGCTTTATGTATCCCAAGTATATACAATCCTGACACTAATGCACTTGTCAAGTACTATTCAATGAAATGGTGTAATAATAACACCTGAAGCTAAAGAAATCTGGCATTAAGCACCATATATGAACACAATATCACGCCCCCTCGATGTCCCTTTTCGATTTAAAAAACAAGTCACATAATATTCTCACCAGCCACTAGAGGTCGGCCTATGCAAAACATGTGAATCAGAGCGGATACAAGCATCAAGACAGTTACAGGTATGTTACAGGTATGTTACAGGTATGTAATTTGTGTCTTATTATCTTATTGTGTCTTATTATCTCTATCAACCCCACATAATAAACCAAAAGGTGACACTGAAGTAGTCCAAGAGATGTTTCCCTGATCTCTGAATTTAGCTAGCTAAGAGAAATATTGAACGCATTTTGATGTTTTGCTTACACAAGAACCACTCAATACATATCTGTTAATGATAGCATGACACCTTTCTCATAGGCATACAATGTGTTGACCCAGAACACTTTTTTTGCCCCCTGAATGTCCTTAGTATGGAGCGGGTCATTGAATACAAATTCTTAGGAATTTTGGTTGACCATTACTTAAAGTGGGAAGCCCAGATTAACCATCTGGAAACAGTGGTGAAACTGCAGACTGGTGGCATCAAGTTATTTGCCAAACTTTATGCTGATTTCTCTTGGAAGCTGTTCTGGGGGTATTTAAGGCTAAATTCATTGCCAAGTTGCTATGTGGTGCAGAAATATGGTCAAAACCCAAGGTGAAAAAATTGGATCAAATTACTGCCCACTGTTTAAGATCACTGCTCAATTTCCCTGAGAATCTGCCTATTGAATTCCTAAGGCATGAATGTCATGTTACTTCTATGGACTACCGCCTAAGGGGCAATAGAATCAGGTACCGTTGACGATTAGTCAATGCTAAAGAGCATTCCTTGCTCAAGTATCTGGCAGAGGAAGCGACCAAGATAAAGGGTCTTTCTCTGAGCGCAGTTCTTTACTACATCATGGCAGAAGCATCACTTTGGAGTAACAGATTGAAGTTCAATATTACTAGTATATCTGTAGGAAATTGAAAATAAAACTTGAGGGCAACATTTAACTGTGTTGACAGACAGCAGAACCTGGTGAATTTGCCCACGAAGAAATATGCACCAAGTTTTGTATTTGAGGATCTTTCCCCAGATGGGCTGCCAAGGTACCTGCTGGAGTGTGCAAATTCTTTGATTCGGCATGAATACATGCAAATCAAATTTAATTTGGTTAATACCTGGAAGGTGCTGGGTGCCATAGTGGGCATCCCAAGGGGTGATCGTGGTTGCAGATTCTGCAGTCATAACACAATAGAGTCTGCAAAACATGTTCTGGTCTCTTGTGATGCCTTCAATGAGTATAGGCGTAGGGCACTCCAGGCCGCGTGTGATCATGTAATAGTGCCTTCAGATGAAGGCGATCTCTGGGTTCCTTTCATGAAAGGGGAGGATGCTTCACTGATTTACCATCATACACGATTATGGACAAATATAAAAGCGCCATTGGAGGCCTTTGACTGACATTATTGATGATGTGGACACTGCTGTGAGGAAGTGGCCTTATGGATTGATGTTTGAAACCTTGTGGGGGAGGCATGACGGCACTTTCTCTGGTTTTATTTTATATATGATATTTGTTGTACTATGCTCGTTGTAAAGATTGTATTATCCTTTGATCTGTGATGTGCATCTCTGATGGCAGCCCCAATTCCATTAGATTCTCCACAATGAAATATTGAACAAATATTTATTTTATTTTATTTATTTTTTTACATTTGTTAGAGTGCCCACGACCTAAAGGTATCACGGCGCTAGTATCAGTTACAAAAACAACAATCAGTATCAAAGTTGAGGCATCATGTAGACAGTGCAATGGAAAGTAGGTGAGGCGGGGACATGTATGGGTATACGTTCATTACAGGATGTGTGTCGCTGTACAGTGCCTCAATCGTATTTGTTGAAGAGTCAGGTTTTTTGAGGTTTTCTGAAGATTAGATAGGAGGGTTCGTCTCTGATGAATGGAGGCAGTGAATTCCAGAGTATAGGGGCTGCTACCAGGAAGCTAGATCCTCCTGCTTTTTTTGTTGTTGAACCCTGGGGGGTGACTAGTGATAGGGAGGAAGAGGAGCATAGGTGGCGTATAGATGTTTTTCTGTGGATGCAGGTGTTAGGGTAGGCAGGGCTGTTTTGTGAATGCAACTGTGGGCAATTGTAAGGGTCTTGAATTCTATACATGCTTTGATTGGGAGCGAATAGGTGTCCCTTCTTGCCTGTGAGATGTGGTCTTTGCGCTTAAGAGCCCAGGCAGCTCAAAGAGCATTGTTTTGCAAGAGTTGGTTCTTAGCGGAGGTACCTGTGAATAGTACATTACAATAATCCAATGTACTGCCTATGATGGCTCTGGCTAGTGTTAGGCAATTGTCAGTTGACAAGAATTTTCAGCCAACGTTAATGAGCTTAGTAGCGCAAGCAGTGGAGGAGGCAAGGGAATTGATATGCTTGTGCATGTTAAGTTCCACATCTAGGTATACCCCAAGGGTTTTTATCTCGCTTGAAACCGGAATGGGGTTGCCATCAATGGTGAAGGAGGTGTATTCAGGGACAAGGGATTTCAGGCTGTGAGGGGAGCCAACAATGAGTATCTCAGTTCTGTTATCGTTGAGGCAAAGGTGATGGTTGGCCATCCAATTTTGTATGATGCTGTGATTTTGGTTAATGAAGCTGTATTCCTTGGAGTAGTTGCCTGTGAGTTTTCGGAGAATGTGGGTGTCATCAGCGAAATTTGTGTAGGGAATGCTGAGAAAGGTGATTGAAATAGTTGTTTTGTTGTTTTGTTGTCTTGGGAGGATAGCTCACGGGCAACGTGCTTGCCTTGGAAGCAAGACGACGCGGAGCAACAAAGGTTCAATCCCCGGGTCCATGCTTAGAAACCTCTGAGTATTAAGCGCATTATAAATAACCAATTATAAATATAATTATAAATGTTATAGAGTGTGGGGCAGATCAGAAGCCTTAGGGGGCGCCATAATGGATTGGGATGCAGTCAGTGGCCTTATCGCTTGGGAAGGATTTCATCCAACTGGTTGCTTCTGGAGTAAAGTGGAATTTAGTTTTGAGGTGCTCGCACAGGATATTGTGGTCAACGAGGTCAAATGCGGCTGAGAGGTCGAGGAGGAGGAGAAAGGCAAGGTTACCTGAGTCACGGATATAGTCAAGTAAGTTGTGGAGTTCAAGGTAGGATTGGATTTGTGTGTAGTGTGATGAATCCTGTGGAGTCATAACAAAAACCGTACCTAAAGTCTCGTCCCAGGTGGCCAGGGAATGGCAGACGCCTCCTGATCCTGACTCTAGAGGTGGAATTAGCCATAAGGCCATAAGGATCACCCGGGAGGAGAAGGACCGCAAGGCAACAGCAGGACTCAGTCAGATGAGATGCAGTATTTACTTTCTCTAAAGAAGGACATACTTGGAATTACCAGAATATGTAATGGCTTGCTGTCAGAGAGAGCTTTTATTTTCCAAAGCTGAAAAACATCATAACCATGTATGTATTGGGAATGCAAAAACTCCTCTTAAAACAACTGATATTCATAAAGATGAAAGCTCCTACGATACTCAGGGGAACATTAAAAATAAGTCTGTAAATATTATCAACTTAAACCTTGAAACCATAATTCAGAGGTAAAACTAAAATATTTACTAAATCCTTATAATACTCCTTTAAGGAACACAAATAAGGAAGGAAATAAATGTGATATTCAAATAATCAGTTGAAAAGCTGGTTTTTACATTGTGGACTCCAAGTCCCACAATTCCCAAAGTTCTGATTCGAAGAAGAGGGCAGCAGAGGTGCAGGACTGCTAGTTGCAGCATATCAGGGTTAATGACCCACACCTGAGGGAGGTTGGGAGGCATAAAAGACCCCCTCAGGTGCAGGCCATGGAGAAGAGTAGCAGCATCAGGTGGAGGAGCTGCAGTCTCTTCACGTTGCAGCAGAAGCAGAGTCTGGAGGAGAACAGAGACATTGGGACCACTGTTGTGTGGCAGATGGCGGTCCAGAGAGGGTCACTACCTCTAGAAACCCTAATTACATAGGTTGCACAGTGAAAATCGTTGAAGCTTTCTCCCTGGAGACCGGGATTGCAGAGGTTGTGTGGTAGGAACACAAACTGTGAAGGCTTTTGCCGAAGTGTGGTTGGCTCTGTTGGCAGAAGAGCACTGGGGAGCCTCTGGAGCAGAGAACACTCCGGTTTTGGGTGATGCAGACCGCAGGGGACCGAAGGAAGGTTTCTGGGCCACAGGAAGCAGAAGATCTAGAGGGAGCGGAGCAAGCGAACGCGCACGCCAGACCCAGTGAGTTGACTATTGTGTTGTGACCTCGGAGCACTCCATGAACACCTGCGGGCCAAGCCAAGGTGCCCTAAACTAAAACTTGAAGTGGAGAACGTAAAGGGGCAAAAGAAATCATATTTTGAATACCGAACTGATATAAATCCATTTGAAAACCAAACTGATGTGAACAGGAGGAGGTGGCAGATTATGACAAACAGAACTGGAAGGTTTGGTTGTATGGGTCAGAATAAAAGACAGTCACAAGAGAGGGCAACATTTAAATCAATCCAAACAACTGTTGCCAAAGCCAAAAGAGAAACATATCAAGAGAAAGTAGAAAGAACCAGCATTGTGAAAGCCAAGAAGAGGCAATTCAACAGTCTAATGTTTGTAAGATCTATTGCCCATATGTAAAGGTCGTAGGAGGAACTAACTTGAACCCACATTGTGTGAAGGCATCATGAAGAAAGACACATACAACAGATTCAAAGTTGAAACAGAAGTAGTTTATTAACTTAAATGTCAGGATACTTGAAGGCCTAACTGGCCCTATGCAAGGTGAGATATCTCTACCTAAAGAAACTAAGGAAGGTCTGGGTTAGTAACTTAACTTGTGTCTAAAACCTATACTTGCCCTCACAACTAAAGCTAAACAATGGGTAGGGATGTCAGCAATACAATAAATAGTGTTCCAAATAAAGTTCAGAGCTTTTTACCGCTCTTGGATCACTTTTCTGCTCCCTTTACCCATTTTCAAGACAGTTCCACAAAGTCTGGGAGTTCCCTTCCCCAAGAAGACCACACAGTTCCAAAAAAAGGTAGCCTCAAGGTCCCCTTCCTCAAGGCAGCGACAAAGTTCCACAAAGTCTCGTGGTTCCCTTCCCCATGAAGACAACACTATTCAAAAGGAATACCGGGGGTTCCCTTCCCCACGAAGACAACACAATTCCAAGAAGGGATCCCAGGGTTCTTTTCCCCAAGAAGACAATAAAGTATGAAAATGGCCTGAGGATTCTCTTCTCCTAAAGCCTCACCAAAACTTACAAGGTCTCTGGTTTTCCTTCCCCAAGAATTCAGCTTGCCTACTTGTACTCAGTCTCTCAATATTTAAAAACAAGTTCCAGCTTAACTTTACACTCCTTCTGGTTTCTTGAAGGTTCATACAGATTGCTTTCATCTGCTTCACTTCAGCAATCTCTTTTATACACTTGGCTTTGCTCTCTTTATGTTTCCTTGACTTTCACAGATAGGGTATCCCAATCTAGTTGCAGTTGTCGGGGTGGTCCACCCATCACAGGTTCAGTATTCAATAATCTTATCCTTTTGCTCACAGTTCATGTTATTGGTATTATTCATCACAACCCTCCACTTTGGGTTTATGGTTTCTTGCACATCATCCTTTGTTCATTCATTCACTTTTGCCATGTAATAGCCCCCAGGAGCATCCTGGTTCAAGTGTACCCTTCTGTTCACTCACCAGTCCCTGACGTCTCATACAGGTGGTTGCTTTCTCTTCCTCTGCTCCGCATACATGTTTCCATTGGATTGCGAGACCCGCTCAAACTTCGCTCCTCACTCTGTGAGATGCTGGCAGCTCTGCTCGCTTCTCGCGGACACTGGCGGTAGCTTGTAGCTATCGGATTTCTTCTGTTACCCGCAGCTACTGCTGCAGGCACCATCCAGTGTGGCTCCCACCACTACGGCCCGCTCACGGCCCGTACAGACCTTACTACAAAGTTTCATCAGGGTACTTTCCGGCGTCCTGGTTTCCCGACAGGACCCTACTCAGCTGCCTCCTCGTCCACAGGATTTGTTTTACTTCTGGTCCGCAACACTCTGCCCGGCTTCTCTCCTGCTGGCCTCTCTCTTTGACTTGTCGGCTCCACCTTTTTTACACCTGCAACCATTTAACAGGTTGCAGGTGTGAGTCCTCAGGCCCAATTGCCTGACCATAGTTTGTGGAGTACTCTGGACATGCCTGACCCTTAAAACAGTCTTGCAGGCATCGTCCTCATATCAGTACTAGAGTGGTGAAATTACATGTTGGTGCACACTACTCCTAGACGTCTCCTTCTCGTCCCAATACTGTAATGGTATGAATGAGGGGAAGTGAGTGACAACAGCCTATAAAGGCGGGGGGGTTGGTTCTTACAAGGAAAAGGGGGATGCCATGTCTCGCCTATTTTTAACCCTCTTCCTAGTGTTCCTAGATTGATGATGTCTTCTGGTGTTATCTTGGCCACAGGGAAAAGGGTAACAATATCCCAAAAAGACCGCTGGGATTGAGGGTTTGTCATGGAATGGAAATGGGTGAAGCCGCGTCCCACGCAAGGACATCCCCCTACCATTCCCCAAGTCTCCCCTACCCAGGTGATCCTCTCTCGCATCTCCACCCCTAGGGTTGAGATCCAAGAGCGATGGACCTTCCCTGGTCACCTGAACAGAGGATGATGGGGAGAAGAAAGTGAGGGTGCCCTCAGGTTCCTCACAACTGTCAAAGCCAAAAAAGTGAAAGAGTGGGAATGAATAATTGTCAGCAGTTGGTTGATGTGGCAGTGGGGAAACAAGAGTGTCAGAGAGGTTCTCCTTCTGTTAGAAGATATTCAGAAGGAGTGGAGCACAATCTGCCTCTTGTGTGGCAATCACAAGAGTGTAACAAACAGCACCAATGGGTATCTTGTCTTCCCAGAAGAAATAGTCAAATTCGATGTGGTGGAGCAAAAGACTTTGCTAACTGGTGGAAAGCAGACCGATACAGCTGAAGTACTTGTAGTAGTTAGTAGTTGCATCCGTCCTGGAATACACCAGGATAAAATAACTTTGTATTAGTAGTCCCGGCAGGTGAGTGGACCAGGTGGAAGTTAATGAAGTACTGTGGTGTGGTTGAAAATCATGAACCAGAAGTAGCTGAGTCAGTAAGATGTTTCGATGAACCGTTACAAAGTATCCTGACAAACTACTATTGTAGAAACAAGTGTTGTATGAGCTGCTGTAGCAACATCTAACATAGTTAAAGAAGTGTTCTGTGAACTGTCAAAGTATTCTTGGTATATGAAAATAAGTTACTTTGAGATCCTTTTGTCACCAGCGGAAGAAGGAAAAAACGTGTTGGACAATTTTGAACTGTTAGCTGAATTTCAGTTGGAACAAACCGAACTGTACTGGAACTTTTGTTGTCAAGTGGAACTTAAAATAACTGGAGATTAATTCAAGTTGGAACAAATAGAACTGTAGTGGAACTTTTGTTGTCGAAGGTATCTTAAAAGAACTGTATTGGAACTTTATTTTATGTGGAGGGATGCTTTCTCCAGAGGTGCTTAAAGCCCCCCTTCTGTCTGTGGATGAATTGGAGTTCATTTGTAAACCAGTTGTTGTGGCATCATGGCTTGTTGCGGTTTGAGGTTTTGTAGGGGGTAAGCAAGTTTAGTGCTTGTAACAAGGCGGTGTTGTAGGTCTCGACGTGTGATCGCGGGGTCAGTCCAGTTGATTGGCAAGGTGTGCAGGCTAGGGATAGTGGGAGCTAACACTGCATTTGAGAGTTTCTGCTTATTGCGTGCTGTGATGGTAACGGTGGTCGCGGTCTGGGTGGAGGATGTATATCTTAGTGAGATACTGAATTCGATCACCAAGTGGTCTGACCAAGGTATAGGAATGGTGGCTGTGACAGACAGGAAGGTTGGTGTTTAGATCTCCGATCCAATTGAGGGGCCGACCTCGAACGTGAGTTTGAGAGTTCACCATTTGGCAGAGGATTATTTTAGCAAAGGTAGCGTTGAGGAGTTTGTATCATTGCATGGTGGGCGAGGTGAGCTCTCTGATTAGCAGGTTGGATTTGAAAATAAGAGCAACTCGTCACCTGTTTTGTCAGGTCTGTCCTTTCTTAGGATGGAATAACTGTGATAGAGGGCTCGAGATAGGGTGACTCCGGCTGCATTATGTAGCCAGATTTCAGTGACCACTATTATGTCTGTGTGGTTGTCTTCAAGGATGTCATGAATGCCGATAGCATGTACGCACAATGAGCGTGCATTGATCAGAGCACAAAGAAGGCTGTTGTTAAATGTGGGTACTGAAGGGGGTGGGTTTCAGTGGGTAGATTGGAATGAGTGGCGGACACTGAATGTAAGATGAGATGGGTGGAGGTCTGGTGCGAGAAGGTAGCCTAGCGTTCATGAGAGAGCATAAAATGGGGATATGGCCAGAGGGTTGTGAGGTTATTGTGGGGTTGATGCGGGAGGGCAGGTTAGATAGTCTTGGCTGGTCAAGGCAGGACTTAGTTAGTGTGGAAGTGGGGCTGGACAAGTGTAGTTGCCACGGTGGGTAGTGGTCAGTGGCGGCAAGAACAGGGTAGGTTTAGGTAGGGCAGGGTGTTTGGGTGGAAAACCAAGAGTTTCCTGTGGGATGAAAGATGGTAGAAAGTGAGTAGGAGGTAGTGATAAATGTGGCCGTAGGTGTTTCAGTGGTAGCAGGTTGTTTGCGTGCCATGAAGGGACTAAGAGCTGGTGTGGGACGTGGTGGGTGGGCGCCTTCCATGCCCTAACAGGCCAGGACAGGCTAGGGCCTTTCAATGGGGAAATTTGGTGGGGGCCGGCTGTGGCTGCTGGTGTTTTCCGTCATCCTTGTATTGTGGAGGGGCAGGCCAATCAGTCTTCACGGGAGGCCGAGCCGCTCCGAACGCTGGAGTTCTGCTAGGGGATTCCTCCTGTTCTCCTGCGGAGCCAGGATAGCGGCCATCTTTAAATGGAGCACGAGCTCCACAGCTTCTCTGTTGTGCTCCAGGTTTCTGCTTCTCTGTAACTTTATCTTTATTGGTTCTAATGCTAGATCGTTTTTAAACCCAAATCACGTGATTCAGAGTTGCCAACAGGCCCAGCTCATCGGGACCATCAATATCCAGTTGAGGCTTTTTAACCAATGTCACTTTACATAGTGGAACTTGTAGGTCCATGAGTTTAATGGTAAAAACAACTTCAAGCCCAAACAGACAAAGTGATGTTGGCTACAAAACCAAGGGGATAAATGTGACCCTAAAGACATGGGGCCTCATTACGACCCAGGCGGTAAGGGGTTTACGGCAGCGTAAACAGCGCCAACCCTTACCGCCTGAGTACGAGGTCCCTTAGCGCCATGGCGGATTTAACACCTGCTTTCAGCAGGTGTTAAAATCCATGGCGCTAAGGGACCATGGAGTTAATTACGCCACCGTAATTTACGGTGGCGTAATTAACGCCTTCCCCACTCCCATTATGCCCTATGGGGCAAAAATGGGAATGAGGAAGGGTAAATGGGGATTGGGGACTTACCGCCCCGCCAAGGTCGGAATGGGGCGGTAAGTCCGCCAACCACCATGGCGTAAACGTAGTTTACGCCATGGTGGTAAAGTCACGGCCCAGGCGGTAACTTACCGCCTGGGTCGTAATGAGGCCCATGGAGTCAGTTGCCAGATCTGATTTAGGAAATTAAAGAGAATAATGCAGAGTGATCTCGATACTTGCTATAAAGGGCTCGAGTTGCAAGTGTGTATTTGGAGAGGTTACACACAGAGAGTCTATTACCATTGAATTAGGTGAGGGGCAGAAAATGTACACAATTAACTCCCCACATAAATCCATGCCACAACTTCTCAATACTGTCTCAGATGTGATAAGTGGGGAGCAGAGTATGTCAAAGACAAAACCAGAGCCCTCAAGTTGTCTGTCCCGTTCCATGACTAGGCTAGCTCATCCAGTCCTGGTTTTATTATTGCATTCTGGTTAGTTTATTTTACTAACACAAGATAAATAGCGAGTATTATATAGCATCGTGCATTATTTAAAACAGGTATAATTATATGACATAGCAAACATTTAAAACTGGTGTAAATTCTACTGGTGTTTGATTTATGAGTGGCGTTTTTCATTGTGTGGTAGTGGCACTCTGTGTGGGCACGGATCAAGCGATGTGCCTATATGTGTTTATCGTAAACCCAGCGTTTCTATCGGGCGCCCTCATTTCTGATGGGAGCATACCTCATATGCTGCATACTAGTACTCGTGGGTACTGTGGCAGAAAGTTTATTAGCTCATATAGTCATTCCACTTCAGAACTGACTGACTGTATCTATATGGGATCTATACAGTGTGAGCCTAGCTCTGCAGGAATGAGCGCTGTGCAAAGGGGGCACACCCAGGGAGTCGCAAGTATTGTGCAGGGCTAGCAGAGCCGCTGCAATGGGTAGGTGGGGCGGATGGGTACTCTGGAAGATCCCAAGACCCATTAAAACGTGTGTGGGGCATGTGCGCCGTCTTACACCATACCACTTTGAAGGTTAACCAGCCACTACTGATGCTTAACGTGTTTTTTACACCTTACAGCCTATCATGAAGACACCTTAAAGCCTTGGTGTCAAGAGGTCCCTCAAGAAGGGTATAGTCCTTCCCTGAAGAGGATCTACCTGAGAACTTTACTTCATTGAAGAGGTTGGAGTTCTGGGAGACTTGAATGTTATGGGTGAGAAAAACCTACTAGAGTGTTTGTGAGGGAATTACACCATTACTGCGCCCCCATCACTGCGACCTCCGAAAATGTCGACTTTCTTTTATTCCGTCCCACTTTACACCACATATATATGTGGGGTGGTGTAATGGTATAGAATGCAAGTAGGTGGGTTGCGGGGGACTCCCCCGCATATATATGTGGTGTAAAGGGGGTCAAAATAAAAACACGTCCGCAATTTCGGGGTCGCAGTGATGGGGGTTGCAGTAATCGTATAGATCAACAATTTGTGAGGTACTGGGTGTGAACGCTGTGTGTGTGTTTGTGTGTGTTATTATGTACAGTTTATTGAAATACTAGTGTAGAGGCCAGTGTACATGGACCAACGTGCAGGTTTTCATGGACACAGGAGGACCACTATATATCCTAAGGCAACAGCTCCCTCTAGCTGTGACAACAGGCGAAGCTATTGCATCAGACAAACATACAAAGTCAAACATGCCTCTAGACTTTTATTATACTGTTAGATGTGAAATGGGGAATGTGTGTTTCTGGGTTAAAAAAAATGACATTGGTTTCTTACATTGCGCTTCATGCTGGACCTGCCTCTAAGCACAGTACTGGGACTGGGTAGCGACCCTGTGCTGCTCATTGTAGTGTTGTTTACAAGACCGGAGTGTTGCCCTTGAGCTATCCTTCCCTGTTCCATGCAGATTTTAGTTGTGAGTATATGGGGGCTCTGGACAATGTAAATCTAGGGTGTTCAGATATGGAGCGTGCCATTCTAGAGTATGTGCTGGAAGCTGTGGTTCTGGAGGTGTGCATTTCTGGTCCATGAGACTGACATTTGTATGGTTCTGGATTATGTGGCCTGTTGTGTGTGCCCTTTTGAATGTACCTTTCTGTGAGTGTGTCGGTTCTGGGTTGTGTGAATGTTTTGAAACGTGTAAGGTTCTGGAATACATGGCTCTGGGATGTGTGGTATTTGTCTGTCTCATTCTAAGGTGTGCACTACTGGGTTTTGTCATCGCCGAATGTGAAGTTCCATGGTGTGTGATTCTGTAGTGTTTAGTTCTAGACTCCACAGTTGTGTATATTATTTCTGTATCCTGTGCTGGAAGGTGGGGGTAGGAGAGGGACCCTCACTGACTCATTTCTAAAGCAAATTCACGAGACGTTACCAAGGCAACGAGTAAGAGAAGAGAGACAGCAAGGGGGAGGATAGACAGCATGAGAGAGTAGGGAGGAGAAAGATCAGGACTACAGTAGAGGCAGCAATATGGAGTGGCAGAAAGAAAGACAACGAGGCAAAGAGAGAAGAGGCTGCAAAAGAGGGAAGGAATGGGAGCCAAGTGGAGAGAGGAGTGGGCAAGAGAAGCAGTTGGCTGAGAGACAACAACAGACGACTGTGTGGCAGCAGAAAGGAGTGAAGACAGCGGAGGGAAAACAAGAGAGACGTGATGGCCGCGAGTCATCAAGACAGAGATTGGATGTAGCCAGGAGAGACAGGGAAATAGGGATCCAGAAGTGAGCGTGTGAGATGGCAGCAATGCAAGGGGAGGTACACAGAAACCAAAAGAGCAAGAAGAGCTAGAGGCAAAAGAGAAGGGAAGAGAGGCAGCAAAAGAGGAAAACTAGTGGTAACGGGAAGAGAGAGGGGGGCAGTAAGCAAGAGGAAGGGGCTAGGGAGCCGATAGTAGGCCTCAGTACACGGGAAGGGGCGAGTTAGTAACATTGGGCAGGCGTGAGAGAGGAAGCGAAGGGTGGTAGGAGAGAAAAGCAAAGAAAGCAATTGGGAAAGGAGTGAAAGAGTTTGTAATCAAGTGTAGCCTACAAACATCAAATCGATTCCCACTGTGAGGGAGGGAGTATGCCAAAATTGCACTCCGCCTGAGGGGCCAATTGCCATGCCTGCTTGCACCAGCCTCACACGAGAATCCTTACTTCGACCTTGGATAGGGCCACTCAGCCATTTTCCACGTTCCGCTCGTGACTACGTTGCAAATATCATTTGGCCCTTGGTTCCCTTTGCATTTAGAAAGCGCTCTAACCAGCCATTTCTACAGATGAAAAGAAATTGAGTTATGTCCTCTTTCAAAGCATTTTGATCTTACCCCTCTGGAAATTAAACATAATTACAACGGACCAACCAATGACGCATTCAAGTTAAACTCCACCCATCTCAAGGCACACACAAGCGGTTCAGATCAGATAACAAAAAAAGTACCAACGCATATATGAGCAAATGACGCAGGACACATAGAGTTGTTTTGTATAGTTACTAATATATGTACTATTTTAAAAGTGCACTGACCCGGATGTTACAACCGCCGACAGTGTTCAAAGACGTGAGTCTTTGGAAGGCTGCAAAAGCGCGTGTGTCTGCTGCTACTACTGTAGTGAAAAGATGTCCTCCTCTGCCAGGGCCAGGCTTCTCAAAGGACAGCTAAGTCGACTGGTGTACTTTTTTCTTGTGACTAACAGAGCTACTTGGCACAGTTGCTTGTCTTGTGGCTTAGCTAGGCACTTACCATTTCTGAACTCTAGTTATTTCTTTCTCTTGAACTACAACTTCCTGCAAGCGCATCGTTGTCGGCGCGCTAGCGCGGGTACTTTTGGCCGGTCTGCGCCCTATAAAGCAGCCTTCAGGTCCTTGACTCAGACCACCATTTCTGTATGACTGAGTGCATGCTGCATGTTATCTGAGTGAACTGGAAAGGTATGTCACATTGTATTTAGATCCAGGACAAAACGTTATTATCATGATTTAGAAAATCGAACTAGTGACCTTGTGTGTGTAAGAGCGTTTAATTCTGTACAAACTTTAGGTGACAGCGGTCTGTAATGCGCTCAGCTAATTTTGCAGAACCTTTCTCTGTGTATTTTGTAAAGTGTCACCTAGGTTTGCCTTTCCTCCTTTGCCCTGAAATCACTGGGTCCTGAGACCATTGTGACTTGCAATCTTGCTTTCTTTGCCAGTCACGTGGTTCACATTTGTAGTTCACTTGAACTACAATTTCCTGCATGCGCAGGTGTCTTAACTACGTTGTCGGCACGTTTGAGCCGGCGCGTTTGGCCTCTGCACTGGTCGGGCGTCTAGACACGGGTGTGCGGCTGAGTTTTGAGCTCCTGATCGAAAGGGGTAAGCCCACTCCATTGTGCTTCTCTACATCAAGCTAACCTTGCTACGGGGCTACACCCGTACATGGTGTTGCTCCTGGTGGCGCAAAAACTACAGAGGGAGGCCCTGATTCGGAGCTTCCAATCTGAGTATCAAATAATCAACACAGCCCCTCCACCGAGATGTCCAAATGTAACTGACATTACAGAGGGAAGATCATCTCAAACTTTAGCCTCAGACGTTGCTAAGGAAAGACATCAGCCTTAGATTTCTACCTCCCTGATTAATGATACTACCAATGCTGAAATAAAGCCTTACCTCGGAAGAAATTCTTCAGCCTCAATCAGACTGAATAATAATGATAATACCGACAACATAACAACCCATGCCCCCTCCCAGCAGGCGCACATAGAACTAGCTAACACTAACTCCCCTCCAAGTCCTCCGGAATTAAATGAAAGCCGCGCATGGATTACGTTCAAAGACTTGAAGGTATCTCTCACCCGCTCAATGACAAAGCATGCTTTAGAAATACACAACTACATCACTGTCAACAGTACAAATATCATGTTCATCACTGAGACTTGGTTGCAAGAAGGAAATGGCCCAAGTATCGACTTGGCTACTCCCCCGAAATACAACATCTTATATAAAAACCGTCTAAAGGGCCGGGGGGTGGGGAGGGGTGGCAATCATAAGTAGAAAAGAGCTCAGACTTTTTGAATCCAGCTTTGAATATACAGGATGTGAAATCCTTAACGTAAAAATGGCCCCCAGCAATAATACCTGTGTCCATTTTATACTAATTTACTGACCCCCCCCTTGCTGACATGCCATCATTTAATGAGGATGTTATCGTCCTCCTGACCTCCTTGAATCGACCTAATACTTCCACTATCTTTTTAGGTGATCTAAATCGGTGGAAAGGAGATGTAAAGTGTAAGGATGCCATTGAGTTGGAACAACAGCTTGCCAAGACGGGCATCTTGATTCAAAACCAAGAACCCACGCACGTAAAATGACAAATTCTAGACTCTGTTACAATACCAAATATCAATATAAGTCAAATTGAAACTAAAGCATGCATCTGGTCAGACCACACTATTTTGGTTTGTACCTCAAGTCTACCAGAAACCACTTG
Organism: Ambystoma mexicanum; assembly: GCF_040938575.1. Lineage (NCBI taxonomy): Eukaryota > Metazoa > Chordata > Amphibia > Caudata > Ambystomatidae > Ambystoma > Ambystoma mexicanum. The sequence continues at coordinate 188,979,693 of NC_090932.1, forward strand.
ACCTATTTGTGTTCCACCTAAAAAAGTCTTAAGTAGAAACTTCAATAAACTTAACACCACAAACTTAGAAATCTGCCTTACCTCATGATCTCCTCATCTGATCTGGACCACCCATGCAAATTGGCAGAAACTTACAAGCACTATTGGATACAAATGCTCCTCTCAGATCTCTGTTGGTACGGGATCGCCCAAATCAACATAACCGGTTTGCTTCAGAATTAAGCTCCCTAAAGAAAGACAAGAGAAGCGCTGAATAAGCCTGGGCCAAAAATACAGCAGCAGAAAATAGGAAGAGAGGGAAATGTCTAGAAAAAACCTACAAAACCAGAATTCTAGATACAAAAAAACACATTTGTGATAAGCAGATAAAAAAGGCAATTGCACCAGGAAATTGTTCGAAATATATAGGAAATGGAAACCCCTATCTCATCCTTTTGCCCCTGACACAATAGACTGCGAAAATGTACAAAAAACTTTTAAGCACACGAAACAAGATCCAAGAATCACGAAACAAGATCCAACACTGGCAGAACAGTTTAGTAAAATCTCCTGAACATAATCCAGAGAACAACAAAATATTTGGAAAGGCACTCCCAGGGTTTTCTTTTAAAGCCATCACTATTGAAGTAATTGAGAAAATCTTATCCAACTTGAGGCCCACTTCTTTTCCAGGAGGCATAATATCAACTAAGATCATACTTACCAACAGAAAAATCTTCACTCCATTTTTTACAAGATTTGTCAATTCCTCCTTTGCACATAGAAATGTACCAACAGTCATTAAGGAAGTGGCAGTAACTCCTCTTGTAAAGAAACCCGGACTAAAACCCCAATGATCCAGCTAATTTAAGACCAATTAGAAATTCACCTTTTCTATTGAAAATCCTAGATGAAGTGGCAGCTCGACAATTACAAACTCATTTTGAGTCATCATCTATCTTCCACTCAAAACAGTCAGGCTTTAGGAGTTATCATGGGACAGAAAGTGCCCTTTTAACTTACAAACACAAATGTTAGAAAGGGTGGACGAAAGTAAAACTGGGCTGTTGATTCTTTTGGATCTCTCTTTCGATTTACTACACCACTCTCACCTGCTCAAAACATTAGCAACTACCGGGAACTGCTCTAACGATGTCATTGAATTGATGAACTCCTTCTTGAGCGAGAGATGCTCCAAGATTTGTTGGGGAAATGCCTGGTCTAAATCAGCACCAATCAAATATGTAGTCCCCCAAGGTGCATGCTCGCCAGCTCTTTTCAACGTATATGTAAAACTTCTATGTGAACAATTGCAAAGAAAGGGCCTACATTTTACCAACTATGCCGATGATTTCCAACTAATAATGGACCTTTGTGGAGACTATACTACAGACTTGGCTAATCTTAACTCTCTCTACGCATCGATTTGGGAATGTGTGGTTAAAAATTGGATGCGCCTTAATGGCTCAAAAACCGAGCTGATGATTTTTGGCGCAAAACAAGCAAGGGACAAACCTAGCCAGGCCTACTCAGGTTTTGAAGTAGATAACTGCCTTATTCCGATGGTGGAAAATGTTAAGACACTCGGCACAGGGCTGAAAGCATAGCTTAACTGTGAGGCACATGTCAATAATATTGTTATAAACTCTCATTACCACCTTACAGTGCTGCACCAAATAAATCCTCTGGGCTCACGCAAGAATTGCGAAATTTAAGTCAGAGCCATCATCATGCCTCCCCTGGACTATTGAAATGCTCTTCTCAGTGGTGCCAGTAAGGAGAATGTGCATAAACTCCAGATTATCCAAAACAATGCTGTTGGAGTCATATGCAATGTCTCCAGAAAAGGACATGTTACCAGCCACTGAAGGGACCTTCGCTTGGTACCTGTAGAAAAGAGGACCCAATTTAAAATCGTCTCTCTGATCCATAAATGTCTATATGTCAATGCCCCTGAATACTTAAAACAATCTCTGACATAACATGCACCCAGTAGAACATTGCGTTCTAGTACAGCGCACCTGATTGCAGTCCCCTGTGTGAAGAGAATGAGAGGAAATTACAAATCATTCCCTGTCAGAGTTGCTAAGGCATGGAATGCTCTCCCTGAGAGTCTCCGTAAGGAAGAGAAACTCACAGTATTTAGGTAAAAGTTGAACACTTTATTGTTTGACTAATTCCCTCTTTAGCGCCTGACTCTCCGTTGTCCTGTCTTCATGAACGTCCTTGTTTGAATGTGCGTCCTGATGCCTGCGGGCTATGGCACATAAGAAATGAATAAATAAATACATTTATGATGGGGAAGTAAACGACACATCACCTCTCTGGCCTGGGCATTTTGTTACTCCATAGTGGGATAGGATGTTGAGCTGACAGATCGGTGTCTTTGCATATAGTAACAGGATCGTCTGCTAGAGGTGACACGAGTGGTTGGCTAATATGAAAGGGAATCCTAAAGTGCTCAATAAGCAAAACCCTTCAACGCTTACCTCTTCTTGATGCTAGCCTGTCTTGTCTAACATTTGCTTAATTCCTTCTGGTCTCTCCCTCTTGCTTGCTTAGGATCCACTTGTGTGAAGCAATAAACACACTCTAAAGGGTTTGTGAGTATGGAAACTAGCCAGGAACAACCATTTGTCCTCCCTCTGTCTGAACCCACGGTCAACATAAATCTGCCTAGAAACACACTGACCTTCAATGCAGGTGCCCCGCCCAACCTCATTTTCAAAAGAACCAACAAGAATGACCGTTCATTGGATAATCCCAATGCAAGACCCCAAACAGTGTATAGACTCCAATAGAATGGTCCTAATGACTGTAAGAGCTTTTGGCGAGTTACCGCAGCAACACAGAAGAGTCAAACTCTATTGAAAGATACACTCCAGTACATCCATGTCCTGTAATACTTCAGGACTTGAACAAAGAGATAGAAACAGACCCTAAGAATTTGAGGGCACAAAGAAGGAGACTAACGGATTGGAAAACATCCTCGCCGACCAATAGATGGGTCAAAATCTATTGATATGATATGATATATGATATGATTTGGTATTTATAACGCGCCTTTACACAAGTGTTTCTAGGCACCATAAGACAAAGGAGGGGAGACAGAGGGATGACAAGACAAACGATCTTACTAGGCCTTGTGACATTCAGATTGTGCAAGTGCAACGAGAAAGTGCAGGGTAGATGATGAGGGGAGAAGTGTAGGGTAGGGGTAAGGGGAATGTGCAGTCAGGGCAGCAGGGCTCGGAGTAAATGCGAGGACGGCAGAGGACTACACAAGTGTAGTCCCAGACTGGAAGTACTGGGTAGGCCAGAAGACAATGCAGGGTGACTGGCCAAAGAGGGGGAGGGAAGTGGCACCCTGTGTGAATCTGAGGGCAACCACGCCACCAGTCAGGCGGAGCAGACAGGTAGATTAGCAGAAGAGAGAGAAGGAAGAAGAGAAGGGGAAGGTCTTGAGCAGCTTCTAGAACTTCAGGTGATCCGGCTCAAGTCTGAGAGGGGCAGGGAGGCTGTTCCAGATGGAGGCACCTTCAGAGGAGAGAGATCTACCACCCACTCTCTGTTTAGAGAAGCATCTGACCCGCAGAGAGTTTGAGGGAGCTGAGCAGAGGGCTCTAGAAGGATGGTTTTTAGGAATAGAGTGTTGGATATAGAGAGGACCACGGCCCCAGGGAGCCTTGTGGATGATGCAGAGGGTCTTGAACTTGATACTTGCAGCCGCCGGCAGCCAGTGGAGAGATTTCAGAGCTAGAGAAATGCGGTCCCTGGGCTTGAGGCTAAGTCTTGCAGTCCTGTTCTGGATTAGTTGAAGAAGGCAAAGGGTAGAGTTAGGAAGATTGGGAAAGAGGCTGTTGCGGTAGTCCAACATGGAAAGAACCAGATCTCTGGAGACAGTGAGCTTGTGGGGGAAGGTGAGAAAAGGTAGGATATCTCTGAGGAGGTGCAGCTGGAAGTGGGCCTTCTTGGCAAGATCCGTGATGTATGGAGAGAAGGAGAGAGTGGAGTCGAAGATGACACCAAGGTTTTTTGGCTCACAGGAGGGTGAGGGAAGGGGGCACAAGGAGGGCGGCCAGAGGGATTGAGGAAAGACGTAAGCAGGGGCCCCAATGAGAAGGATCCCTGTCTTACTGACTTTAAGGCAGATGTTGTTAGAGGCGCACCATCCCTGAATAGCAGATAGACAGTCAGGAATGAGTGAGAGGAGAGAGGACGCTCAGGGTTGTCTGAAAGAGAGCTTTGTGTCATCCACATAACACTAAAAGTTAGCTGAGAAATTAGAGATCAGGTGGGCCATGGGGGGCGGATAGACATTGAAGAGCTAGGGTGAGAGGATAGAACCTTGGGGTACACCACCTGTGGAAAGAGATGTGGCAGAGAGAAAGGACCCAAGTTGGCCCTGGGAAGGTCAGTCCAAGAGGAAAGAAGTCAGCCAGGACAGAGCCTGACCAGTGATGCCAAGGTTCACACTGAGACAGTTGATGAGAGTGGCCTGATTGACCATGTCAAAGACAGAGGAGAGGTCAAGGAGGATGAGGACAGAGTGAGAGCTGGAATTAAGGTTGGATAGCAGATCTTCACAGGATTTCAGGAGAGAGGTTTCTGTGCCTCTGGCCGAACCCAAGCCAGACTGATGGTCATGGAGATAACCAGCAGATTCAGTAAGGATATTTAACTGAGAGATGGAAAGTTTCTCCAGGAGTTTACCCAAGAAAGGAGTGATAGAGATAGGGGGATAGTTGGCCAGGCAGGAACAATCAGCAGAAGGTTTTTTCAGGAGGGGGTGCACAAGGGAGTGCTTGAGAAGAGAGGGGAAAGGTCAAGTAGCAAAGGAATGATTTTCAGAAATCGGCCAAGGATGGAGCAAAGAAAACAATGTTGTCCTTAATGGTTCTGGATGAGCACCTGTTTGGATGAAACTTTCATAGACTGGACTTGTCTAGAAACATCATCAGGTGTTATGGGAGGGAGAGAAAGAGAGACGAGGGAAAGATGGCCAGAGTGAGCCAAAGAGGGAGAGAGATGAGGAGTGGAGGATAGCGTGGACAGGATGTCCTGAGTTTTAGTGTTGAAATGTGAAGCCGGGAACGTACAGAGGGCCTGGGAAGGAATAGGAGAGGTATATTTCAGTCAGTTTGGCCAGCTCCTTGCAAATTTTAAAAAGTTCAGCCATGCTGTTAGAGGCCACGGACGGATATGCTGGCTTGAATGTGAACCCTCTTCTTGGAGAAGATGGAGAATCTGTATTGCCTTTGGAGCAGGCGGCAGGCCAATTTGTCAGAGGATGTGCCCAAAGCCCTCCACTTCCACTCGGTAGCTAAGCACTTGCATTTCAGAGCGGCCAGATTGGAGTTATACCGAGAATTGCACTTGGAGGCACTGATCCACATGACAGGGGCAAGGCTATTGAGAGCATTGTAGATAGAGAGATGAAGGTTGTAGACGGCTGTGTCAGAGTGGGAGTCAGCCGCAGGGGTAGACGGAGAGAATGAAGGGGCAAAAGCAGCTACTGACACCCGCTTCATAGGTCGAATGACCACGAAGGAAGGTAGCAGTGCTGGGATAGGTTTTGTCAGGTGAACAGATAGCTACAGGTGAGAGGAGAGCAGCAAGTGGTCAGTCCAAGAGAGTGGAGTAGTGAGAGGGTTAGAGAGGGCGATGTCTGTGGAGATGACAACATCCACGGTGTGTCCCGCTGAGTGTGTCGGACCAGAGGGAAGAACAGAGAGGGAGAGAGAGTCGCAAAGGTTGCGAAAGGCCCAGAGTGGTCAGAGGAGTCCACGAGGAAGAGAAGCTTAGAGGTAGAGGCAAGGAGAGAGGAGGAGAGATCAGCCCATTCAGAGAGGAAGAGGGCGACCTAACCAGGTGGATTGTAGATGGTGGTCACATTCAGAGAGAAGCAAGGAGAGATAGAGAATCTGCAGACCCGGCATTCAAGGGAGGAGTAGGTTTGGGTGGGAATGATAGAGGCAGGGACCCAGTCAGGAAAGATCAGGGCCACTCCACCTCTGGGCTGATTGGTCCTGGGCTTTGAGAGAATCTTGTGGCCCTCAGGGAGGAGACTCTCAAAACTCATGGTATAGCTGGCCATGAACCAAATCTCAGTGAGAGTGAGAACATCCAGATCAAGGTCTTCCAGGCACAGGCAGATGTCAGAGGAGTGCTTGACAGCAGAGCAAGCATTGAGAGTAGCTACGTGGACCAGGTGGCCATTTTTGAAATACTTCCAGGGTGGGGTACAGGAGAGAGGTACACCCACTGGAACAGGCAGAGGGGCCCAAGAGAGGGCAGAGATAGAACTAGGGGGCAGATGGCACAGAGAGGAGGAAGAGGATGGCGCCAGAGAGGAGGCAGCAGAGGAGGAGGTGAGTGGCAGATGAGCTGGAATGGTAGATGAGGGAGGTGGCAGAGGGGCCAGAGAGGTGGTAGAGGTAGCACTAGGTGGGAAAGGGCCCAGAGAGGAGGCAGAGTGGAGAGCCACAGAGGAGGCAGTGAAGGTGGAAGGATGTTGCAGAGGAGCCAGAGATGTAGAGGAGGAAGGCGGCTGAGGGACCAGATAGGTGGTAGATAGTGTAGCAGGAGAAGGGAGGAAGTTGATAAGACGTAGGAGATGACGGAGGAGGTTGGGTTGAGTGTTGAGTGCTCTGGACCAAGACGGCCCCATTTACATAGACATTAATGATAGTTTTCTAGGACAGGAAGGAGGCCAAGAGGACCTTCCATCTGGGAGATGAAGAGAAAGGAGAGAGAACAGCGACCAAATGTAGGGTCCATAGGTCGGGAGAGGGAACGACAAAGAGGATGTCGGTGAGAGTCTGTCTGCAGTAGGCACTGACATGGGTATCAGCGATGGGAAGGCCTGGATTGGGACCAGCATGTCTTTCTTGAACCTCTTCCTTCCAGACGTCGTGAGAGGGATAGGATAGGTGATAGAAAAGCATTTAGGGAAGATGGGTGGGACTGAGAGCACCATAGAGGGGTGCAGGAAGAAAGGAGAGGGAAAAGTGAGAAGGAGACGAGAGAGGAGAGGAAGCACATTACAGAATTACACCACACAAAATGCACTGGGTGGGGACATTGCAGAGGGGTGCGTGGGGGGCGACACAGAGGGAGGTACGGTCAGGAATGGACTGAGAAGGACAAGCACGAAGACACAACAGTGGGGGCCGAGCATGCAAGGGAAAGGGCAGAGGAGGCAGACAGGTAGCATACAACCAACAATTACCAACAGTAAACACAGAGGGGGAACCTAGAGAGGGGGAAAAAGACCTATGGAGCACAACAGAAGCAGAATGTAAAGTACAACCAACAATTACCAACAGTAACACAGAGGGAGGAATCTATTGAGGGAAAAAGGCCTAGAGGTCTCAATAGAAGCAAAGTGAATGTAACAGCACATGAACAACACATCTAGAGGGGGGAAAAGCGCAAAGAAACAGCAGGGAGCACAAAGTGAGGCAACTGTGAGAGAGGAAGCCTTATAGGTGCATGTAGACAGTGTACATTGAGCCAAGTGTTTAAGTGGAAGTATGAACCAAGGTAGAGCAGTTTAGTACAGAGCAGTAATGGCTGCTCCCCCTGCTCACACCTTTCTTACCGTACAGTCGCTGATAGTTGACGGCTGCGCAGTATACTCGCACTCTGGGCACCCCTTTGTCGCCAAACACCTGAGTCGCACAACACAGAGCCTTTCGCCTTAACCGGCTTTGCTGCAGAGGGTCTTTAAGCATCTGAGGTGTGGAACGTAGTGCAATGTGCTATGTATCAAATGGCCATCATCTCCTGCGCGCACCTTTTAAAGGAAAAACACCAGGTGCCACAAAGAGATGCATACTGTAAATCCTCAACAGAGCCTAATTGGCTGCCTGTCTAGATATTCTGATGCTCGACCACAAACAAAGCAAACATAGACAATTACAACAATAGGGCAAGAGAGCGTCTGAAAGTGTCCTGCAGAACTCTCAATATTTTTGGGGAAGGGTTCTGAAAGTTTTTGCATTGACAATGTCCTCGAACCACCTCGAATCTACATGAAATCTTCAAACATCAACATTTCAGGAGGTTCAAGGTCTAAAAAGGCAAAGAAAATAAATAGAAACAAATTAATGTGATATGTAGAAAGATGCAAAATCACTTGAAATATATATTTAGAATTATTTTATTACATTTAAACTAAAGCAATGACAATATTAACAATTCATAATAAAAAATGACACTTGAAGCACGGGAAAGGTAAAATGTCATGATATGTTACAATATGTACAAAATTTTAACCATATGATATATTTTAATTAATTAGAAACTGAACTATTTTTAAAATGTTTATATATATTCACTGAAAAAACTATAGTTAAGGGACAGTTAAGGTGATCAGATTTAACCCGAAAAAACCCTTGAAATTCAGCAGATGTGGGAAGTGATGATCATCTTAACTCAGCATCCCCCTGTTCATAACTACTAGGATCTAATGGTTTGTTAGTTACCTTGCAGGGTGAAAGCATGAGTTCGCTGGGATTTCAAGCCTGCAGATCACACACATGTCGCAGCAGCAAGCACTCAACCCACTGAGCTATCTTGCCCAACTCTAGTTTTGTATGTCATCGTGTCACACGCAGGGACAGCTGGTGTATGTGGAACCCTTGGCGTTTGGGCGGCCATTAGGCCGGCCCGTCACGCTTACACGCATTCCACACCTGCGGACTAGTCTTCCGAGCCCTCCGCTTGTCGGACGTCCTTTTACATGGCCCCAACCCTGAAGCCCGCGCGTTGCAACCTATTCGCGTTAGGCTTCCGGGTTGGTACACTACTTTTTCTTTCTCCTTGGCATTTGCTGCTGTATGTTTTTTCCCTCTCCTGTCCTGCCCAGTCCCTCCGTTATACCCTTGCTTGTGCTCTGTTGTTTTCCAGTGCCTTGTTACACAGCTGCCTATTTCTGTTGTTTGTTGTTGTTGCAGCTTTTCCCCAGTGATCTCGTCTATTTTCTCTTACCTTCTTACCTGATCTTCCCTTGACTTCCTTTTGGGCTTTTCCTCCTTTGGAGTTCTCCGGCTACTCCTTTGTAAATTGGGGTCCAGTTCTTACTCTGACTCTGCATGCCTCTGGGGCATATCCCTCTGCATCTGATTCGGCTCTCCACTTGTGGTTGCTGTTGCAAGACCAACCAGTCGCAGCATAAGGAAGGTTTTTTTTATGCCTAACAGCTTTTTCCCCTAGTCTGGTGTGCTTCGGTATGGGGGCCCCCCTAGACCTTGGGTCCGAGGGTCAGGGTGGCTTCCTTCCGAGGAAGACCTTGTGCCTCATTACGAGTCTGGCGGTAACCGCGGTGGTAAAACCGCCTGGTTACTGCCGGACTCGTATTACCATTCCGCCTCCGTGATTCCTGGAATTACCGGGGCATTACAACCCCAGTTTTCTGGGAATCACGGAGGCGGAATGGTGTTAATCCCCATTCCCATATGGGACTCGATGGGAATGGGGATCATGGAAACACTGGCAGCATCTTGTAATGCTGTCGGTGTTTCCTCGTCCGCCTGCAGGCGGGTGGTGTTAAACCCGCCAGGTCAGACCTTGCGGGAACATCACCTCCCGCTTGCAGGAGTCGGGATCAGGCGGTCCGGAAACAACGGTGGCGGCAGGTTTACCGCCATTGTTATTTCCGGACCGCCTGAGTTGTAATGAGGCCCCTTATCTTCATTAAAAAAAAAGGCTCTTTGGAAGAAGAGATTCGGAATCGATCCAGAGCAAGAAACCACAGGTGAGGAGGAAGGGACGTGGGGTGACCAGGCTACATGGGTTAAGTTGACGGAACCTGGGAGTTCGTCTGTCAGTTTGCAACGCCAGAAGGAGATAATGGCCACCCTCGAACAGATACAAGAGCTGATAACAGCAGTACAAGCTATGAATATGGAATTACAGAATGTGAAAGCGGATAATGCCGTCTTGAGACAAATGGTGACTAATCGCGATACCAGAGATACGGATTTGCCTCCCATGGCTTTATCCTCGGGTAAGTTCGATGGTACCCCGAAGTGTCTCAAAGAGTTCCTGGAAGCCTGCTCCATATATTTTGCCATTCGACATCAAATGTTTTCTAATGATCACACAAAGGTGGGGTTCATGGTGTCGAACATGATTGGAAACGCCCTAGCCAGGGCCACCCCACTGGTAACGAATAACAATCCGGTCATCCGAGATCATGGGGCCTTTCTGGCCTTGCTGCGACAGACCTTTGAACAACCTAAAATAACACATGTTGCCGCTGAGGAGCTATTGGATGTACAGCAGGGATCCGGTGACTTACTGACATACATCTCCACCTTCAAATGGTTGGCTACGGAAGCAGGGTGGCCAGAACAGGCACAATATACAATATTTCGTCAAGGTCTTAAGGAGGAGATAAAAGACGAACTAGCAAGGATAGCCCGCCTTACTACCCTGTCTGATTTATTCTCCATAGTAACGCAAGATTGACTACCGTCTCACGAACGCAGAGCGGAAAGAAGGAAACACAAGGCCCCTGTCGTCCATCTACCTGGAACCCCCTCAGTGCCTCCTCTGACTCCTCTAAGCAACAAGGAAGAACCTATCAAAGTCGGGTCTGCGAGAGCACCCTTGACGCCTGAAGAAAGAAGACGACGCAGGGACGCAGGGCTCTGTATGTATTGTAGATCAAACTCCCATCTCCTCCGTAATTGTCCAGAGGTTCCACCTAGGCGAGCGGGAAACGATCGACCTCGGACCAAATGGGGACGAGTATCTGAGGTCTAAACCCCAGTCGCTATGTTACAGTGACTGTAGCCTCACACCCCACAACCATGGACTCACGCCTCATGACGGTCTCTATTCAGTTGGAAACACAGACAACAGTACTCACTACCATGGCCCTTCTGGATTGTGGAGCAGCAGGGGTGTTTATGGACACAATTTGGGCTCACAAACAGGGTCTCCCCCTGTTGAAAAGAGAAGACGTCCAGAAGGTGGAAGGGGTAGACAGCTCCCCCCTTTCTTCTGGCCCTATCACCCATTCCGCCGAGCCCATAAAGGTTTAGATTCTTCAGCACTCACAACGATTGCAATTTGACCTAATCCGAGCAGCCCATTTTCCGATGATCCTAGGTATTGGCTGAGGAGACACGATCCGCTCATCGATTGGGCCCAGAATACCATGGCTTTTGCCTCACCCTTTTGCAAACAGAACTGTCTGAGCCAACCTTTAGGGGACATAGTGCAAGTCACTACTCCTGAACAAGAGGGAGTTCATGAGGTTTGTTGTGTTCCTCCAGAATTAGCGGAATACCAGGAAGCCTTCAGAGACAACCTCGTCCTGGATCTACCTCCTCATCGGCTGGAAGACTGCGCCATTGAGCTGGTGTCGGAAGCATTAGTACCATTTAGTCGCATGTTTCCCTTGTCTATGACAGAAAAGGAAGCCCTACGGCCCTATTTGGACTCGCATCTGACGAACGGCCTCATCCGACCTTCAAAATCACAGGCCGGGCTTCTTTATTCTTCATACCCAAACGTGACTCATCCGAGTTAAGACCCTGTATAGATTACAGGGGCTTAAATAAGGTCACGGTTCGGGATTGCTACCCGATGCCCCTCATTGCAGACATACTGGAAGTTGTTCAGGGGGCAGCCATTTTCTCCAAGTTAGATGTACGGAGTGCTTACCACCTCCTCCATATCCGAGACGGAGATGAATGGAAGACAGCCTTCCGGACCCTGTTTGGTCTGTATGAGTATCGGGTTATGCCGTTTGGCTTGGTCAACGCTCCGCCCATATTCCAGCACTTTATGGACCGCTTGTTCTCAGATTTATTGTTCATCTGTACTATAGTATACCTGGATGACATCTTAGTTTTCTCCAAGTCTCCATTGGAACATACTCAACATCATCAAACAGTTCTCCATCGTCTCCAGTCACAACACCTATCGGTAAAACCTGAGAAGTGCCTCTTCTATGCTTCCTCAGTTCCTTATCTGGGATGCATCCTCTCACAGGAGGGTATCACCATGGACCCGAGAAAAGTATCTGCCATCCTAGACTGGCCGACACCTGCATCCTTGAAGGATGTACAATGGTTCGTGGGTCTCGCCAACTTTTATAGGAAATTTATTGGACAATTTTCCCAGATAGTGTTGCCCATCACTGCTCTCCTTAAGAAAGAAGCCAGACCTTTTCAGTTGACGGAACCGGCCAATCAAGCCTTCGTGGAGCTTAAGAAGAGATTCTGCACTGCTCCCGTTTTGTCCCAGCCGGATCAAACTCAACCTTTCATTGTTGAAGCCGATGCCTCCGCCAGTGCATTAGGGGCTGTACTTCTTCAACTCAAGAACGGCAAGGAACATCCGGTGGCATACCTCTCAACAACCCTGACTACAAGCCAACGGAATTACTCAGTCATAGAAAAGGAACTATTGGCTCTTAAAGTTGCATGCGAGGAGTGGAGACATTTGCTGCAAGGAAGTTCCCACCCATTCACACTACGTACTGATCACAAGAACCTGAAGATCCTCAGAAACATGGAATTCGTTAATTCGAGGCAAGCCCGTTGGGCTAATTTCTTCAGCCAGTACGACTTTATGATAACCTACATACCAGGTACGCAAAATAGTCTGGCAGACACTCTGTCCAGGCGTGACACCTCTGAGTTACATTCCGCTCCTACCAGTGTATACTTGTTTCCCCGGAACAGAATTGTGGGCATGGTATCCTCGTTCCTCCAAGAGGTTAGGACTGTTACCACACCTGATCTTGCGGGAACGGTACCCGGGGACCAACGTCATCAGATTTGTTGGTCGGAAGGCTTATTGATATTAGGTCAGAGACTGTGGCCCTCATTACAACTGAGGTGCTAAGTGCACCAACTTTACCACCATGGTGTAAACTACGTTTACACCATGGTGGATGGCGGATTTACCGCCTCATTACAAGGTGAGTGGGGCGGTAAATCCCCATTTCCCATTTTCCCTTCCCCATTCCCATTTTTGCCCCATAGGGCATAATGGGAGTGGGGAAGGCGCTAATTACGGCACCGTAAATTACGGTGCCGTAATTAGCACCAAGGTGCCTTAGCACCATGGAACTTAACGCCTGCAAAAAGCAGGCGTTAAGGTGGGAATCAGGCGTTAAGGGTTAACGGTGGCGTTAACCCTTAACGCCTGAGTTGTAATGAGGGCCTGTATGTTCCTTCTAAATCCTTACAGCTTAACAACCTTGAATGGGGACATGACCATGTAACAGCCGGTCATAGAGGGGTATGGGGCACTCTGGAGCTGGTCTCTCGTTCCTTCTTTTGGCCTTCCCTGTCACAAGATGTAACGAAATATTGCAAGACGTGCTCGATCTGTGCCAGAAATAAGAATACCACCCATAAACCTTACGGTTTACTGATACAACCAGAACTGCCGGCCCGACCATGGACCCAGATTTCTACTGTCCAGACTCCTGTCAGACGGCGCTTCTTTGATGTGTGGAGACGTCATTGACAGGTTCCACTACGTTCGATGGCCGTCTGGAATCACGATTCTAGTGTTTTCCAAAATGGCCGCCGACGTCCTTTAATGCCGGCTCAGTGCAGCGTTTCTCGCGTTGCACCTTCACTGCTCTCCCGGCCCGAAGGTAACGCTGTGTTTCCCTGTCTGTTTTTCCTCCGTTGGACACTGCGTTCTTTCTCTCCCATTCCCTTGCTGTTTTTCTAGCCTTCTGGTATTTCTCTTACCGGCCCCTCCGCTCTGCTCTCTCATTCCCTGCTCTCTTCTCTCTTTCCCCCATAGGCGCCTTAGTTTCCTTACCTGTGGAGCCATCCGCGCCTTTTTCTTACTTGGGAGTCCCTTGCTGACATCCTCGGTGTTTGTGCTCCCTTATCCCGCCTACTCCCGCTACCCTCCATTCAACTGGTAGGCTTCCACTGTACCTACCACTGCATCTGTCGGATCTACTCAGCTTAGGAGGATTGTATTCCGCCCACTCCATTATCTGAGACTATCTTGCCAGAACTTCCACCGCAGGGTTTTTTCTGCCATTGGGACTTTTTCCCTGCTCAGGAGCCGGCTCCTGGGAGTCCCCGCTGTTCGGTTCCCCAATCACCCGACAGTGTGGCATCCCAGGGAGCTCGCCCTACTTACGCCAAAAGAAGGAAGCCAAGAAGAACAGCAAAGAACAGACCCGAAGATGTCCAGGAAGGAAGTCGGATCTACAGGATAACCCTACGGATAATTCAGGTGAGGAGGAAGGGAGGGAAGCCTTAAAAGACTCAGACAGCCTTGACAGAGTGCAACGCCAGAAGACCCCGATGGCTTCTCTCGAACAGTATCAGGAATTGGTGGCAGCCATTCAGGGGCTTACGGTAGAGGTGCAATCACTTCGCTCCGAGAATCAATCCCTACGGCAACAGGTAGCAACTTGCGATGATGCTCGCGGAGACCTACCTCCTCTACCTTTACCTTGCGGAAAATACGATGGAAATCCGAAGACATTGAAGGAACTTTTGGATGTTTGCCAGCTATATTTCACTTTCCCCCCTCGCACCTATGAGACCACCAAGGCCAAGGTGGGTTTCTTAGTCTCAAATTGAACGGGGAACGCCTTGGCATGGGCTTCACCTCTAGTCCTGCAGTCTGATCCAGCTACTACTGATTATGATCAGTTCGTACAACTCCTAAAGACCCGCTTTGATCGACCCGAGGTCCAGTATGCCTCATATGAAGCAATCCTCGACATTAGACAGGGCCCCCATGATGTACAAACTTATGTTACATCCTTCATGCAGTTAGCCACAAACGCCGGGTGGCCTGATTCTGCCCAACAGACTTTGTTTCGTCGCGGCTTGCATGAGGACATAAAGGACGAACTGGCACGCATTGCAAGACCCCAGACGTTTCAAGAACTTGTTTCACTCGCACTACAGATCGAATTTAGGCTGGGAGAAAGAAGGCGTCCTCGACTCTCTCCCTTACCTATCTCCCCCAATCCTTCTAGGGATCATCCGGCTTCCTCTGCTGGGGAGGAACATATGCAAATCGGTACCACAAGAGGGCCTTTAACAGCCGAAGAAAAAAAAGAAGAAGGGAGTTGGGTCTCTGTATGTACTGTGGTTCTAGTAAACACCTACTCCGTAACTGCCCAGAGGTTCCTCCGCGCCGCCAGGGAAACAAATCTCCCCGAACCTAATCAGGGGTAGGACTGGGGGTGTTGGAAGAAATCCCTGTACCAACACTTTGACTCCTCTACCCAGAGAAGACAATCGTTTGATGGTGTTTCAGGTTAAGCTGTGCCGGGATTCCTCTACTGTCTGGGAAGCGTTAGCCATGCTAGACTGTGGTGCAGCAGGGAACTTCATCGATGTTTCCTGGGCCCAAGGGAACGATGTGCCTATTCTATCAAAGAATCTGCCCATTCCCGTAGAAGGGGTGGATGGCCAACCTCTGTCCTCGGGACCCATTACCCAAGAGACTCTGCCCCTTCAAGTCCAATTGTTTCAGCACCAGGAAGAAATGGTGTTTGACATCATTAAAGCAGCACACTTTCCGGTGATTCTCGGGATCCCTGAGCTGCGCAGACACAACCCCATGATTGACTGGCCGAACAATACCATACAGTTTTGGTCGTCTCTTTGTCTCAATGAATGTCTGAACATTAGTCATCCCATTGGCTCCCCGAACAAGAGAGATTCCGTGTTGACAGCATCACTCCATATGGTCCCAGAACACTATCAAGACTATTTAGAAGTCTTCATGGACAAGCAGCCGCATTCCCTTCCTCCCCACAGAAGAGAAGACTGCATCATTGAGATCCAACCTAATACGTCAATCCCCTTTGGGAGGATGTTCCCTCTATCATGACCAGAGCGTAAAGCTCTCAAGGAGTACTTGGATTGTAATCTACAAAATGGACTCATCCAAGAATCTAAATCTCCAGCCGGAGCATCACTTTCTTCATACCTTAGAAGGGATCATCTGAACTCCACCCTTGTATCGATTATCGAGGCCCAAATCGCCTTACCATTAAAGACCGCTATCCGATGCCTCTAATCAAAGAGATACTGGAAGCTGTACAAGGTGCATCTACCTTCACAAAACTGGATCTCAGGAGAGCGTACCACCTGCTCCGTATAAGACAGGGGGATGAATGGAAGACAGCGTTTAGGACACCACTAGGGCATTTTGAATATCGAGTCATGCCCTTCGGCTTCGTTAACGCACCCGCTATATTCCAACGCTTTATGGATAAGTTGTTTGCCGATCTTCTATTCTCTACAGTGGTGGTGTATTTAGACGACATCTTGATTTATTCTTCGTCTCTACTTGAACACAGAAGACATGTTCGGCTGGTGCTGGATCGCCTGCTGGAAAACAAGCTTTTGGTAAACCCTGAAAAATGTGTTTTCGAAGCACCTGCGGTATCCTATTTAGGGTTCATCCTTTCCCACGCGGGCATCCGCATCGATCCCTGTAAGATACAAGCTATAACTCACTGGCCTGCCCCTAGAAATGTCAAAGAAGTACAACGCTTCCTCAGACTGGCAAATTTTTACCGCCAATTCATCCCTGGATTCCCCAATATGGTCCTTCCTATCACTTCGCTATTGAAGAAAGGAGTTATCTTTTCTTGGACACAAGAAGCGGATTCTGCATTCCAAGCTCTGAAAGAGGCATTCACCTCGGCACCCATCCTTGTGCAGCCTGATCAAACTTTTCCCTTTATTGTAGAGATGGATGCCTCAGGAGGAGCTATTGGTGCAGCCCTCCTGCAGAAAGGTAAAGATGGTCTTGAACATCCGGTGGCGTATTATTCCAAAACCTTGTCCCCCAGTGAAAGGAATTATTCCGTCATCGAAAGAGAGTTGTTGGCTATCAAACATGCCTGTGAAGAATGGCGTCACCTCCTTCAGGGGGCTATGCATAGGTTTACTGTACGCACCGACCACAGTAATATTCGCATTCTCCAACAGATGGAATGTCGCAATGCCAGACACGCCCGTTGGGTGTATTTTTTTTCTCAGTTTGATTTTGAGGTTACATACCTACCAGGCAAACAGAATATCTTAGCCGATGCCCTGTCTCGCATTCAAGGTTCGGACGGTGAAGCAGAATTTTGCCATGATTTATTGTTAGCGGGTAAGGAGATCCGGACAGTGGCCAATGCTTTCCTACGCGAAGTCTGGATCCAACAACACAGCTCACCGATTGGGACAGATTTAGGAGCTGAATTAGAAGAAAGAGAGGGGATCCTCTTTAAAGGTCGAGCTTTATATCTACCCGACAAGAAGCATCAAAGACTGGCCCTCTCATGGTGTCATGATTCACCTATGGCCGGACATAAGGGCATACGAGCCACTAAGGATCTTTTGTCCAGAATGTTCTGGTGGCCGGGTTGGAATCGAGATGTGCATTCTTATGTATCTACCTGTTCCATCTGTGCAGCCAATAAGTATTATTTCTCCAAGCCCGTAGGCTTACTGCAGCAGGAACCAGCTCCCAAACAACTGTGGACCCATGTCTCTACAGATTTTATGGTGGAACTGCCTAACTCTGAAGGGAACACGGTCATCATGGTAACTGTGGATTCTCTAAGCAAATTGGCCCACTTCACACCTTTCAGGGGGTTACCTACAGCCCCCGAGATTGCCAAAATATTCTTGAAAGAAATAGTGCGACTTCATGGTCTACCAGAAACCGTGGTGTCTGATCGAGGCCCTCAATTCACTTCCCAGTTTTGGGGATCTCTTTGCAAACAATTAGGGATTCAGCAAGCCCTTTCATCTGGGTTCCACCCACAAAGCAATGGGCAGACGGAAAGGCTCAATCATACGCTAGAACAATATCTCCGGTGTTTCTGTAGCAGAAAGCAAGATGACTGGAATGCCTTTCTCCCTATGGCCTAGTTCACTTACAATAACACCAGACATACAGCCATCAATATGTCTCCCTTTTTTTGCACATTTGGCTACCATCCGAAACATTTGCCGTTGGCAGAGATTCGTCCGTCGAAATTACCCGCTAATGAACATCTTCTGAAAGAACTTAAGGACACCATGTGTTAGCCAATGAGACCTTGAGCGCTAGTCGACATTCCTATAAGACATGGGCCGTCAAGAAGAGGAAAGCAGCACCCTCTTGGACGGAAGGTGATAAGGTCTGATTGGCCACGAAATTCTTACCCCGCTGGACACACATAGGGAAGTTCGCACCTACATATATCGGACCCTTTCGGATCACCAAGAAGGTTAACCCTGTTGCTTTTCGCCTCCAGTTACCATCCTCTCTTAAACATGTACATCCCATGTTCCATTCCTCTCTTTTGAAACCATACCTACCGGATCCTTACAAAAGAAGATCTGAAAGACTGCTTAGTGACTTTTAGTCTGAACCAGCAGAATACAAGGTTTCACGTCTAGTTGATTCCCGTTATCATCATGGAATTCTACAATACTTGGTTCATTGGAAGGGTTATCCCATCGAAGAACGCACATGGGATCCCGTGAGTCACATTCATGCCCCTCGACTCATTAGGAAGTTTCACAGATTGTATCTGGGCAAACCAGGAGGCCCCCCAAGTAGAAGGGTACATACTGTCATGACTCCTGTCGGACGGCGCTTCTTTGATGTGTGGAGACGCCATTGACAGGTTCCACTACGTTCGACGGCCATCTGGAATCACCGTTCTGGTGTTTTCCAAGATGGCCTCTGACGTCCTTTAGTGCAGGCTCAGTGCAGCGTTCCTCGCGTTGCACCTTCACTGCTCTCCTGGCCCGAAGGTAACGCTGTGTTTCCCTGTCCGTTTTTCCTCCGTTGGACACTGCGTTCTTTCTCTCCCGTTCCCTTGCTGTTTTTCTAGCCTTCCGGTATTTCTCTTACCGGCCCCTCCGCTCTGCTCTCTCCTTCCCTGCTCTCTTCTCTATTTCCCCCATAGGCACCTTAGTTTCCTTACCTCTGGAGCCATCCGCGCCTTTTTCTTACTTGGGAGTCCCTTGCTGACATCCTCTGTGTTTGTGCTCCCCCATCTCGCCTACTCCGTCTATCCTCCATTCAACTGGTAGGCTTCCACTGTACCTATCATTGCATCTGTCGGATCTACTCAGCTTAGGAGGATTGTATTCCGCCCACTCCATAATCTGAGACCATCTTGCCAGAACTTCCACCGCAGGGTTTTTTCTGCCATTGGGGCTTTTTCCCTGCTCAGGAGCCAGCTCCCGGGAGTCCCTGCTGTTCGGTTCCCCAATCACCCGACAGTGTGGCATCCCAGGGAGCTCGCCCCTACTTACGCCAAAAGAAGGAAGCCAAGAAGAACGGCAAAGAACAGACCCGAAGACGTCCAGGATGGAAGTCGGAGTCACAGGATAACCCTACGGATAATTCAGGTGAGGAGGAAGGGAGGGAAGCCTTAAAAGACTCAGACAGCCTTGACATCTACAGACTTTATTGTTGACCTACCCAGATCTCAGGGGTCCACCTGTCTGATGGTCACGGTTGATTCATTTACCAAACTGGCCCGTTTCTCCTCATTATCTGGAGTGCCATCAGCTTCAGAAATGGTCGAAGTCTACCGGACAAGATTATATCCGATCGGGGAAGTCAGTATACTTCTATATTTTGGGTTGCCCTATGTCAAGGGTTGGGCATAGAGCAGGCATTGTCCTCAGGTTTCCATCCCCAGACCAACAGCCAGACGGAACGACTTAATGCCTCTCTTGAACAATACCTCAGGTGTTATGTTAACAAATTACAAGACAATTGGGTGGGCCTACTGCCCACCGCGGAATTCGCATATAATAATGCAGTACACACTGCCACAGGCTTTAGCCCTTTTTTCTGTACCTACGGAATACACCCTCGTGGTATTCTTCCGGTATTTAACTCTCCAACCAATATACCCACTATTCAATCCACCTTTGACGAAATAGCCACCGCCCATACAACGGCCCAACAGAGTCTAGCTTCAGCTAGAGGAAGGTACAAGAAACAATCTGACCGGTCCCGTCTACCCTGTCCTGATTGGAAAGAGGGTGATTGTGTCTGGTTATCCACCAAGTTCTTACCTAGATGGGTTCACCCGACCAAGCTGACCCCCAGGTATGTAGGGCCTTTCAAGATTATCAAGAAAATAAACCCTGTGGCCTTTAAGTTACAACTCCCCAAGTCCATGAACCGGGTACACCCAGTTTTTCACTCCTCTCTCCTCCGCCCAGTATATCCTGATACCCCAATTAGGATAGGCAAGGGCTTGCTAAGCAGTCCCAAGTCCGTCCCTGAAGAGTATGAGGTGTCCACCATTCGGGATTCCAGATATAGGAGGGGCAGGTTAGAGTACTTAGTGGCTTGGAAGGGCTATCCCCGCTCTGAAGGCTCTTGGGAACCCAAATCTCACGTTCACGCACCTAGATTGGTCCGGCGGTTCCATCGGACTCATACGGGTAAACCCGGAGGTGTCAGTCCTCGAGGGGGGAATACTGTCACACGCAGGGACAGCTGGTATGTGTAACCATTGGCGTTTGGGCGGCCATTTGGCCGGCCCCTCACGCTTACACGCATTCCACGCCTGTGGACTAGTCTTCCGAGCCCTCCGCTCGTCGGAAGCCCTTTTACGTGGCCCCAACCCGGAAACCCGCGCGTTGCAACTTATTTGCGTTAGGCATCGGGTTGGTACGCTACGTTTTTCTTTCTCCTTGGCATTTGCTGCTGTATGTTTTTTCCCTCTCCAGTCCTGCCCAGCCCCTCCTTTATACCCTTGTATGTGCTCTGTTGTTTTCCAGTGCCTTGTTACACAGCTGCCTATTTCTGTTGTTTGTTGTTGCTGCAGCTTTTCCCCAGTGATCTCACCTATTTTGTCTTGCCTTCTTACCTGATCTTCCCTTGACTTCCTTTTGGGCTTTTCCTCCTTTGGAGTTCTCCGGCTACTCCTTTGTAAATTGGGGTTCAGTTCTTACTCCGACTCTGCGTGCATCTGGGGCATATCCCTCTGCATCTGATTCGGCTCTCCACTTGTGGTTGCTGTTGCAAGACCGGCCAGACACAGCCTAAGGAAGGGTTTTTTTTATGCCTAACAGCTTTTTCCCCTAGTCTGGTGTGCTTCGGTACAGGGGCCCCCCTAGACCTCGGGTCCTAACGTCAGGGTGGCTTCCTTCCGAGGAAGACCTTATCTTCATTAAAAAAAACACTCTTTGGAAGAAGAGATTCGGAATCGATCCAGAGCAAGAAACCACAGGTGAGGAGGAAGGGGAGTGGGGTGACCAGGCTACAGGGGTTAAGTTGATGGAACCTGGGAGCTCATCTGTCACATTGTGAACCCCATCTGTTATGCATGTGATCATGACTTTACAACAGTGGGGCGTTAAGATGATACTCACTTCCCACATCTGCTTAATTTCAATGGTTTTGTTGCGTTAAATCTGATCACCTTAACTTTCCCATAACTAAGGTTTTTTCAGTGAATTTCAAGGGTTTTGTTATTCCATAGTTTGTTCATTGGCCACTAGCCATGACCTTTGGCCATGACCACTGTAAATGTTGCACCACTAGGTTTCTTTAGAGCCCACTAGCCATGGCCTTCGCCCATGGCTGACATGTTGCACCAAAAGGTTTCTTCTTGGCCCACTTGCCATGGCCCCAATTTACATGTTGCACCAAAAGGTTTCTTTGGGGCTCACAAGCCATGGCCTTTGGCTATGGGCAGTGCCACAGAGACCCATTACCCATTGCATAGTAGATGTGATCATTGTCGGTATAACATTTTTTGTTTATTTTTAACTCTTTTCTGATTCCCGCGGGATTCCCCTAATAATTCCAAATGATCTAACCATGCGGCGGCAAGGAACTACCCATGTCTGTGGTTTTTCTGCGGTATTATCGCGATAAAGCAGAATCGCTTGAATAATCAAATAGTGTTCCCTGCCCTCAAAGGCACTCCCCATGTGCCACCCTCCTCTTTCTATGGTCCCCCCACACACCTCTGATGCTTTCTCCCTCAATAACCCTCTGCGGTTACCACCTATCCCTCTTAGTTTTGTGTGACACACTTTCATTCCAGACTGCGTCTTCCATTGTAACCGCGGTTATCTCGCAGGATTCCACCAATATTATCCAGATAATGCGAAAATGTCTGAACTGTAACTGGCTCCTGTGACAATTAGCCAAGTATCATCACTTTTCCCCAAGTGGGCGCCTTTTCCCAGGGGGCTAGGGAGTTGCGGTTGCTACCCAATTGTCCCCCTAGGGGTTGTTTAGTGCAGGAGGACCTCATGGAGAGGGACTCTCCCTCTGGTGATAAGGACGATCACCTGGCCTACAGCACGTTGGCCATGTCACACCCAAACCTTCTCTAACCCGCCTCCATGCCAAAAAAGTTCTTGAGAGTAGATCCATGTATTTCTGTAGTGTAGGAGAAACAACCACAACAGAAAGTACCAGGACAAAGAAGAACACAGAAGACATGGAGATGACTGGTTGTGCTAGTACTGGTACAAGGTGGCCTGGCGGATGCATGAATATCAATCCAACAAGAACAACAAAGGACGTTGACAATCTGCCAGGGCGGGACTGACAACAAGAAGAGAAGAAAGACTACAGATTGGTCAAGCCCAGCCAGGAGAGGCAGCAGGTGTGGAAACAGTCCAGAGCGAGAGTTTCGAATCCTGTTGGCTGAGCGGGGATGCCAAAGAGCAGCTGGAGCTGGCCCAGAACACGAAGTTGGAAATGAGAGCTGTCAGACAATTAGAGCGTGGAGCCATCGTGGTGCTGCGGAATCAGAGGAGTGAAGCCCAAAGAGCTTGCGCCCTGGTCCCAGGAATCCCTGGTAGTGTACCAAAGTCCCAAAGAAGGTAACAGGAGGGGAGACGGGTTTCTGCCTGCCCAGTAGTAACAAACTATTGAGGATGATCCATCAGGTATCAGCAGAGAACTTCCCCATTGCAGTGGCAGCAATAAGCCTACTGACCACCAGAGAAGGGTCTGGGACCCCAACACAACCAAATCAAGCATCCGAGGAAAACTTCCTTGTTGCAGTGGCAACGATAAGCCCACTGACCACCAGAGAAGGGTCTAGTACCCCCTCATGAGCACATCAAGCATTTGAGGAGAACGTCCTCATCGCAGTGGCAACAGTAAGCCCACTGACCACCAGAGAAGTGTCTGGGACCCTAAAATAAGTTAATCGAGTATCGGAGGAGAGCTTCCTTGTTGCAGTGGCTGCAACAAGGCCACTTATGACCAGAGAAGGGTCTGGGACACTAACCCAAGTAAACTGAGCATTAAAAGAGAACTTTCTTATCGCAGTAGTAGCAACAAGCCCACTGCCCAGCAGAGAAAGATCTGGGACCCCGACATAAGTGTACTAAGCATCGGAGGAATGCATCTTCGTCGCAGTGGCAGTGGAAAGTCCATTGAGTCCCTGAGAAGAATTTTGGACTTTGCTAATACACAGAGACAGGAGTTATTGTCCTGGTCTTGAAAGTTGAAGAAACAGAAAGCCTTTTTGATCAATAGACGCCAGGGGAAGAGAGACATTCCCCTTGGCTTTGGTGTGAACTATATTAGAGTGTGTGAACCAATACCAGGAGAAGGGATCCATTCTCCTGGTTCCGAAAGTTGACTGATTTTAAAAGACATGGGGTACTTCCAGACCCAGATGCTTTGGGATCCTGGCCGTGCAGCGCCACGCAAGCATTACGGCTGACCCGGACAGATCGTTACCTTGAACGATGTTCTCTAGTCTCTACTGAGAGCCGCTACACTACAGACTCCCACGTTGAGCAGTAACTGAGGTCTTCCGTTGACTGCACCCATTTGCCACGCGGCATTCCGACCTTTTGAAACCATAATGGAAGTCAACACAGGAGACAGTGTCTACAGGCTATAACAGTCACTCCCACTCTACTGATTGAATACTACCATCCTGTAGCGTGGAACCACAGGATGAATAGCACGTGTTTTGACCGTCCCCTCCAAATACCACCCAACTAATCCAACAACAGTGACCAGACGGGCTTAGGGTGATCCATGTTGCTACCAATGGCCACGTCTTGGACATACCATCAACTAATATTAAGTATTATAGGTGGAAGAAGTGTTCCTCTTTAGCACTCCATTGCAAATTTAGGTTGCCTTTAGTTTTGACAAAAACACATAGGGCCTGATCACGACTTTGGCGGTAACCCTTAAATCCGGCGGTATCGCTATTACCGCCGGATTTAAGGGTCCGCCAAACCAGGACTTCGGCAGATTTCGCCCCAGCTCTGAGCTGGGGGGAAATCCGCCGAAAATTCGCACTATTACCGCCGGCGGGAAATCCGCCGGCGGTTAGGGCGTGAAAATTCCCCATTGAGCCCAATGGGGAATGGGGCATTCCCGAATGGGCTCAAAGGGGAATGGGGATTAACATTACCGTCAAACTCGTGAACCGGCGCTATTAGCGCCGGGGAGTTCGGCGGTAGGGCTAATACCGCCGGCGTTACCAACAAAGTCGTGAACAGGCCCATAGTGTCTTGTATTACAGAGCTGTACATTGTTCAGCACAGTGCTTTTTATGTTGTTTTGTCTTGACAGTCCCTGATGAATTTCCTTGCACATTTTGCACATTCTGGAAAGAAACATGTTGGAGTGATTTGATTGTATGTGGATGAATGAGTAATGGAGAGTTTGAATGGCATGTTAGATTCAGTTTACATGCGTAATTGCACAGCACATGACACTTTCATGACACCACTGACACTTTAGGTCATTTGATTGATAACTCTTGTCCTATTTTTCTACTGTCTGTATCAAAACTGCACTGTCCTTATCAACTTTAATTTGTGTTGTCTTATATATTGTGGATAACCAACTTATGGTTTTTTATTATGGTGACCCCGTGTGGCACTGCAGATATATACACTTTTTGTACTTGAATAAATTTGTTTATTTTTGAATTGACACCTGTTTGTGCTTCATAATGTAATGCACTGTAAGCACTAACAGGCTGTGCAGGCATTTGGTTTACCTCCGGGCATCACCGGGTGATAACAGTAGTGGTAGCTTGTCTAACCTTGATGTGTATACTTAAAGGTGAAAAACCTTAATGAGGGTCGGTTAGCAGTGGGCAGTGCCACTCCCTCAGCCTCTTGTTGTGTTTAATGCAAAGGTTTGTTGGAACAACAAGCCAGGGGAAGGAAGTCATTCCCCTTGGCATTCTTTTACCAAAGAACATTTCTGGAAATACCACCCAAACACCAGCAGAAGGGAGTCATTCTCCTGAAGAAGGAACTTTCTGTTGACTTATTATTTAGTTGTAGTGTAAGGAATAGAAGTAGGTTGTGACACAGAATGGTGGAGGTTTTTTTTCGACTGACATTCTGACAGATTCTTTAGTATTAGTTTGAGGCAGCGAAACCCCTCTTAGAAGATAGCGATAGTGAGGGTTTGTTTTCTTGAAAAGAAATGTTTTTTCCAATAAAAATGCCACTGTAAAGGAACAGACGTGTACGTCACGGATAGACACCACCTCCACACCTCCGTCACACTGGATGAAAAACAAGAAGACAGTGTGCATGACACCAGGTATCATCCCAATACTGCATCGAGTGTACGAGAGACGTTATTCGCTCAGACAACCATATCGAATGTACCCTTGTACTGAGGTGGTAGCAGGAGACTTGCAGGTACCACTGAATATTGAGGAGTTGTAAAGAAGATCTGACAGGTGCAAAGTGATGTCATAAGGAGAACATACAAATGACGCACTGAAACGATATAAGAACACTTATGATGTAGCTAAAATAACAAGAGCAAAACATATACAAATGAGAGGAAATCGTATCTACAAAGAATATAAGTAACCAGATGAGTAGTGAATGTATATACGCAAAAACGCAAGGTAGATGAGCTATATAGAAAACATAACACGGGTAAAGCGGCCATGTTGAAAAGATGGGCGTCGGCTCTCAGTGATAGTAAGCGAAGAGTTCGAAGGAGAGAGACCAGAGCTGCAGAGCTGACAGAGGCTGGAAATATAAATTCATCCATGAACAAAAAGTAGCTGCTTGCCGAGATCAAGGATGTGCAAGAAGAAGCTACTGAAAGGTACAAGGGGAGGTAACGAGGATAAGCAACGGACACAGGACATATTTCTCTTTACTTTACTTTATTTAATTTATAACGCCCAACCAATGTCCCTGAGGCTTATGGGTGCACATAAAAGAGACAGACATAAACATGTACACCAGTATCTTATAATCTAAGGGAAAAAGAAGGCAGTAATCATCATCACCAGACGAGGGTCAGCGATTAAGGTTTGTCCTTAGGTGAATAACAGCGTTTTGAAAACCTTTTTCTGAAAACTGATGTGGATTGAATTTCTCTTAAGTCAAGTGGAAGGGCATTCCTGGCCCTGGGTGCAGCCTTGACAAATGCACATTTCATGGCCTTACTGGATTTACAGGCCGGCATCTTCAATTGATGGTCGTTATTAGATCTGAGAGACCTGGCATTGGGTTTCTCAGATAGCAGCTCACTCAAGTAGACCGGCATGGCTGCGAGTAGCAAATATTGACAATGAACTATTCAGAAAAGCCTATCTGAGGTAGAGCAATCAAGTCTCCAGAGGCTAAGAGGAGTAATGATACCCAGCTTAATTAAAATAAAAGGTTGAAATTGACAAAATCGTGGTCTCCTCACATGTGATTCAGAACTTGAAAACAAGGCCTATTCATTAAGTTCCAGACAAAGATAGCAGTGTACCTACACTCCCTTAAAAGTTCCAGAGAAGAGAACAGCTTGCAAGGTCAACTACGAAGAAGAGGCCTTGGCTGAAGGCTTGGCTGATGAGAGATGGTGGACTAATTGGGCAAGTGGGTAGTAGTCTGACATTGTTCTCTGCACCCGAGTTTCATTGTGCTTACGTGCTGCTAGTGAGCTGAGTGTCCAAGGTTGAGAAAGGATACCAACCTATCATGAGGGTCTATGCAACGATGAGCATACAATGCTGCATGAGCCAATCCGCTACTGTTATACTGTTATAATATTTAATATACGTAGTCAGAAGGAGGTTCGAGGCTTGCCGACCAGAGAGGAGCAGCCAATAAAGTAACTAACACTTATTGACTCTATAAGTAGATATGTTCCCCTAACCAATCCCTAAACCCGATAGGTTTTATTATTTGCCACATAGGATGACATCATAGCTGACGCACTTTGAGGTATACACAGTCTTTGTGTAACTAATCTGCATTGTGAGTGTGTTGGCTATGAACCATTGTTCGCCAGATTGCCCTACTTTATTGAATTGATAATAAAGTAGTATTTTACCATATTCTTTGAGTCTGTCCGGTCATTTTGGTCCAAGACTGTTTATTATGATAATCCCATTCTGCGCATATATATGCCCAAAAAGTGCTACTGCGCATTTGGTAGTGGTGCGGATGGTTCAAGATCAGACCCTCAGATTCTCAACGTCTTCCACCATTAGCCGGAAGACCCCAGGCTTTCCTGCGAGGAGCAGTGCTACAAACACGTGTGACCTGAGACGGATGGCAGGTGCCCCTTTGAAGAAATTCCTGGCCGGTCCCTGCAGGTGCCCCGTGGTCTGATGACGAACTGTTTTATTGGGGAAAAGTCGATACCGAAGGCCTCGAGCTGAAGAACAAATGTAAGTAGAAACATTGAAAGTGGCAAATAAAAGGGCAGGGGTCATAGGGAGAACATAATAGGATTTTTAGGGAACAGGAGATACCTTGATACCTTTCCTCATTATTTAGGGGATTCCTGCGGCTACAGGCAAGGAAGGATTCCCGACACACTCCTCAGTTGAGTAAAATAGAGATGAGGTACGTCTATCAGAAGGATGAGACAAGACGATCATAGTAAAAAAGGGTGCATATGTGTTTTTGGGGATTTTTGAAAAATATCAGTGTAAAAATATATCAATGTGTTTTGTATTAAGGGTGATGAAATAAGTTGAAAGCTTAAAAGTTATAAAGAACAATAACAATAAAATTCCGCAAATTATTAGGCCCTAGAAAAGTAAGTGATTGGCACTAATCAAACACAGATGGGGAATATTTAAAGAAAAGTAGAATCCAATCAAACACAAGAGGGATAATATTTGGAAAAAATAAGATAAAAGAGATTCTTAAAATTATTAAAATAATAACAGGATAGTAAGAATTGACAAAAACTATAAATGATGGGATAGAAATGGACATTGTAGTATAGGTTTGGAAATTGTTTTGAAGAAATTGGTTTGTTGGATATGGGCAGTGATTGATGGTCCTGGCCATAGTAATTGTTGAAGTGTGATTAAATAAATACATGGAAAAAAACCTGCTAAGTATTCACAGTTAAAAGGGACTTGTCATTATGGGGGACACTCCCCTTTTACATCTATGCAGAACATTACCGAGATACACATTAGGAAGTACCACGTTCAGTGGGCAAAGGGCACGACTAATAAAACACTTATGCCATGGCCTCAAAAAGGTTCATTATCAAAGGCAGTACTGTGACACATGGCAGCATACTTGCATGCTACATAGATGGGGAAGAAGCTACAGAAAAGGTTAGCTATTTTAGAACTCTGGAAGGAGAAGGAGTGGATGCTTTATCAGCATAAAGAGGAAGATGCAATGCCCACAGCTCTTATTTCTTCTCCTAGAAATGACAGCACGATAGAAGAAAAACAAGGGATTTATTCTCTAAAGGAATTAAATGCAGCAGCGGAGTGTGTTAATCCAACGTACGCTGTGTTAATCCAACGTACGCACCTCCCGCGTACAATAGCAAAGACAGTATGGAAGAAAGTAAGAATAAGGAATGTAAATATGTGTCTACACGTGATGAACATAAAGAGCGTGATGAAAGAAAGGATAGACAGTTAGAGATAGAAGAGGAAGCCAGAAGACACAAAAGAGAGAAAGACAAAACAACTGGAATGACAATAGTACAAAAAGAGTGAATGGGAGGACAGACACTATTGAAATTAGACACGAAGGGCAGTGACGATGCGAAAGAAAGAGAAGAAAGGGAAGAAGGAGAAAGGAAGGTTAAGGAACGAGAAAGGGCATACACGAAAGAGAAAGAAATGGAAAAATAGAAAAAAGGCAAAGAGAGACTAGAAAAGAAGAACCATTTAGAGATAGAAGTCCAAAGATTGAAAGAACATAGTTTGCAAAGAAGGTGAGAGGAAGAAGAGAACAGGGAGATGAGGAGAAGGGAAGAAGAAATAAGAAAAAGTAGGGGACAAAGAGATACAGAAATTGGTCAAATTATTAATAGAATTATAATACCCATTGAAGCACGAGAGCGATGGAAAGAAGAGAGAGGATCACAACATCCCTGCAGGCAGCAGCAAGGAATACCGAGAATATAGACATGGGCTGACGAGCATAAGGCAGAAGGCATAGGGAAAAGGATTGGGAATCCCTATGGAGAAATGAGAGAGAATTGTGTCCACAAGGCTATGGAGAGCATCACAGGATCTCCGCCGAAGGAAACAGGAAATAGAGCAGATAATACATTGATGGACGAGCATAGAACGTTGTCCCTAAGCAGACTAGATCTTGATGATGAGGAAAGAGATGACAGTCCTACCAGTTGGGGTATGCTGATGTCAGATGAAGAAAGGGAGGAGAATGAATAACTGCGAAGAGAATGCGCATGCAGCTTTTCAATAGACTCGAACATAGAGAGAGGGGTGAAATGGTCAGATTTAGAAGACCCTAAAGAGAAAACACCAGACCTAACACCATATTCTAAATGACCAGCAGCACGATTGTGCAGTGTAGTGTCCTCAGTGTATGTCCCCGCCTTATGTAAGCAGGCTATGGTCGTTGCCTGGAAGATGCAAAGTGTAGGGGGATATAATTTCGTTCCAGGATTTACACAATTCCCGTTGTTAGAGAAAGGGGGAGGATGACCACAATATATTCCATGGCCACAAATGGACAATGAAAATCTAAAATGTAAATTACCTAGTTTGGCTGCAGGTACGGTAAAATTAATGTATGAGTTAGAGAGAATGACAGCAGGAATGACGTTAGCAGTGGGTGACATAAAAGGCCTACTGGCAGCCATTCTAGGGGAGAGAGCTGTTGACATTTGGAGACAGGAGGGTTTGCGAGTGTAACTGTACAGAGCACGACACATGACGAGCACCATTTAATAATTGCAGGGCAGAACCGTGGCATAAAACAGTGGCATTATTTTATATTTATTGTCAGGGACTGCCCGAGCCAGTGCAACTTCATATAAAGATCAGGTAGGAATAGAAGCGTAGCCATGGCCAGAAATACAGTTGACTATTGTACATCATTGTCGATTGTTACAAGAGAAAAATAAGAAGTACGCTGAGAACAGAAAGTAGGAGGAAGAGTAGTTAGTTCAGAAACAATTCTCAACATTTGCTATAGCAGGAGCAGTATTGACGAGTGGTGAATGTGTGACCACACACGAAGCACAGTCAGTGCAGCAAAGCAATGAAGTGCACCCTATGGATCAGACTGGGTACAACGTTTGGCCAAGAGGTAGAGGGAATACGCTGAGAGGGCAAGGAGGATTTCAAAACCCTTGAGGGGGGGAGAATGTAATGGGGACAGCCACAACAATGCTGGAATTGTGGGAGAACAGAACATATTGGGCCTCATCACGAGTTGGGCGGTAACGCTGGCGCTATTAGCGCCGGCCCTAATAGCCCTACCGCCAAACCACCAGGCGCTATTAGCACCGGATCACGGGTTTGGTGGAAGGGTCATTCCTCCATTCCCCATTGGGCCCAATGGGGAAAATTCGCGCTATTACCGCCGGCGGATTTCCCACCGGCGGTAATAGCGCAAATTTTCGGCGGATTTCCACCCAGCTCAGAGCTGGGGAGAAATCCGCTGAAGCCCTGATTTGGCGGACCCTTAAATCTGGCGGTAATAGCACGACCGCCGGATTTAAGGGTTACTGCCAAACTCGTGATGAGGCCCATAGCCTGGACATGTAGAAGTAGAGGAGGAGGCATGCAACAGAACTGGCAAGCTCCAAGAGGGGGGGATGGGCTATTCAGCGCAGTACAATACAGAAGCACAGGAGTATTATGCCCAAGGTCACACACAGTATCATACAAACACGCCACAAATACAGCAAGCACCGCAGGTCCCACAGCAAATGCAGTTGCCACAAGGGCAACCACAGCAAGCACCCATGCAGACACCACAAACACAAGTACAACAACCACAGTACACTCTGGTGCAGCAAGCAACAGTGTCACAATGGAAAGCAAACACAGGAACTGCACTTGCTTCCACATCCAGGATAGGGAGTGTGACAGTAGTGGAAGGGAATCCTTTTATGGGTACAGGGATGAATTTATACCCACAATAGGAAAGCCTGCAGATGGACTTGATGTGTTCAGTACTATCATTGACATCAGACCCACGAGCTGAACCAAGGTTCAGGGTGACGATAGGAGGCAAGACATTTTTGTTCCTTGTGGACACGGGAGCAACTCGTTCTTGTGTTTGAGAGGGAAAATACCCATTGTCTGGTATTGCCATGAATGCTTAGGGATTCTCTGAGGCCACAAGTTTGGTTCCTTTTGCTGATCAATTACCACTTTCTATAAGTGAACATGACGTGTCAATGCCACTCTTATACACTAGGCAGACACCAGCTAATATATTAGGACATGACTTGATGACAAAACCTAACATGAAGACATCCTTTACTGACAAAGGGATAGTGCGTTGGACTCCAGGGATACATTACATGAACGTGACAGTATTTATATTAGCCTTTACAGGCCATAAATCATTACAATGGGTTCCTTTAGAACCAGAAATATTTTTGTATAGAGTAAATATTTTGTTGATATGACTTCCTGGACTGACAGGGGGAATATAGAGAATACCTGATGAGTTCTTGTTTACACCAGAAATACCTATGGATTATGAGGAGGGACAGGTCATTCCCGTAGAGCTGGAAGCAGCAGCGGTAAATCAAGAGAGGGTAGTTGTTGATGGGACAGATGATGAGGGAAGAGCAGGGAGAACTGCAGTAGCCCTTAAGGAAGGATACAGACTGAAAGATTTGACAAACGAAGATTTGTTTCAGAGATGAATTAGTGTTTTTCATAAGTCTTACTTGTTGGATGAAAATTGAGAATACAGAAATACCACAGAGAATGGCATTGGTAAAAAAGAAACCACATTTTTTTCAGGAAGATTTGGAGAAGGTGCCAAGCATCTTGTGGACGAATAGTCCATATGATGCGGGCCTATTAACTGGAGCAGGTGCAGTGAAGATGAAGCTTTAACAAGGAGCAATTTTGTCACGTGCAAAATAGTATCCTATGTCTAGAGAAGCAGATGAAGGCATATTTGGGACCATTTCTGCTTTAATAAAGCAGGTAATATGAGTGATCAGAATCCCCATGTAACACGGCTGTGTACCCAGTGAAGAAATTAACTGGGTAGTCATGGAGATTTATTCAGGATCTCTGCCCCCTAAACAATATTGTTGAAGCAGAATAATATGCAACATCCCATCTAAAGCCAAATATTTTATTGTCATAGATTTAACCTTTTAACTGCCATGGGTTTCCCCCTGCAATGCCAAGGCTTTTTTTGGTGATTTCGGTATTTCCCCATTCAATGCTTTCTAATGTTTTCTCTTTCATTAACCCCTTAAGTGCCAAGGGCGAGGTATCTCGTCCTTGGCTACAGGGAGCTAATCCCAAGGATGAGATACCTCGCTCTTGGAACTTAAGGGGTTAAAGAATGCGTTCTTTTCAATTCCCCTTCATGAAGACTCACCGGATTTGACTTCCTTTTTGTATAGAAATCAGCGAATAAAAGACACAAGACTGCCTCAGGTTACTGCAAGTCCCCATCAATCTTTAATAGAGTCCTTCAGATGTACTTGGGCAATGTACAACTCGAGAGCAGATTAATTCAGTATGTGGATGACATTTTGGTATGCAGAGAGGACTCAATTCGACTAATGACAATTCTAGCAGAAAAAGGATATAAGGTAGACAAAGACAAACTACACTATTGTCAGGAAGAGGTCCTGTACACAGTACAGCTCATCTCTCCAGAGGGGAGAAAGGTGACACCCAAAAGCAGAAGCAATCATGAGAACTCAGAAACCTGAGACAGTAAGGAAAATGCAACAGTTTCTAAGCCTATGTAATTATTGCAGGGCCTGGGTTTAATTTAGCCACTCTTAAAGGACTAAAGGAGCCCTGATAGACAAAAGTAAAATAGTACGGGGAGACGACATGACTGAAGGATTCAAATAATTTAATAGGGTGTTTTTTCACAGCCCCAGTGTTAGGAATAGAGGACTATAATAAAGAGTTTTATTTATTCTCACATTCAAATGGAGAGGTGATGACAGCAGTACTTTCACAGAAGACGACATTAGGACATGGACACAAACCCCTAGACTATTATAGTGGGATTCTAGACCCAGTAATGAAAGGCCATTATCCTTGTGAACAAACTTTAGCAGCTGCTGTTTTTGCAATTGAAAAAGTTACTAGTATTACAATGGGATGTTCAATAACATTATTTGTCGAGGCATTTTTTATAGCCATTTGGAGAAACCCAAAAGTACATTGACTACACAAAGGGTGCCTGGAAACGAAGTGATTATTATTATTATTTTTTTTTAATTTGTTTATTTATAACTCAGTGCACAGGAGAATATAAACCGTGACATTTACTTGTAACCCCTTAACATGCATATGACCGAGAGTCCCTTCATCCCATCCCCAAAGTCTGGGGTTGATTATTGTTCTGGGTCCTCAGTCGGTCGAGCCATGTGGCGAGGATGCTCTGGTAAAGTGGAGGGCTCTCGAAATCTGGCGAGCCTTGTGAGTTAGGGCTGGGTAGTTCTGGTCATAGTCTAGCAGTGGTGCCCAAATGTTTGTAAATCGGTGGAGCAGCCCCGCTTTAGCTGCTGTAACCTTTTCAGCTATTAGGATGTCCCTAAGCTTAACCCACCAGAGGGTCATTAGGAGCCCCTCCACGGACTTCCAGGTGCGGGCCACGGTAATTTTAGCTGCCAGCAAGAATTGCGATATTAACACTGCCCTCTTTCCTGAACGCGGGTAGGAGTCTGGGAGCGGAATCCCCAGGAGGACATGTTCGGGGGCTAGCGGTAGTTCCAAGTGGGTGATGTCCTTAATCGTGGCCAGGCAGTGGGTCCAGAACTCTTTTACCTTAGGGCATGTCCACCACATATGGAAGTAGGATCCTGGAAGACCGCAGGGACTCCAACAGTGAGAGTTCATTGTTGGTTGGAAGTGATGAAGGCGTAGGGGGGTAGTACCACAGCAACAGCAGTTTGTGGGCACATTCCCGGTTAGTGACCCAACAGATGCTGTGCACATTCTTGTCCAGATGTCCACCCATGTGTGGTCCTCTATGGCATGACCTAGATCAGTTTCCCACTGGGTCATGTAGGATGGCCTGATGTGCAAAGGGTCTTCTTGCATTCATTTGTAGAGGGCCGATATTTTCCCCCGGGCTGGCAGGTCAGATACTGTAAGCTCTAGTGGGGCAGGAGTTTGTGTTGCTGCGGCTCACGTCCGGGGGTGGGAGCACCAATGCCTCAATTGGGCGTAAGTAAATCTGTCCATTTCTGCTAGATGGACGGTCGCCTTGCATTTTTCGAAGGGGAGCGGGGAGTCCCCCTCAAAGAGTTGTCCCAACGATTCAGGGCCTCTCGCTACCCAGTTCCTGAAATTCATTGGCTGGGTGCCCGGGGAGAAAGCTGGGTTACGAAAGATTGGAGAAAATGTACTCAGGTCTCCCGGGATACCCCTGTGTCTGCGGGCCCACTCCCAGGCCTTTATTGATTGTTTCGTGGAAGTCAACAGTTCGGGCCAAGCCCGTCCTAGTGCGGTGGGAATAAATGGCAGGAAGCAAAGAGGGAGGGGAAAGCAATATTGCTCGATCTCCACCCACCTCGGGCGTCCCATGGCGATTCACCATGCCTGGAGGTGGGCCAGCTGCAATGTGGTATTTGCGGAGGTCCGGCACCCCCAGTCCTCCCAGCTTTATGATGGCCATCATGGTTCTTCAAGGGATCCGCGCTTTCTTGCCCCTCCAGATAAAGTCAATCATTTTCCTTTGGAGCCGCTTTAGAGGGGGAAGTGGAAGTGAGGTTGGGAGGGAGGAGAGGCATAGAGGAACCGTGGGAGGAGGTTCATTTTACATGTTGTGATGTGGCCTAGCAGTGAAATCTCCTGCAACTGCCAACGAGTAAGGTCCTTTTCCAGTTCCTCGAAGAGGGGGGGGGGGAGTTTGCCTGGTATACTTTCGCAAAGTGGGAAGGGATCTGAACCCCCAAGTATGTGATAGATTGGGTGCTCCATTGGAATGGGCATTGCTTCTCCAGGACTTCCTTCTCACCTGGGGCCAGTCCCACTCCAAGGGCCATTGATTTTTGGAAGTTAATGGCAAATCCTGCTACCCTCCCAAACCCGTGGATCTCGGTCAGGGCCGCTCTCATGGAGGCCTTAATGTTTGTGATGGTTAGCAGCACATCATCTGCGTAGAGGGCAATTTTGTTTTGAGCGGGGCCTATCTGCGGGCCAGTGATACGTGGGTTCTGGCAGATTCATTGGGCTAGAGGTTCCATGGCCAAAGCAAACAACAGGGGGATAGTGGACAACCCTGTCTGGTTCCGCACATGAGACAGATTGGGCCCGATAGGTGGTTGTTGACTCTCAGCCGGGTCTTCGGAGCTTGATAGTTAGCTAGGACCATGTTCGTGAAGGTCGGGCCGAAGCTAAAGGCTTCAAGAGTGAGATGTAGATACGTCCAGTCCACCTTGTCGAAGGCTTTGGTAGCATCAAGTAGCCAGTTGTTGGGCGTTTCGGCTGGCTACCTCTATTAGGTCTAGCGCTCTGCGGATATTATCCTTTGTCGACCTGTGGTTGATGAACCCAGTCTGATCTGGGTCTATGATGCTCGGAAGGATTGGCGCAAGCCGATTGGCCAGGATTTTAGAGTATATATTGGTGTCCAGGTTCAATAAGGATATGGGTCTGTACGAATTGTTATCCTGGGGATCTTTTCCGGGCTTTAGGACGAGGACTGTGATGGACTCCTGCATAGATGGTGTGATATTTCCATTGGCCGCAAATGAGTTGAAAAGGTGGGTTAAAGGGGCCACTAATTGCGGGCAGAAGAGTTTGTACAAAGTGATTATTTTGAATCCAGCAGTCAAAATTGTTAGATGCAGAATAGTGAATCCAGCGACATTCATAGCCGAACCGGTAGGAAAGGATGACTATGTACATGACTGCACAAGGTATATTGAGTTTATGGTGATATTTCACATGTTAGAGAAAATGCTCTCAGATGGGTAGAGGTTCTCTTTATTGACGGTTCTTCGAAATTTGACCAAACAACTGGTGAAAGGCATAATGGGACGGCAGTAGTCAAATTAAATAAGAATGGTCAATTTGAAGTAGTGGCAAGTGCAAGATTGCCTTCACATTGTTCAGCGCAGGCTGCAGAATTAGTGGCGCTCATCGCCACACTTCAGAGATTTGAAGATGAGGACGTGACAGTGTACTCTGACTACGCCAACGTGACGACAACCGTACATGCAGGGTTCTTACATTGGAAATGGAGGGGTTTTCTTCACGCAGATGGCACTCCAGTGCATCATGCGTCTCTAATGGCCAAGCTTATTAAATAACTAAAGCTCCCCTTGGCTATCACCATGGTGAAATGCACTGGCCATACGAAAGGGACAGACCTAATTTCTCGCTGAAACAAAGCCGCAGACATAGAAGCAAAAAGAGCAGCATACTTTCCAAATATTTCCGATTTTGAGTTAGAAGATGTTAAGCAAGGATCAGAGCAATGCATGCTGATGAAGGAAGGATTTAATATGTTATCCATTGCACAGTTAATTGAGCTGCAAGGTCAAGCCCCACAGAAACTTCAGGACCTACAGAAAAGACAGTGGTGTTTGTTATCCCCACTGGAGACAGTACAGCACTGGACAGCCAGTTATGCCTCTGGTATTATTGACGGGGGCACTGGCATAACTTCACTACCCTGCGCACACCACCAGAGAGAGTGTTGCTGCAACAATTGCAGAAGACTAGTTCACATCAAATTTATTAGAACATGTAGCACAGTTTATAGTAAATTGCATTGTGTGCCAAAGATGTACAGCAGTGCACACCCTGCGAACAGTGAGAGTAGCACTCCCTAGGCTCAGTGGTCAGTTTCAGCATCTACTTAGAGATTATGTGGATATGCTACAAGTATGCAACGGATATAGTAACATGCTGGTAGTAGTATGTCCCACTTCCAGACGATCGAGGCAGGTCCATGCATGCACCACGATGCCACATGCGCTGCAAATTTCCTCGTGCATGATGTGTTTCCTAGATGGGGCATGTACAAAGTCCTGAAGTCTGACAATGTCTGGCATTTTGTAAATGAGGTTTTTAAGCAGATAGTTCTCTTATTCGGAATGAAACATATGTATTCCCCAGCCTATCTCCCACAGACAAAGGGTGTCTGTGAGAGGTTAAATGGGCTACTAAAAGAAAGGACAGCTAAGATTAAAATTTCCTTGAGTAAGGGGTGGCTATGTTGCCTACCCCTTGCTCTATTTGCCCTGAGAAATCAGCCTGATTCAATCATTTCAGTCCAAAATCTCTTAAATAAAAAGCTGGATGCGATTTTAGTGCAGATTTGGCTAGGTAAAATAAAATGTAGACCATAATGCCGAACAAACTCCCACTCGAGTAAAAACTGATGCCCACAGTGTAGCAAAAACATTAGGTGATGAGATACATGATTATTTAACAAGTATGTTTCCTTTATTTCTCAACAGATCAACAATCAGGGTCGAAGAAGATTGAGGAAGATAACCAACCGACAGATTTAATTGACTCTCTTAAACAGCCTATTTTGTATCCAGGCGACCAGGTGCTTGTGAAGAGCTTTGTTAGAACCTGGAACAAGCCCCTTTTCGAAGGACCATATTTAATCAACGTGGTCACCCCCACCGCTGTTAAAATCCAAGGGAGAAGAGTCTGGCTGCACCTGAATGACGTAAAGCTCTACAAAGGAGAGCCCCTGACCCATCCGCCACCCGGTGACAGTGAAGCAAGAGAAGAAGTTCTGCGCATGCAGATCAGACTCACCACCAAGGGCAAGAATAAAGAGCCAATGGATTATAAACTATGCTGGAATAAAATTGACATTTCCTAAGTCTTAAAGGGAATGAATGGACTTGCTGCTGTTCCAGAAATGTTTCAGTTGCACTAAAAAGAGACTATACAGTAAGGATAAGACATTAAGATTGCACAGTACACTATGTTTCCTGAAATATTGCACGCATTTCTGCATGCTGTATTTGTATATATTCTTAGAACATATCCAGCTCTAGTGCGGCGACACGTAGATGTCGTGGCCTTTTTTGGAAATCCTAAAAGCCGTCCTATCATTTGCTGAGTTATTATAGCCATCATTATCCAGTTCTTGTTATAACAAAATCACACATTTTAAAAGTCATTCAAAGGTGAACAAAGTAAATCAAAAATGGGAATTTTTCAGTGTATGAAATGCACACTAAGAAGAAGACCAGCTACTCCAAGAGAGATCATGTGGCATTTGAATAATATGGCAATGCTTCTTACAACTACATTTTGCCTTATGTGTTTGTATTTTCTTATGCTCTTTACATTTCATGAGATATTGCTATATAATTCAAGTGAAATACCTGACAATAAGACATCTCTTTCTGTTCCTGCCAAAGGCACGAGTGATATTGTTGTGGCGGATTCCGGTCCAGCGCAGAAGCAGCATGAACTCCTTCCTCCCCTTAATGGTTTTGGTGTCTGGAACTCAATGTGCACAGACCTCCGCAACTACCATGGGGAAAGAGGGTTAGGGTCCACGGATCGGATGGGTAGAGGGTTGAAGGAACACCAGCATGAGGTTTAGGGAGAAGTTATGGGTAGGCAGGGGAAGTTTGGGAAACATGCTCCTTTGCTCTTGCTGCGTTGTGTTGGTGCGTCTTATTGTACCATTGTACCTTCACATACATACAGATGTACATGCACTCCTAAAGTTATCCTAGAGATTTCCACTCAATTGTAGTAGCACTGAGTTTTCCCCCAAGGCACACTATTATCTTAGCATTCATAAAACCAATACACAAATGGTTACACCACCTGGGAGGTCTCACCACTCAGTTCACATGCACTGAGTTTCTTCCCAGAGATAGTTAAACAGAACAGGCCCTTGATACTGATTCAGGAGCCAGAGTGAATACCAGAATGGGCACCTTACCAATGTGCCATGTGGGTGCAAGAAAAAAGGGCTTGCTCTCCAGCTATATTGCATTCAAGAAAAGAAACAGGGGCTGGTTCTCCAGCTACATTGTATGCATTTTTGCCCCCACCCCCTCAACAGAAATATTAAGGGTCATCCCCTAACGTGAGTTGTACATGCATGCTTTTTCCAAAGAAAAATGAAAGAAAACAAATCAGCACTTAGCTCTGGTTGTTGGCCATGAAGTCCTGTGCTCTGTTCTTGTTTCTACGGTCTCTTGGAGGGTACTGCGAGCTACGTCTGTCAGGAGGAGACATAGTATGCGTTCACAGCGTAAAGTGTTTTTTGTCAAAAAGGCAAGGGATTAGTCAATTGTTGCATGCGGTGAGACTCCTGTTGTAATGTGGTATTAGCCTTCCCGCATGGGTTAATGCTCTGGTGCGCTTCTGAGCTGGTTCTCCCCCACGAGGGTTAGTGCTCCGGACCGCTTCCGTGACCAAGTGCACTCCCGTATCTTATACCCATGC
Organism: Ambystoma mexicanum; assembly: GCF_040938575.1. NCBI lineage: Eukaryota > Metazoa > Chordata > Amphibia > Caudata > Ambystomatidae > Ambystoma > Ambystoma mexicanum. Next base: position 189,019,471 of record NC_090932.1, read on the forward strand.
TGCAAACAAGCTATTAGTAAAAGCACCCTTCACTTGTGTTTTTCCCTGATCAAAAGTGAACAACATGCACTTATCTTTAACACCGTGGGGCCTGAAGAGTCTGCTTTCAGGCGAGTAGCGGGCACACAAAGGTTTCTGCCAAACCGGAGCCTCTGGAAATGCATCCGCCCAGAGGAAAGTCTGAGCGCGAACAAGCGTCCTATGTTCATGTTAATGTTAATGTTAATGTCAAAGGTCATTTGTACCACGCACTATCACCACCGGAGTGGTCCCCTGGCGCTCTGGCGGCTCTGAAAGAGGGAGGGAGAGGTGGGTTAGTGGGTGGAGGCTGGAAAAGTGCAAGATTGCAGTGATGTGCTGTTGGCAGCCTCAGCCCATTGGTTCCGTCGGCTGGGCCTGGGGTGTATGCGGCCGGTAGTCGTCGTGTGCTGATGTGCGAGTCTACGTGTGTTTTTTGTTTTGTTGTTGCAGTGTAGTGAAGTTCGTGCGGTTTGCTGTGCTGGAGGTTTGTGGTTGTGTTTGGTTTGGTTTGGAGTTTGAGAGGTGAATGCAGAGAAGGAAATTGTTAGTGGTATTGGTTAGTTGGTATCTCTATCCTGGATTGAATCGGTTGGGCTCGTGTAATCTTACACAACGGGATGCTTGTGCACCCTGTGCCTCAGGAGGTGCGTGCCTGTTTTTGCATTTGAGGCTGTTTGAGGATTTAGCTGTCCCCTCCGCCCGCTCCCTTAATAACTTTGCATGCTCCTCACCCCCACCCATATGACTAGCGCACCTGCTAGTGTCTATACTTCCGATTGTGTGGTGATTGGTGGTATCTCGTCCGTTCCACAACCCGTGGTATCTAGTTGTGGTGGTACGGGCGGTGGGAGATGGTAAGGGTTGGCTGGAGTTGTTGCCTCCGTCTCCCTGGGTCTCGCAGGTGGACCCCTGTGTCCAGCGTCAGCCCTACTGGTGCTCAGAGTACTTCTGTAGGCTCTAGGGGCTTGTCAATGTCTTTTTCTGTTGAGTCATTTGTCTTATTGTTGTTTCGGTTTTAGTCTCTGGTGTTGAAGAGCCAGGTTTTTAGTAATTTTCTGAATTTAAGGTGATCTTTAGTGTTCCTTATTACTTTTGGGATGTTGTTCCAGGTTTTCGCGGCTAAGTGGTAGAAAGCGGTGCCTCCGAGTTTCTTCTTGATGTAAGGTTTTTGTTCCAGTCTGATTTCGTTGGTTGACCTGAGCGGTCTCGTTGGCTTGTAGATTGTTATTTTCTTTTGTAGGAATTCTGCTCCTTATCCGCAGATTGCCCTGTGCGTTATGCACATTGTTTTGAAGATGATACATTGTTTTACTGGGAGCCAGTGTAGTGTTTTTAGGGCCGGGGTGATGTGGTCTCTTCTGGATAGTTTGAGGAGTAGTCTGGCTGCTGTGTTTTGGATCCGTTGTAGCTTCTTCAGTAGGTATTCCGGTATACCGAGGTAGAGGCTGTTTGCATAGTTGATACTTGACATGATGAGGCCGACGATAGTGAGTGTTTTGTGTGTGAAGGAGAGGAAAGGTAGTATTTTCCTTGCCGTGTGGAGGTTGAAGAAGCATTTCTTGACTGTTGTGTTTATTTGCGGTTCTAAGGTTAGGGTGTTGTCCATCAGGACTCCCAGATTTTTTACTACCTTAGATGGTGATGGTGCGGATCCCATTTCCGTTGGCCACGGGATGGCGGTTTCCTTCTCTTGGTCTTTGGATATGATCATGATTTCTGTTTTTCTTGGGTTGATTTTCAGGTTGTTGGCATTCATCCAGTTGAAGACTTCTTTTAGACAGTCGGTTAAGTTTGAATGATCGGCTTGGGTGTCTTCGATATTGTAGATGATTTGAGTGTCGTCTGGGTAGTTGTAGCATTTGATGTTGTGTTTCTTGAAGATTCTGATTACTGGGGTTTGATAGATGTTGAAGTACAGTGGTGATAAAGAGGATCCTTGCGGTACTCCACAGTCGTTGACTCGTGTGGTGGATTTGAAGGGTTTGATCCAAACGCTTTCAGTTCTGTCTGCTAGGAATGATTTAGTCCAGCGTAGCGCTGTGTCTGTTATGCCTATGTCTTCTAGTCTTTTGGTTAGGGTGCCATGGCTAACTGTGTCGAAGGCTGCGGAGAGGTCGAGCAGAATAAGGGCAGATGTTGAGTTGGAGTCTGCGTTTGTTTTTAGGTCATCCCAGATGGATAGTAGTGCTGTTTCAGTACCTCTAGTGGGTCTGAAGCCGACTTGAGCTTGGTCTAGGAGGTGGTGTTCTTCAACGTATTCTTGGGTTAGTTTGTATACGTAGGTTTCGAGGAGTTTGGCCGGGTAGGGGATGTTGGAGATTGGTCTGTAGTTGGAGAGATCATCTACGTCCCCGCTTCATGCATACGCACACACTTGGGTGTTGGCCTGGGCGTTGCCGAGCGAGTTTACAGGTCCGTGTGCTTGCTCTTCTTGCTTTGGAGGCGCTGGGACTGCTGGAAGCGCCAAGGTTGCTGAGTATTGTAGTCTCTTGCCCCTTTCTGTCTGACTGCAGGTTTCCTCCCAGCAGATGCCATCTTCCCCCACCTTATGTACCTATAGGAGGGACAAAGGTGGCATCTGCTGGATGAATAAGCCCCCATCACAAGGCTGACCACAATTTGCCTTTGCTGATGGTTGGGCTTTATGACAGATATGTTTCCTGATATTTTCGGACAAATTGCCCGATCTAAAAGGGATGTTGGGGAAGACTATGAAGGTATGAATTCATAACTTGACAAAATAACATGCGGAATCAACACATGAGAGAGGTGGGGAAGTGAACATCAGATGAAAGCTGCTAGGTATGCTCTCTCATCCCATATGCCATGAATGCAGCCAGAACATTAATTACTAGGGAAATACCTGCACACGATGCGAAGTGCCTCAGACATCTAGCAGCATGTACAACAAGAGGACAATTCGTAGGAAGATGGGCAACCCTGCGATGGCGATCGAAGAAATAATTTCCATATGAAGACGCTAATATAAAAACACAGAAGATGAATAAAGATAAACGTTGGTTGAGCAGAATGCTCATAGATTCATCCATGGCTGGAGAACAAATAAGGGTTGCCGAACAGAAGAGGTTGGGATGTGCAGAAATACCGGAAACACCAGGATCGCCAGGATGCTGGGAGAGACCTCAGCTATTGGTATGTGGACGAGTTGCCACCAGTACAGGATGGGAAGAAGGAATATTATCATGCAGTGCACAGTTATTGATGAAAGAAACAGAAGACATAGCACAAATTATAAACGATGGATGTCTAAAGTCAGGGATAAGTATTCTAACTTACTGCTTCAGCAACAAAGGCCTGGTTCTAGTTGGAAAAAATAAAGGATGCAAGCAGACACTCGAAGTACCAGGAATGACTGGAGGAACTGTAATGCTAATGGATTGCTATTGGGCTTGTGGATCCAAAGCTTAAATGCGACTGCCTAAAAATTAGAGGAGAACGTGCTCCTTGGTGATCATACATGTTACTGCATTGATGATTCCCCAAAGTGATCTCCATATTGACAGTTTCCCCGACAAAGAATGCACACTTAAGGAAGAAGAGATTGCTTAGCCTCATTCGAAGAAAGAGGGAGAACTATTTCTCAGTAAAATCAATAGATACCTATTATGACATTCCAGATTAACATAAACTGTTCAGCAGAATGGCAGCAACATTCACAGCTATATTCATGCCAGAAATTTAGACTGCAGTAAACGCCAAGTGGCTACAGATCACGATCACTAGGTGGGAGCTGCTATGAACGATCAACACCACAATAAAATGATGTAATGCGATCAAAGAAGAATTGAGGGCAATCAGGCTCATGACCCTCCAGAACAGTTATGTCCTGGACTTAATTACAGCAATGGGAGCAGGCGCATGCGCCATGATAGGTCCTTTTTGCTGTTCATTTATACCTGCCCATGATGGAGAAAATGTCAACCCTGAATACGAAAATGGGGGATGAAGTAGACAAGACCAAGGATGAAGATTGGTTTTCATCCCTGTTTTCATGGGTTACAACTTGGCTGGGAAATGCCTTCAAACTACTTGGAGTAATACTAGTGTTAGTATTGCTGGGATTCTGTTTTATAAGAATATTCATTGGACAATGCAAGAAGACAGCAAAGAAAGCTGTTGGGATGAAGATAATGATTGATGTAAATGCTGCGACCGATGAGCACACACAGACTGAAAACACTACCTGAAAGTCCTCTGGCACCCCCAGGAATGAAGTTTCATTACCCTAAGGATCATAAGAACTATGTAGGGCGTTTGGTTTCTGTCAACCAACTGGGGAGTGCTGTCATATGACTTGCCACGTAGATGAACACATCAAGAAAACAGGTGACCTGAGGGGGGTCACTAAGATATGGATAGCGAAGAAGTAGTTCTGTAGAAAGATGAAGAGAATTGAGGAAGAGGAGGTGGTCTAAGACTCGAGCATAGGGGGGAATATAGAGGAGCAGACGTGCATGTCACTGATAGACTCGGCCCCCTCACCTCTGTCATACTGGATGAATAACAAGACAGTGTGCATGACACCAGTTGTTTTCCCAATACTGCATCAAGTGTATGAGAGACGTTAATCGCTCTGACAACCATATCGAATCTACCCTTGTATTGAAGTGATAGAGGTGGATTTGCAGGTACCACTGAATAACGAGAATTTGTAAAGAAGATCTGACAGGTGCAAAGTGATGCCATATGGAGAAGATACAATGACTCACTAAAACAATATAAGAATACTTAAGATTCAAGATTTAACTAAAGAAACAAGAGTAAAACATATACGAATGAGAAGAAATCATATATACAAAGAAGGTAAGTAACCAGATGAGTAGTGAATGTATATACGCAGAAACGCAAGGTAGATGAGCTTTATAGAAGCTTGCTGCAGTAGAAACCATAACTCCGGTGAAGCAGCCATGTTGAAAAGATGGAAAGCGGCTCTCAATGATAGTAAGCGAAGAGCTAGAAGGAGAGAGACCAGAGCTGCAGAGCTGACAGAGGATGGAAATACAAATTCATGCATGAACAAAGAATAGCTGCTGGCCAGAGATCAAAGATGCTACAACGTGAAGCTACTGAAGGGTACAAGCGGGGTTAACGAGGATAAGCAACGTACGCAGGACATATTTCTCCAGCATTGGATCTCTCATAGGTTCACATGCTTGAATATTCCGTGTCGTCAGACTGGGAATCCTCTATAATTTAAATAATAAAAATAATAATATAAAACATATAAAACGTCTTCTTTATGAAGAAAATCTACACCCTTAAAGCCCCATAGGGTACTGTGTAGCCCTTCACTTGTGGAGTCCCTCTACCTCCTTTGGTCCTTTTAAGCCACAACCAATGAGTTGGCAGGCCTTAGGCTTTACCCAAGTCAGCCATCTGCAGATTTTTCATTGGGTCTACTAAACTGGGAAATCCTCTTCAGCTCTCTGAGCAAATTCATTTTTCCATACTAATTCTAGAAATGTTTGTCATATTTTAACCTGTTTTAGCTTCCGTATCACTGGGGGTTCCTGGTTCAACTTTTTTAGCTCAGTTTTCCACTCTTTGCCACCTAAAAACGTCGTGTTTTTGGGCTGCCTCCTCTCACCTCATGGCTGAGACTCAAGTAAAAGCTGTCAAAGAGAAGACCTCCCTTTTCCGGGACTGCTCGAGGTGCGGTAAGAGGGTTACTTCATCAGAGACCCCCACGAACTCTGAATCTATTGTCTTTATCCACATGATATCCAGTCATGTAAAATATGTCAAACCTTTTCCAAGAAGACTCTGAAGGACAGGCATAGACTACTACTTCACCTAGAGAGCAGACAAATGTCGTCTGATGAGGAATCCAGCAAGACTGTGCCCTCAACTTCCTCCAGGCACCGAGAAGAAAGCTCTAAAGAGGAGAGCTTCTTCAGTGGACAAAGCAGACTCTCCAACATCCAAGGGCAAGAAGAGGAGTGGGAAATCCTCAACTGCACCTGTATCGAAAGGTCTTCTGGAAGAACTACACAAAGGTAAAAGTTCCTCCATTTCTTCCCTTTTGTCACTGAAACGGCTATCCATGGGGACACCGTCCACGACTAAACTAACCTTGACGTCCACTAAAACTGTCCCATTGTCGATGGATAAACCATCACCCACTGTCAAACCAACCACCTGGTTGATGAAGGCATTGTTGTTGACAAAAGAACCGTTGACGTAGCACCCGTCCACGAAGGACACTGGCAAAAACCTGTCATCGTCGATGGAAAAACGTCAACGAGCCCCCAAGAGCAAAGCAATACATTGTCGAATACCCAACACCAACAGACGTTATTGATGAGTCTTTTCAATGCCAGAGGAAGCTGTAACCGTCCATAAACCACTGCTAGATGTGTTAGAAGGTACTATCCCTCTATCACATACAACGGAGATGAACAAACTGCCTGACATCATATTGCAGGAGGAGTTCTCAGAGGGGGAGGTACAACGGCCAGTACAACCTAAAAAGCACAGTCCACACTAGCAACCGGTAATGGAAGATGTGTCAGACCCTTTTGACCCAACTTTACTGCAGTCGATGTGCAGAATTATCGATGAGTTCGAAAGGAGACAAAGAGCAAGGCTCCTAGTCACTCACACAGTTCCTGTAAGCAAACCTTCGCAAAGCACATCACTGGTGCACCGCACTGGAAGCAGGCCTCCTACAGATTATGCTCCACATCAGTCGCCGCCGCCTAAGCGATCTTGATCATACTCACGTTATGACGGTTCCTACAGGTCTCAAAAAAGAAGATGCTCTCCATGTCCTCCAAGGTGATCTTCATCAGTCAGCAGGCACCTAGGACAATGCTCACATTAAGGCGGATCATCCAGGTTACAAAAAAGAAGACGCTCTCCATCTCCTCCAAGGTCTTTACCTCAAAGATCCAAAGCGCGTAATGCGCCTTCAATTGCGACAGCCTCAGAATGTCCGGACGACATTGTGGATGATGCTGGGGAACCTGATGATCCATCTAGGGAGTTTTCTATCCCCAAAAGTCATGACGACAAGCCGGCAGAGGGTTAACTGCCTCAGCACACCCCAGACATAGATCCAGATGGTTGGAAGCCTATTGTCATTGAGAAGAAGAAGAAATGTGACTCACTGGGGTGTGGGCGGATCCTCACCTCCGGACGATATCATATCTTTTCACTCCATCATGGCAAAGTTAGCAGAGATCTTCAAAATACAAGTCACCACAGAGGAGAAAGCATCAGTCTTCTGCGACCACAGACACAAAAGATGCAGCACTATCACCACAATACCAATACTAGAGACTATTTGGGGCGTGGGTGAAATAAATCCTGGCCACTCCTCTTTCTACTCTGGCACTGGTAGCTAGACCGGAAGCAAAGAACAAAGCCCCAGACTTAGCTCCATTATGTCTCATAGGCCATCCTAAACCGACTCCATTATCACGGTGGCGGCAAGGAAAGGAGAGCAAAACCCGGCCACTCCTCTCACAGCTCTGCCCGATAAGGAGGGACCTAAACTAGAAGCGATCGGATGTAAGGTCTCAGCTGCAGCATCGTTGACAGTGCGGGCCAGTAACGCCATGGCCATGATGGAAGGGCTGGATAGTGAATTATGGAACTGTATGTCCCGTCTTACTAAACACCTCCCAGAGGAGTTTCAAGAAGAGGCCAAACCCATTATCACAGATTGCAAAGCGGTCTCAGACCACATGATCAACCCCTCTGTGCACACCGCCGACTGTGGTTTTAGACAAATGGCACACATCTCAGTACTGAGTTGCCAAGCCTGGATGAAGGCAACAAGTTTCAGGCCAGAGGTACAAGGTCAGATCCTAGGCATGCCATTTGATAGGCAAGACCTATTTGGCAAGAAATAGATGATCATTTGAAAGGCATCAACGCCGACACAAACACTGCTAAGGCAATTTGCTTTTCAAAGGGCAACGACAAGGACCACAGTCCTTTTCTCTCCTTTCGAGGTGCCAGCTCCAAGTACGGGTCATACGGCAGGTCGTTCCAGGGTCAAGGGTCCTCTTCAAACTCATTCCAATCGGGAGGTACATACCAACAAGTTTCCACCAGGTAACAGAACCAACGTGGCAAAAGAGGTTCAGGCCAGGGCAGGAACCAGACCAAGAAGAAGTGACTGGTACTCTGCGTGCTGTCCACATCACACCCCAGTGGGAGAACGAGTCTCACTGCACCTCAATGATTGGTACACCATAACATTGGACAAATGGGTGCTTCAAGTAATGAAAATGGGACTCTGAGAAACCTAAAGGAGTCTTCCTGTCTAGTCCCCGGGGATCTGGCATCCAGGTGGCCAGGACACGACCATCGCTTTTGGACCACTGCGGGCAGATCACCTGGATGGTGGGTCTTGTGGGAGTGGGATGCTGACAGGTGAGATGCAGTATCCCACTTCTTTAAACACCTTCTACCCATCATACCACATAGGATATTCAAAAAAACTGTCCCCCCCTTCTGACATGAACACTTTCGCACAACATAAAAGACAGCAAACTAACAACACAGCCGTTTGCCTGACATGTCCCAATACAAGGGTCAGGCAAAGTCAGGCAATTGATCAGAATCACACACACTAGACAGCCCTTTCCTTTCCCCACAAGGATAAAAGGTGGAGCACGACAGCACACTATGAGCAAGGCAGACTGCACAACGGGAGAGCTATCTCAGCACATCATTTCAAGAGGATGCAAAACCTTGCTCAAGTCGAGAGTATACAAAAGGGAGACGTGCCCTTGCCCTTATCGACAGAGACCTGTGAAGCCTCGAGAGAAGGAAGCGTAAGACCACCGCAATAACCAGCGTGTGTTGCAGCAGATATCAAGGGTGCCCGAGCGCCTCCTCCGCTAACAGCTGTGCTGTGGAGTGACGCATGGCCCAATGTTACCAGCCTTGACTCTACATACAAGAAAGCAAAGCAATTCATCACAGCCGGTGAGTCGAGGGGAAAACTGATAAAGAAACCGAACTGTGTTGAACGAATGTAGCAAACGGCTAATTGAACTTTGAGTAAACAAGGGAAAAGCCTGCAACCAGGCGTCCAGCACCATGTGGGTGTTCATGCAAAAACTCTGGGCGATTACCCAAAGATAGAGACTACCATAACCAGAAAGCCTTGAGAAGGCAGAGAGAGGTCAAAGTGGTCATACATGGGTCTTGTAAAATCCTCTGTACTGTAGAAAGTCTTTGACCGACAGATGATTGGAAGAAGGGAAGTGAATCCTGCATGGTGAAATCAGTAAGGAACTGTGTTTCGTATAGTTGGAAAGAGTGAACCGGGTAGAGGGAAGCCGACAGCCATGGGCAAAGCCTGATGAAATTTATAAAAGACATTGAAGATTGGCAAGAGTGAACCCAGCAGAGGGATGCTAACGAGAAGGGGCGACGTCTGAAGTATCATAATGAACTGCTTAACGTAGAAGTTTGACGAGAGTGAACCGGGCAGAGGGATGCTAACGGAAGGGGGTGAGTCCTGAAATCCCTATGAGCAGTGTGTTGACATGCGTGAACCAAATCAAGGGAGATTCACACTGCATTGTTTTAAAGGACATTAAGATTTGTGAAAGCTGGAAATACTGCAAGACAGCAGGGAGTGAAGTGCCCCCTTTGCCATTTGGGGTCCGAGCCCAGACGAGGGTGATCCAGAGGTGGAAAGTCGTCACACTAACTACCGTATGACAAGAACTGGTTAATAGAATTGTCGAGGAATAACTTTGAGGGGTATGCGCCCGGAAAAGGGGGACCCAGGGGTGAAGCCATCACCCAAAGTATTTGTGGGATAGAACTTTGTGTATGTTTGTCAAGAACATCAGGCCTTGAAGGCAAGAGTCTTTTGTTAAAGGAGACTTGGCCATCGAAGAACCTGATAGCTTATATGGAACTGTTGGCTTTTGCTGAGAAAGCTTGTGCGTGTGCTCCAAGGTCACACCTTGCCCCCTGCTGAAAATGTGGAGAAGGAAGATCCTTGGCAATCACATCCTGACTTATTATTTGTGAACACTTCTTTCTTTATTGAACCCTTATCTTACACTCTTTGTATAATTAGTTGTGAGGAATTTGCAATAGGGTTTTCTTAGCATATGCCCTTTTATTTTGACACAACGCCACAAGGACTGCCCTATTTTCCGTTTGATGGCCGACGCTTGCTCCCACCTTAGATTTTGGTTTAGATTAGGCAGTTTACCACCATGCATTTTCAGTTTTATAAACACCCTTGAACTGTGATCACTTGTGTCTGTCTTCACTGTTGCCACCATGAGTTCCTTACAGGACATACCATAGACTTTCTTCAACGGCCACCACATCGCCCACCGCCAAGAAAAAACATCCTTTTGCTGCAAAAGCTAAGGGTAGAAGCTGCCATGCTTTTACTAAAGTCTGCCATAGAGCGGGTACCACCTCTATAACGGGGGAAGGGATTCTATTCCCACTTTTTTCTAGTAAAAAAGAAAAATGGCCAGTGGCGCCCATTACTAGAGCTTCGAGCCCTCAACAAGTTTGTTTGTTTTCTAAAATTCAAAATGACCTCTCTTTAATGTGTCCTTCCATGGCTCAAGAAGGGTGATTTCCCTGCTACCCTTGACTTGGAGGACACCTACTTGCATGCACACATCTATCCATCCATCCATCCATCCATCCATCCATCCATCCATCCATCCATCCATCCACAGACACTACCTCTGGTTCACTGTCGGACCAACATTTCCAGTTCAAAGTACTTCCTTTCGGTCTGAAGTCCACACCAATAGTGTTTACGAAATGCCTGGCCCCAGTGGCCGCTCACCTTAGGCACTCTGGGGTACATGTCTTTCCATACCTAGACTAATGGCTAGTGAAGGGAAGCTCTCTGGTGGAACGTAGGCCCATTCGGTGGGCCCTAAAGTCCTTCCTAGCGGTACTTTCCGGATAAATGGTGACAGTGCAGATGGACAAGACCACATCAATGCGATACACAACCAAACAGAGCGGCACTAGGTCCAACATCCTCTCGATGGAGGCAACTCTGGAACTGGGCAATACACCACAAGATACACATGAGGGCAGAACATCTCCCTGGCAAGGACAATGTGTTGGCAGACAAACACAGCTGGCAATTCCTTCAATCTCATCAATGGGAGATCAACGGCTGCGACCTGAACAAACTATTCCTCAGGTGGGGGAAACCCACCATAGACCTGTTTGCAACCCACGTAAACAAGAAGTGCGATCAGTTCTCCATACAATGGAGGAGCAAATTCCTTTACGGGTTCCCTCTTGACACCTCTGATCCTGCCGGTGCTGCGCAGGATGAACGAACAACCTTGCACAATGATACTGGTAGCACCAATGTGGGCACACCTGATTTGGTGCCCTGCACTCCTTCAACTAGCACTGGAGAAGCTATCTCTCCTCCAGCCTCACCCGCACATGTTGTCACAGCACAGGAGCGAAGTGCTTTACCACAACCCGGCCAGTTTATCCCTCTGGAGTTGGCTCCTCAGCAGCACATATTCCTCGACCTTGTTCTAGATCCCGAATGCTGGGGCTTACTGCGAGCCGCCAGGGCTCCGTCCGCCAGACAGGCATATACTGAAAAATGGAAACGGTTCAGAGCCTGGTGTTTGGAAACTGGCAGAGATACCCTCTTGGCATCTGCAGAACACATGTTATCTTACCGTCTACATCTAGCAAGGAGCGGTTTGGCAATTTCTTCCTTCAAGGTCCATCTCTCGGCCACCTCCGCTTATACCACCAGGCCTCATCAACTCTCTCCAGTGGCACACCCGGCGGTCAAACCTTTCATTAAAGGGCTTATGCATTCTTTTCCCAGACAAAGGAAAATTGCTCCCGCCTGGAGTCTTACCTGGAGTCTTACCAAAGTATTAACTGCGCTAATGAGAGTGCCCTATGATCCAATTCATAGGTTTGTCACAGAGTTCTTATCGTATTTGTATTTATTTGTATTTATTTTATTTGTATAGCGCACCGGGCCCAAGGGCATCAGGGCGCTTGTCTTAGTACAAGTAAGCATCTGTACAGGTGAGAACAGTTATGAAATGAAGTTCCATATGATCATACAAAGCAGAGTATTCAAAAGCAAGAATGTAGATTGGAATTGCAAGGTAGCAGTTGGGCTTGAAGGCAAGATAAGCACTATATACACAATACACAATATACTCAATATACACAATATATATCAATATATACAATCTGCACAGAGAAGTTAACTCAGGACGCGAAAGAGATTAGCGTACTGTAATGCTGAAGTGGTGGTGGTGAGGAGCCTTCTTGGTGACTATAACCTCAGCCAGGTGCATTGGGGAACTACAAGCACTGTCCAACGAGTCACCATTCACACATTTTCACAGGGACAGGGTTATTCTGCAGTCTCAGCCGAAATTAATTCCAAAGGTCATATCTAATTCCATTATAGCTGAAATAATTGTTTTGCCCACTTTCTTTGGCAACCACACAACTGCAGCGGAACAGACGCTACATTCACTAGATGTTGCAACAATATTTAAGTTCTACATTGAAAGAACAAGCGATTTCAGGATTTCAGCTAGACTTTTTGTCGCCTTTGCAGGCCGAACCAAGGGTCAATGCATATCAAAACAAAGTCTGCCACGTTGGGACTCCAGTTGCATTACTCACTCTCACAAAATCAGAAATAACCCTCTACCAGCCACGCCCACAGTGCACTCCACCGGAGCGAGAGCAGCCTCAACAACATTCCAGGCAAAAGTGCCTTTGAAGGACATCTGCCGGGTAGCCACCTGCGGCAATCTCCACACGTTTGCTTGGCATTACCGCTTGAAAGAAGACAGCAGAAGGGAATCAGCGGTAGGGCAAGAAGTGCTTCAGTGCTTATTCACTTAAAGTAGGAGCAGCCTTTTGTTTCTTAATTTTTACTCTTGTTTGTTCCCACTGTCCCATTGCATGTATTTTCTGGTAGCCTTACTTTGCATGCTATAAGTATGTTACATGAGCTATATATATATATATATATATATATATAGCGCATGCTCATACAGGTGCAACCTTCTGGCTATCAGACATGTTGTATTGTAATTAACTGCTTGGTATTCTCTTCAAGCATGTGAATCTATGAAAGATCCAATGCTCGAGAAGTCTTAGTTACTTACCTGTAACTGGATTTCTCCAGCATTGGTATCTTTCATCGATTCACATGTGCCCGCCCACCTCCACTGGGGAGAGGCTGCTCTTCACGGTTAAAACATTGAATATGGCTGACTGGGGTGGAGCCTAAGCCCTGTCACCTTATTGGTTGGGGCCTTAAGGAACCAAAGGACGTGGAGGGACTCCACAAGTGAAGGGCTACACAGGCCCTATGGCGCTCTAGGGGTATAGTTTTTCATATTAAGGAAGACGTTTTATATTATTATTTTTATTGTTTCAATTACTATGGATCCCCAGTCTGACGACAGGGAATAGTAAAACATGTGAATCTATGAAAGATACCAATGCTGGAGAAATACAGTTACAGGTAAGTAACTAAGACTTCTCTTATATAAAGTAAGTGAGCAAACAATTACGAGTGCAAAGTATGGACAGTGAAAGATGCAGAAAGGCCTATGTGAGGTAGAGCAACAAAGTCTCCAGAGGCCAAGAGGAGTAATGACACCCAACTTAATTGAATTAAATAGAACTGACAAAACCGTGGTCTCCTTACACGTGATTCAGAACTAAAAAACAAGGACTAGTCATTAAGCTCCAGATGAAGATAGTGGTGTACCCATACTCCCATAAAAGTCTGAGATAAGAGAAAGCTTGCAAGGTCAACTACAAAGAAGAGGCCTTGAGCTGAAAGCTTGGCTGATGAGAGATGGTGGACTAATTGGGCAAGTAGGTAGTAGTCTGACTTTGTTTTCTGCACCTGAGTTTCGTTTTGCTAACATGCTGCTAGTGAGCCGAGTGTCCAAGGTTGGGAGAGGATGCCAACCTATCATGAGGCTTATGCAATATTGAGCATACAATGTTGCATGAGCCAATCTTCTACTGTTATAGTGTTATAACCTGTACTATAAGTAGTTAGGAAGAGGCTTGAGGCTTGCCTACCAGAGAGGAGCAGCCAATAAAGTAACTAACCCTTATAGATTCTATAAGTAGATATGTTCCCTTAACCAATCCCTAAGCCCAATAGGTTTGATTATTTGCCACGTAGGTTGACGTCATAGCTGGTGCACGTTGAGGTATAAAGTCTTTGTAGAACTAATCTGCATTGTGAGTGTGTGGTCTGCAAACTGTTGTTCGCCAGATTGCCCTACTTTATTGAATTGATAATAAAGTAGTATTTTGTCATATTCTTTGTGTCTGTCCGGTCATTTGGGTCCAAAACTGTTTATTATGGTAATCCCACTCTGCGCATTGATATGCCCAAAAAGTACTACTGCACACCACCTTTGTTTAAGCATCATTCTTCGACACTCGTACTCTCCCAACTCCCAAACATGATGTCTTCTTTTCCCCTCCCCACCTCTAGCCTGATGCTTTTTGACCCTTTTCCCTCCCCAAATAGCATTGCCCTGGTATTACTGTGGTTATGGCTCGCATCAAGCAAAACAAATTGACAGGTTTTCATTTCTGGAAAACCTCTGCTGCAAAGCACCATGGAAGATATAGCTATATTTTTGGGAGAAGGAGGCACCCCCCTGCCCACAAATATTTTAAGAATTAGTGGACGGAATAACCCCAAACCTGTTCTGGAAATTAAGTCAACGCTTTTTGCCAAGTTGTGGCTTATTTGGTCCATTTCCATCCAGCGTTTTTTGCGCTTCCGCTTCATAAAACTTTGACTTTTTCTCTATGGGAAAATGAGTGAGAGTAGGCCGAAAACAGCGTCTTTTTGCTTTCTAAATTACTTTTTCACTTTTTAATGAATCCTCCCCCATAGCTTCCAGTCTGGGGAGCCTGTGACAAACTTTCTGTTTGAAAAATATCAGCTATATCCGTCATACAAGTCAAAGGTTAATAGCAATCGTATTTTCGGATTTCCTATGGATCATGCTACACACCTTAACTATAGTGCAGTATCCGCTGCAATATATATCAGTAACAGTCAAAGATGGCGCCCATATTTGCAATGAATAACAACAGCATTTAAAAAGAGACTCTTTCTCCTACAAGCATCCAATCCACCAATAAAAATAACTCTCACACTGGCCACAAACTCCGAAGAAGCCGATTGGTGAAAAGTGGCAGTTGTTTTTATCTTGTTTCACACTGGGTGTCTGCTGCCGATATGGGAATTAAATGAAGAAGTAACTTTTTTTGGAACACAGCCTATGTGTGACCGTGACCCTCTTTTATTACAAAAGTTAATCCGGCAGTGTGTGGCACAAGACAAAGTCCTTTCGTTTATATATATATATATATATATATATATATACTAGCGGGGGGACCCGGCGCTGCCCGTGTCTTGATCGAGTGGTGTCTCATGTGCCCTGGAGGATGTTGCTATTGGCCTCATGTCAGCAAGTCTTGCTTCAGTTTGCTCTGGCATCTCATTTGCCCTGGAGAAAGTTGCTCTTGTCCTCTGGTCAGCAAGTCGTGCTGCTGTTTGTTGTTGTGTTTCAGAAGCTCTTGATATTGATTTTCGCTTTGCATCAG
This sequence comes from Ambystoma mexicanum, assembly GCF_040938575.1. Lineage (NCBI taxonomy): Eukaryota > Metazoa > Chordata > Amphibia > Caudata > Ambystomatidae > Ambystoma > Ambystoma mexicanum. Next base: position 189,035,128 of record NC_090932.1, read on the forward strand.
ATGGGGCTTTTCCAAATGATGTTCGTTTTTTGTGCGGCATGTTTCTGTCACTCAATGGCTTCAGCACATTTCAGAAAATGTCCAAGAACGATTGATTGATTGTACTCTCTTCTTGTGAATTAACTTAAGTAAACTGTAACCCTGCCATTTTCCATATTTGGAGTGACATGATACATTTTTTTTAAACATTTTTATTTCCCTTAAAAAATGCTTTAATTACTTTTGAACTGTCTACAGTAGTAATACATTTCAAAGGAATAACCAACACATCAAACATTTTGCTTCAAACACTTTTCCAAATGTTGCCTCCTTCTAGTACCTACTATAGTGAATCGGTGTGAGCATAAGTAAATAAGGTTGCCTAGGGAGTTCATTTATTGCATTCAAATATAGACTTCAATTCTTCCTCATACAAAAGAGGAATCCATGCAAAATTTGGTAGATATGGGTTCAACAGTGAGAATTTGTATAGCTGGACGGACACACACACACACACACACACACACACACACACACACATATATATATATATATATATATATATATATATATATATATATATATATATATATATATATATATATATATATATATATATATATATATATATATTGAGATCCAGAAGAAAACAACAAGTCGATACCTTGATTAGGCTAACAACGTCATTTATTTTGCATATTTGGGAGCTTTCATGGAATGTCTCCAATTCCTCAGGCAGAGATTAAATGAAGCATTTGAGAAACATCACAGCATTACAGCCTACATAGCCCCTCCTGCAGATATGCCGTGATCTGTGTCTCTGTGTCTGTCTAAACCTGATTTGTAGTTTTGCTGAGAAAGGCATGTGTATGTTCAGGACAGGACCTGTGCATGTGGATGCCCAGGTCCAACTTGTTTCCTTCCTATCATCTATCTTCCTCTCTACTTGTGGTGTTCCCCAGGGGTCTAACCTCTCCTCCTGGCTTTTCAACCAATACCAGGCAACTCACGCCCACCGCATTGGCAATTTCTGCTCAAATTTCCAGTGCTACGCTGATGACACTCAACACATTTTCAGGCTGCCCTCGGCCACCTCCTCTCCCTCTCTCATCTCTGATTGCCGAATTGCCTTTCAAGATTGGTGTGCCACCAATGATCTTTGTCTGAATGCCAGCAAGACGGAGATGGTCCTCATCGGCACACCTTCACCATCCTTTCCCCTCACTCTCTGGCCGGCTTCCCTTGGCCCTCTCCTACCCCCACCTGCGAGGCTAAGAACCTCGGGGTCATCTTAGACTCTACCCTTTCCTTCTCCGCCCACATCTCTGAGGTCTCTAAAAAGTCAAACTTCCTACTACACCTCCTCAGAGGTACTCTGCCTTTCCTCTCCTTTCCCCAGAAGCTCATGGTATCCCAATCTCTGGTTCCCTCTAGGTTGGACTATTGTAACAGCCTCTTTCTAAATCTACCTGCCTCTACCCTCCGCCCTCTGCAACTAATCCGGAAAAGGACTGCAAGACTTGTCCTTGGCCTCAGGCCCTGGGATCATATCTCTCCATCTCTGAAATCTCTCTATTGGCTCCCACTGCGTGCAAGGATTACATTCAAAACCCTCTGCATTGTCCACAAGGCTTTCTGGGGCCTGGGTCCAAAATACCTTCAGCTATCCCTCTGCAAATACCTCCCCTCTCGAGCTCTTCGTTCCTCTGCCTAAAACTCCCACAGGGTCAGTCGTTTTTCAAAGAAACAAGCTGGGGGTAGATCTCTGTCGTCGGCTGGGGCCTCCCTCTGGAACAGCCTCCCTGCCCTCTAAAACTTGAGGAAAACCATCTCCGGTTCCAGAAGCACCTCAAGACCTTCTTCTTTTCTTCTGCCTTCGCCCCCCCTCTGCCCTGATGATTTGTTCTCTCTTGGCACCGTGCACCTGGCCACCCTCTGTCCTCTGGGCCCAGGTACCTGCTCACCCTGCCACCCTCCGGCACTGCCTCCGGGCCAGCCCTTGCACTGGGGTCTGTATCTGTATGACCATACAGCCCCGCCCATTTTCAGGAGCTACCCTGTTTGCTGCCTTAAACCTAGCACTTACAAATTGCTGGCTGCACTACCACTGTTTGTTGCCTTTATTATTTATTTATTTATTATTTATCTGTTTCTCCTCTGCTTCGTACTTTCCACTTCTCCCCCCTTCCATGCACTTTTCCCCTCCCCCTCTCCCATGCACTTGCGTGTTCTCAATGTCACTGGGCCTAGTAAGATCGCTGTTTTGTTCTCCCCTGTTCCCCTCCCTTGCCTTGTCGCGCTCTGAAACACTTGTGTACAAGCGCGATAGAAATTAAATATCAATATCAATAACTCCCCCACACATTGCAATCTTCAAGGTCTAAATGGTAACCATAGGGCAGGGGTCAGTAAAAGTGAAGAGCAGGGAAAATAAATGAAAAAATAGCCCACCCTGTTAATGTTTCAGGAAGGCAGGAGGGGTTGTTTAGGTGTCAGTCATTGCATGTGCAGTCCAGTTGAATCTTGCTATGTCAGGCCAGTTCCTTTACACGATCAATAGTAGCACAGTCATCAACATATCATGCTTGTGCCTCTACAAGTCTGAAAGAGGGGATATACAGCCAGTTTATGTGTTAGACCTGTGACCCGTGGAGCCCAGTGTGCTAACTTTGTCTCAAATACCATATGGGGATTGCGTTACATCCCAATCAAGATGGAAGGGTAAGGTTTGACTGGGGACACGGGCCCTGACAAGTTTCTTGGAAGCTTTTGGCAGATGGGCCTGGGTTGAAGGGAGTCTGGAAACAGCACTTTCGGCCTCATTCTGACTGTGCCGGTCCGGTAACAACGGTGCTGGTAAGCCTACCGACACCATTGTTACCGGACTGGCACATTAAGACTTCCCGGGACGCCAGTAGGCCAGGCGCTGGTAAATATTGCAAGTCCGGGACAACCCACCAGTAGCACCGGCAGGGTTACAGCCAGACTTGTAATGAGGCCCATTGTCTTAGAGAGGCTGGTGGGGCTGGTGCAGTGCCGGTTGAATGTCTCTGAGTGGCTTTGGAAAAAATGATGGAAAGTGGCAGGTTTGGATGTTGTGATCCCTGTATCTCTATGAGTGGAAAAAGTGAAAGTCGGTTAGTTGGAATAGTGACTCATGTAACCAAAATGTCTGTTCAAGCCGTCTGCCTGTGTATTGAAAATGTGCATGCATTTGAATTCATAGGTCTTTCTGGCTTTGTTCTGAAATTACCCCGGAGTGCAGAATTCTTGAGATCATTAAGGGAAGGATTAGCTTCTGAAAAATGCTCACCCACTGGACTCTCGTTGCTAGTAGATTGCTTCAAACTTTGACAATGGACGTTCATGCGTTTATGTAGAGGTTGACTAGTTTCTCCAACATAGTAGCCACATACGGGACATTTCATGCACATAATGAAGGATGCACATGTAAACCGTCCCATAATTTTGTAGTCCTGCCCCATGTGGTATATCTTGTGTCTGAAATGTTGATATGTGGGCAGGTTAGGCATCTTTTGTTTCTACAAGGTACAGTTCCATAATCTGGCTGGTTGTCTGAAAGCAAGAAGGGGATCTCCAGAAAAAACTTCTCTCAAAAGCTTTTTCACTGAATTTTCTGGGTTTTTATTAGTAGAACCTAACCATAACGTCCCTTCAACTGAAGATTTTTCACTGAATTTGATAGGTTTGTACCAGTGCAACGTAGCATAATGTCCCTTTAACAAAGTTATTGCAGTGAATTTCATAGGTTTTTATCAGTGCAATTTTACCATAATGTCCATTTAACAATGTTTTTTCAGTGAATTTCAAAGGTTTTTATTAGTGCAACCTAACCATAACGTCCCTTTAACGTTTTTTCACTGAATTCTAAATGGTTTCTATAAGTGGAAATGTTTCATGATGTTGCAGCACTGTATCCGAGTTATTAATTCCTCTTTTGACATATATGAAAAGACTATAAACCTTCTTTAACAAACATATTTTTGACAACACATAATGATGTGTGCTATTTTTAGCAGGGCATGCTGAGCCTAGAAAGTCATGGTTGAATTGCTTAATGCATGAGGCTAGACCATGACCGCAGCCCCACCAAACCACCCCTGTTATCCACTGCACAGCCTGAATCTTGGTCCAGTGTGCACTATACCCCTATAATGTGACCAATCGCCAGTGCTCATGGCTTGCAGTGAAGGCCAGTCTCCATAATCCATGGGGACTAGGCTTCAGCCATGCCATAGGCTCAATAAGCACATCAGAGTAGACAATCCCATTGCTGTTCCCAGAATTATTTTTCCCATTCAAGCCTATCCCAATTTAGATTTTACTACATAGCCCGTCTGTATTGGCCATGCCCACTTTAAGCCTATCCAGATTTTTTATGTATTATTAGGTAGCCGGTCCCTGTGGCCTATTGCCTTTACCATTGGGCAAGTGGGCAGTAGTCTGATGTTGTTCTGTGCACCTACGTTTCGTTTTTCTTATGTGCTGCTAGTGAGCCGAGTGTCCAAGGTTGGGAGAGGATGCCAACCTATCATGAGGCCTATGCAGAGATGGCCACATGTTATGCCTCAGTCTCCAAAGTTATATCACAATTTTTTCATGCCTACATTATGACACTTTTCAAAAAATAAAAGACAAACATATTTGCACGTTCAGGTGCATGTTTCATTTTTTGAGAACTGTAAAAATGTAGGTTCATAAAATAGTGATATAACCTAGCCACCACTTGACAAAATCCATTCCAACTTTGCACAAACATTAAAAGTTGGGTCTATAATCTACTTGCAAACATCTGTGCATATTCGTCAAACTGCCCCAAAGTTATTTTGTTCAATCATTTTGGGACCCCACTCAAATTTAGTGTATTCCATCTTGGCAAAATGTCACCAAACTTTGCAAAGAAATTCGAAAGTGGGTCTAGAGTGATGTTGCAAAGTATCATTGAATGGTGCCAAGGTTATAAGGCATCCAAAAAGTGCTCTTCACTGACCCTCTAATGCAGAAATATGCATGGATGTCCTCGAGCTTTTGTCAAGTTTGCGAACATTACAGGAATATCCCCAACATCTGAGATGTTCGCAGACATCGGAGATGAAAAAACACCAGATTTTTGGCATGTTATGGCCATATCTCATCCCATCCTCATCCCCCCTCACCTCCCCAGAGATTGTTTCATTTGTTTGACACATGCAATGTTTTGTTTTTTAATATGTTTTTACCGCGAAGTCCGCGGACTACAGAAGCAGTTTGAAAATCCAACTTGGTGTCCATTTCAAAGGTTTTGATACACCTACTTACATTTTGGGCATTTTAAACAAATCTAGTGGATGGATTAATACCAGATTTGCAAAGGCATGCTTTTGGGACCAGTCAGCTGCGTCTTATGCAATTTTGGTTCAAATCCGTCTAGTGGCTTGACCTACAGGCGCAATCAAAATGTTTTCCCATTCGTGTCTATCCGGATTTCAACCGTTTTGGGACTCCACAGTATAACTTTGCCCTCTCTCTTGACAAAACCGCACAAAACTTTGCAGAATAATTCAGAGGTGGCCATATACTGTTTTGCAAAGTTTCATGTAAATTTGTTGAACAGCACCAAAGTTATAAGCCGCCCAAAAACTGCTCTTCGTATGGATTGAGCAACTTGACCATAACTACAGGGCCGCTACTGCAGGCCCTGTAACATATACTTGAAACCTAATTTTTTGAATCGCCCAACATGTTCACAGGACTTAACCAACTCCAAAATGCGGGTGATTTGAGTTTTGCCTGCACCGGACTGCAATAGTTCTGCTCCAGGCATTATTAGAGAAACAAAGAATAGAAATGGAAAGAATCAGAGAAGGGCTCTCTTTGGTGGCCAATGCGAGCAATGTAGCACCCAAAGGGAAGAAGGCGATGATCTTCCTTCAAAAACGATCTTAATCCTCTGTTCTGATGCCTTTCTTACCACGTCACCACCTGCAACGCCAACTTCTTAACTTGTAGGACCCGAAGTGCCAAGAGCCCATGCTAATGGCAAAAGCCATGCTATGTCAAAGACCAGCATCATAACATAACAAAAGGTGCATGAAAGCAGAATAAAAAGGCTGATATGGCAAACATGTCTGCTCATACAGTGCTCTACCTAAATGTAATTACAGAAAACATTGGTACTCAAACTGTAGAAACGAGGCAGAGTTTGAATAGCACACTGTGGACAGATCCTGCCATCATGTCCATAGCTACTCATCAAGTGCCATTGCAAACAAACGCTCACTAAATGGTACATGTGCCACTACCCTCCCTATCTCTACCTGGGGAAAGGTTGTGATAAACAAAAGAGCAATGCCCGTTTTAAAGGACAGAGCTGTATTGACAGAAGACTGCAAGTTTAGAGTCATCCTAAATGCTACAACTACGAAGGCATCATCCTTGGCCCCTCGAAACAAGGCAAAGGACTAGCCAGGGGCCGGATTGAGGGACAGGTCAGGTGGGACTGGTGTGGTAAGTAGCAACGACCTGAAATTGTCAGGCACCGTGGAATGATCCACAAAATAATAATCTGAGAAAAAAAACTTCCAGCGTTTAGACGGACCTGACCATTCGCCTTAGAGGGCCTGGCATTTAAATCCCTAGCAAGATCTACACATGATATCTTTGGAAAATATCCAGAAGCCCTTTTGAGTCCCTCCCCACTGACACTATGGGCCTCATTAGGGGTTTGCGGTCCGGAATCAAGGGTGCCGGTAAGCTCAACGGCACACTTTTTTCTAGATGGGCAAACTCTGAGTCTGCCTGCCGTGGCCGCTGTGCCTGAGAGATCTGACCCTTTCGGGCACAGCGGCCATGGTAGGCAGACCCATCTAGGAAGCACCGACACCATTAGCAACAGTGCCGATGCTTCCATGTCCCCACTCACATAGAGTCTTGTGGGACTCTACAGGAATGGGGACTTACAATTTACTGGCGCTTGACTTCCCGTGCTGCCGGACTCGTAATCAGCCGTTGGCACCGGGAAGTCAGGGGCCGGTAAAATATTACAGGTCCGGTGGCAATCCAATGGTAGCACCGGCATGGTTACCGCCAGACCTGTAATGAGGCCCTACAACTGTTGCTACCTACTGCCCTTGTCTTCCACCATGACAAACAATACATATATTTTGCCATTGAAGTCAGAAAGATCTCTGTGTCTCCTTCTCAGTCCCCTCAAAGCACATAAGTTCATGTTCACTCCTTAGTAAGATATATACTTACTTCAAACCTTCTCCTAATCCAAACAGACTCCTGTGCCCTTCTCCTCAATTTGTTTTTTTCCAACCATATCTTTGTTAGCACATGTACACATACCATTTCAATAACATAGAATGCACATATCACGCAAAGTAGCGTAGCAAAGCTTATTAACAGTCAACAATTTCAACAACTGCATCAGCTCCCCCTTATAGCGATTCCCTCGCCCCCCCCCCCATCTTAGGGGTTCCTATATTGCAATGCCCCCCCCTGGCTCAGCTTTCATCCTCTGGTAAAAGTCCAAGCATATGCAGTCTCTTCAGGATATATAAGCGCGTATAGTCTTCGAGCACAAAATTAAAAAAGGGTGCCCAAACCTTACCAAACCTCCCCATCGTGCTTATACAATTGCCTTCCTTTTTTCCACACTGACAGCGTCCACCATTGCGTAGTACCATTGTATAGTAGTTGGTGGATCCCTCGGCTTCCATTGTTTCGCTATGCAGCGCCGAGCACAACAGCAGGTTCGCACATAATAGCCCTGCCCGCCCTTGCAGTCGCCCATCCCCTTCTCCTGAAATGTTTGGGAGCACCAAGGCCCTTCCCAACTCTAGGGCAAAGCCTAGCATCCCACACACCATCGATTTTACTTCTTGCCAAAAATGTTTACACTCCAAACACCCCCACCAGATATGTACCACAGTCCCTTCCTCTACGCACCGCTGCCAGCACATTACAGAGTGTGAAGGATACATCTTGTAAAGCTTCTCTGGCATATAGTGCCACAAATGCAGTAATTTGTACTGTTGTTCTTAGTGCTGCACCGATGTGCATAGGCCATACCACCCTCTGAGCACCTGCTTCCATTCCCTATCGTGAATGCCCTCTCAAGGCCCGCCTCCCATTTGCTCCTCACTTCAGAATGCGCTTGCCCCTCGTTATCTGGTAGGATCTTCTATATGGCCAGGATTAGGCCTGTGTTACTTTCACTAAAGGATAGCAGTTTTTCCCACTCTGTCAAGCTCCTCCTGGCTCCTTTCATCATCGCTGGTGTTCCCACCCAATGTGTCAGCTGCTGATAAGCATGGGCTTATTCCCTTCCTAGGCTGTGCTCCCCACAACATTCTTCAAAGGATTTGAGACTAGCCGCCACAAATAGATCCCCAATCTCCCGAACCCCTCCCGCTATCCATTTTCTAAACATATTGCAATCCATTCCCGGTGGGAACGCAGATTTCCTAAAAATGGGGGTTGAGGTGACAACCACTCTTATTCAGCCTATCCCATATTCCTAGTGTGCTTCTTGTGATTGGGTCCTCCATTAGCACACCAGGCTTATCCCCCTTCCTTACCCATGGTATTTTCCAGAGATACTCCCCCGCCACTGCCTGCTGCATGACCACCCAGTGTTTCTAGTTTCCCTCCTTCCCCACTCTTCCAAAGCCCTCAACTGGGCTGCCTGAACTATTTCGCCACATTCTGCCCCACCCCCAATTTGCTCAAAGTTTGATTCATAAAGCTCTAATTCACGCGATCAAACGCCCTTTTGGCATCAAGCATTAATAGACAGGCAAGTGAACCCCTCCCCCCCTTTCGTAGTCTTGTTAATTATGTGCAGGACCCTTCTTATGCTATCAAACGTATTCCGTCCCTGAATGAACCCAGATTGATCCTGCGCAATTAGGGACAGTAGAATTCCCTCCAGTCTTGCCGCCAGAACCATTTTATACTATTTAGCGCACATGTTAATGAGCGCAATCGGCCTGTACGAGGAGTTCGGCTGTGGGCTTTCCCCCGATTTTCGGATAAGAGTAATATGCGCCATTTCCATTGTTGGTGAACTTTTGCCCCTCGGAAATCGTTAAACTCCTCCGCCAACCTCCGCCAACCTCTTGGGTAGCAGCGTGCTGACTGTTGAATAAAATGCCATCGTTAGTCCATCCTCCCCCAGACTTTTATGTGGCTTCAACGCTTCAACTCCTCCCCGGCTATTGGTACCTCTAACTGCTCCACCTGCGTGGCTGTCAACCGGGGTCCTGACCACCCCGCTAAGTATGCTCGCTGCCTCGCTGTGTCAGAGGGTTCCTCCCTATAGACGTCGGCAACAAATTCCTGGATCACCTTTCTCTTACCTCCCTCCGTCCCTACCACCCTTCCCCTTTATCTTCCAGATTTGCTATAAACCCTTTTTGTTCCTTCAACATCAACTGCCTCGCTAATACTCTCCTCAGCCGGTTCCCATGCTCATAGAACATCTGCCTACTTCTCATTAGGGTGCTTTCAACCGCACTGTCAACAAGTTGTTTGAGTTGTCTCCTCGCATGAGCCTACTCCCTCGCAATCTTGTTGGATCCCATCACCTTGTGGGCTGCTTCCAGCCTCTGTATTTTCTTTTCCAGGTCCAGCTCCTCCACTCTCCTATTCTCTCTTAGCTTTTTTGATGCTTTTAATAATTGAGTTTTAATCCTGCTCTTGAGAGCATCCCATTGATCGCCAATAGTTCCTTTATTCCCTCTGTCCCCCTCTACAACTCTCTTAATCTCAACCTCCACCTTCAGGCATATCCCATTATCCCTAAGGAGGTACTCCTCAAGTCTCCACCCCCTCTGCTCCCCTTGTATGTCTCCTGTCCCCCACTCCAGGGTCACCAGCGCGTGAGCCAAAAAGTGTCATGCTCCCCATGCGTGGCAGCCTACACTGTCCTCTGTGTTGCCATAATATAATCGATCAAGGAATAGGTTTTATGGACGTGAGAGTAGAGTGAGTGATCTCTATCCTGTGGATGGTGTATTCTCTATGTATCCTTGATGCCCATTTCCTCAGACATCTCTCTAAGTTGTTTGGACATTGTCCCCATTGCTTGCCCCTGCATCCCTCCCGACACCAAAATGGCCCGCAGTCTGGACCCTGGTTGTGCGCTATGGCTGCCCACTCTGTGTACTCTTTCGATCTCCATGTTGCAATCCTGCTTGCCTACAGATAGGTCCACCAACATCTTCCAAATGCAGCCTTCCCAGCCTGAGCCTTCCACCCCTTCTCTCAGGTCTTTGATCTGGATGTTGTCCTTCCATGACCTGCTTTCCAGATCTTTGCATTTCTCCTCCAAAGCCCGGATCCGTTCATCTGCCCCTTGCAGCTGCTGCGCCAACTCAGGCACTTTTCCGCCCATCTCTGTGACTTGCCCTTGCACTCCCATCATTCATTCACCAAGTGCATCAATGCCCCAGCGATTCAATGGCGATCGCCAGTGAGAGCTCCTCTCTGATGCTGACCGCCTGTGCCTTGTACAGCTCTGTTAATTCCCCCTCTAAACTTAGCCAGGACTGCAAGGAGATCCTCCTTGGTGAGTGTCATCTCCTCCCTGCCTCGTTCCTCCTGTTTCCTGAAGCAGAGCGTGGTCTGGGTGTGCTCCCGGCGAGATTTCTTGTGCTCCCGGACTCCAGATATATTGACCCTCTTCTTCGGACCCATCTACATCTTCTAGACTGCCTCTAGTAGTAGGTTCTGTCTCTCCTCCAGCACCTCCAGCCACCCTTCACTCCTACATCCACTCCTGGAGAGTCTTCTGCACCTTCCGTCGTTGCCCCTCAAGAGGCCCTCACTGCACGGGGGGCAGGCTCCTCCTTGGCACCCTATTCAGCCGGCGCGATTCCACCCTCTGTCCTCGTGCCTTTCGCCTTATTCCTGGTGGCCAGTTGTTCCAACTACAGCACTTGAGGGTCCTCTGTCTGCTCTCTCCCTGCGCCGACACACTTCCTCTCACCTGGGCTGACGAGGGTCCTCCTCTCCACATCTGTGTCCCCCGTGTACCTCTCTCTCATCTTGTTATTGGCCCCTTGGATGCCAGCATGTCACCTCCTCAACTGTCAGTCCCCTTGCCCTCTTCTCACAGTATGTGTGCCTTTCATTAGCAGACCACCAGTCCTGCGTGGTCCTCCTCCCGTTGCCCTCCATTGCTGTGCTTGGTTGCCTGTCTGCCCCACTGTGAGCTGCTCCTGTTTAACCTATTGGGCAGCGCTCCTTCTTAGCTGGGGCTATCACCTGCTGCTCCCTCCTTTGCCGTTAGGCAGACCTGCAATTATGGAACTGCGGAATCTGGAATACTAATTTAGGCCGCAGGGTCCCTCTATTTTCTTCATTTCTCACTCACCTTTTCCTGTATTTATCTACTCCAAAAGATTTGGTGCCTTATTCAATAAGGCTTTGCTGCGTTTTCTGAGTTTTCTCTGTTTTCTCTGTTTTTTCTGTTTTCTCTGTTTGCAAATCCAGTTTGAATGTATATGCCTTGATGAACTTTTTGACTTCATTCATTTTTGCTTAATCTTTGGTTTTTAAGCTCTTTTTTGCACTTGTGTCTAAATTTGTTATATTGTCTTTCAAGTGATTTTGAGTTTAAGCAAGTCCTAGACTATTGTCTTTCATGTGATTTTGAGTTCAAGCAATTCTTAGAAAGAAAAATATTTTGGAATTTGTTTCACCAATTTATGTGCCATTAATGGTTTGTTCAAAAATTAAAAAGTAAAAAGCAAAAATATCCCATTAAAAAATCTTTTTTCAAATTAAGAAGGAATGTTTTCAGTATTTATAATGGCGTAAAGTAAATGTAATATCCGCTGTCAGGATACACCATAACTTAATCTGATTCAAATTATATTAGATTTTTCTCTTTAATAGCATAGTGGATACTACTGGTATAACAATTTTTACATGTCCCAATCCACATTATGCTTTAAGGGACGATCCCTACCTCTTTTTTATGTATGAAGAAAAAAACCCTCCTTTGCCATTGCCATGTAGTGCAGAACCTCAGTCCTTTCTTGTCCCCAGCTCGCACTCTCTGACCGGGTGCCACCTGCTTCACCAGGCGCAGGCATGCTGCCGCCTCCTCCACACACGAGCTAGGAGAGGGGGTTCTCCTCTGTGGTTCCCCTTCACTTGCTCTGTACCCTTGAGTGCAAGGAGGCCCAGCCCCTCAGCCTGACTTCAGCAGCTCTGATCTCCCGCCTCCAGAAGGTCGGGGCGAGGGTCGGGCCCCTCCCCACTTGCTGCCGGACACGTTTGCCTTGCTGAGCTCTCTCCCGTCCCTACTGCTTCCCACAGGCACTCCTCTAATCTGCGCGCAGAGCCCGGCAACTGCCGGTCCAGCTCACCTTCTCAATTCCGCTCACGGGGACAACTCAGCCCACACTTCTCCTCTCCACATAAGTGGCCCGCCATGACTGGGCGGCTGCCATTGCCTCTTCATCAGAGCCTCAGTCCTGCATGCACTTGGCCCGGTTTCCCCTCACACCAGGACGTCTCCAAATTTCAGGGAATGCGGGTAATCGGTATACTTTCACAACGGAGCTCACATAGCCTGCGTCCGCTTAGCCCGCCATCTTGGCCACGCCCTCTCCTCAATTTTTTACATGAAACGCCACACGTTTCTGTATTTTGGAAGCTACCTCCGATTTTATTAAGTGTGCTATAAACTTGTTTTATCCTTTTCCGAAGAGCAAAGTCAAGATTGCCAAAATATGCTGATTAAATACTTGAAACTCAAAACCGCTGGCGAGATTTGCACTGAAAGACAGAAAGACACACAAAGGCCAAACTCATGCTCAATGCCTTTGATAACTTAAGAACAGTAAACACTACAAACACTCTCTCCAATTCGAATGTTCCACACTTCTGACACCAACCAGAGGAGAGGTATCATTAATGGAGGCCAGGGCACACACAACAAGTATTGCCCCAAGGACATGGGTCTCTAAGACAGGGAGGATATGTGCTGAGGGCATAGTCAGCATTGTGTGATGAATCCTCTGAAATCATCACTAAAACCCCCTGCATTGGTCTCCTCTCACGTGGCCAAGGAAAAGCAACCTTACCAGATCCTGACCCTGAGGAGACTCATATCAGGGGAAAGTGGTAACTCCTTTGACACATGGTCCTTTCAATCTCCCTGAAATACTGATCGCGTATTGTAAAGTTGAGCCCAGTAGTGTAACTGTTAATATGCACATAACATCTTCTGTATATGACAAACTTAAGAAAAACCAACAATTGAAACAATATCACCTTAAAAAGGTGAAAACATTATGGACTTAATTTCCCATAATACCCATGGTACTGTGACAAGGAAGAAGAGAGAGGAGTTAATGTGGAACAAGAACAACTTCAAACCAAAGGTGCAGACTAGTTGTTCTAATGATGGCCAGCTGTGCAGGAGATTAAAAATGGTGCACCTCATTGTGCACAGGAGAGTGGCAGTAGAGGAGGAGGCAGTTTCAGCCTGAGGGGAGAAGCAGAAGCAGAATGTCACGTAAGACGTGCACCGCTAGATGTGTTCTGAAACAGGGCCATCAGGGCGATCCGTGCTGGTGGAGCGAGACGTTTATAGGCACCCGCCTAAAGGCGTTGCATACTGGAGGAGAGAGACTTGGGTGCAAGGCAGCCGCTGCCGGGCCCAATGAGATGCGATCTGGCGACACAACAGAAGTTCCACTGGCGGCAGCATGAGAGGCCGACGAGAGAGCCATGAGAGCCGCTATGCAACTGGGGCAACATGTTCAACCAGTGAATCAACCAAAAGGAATTGGGGACCCTGGGACATGTGGTACAGCTAAAGGACACTTGAGGAAGCAATTCGAACTTCTGCCAAGTAGAACAGAAGAGCTAAAAGGGTACAGGTCACCATGCATTAGATGTCAGTTTGGGGAAACCTGGAACCTGCATTGCTATTAGCCAAGAGACTATAAACAAGAGATATAATGACAAAGAGGGTACAATTCTTCACACATTAAAAGTCTGTTTGGAGAAACCTGAAACCCATATGGCCACAGTCAAAGAAACATTAACTGCTTCGTGAAGTAGAAACCATTCCTGGCAGGAGAGTGAACTGGGAACGGAAAAAACTGTGTGAAGTGTAAATCACTCCTGGCAGGCGAGTAAAACATGAGAGGAACAGTTGTATAAAAGTGAAACCATTTCTTGCAGGAGAGTGAACTGGGAAAGGTCCAAGCTGTGTGAAGTAGAGAGCATTCCTGGCAGGTGAGTAAACCAGGAATGGAGCGGTTACTTAAAGGAGAAACACTTTGTTGTTATCAAGAGTGTGGTGGGAAGAAACTATTTGCTGTACTATCATGATGAACTATTGTACAACAAGAGAGACTGAGTTTGCCATTCTGACAAGAGTATTCTACAAGAAAGACTGTTGTTACATTCTTTGGAGTAATCATTTTTTGCATCTTGAAAGGAATTTGTTGTGAAAGAAACAATTGCTTTGGTTTTGATCCAGTGTTCTATGAAAAAGATATTGGGCCTCATCACGAGTCTGGCGGTAACCCTTAAATGCGGCGGTAGCGCTAGTACCGCCGCATTTAAAGGTCTGCCAGATCATGGACTTGGCGGATTTCCCCCTAGCTCTGAGTCTGCGTCAAAATTGCCGATTTACGGCGCTATTACCGACGGCGGGAAATCCTCCGGCGGTAATAGCGTGAATTTTCCCCATTGGGCCCAATGGGGAATGAGGAATTCCCAAATGGGCCCAATGGGAAATGGGCACTAACCGTTCCGCCAACCCCGTGATCTGGCGCTAATAGCGCCGGGGGGTTTGGCAGTAGGGCTAATAGCGCCGGCGTTACCACCCAACTCGTGATGAGGCCCAGTGTATCTTGAACTGAATAGAATATTGTTGGAATAGAACTTTTTCGAAGGTCTTCCTGAATTAATCCAGGGGAAGGCAGTACAACCCTGGATATAAGGATTACTTTATTGGATCTATAATTTTGAACTGATGAACATTTTTGTTGAGCTGGAAACAGATACATTTTCCTTGCACACTTTGGTTGTATATGCTAGTGTGAGGGTCAGATATAATTTGGACACAGGGTCGGCTTTCTTTAGTTCTAGTTTGCTAGGCAGGGGCATTCTTGTTAGGATAGGGACAGATAGGCCTTTATCCCAACCCCTTTTATTTTTAATAAGCATGGCAAATGTTGAGAAAAGTACAACTTTGTGTCCGTCTCTCATTTCAGACCCCTCACAATTGGCACTGTGTTGGTCTACAATGAATTGATGACATCTCCAGGCAGGGTGCAGTGATGAAATAGGGGTGCACCAGATCCCCTTTTAAAGTGCAGTCCTTTCAACTGCTGGTGCGTCAGTCATTGTTTCTTTCCCCACAATCTCCCTTGGGATGAGCTATAGCTCCCTGGTGAGTAAAGCATTTTCATTGCCAAGTAGAAAATAGATGGTACACCATTTGGCACCTTTTTCTTCCCATCGTCTCTGTAGGCAGTAAGCTTTATTTTGTCAAGCTAGTGTCGAAGGATCTGTTGAGGACACTTGAATACCAAGGTACTAAGAACCTGCAGCAAAGGCAAATCACAAAGGGTGTAGGAAGAGTGGGTCACATTCACGACTGGTATTGCCTTACCCACCATGAGAATCTCCTCTGTGCCTCCCTCAGGGTGTGCCACTTTCTTGGTGACAGGTTGAAGCAGCAGTTATCTTCCCGATGTATTTGACCCTCCTATAATGCCTGTTACAGCCTTTTAATCCCCCTCAAAGTGGAAGTGCCTTAATTGTTTATCTGTGCAGTCACTGTCCAAAGTTTGTGTGTATGTATGGAATATTCTATCTGATATGCAAGACTTGGATGCGACAGGGACACTCACTGCTCATTAGCATAACCCGGAGTGCATTCCCAGCCCATGAAGCTCTCCAGGCAAGTGTGGCATGCCAGCCACCCGACTAGTGAGGGGGAGCGAAGACACTCAAACTGGCAATTGCCCTGCACTCCAAACAGCCCCAGAAGCAAAGGAACACTGTCTTTCTTTTCCAAATCTCTTTTTGGAGGCAAATACTGCAAAGGTCCTAAGGTCACTACTCTTGGAAAATCAAAGGCCACTTCATTTAGGAAGTAAGTCCTAACTGATAAAACCACATCTTCAGTCCCTTCACTTCACACACTATGAACTTCCCTGCGCTACACAGCAAACTAATACACAGATACTATATGTGCCCCAGGCCCTTAAGAAATCAACACTCCATCATTAGTTTCACAATCCCCTCTACTGAGTTTAGAGCCATTGCTGGACTCACTGCCGATCCTTATTTTCTTCTCCTCATGTTATGTTATGAAGCTTTGCTAGTGTGTCAGTTCACCACATATTGGTTTTATGGCACCAGTACCTTGTCCAGGAAAATGGCTTATTGTGCCCCAGGCCAGTGCAATCGAACTATAGTCTGTGGAAGAAGAAGAAAGGAAAACTGGGTGCACAGTGGGGTCTGGGTGAAGGAGGAATAGGATAGAGATTCACAGAGCTAACAATTGGAAGACAAGAGAGGATTGTGGTGGAAGGAATATTATTGTATAAGTAGGTTGATTGTATAATGATAGCTAGTGGATAAGTGTCAGGGTTGCATGCCCGTGACCCTGGAGCCTTTATCAACGGTGGCAACGCTGTCGTCCCACTTCAAGATGGCTGCCGGAAGTACGATGTACATCAATGTCATGGGTCGTTGATGTGCAGCATCTACACCGTTCTCAGAAGATATCCGATGCCTGGACCACAGCTTTGTGCATCTCTCCACTCCATGCTTACTGAGGGGACACTTTCGTCCTTATGTGTTTCCTGTCATCATCCTTCTCCTAGTTGCTGCCTTGTCTTCTCAACCAGGTCCTCCTTCTTCCTCTTCATCTTCCTTGTTCTCTGAATTTCCTTGGCCATTCTTCAATCCTTACATCCTCTCAGCCAGCACTGGCTCTGCCTGCACGTGCTTCTTTCTGCATGCTGGGAAGAGGAATCATCGGGATCATCTACCCTGGAACAACCCACGCTGATCCACTGGACTTCTTTACCGTTACCTGCTTTTTTCTACGCTCTCCTGATTTCCAGGTGGGCACTTCACCTGTAGGGTTTCAGTATTTACTGTAGCCGAAGTGGCTTCCAGGAGGGACAGGCCTTACTTCAATCTTCCCTATGGCCATCGCATTGACGAGGTAAAACCTGTCGCTGACAGATTGAGATGCCAGCAAACTCAAAGATGGATCAGTTTCCAGAACCTTGTTGCTGCGGTCCAGGGACTGACAGCAGAGGTACAAGCTCTGAAAATCAAGAATGTCTGATTGCAGCAAGCCGTGGCGCAAAGGGCACTGACCCATCACAAACCCACACCACCTTCCCTTGGAACAGGGACCTTTGATGGGAATCCAAAAGTATTGCAGCAGTTTTTGAATGACTGTGCTATCCAATTGACCTTTCGAGCAGCATCCTTTCCTCCAGACTGCAGGAATGTTGGCTTTCTTATCACCAACATGTCCAAGAGCACTCTGTCTGTGCCACGCCTCTAGTTAATACCAGAAGTCCACTGCTGAACACACTACAATCGATGGTTGATCAGCTGGATTTGATCTACACTGCCCCAGAAGCCTTGTTAGAATATACGCAAGTGACACAAGAAGTCTGAGCCTATTTAACCATATTTAAGTTACTTGCTACAGAGACAGCTTGGACCGAAGTAGTTCAATATTTCTTCTTCCTCTGGAGATTATTAGAAGAACTAAAAGATGAACTGGCCTGTGCTCCTAGACCTCCTACCTTGCAGGAACTGTTAACCCTTGTCCTTCAGATGGAATACCGATTGAATGAAAGGTGAACAGAAAGAAAGAAGGGCCTCCAAAGGATGCCTACAACCTTTGCCAGGAGCAGTGAATGAAAGGAAACCCCAGAATCGGCTTCACCTGAACCAATGCAGATTGGAGCACCACATGGCCCACGAACTGAAAATGAACATCAGAGATGATGTCAGCAAAGCCTGTGTATTTATTGCACTTTCCGTGAGCATGTGGTACACAATTGCCCGATTACCCCTCCACAAAGGTCAGAAAATGCCACCACACGCTCATAAAGGGGACGAGGAATGGGTTTTCTTGATGGGTCCTAATCATCCTACCATTTATCAAGTCGGCTTCACTGATAATCGCCTTTTGGTCCTTTTGATCTAACTGTTGCTGCCCAAGACATCAGAGAAATGGAAGGCACTTGCACTGATTGATTCTTGAGCGGCTGGTATCTTTCTAGATCATGCATGGGCACACGCATGCCACCGTTCTGCCATTCAAAAGGTTTTGGCCAACCCTGTCGAAGGAGTGGATGTACGACCCCTACTTTCTGATCCTGTTACACATTGAACATAACCCATGGTCATGAAAGTGGCAGCTCATTGGGAGACATTGGGCCTCATTACCGCCAAGGCTACCTACAAACTAGCATCCAGGTCCAGCACCTGCAAATGGGCAATTACTGGGCTATTCCGGCCCAGCCGGAGCCGGTAATTGCCCTTTCGCGGGTGCCGGCCCGGTACATCCCCATTCCCATTTGAGCCAAGTACGGCTCAATGGGAATGGGGAGGGTGGTAGCACCGCTACCGTTAATACCGGTGATACCATAATGATCTGCTCGCGGGTGCTAGTACGGCCACCAGGTCAGACTTTTGCTGTGAACTGAAATATGCGTCCGTGGATGTGCCATGACTGGGATGAACACTCTGACTGCCTGGACTGAATTTGAGTGTTTGGAAACAGCTGAGGTTCGTACCGTTACTTTGGTTCCTGGCAAATATATGGGGTATCGGGGAAATATTTGGAGAAGAAACCAACAGAGCCTTAGCCTCTCGTCAGGAGGATGATTGTTCACTCAAATTGTTGCCTGGCACTACTGTACACTTTGGACGAATGTATGCCTTATCTGAACATGGGAAGAACACCCTCCAGACGTATCTAAACAACAACCTTCTGGATAGTCTAATTACTGAATCCAAATCGCATGGGGATGCTTCTTTATTTTTTGTGCTGAAAAAGGACACAGCTGGACTACAGGGGTCCCAATAGGATTACAGTAAAGGACAAATACCCATTGCTGTTAATACAGGATATCCTCACTGCAGTACATAGGGCCACCATCTTCACTAAGCTCGACCTTAAGGGGGGCTTACCACCTGATCAGGATTTGCCAGGGTGACAAATGGAAGACCGCCTTCAGAACACTGTGTGGCCTTTTCGAATATTGCGTTATGCCTTTTGTCCTGGCTAATCTGCTTGTGGTTTTGCAGCGCTTCATGAATCCCCTTTTTCCGCCAATCTATTAGCGCATACTACCATTGTCTACTTGGATGATATCCTGATCTATTCCAAAGACCCTCTCTTGCATAGCAAGCATGTTCGAGAGGTCCTCAGGAGGTTACAAGTAAAGCATCTTCTGTTCAAGCCGGAAAAGTGAGAGTTGCATGTTGCCTCAGTGCTGTACCTGGAATATCGCCTGTCGAGAGACGGTATTTCCATGGAACAAAGAAAGGTGGATGCAGTGCTACGATGGGTGGAATCTACTTCCCTAAAATAACAATAATGCTTTGTTGGCTTGGCCAACTTCTACTGGAAGTTTATTCGTAATTTTCCCTGTGTTATTCTGCCCTTAACAGAGCTCCTAAGCCGTCCAGGCCCTTTCTATGGACTCCACATCCTACGCCAACCGGATCCGCAGAAATTATTTATTATGGAAGCTGATGCTTCTAACATCTCGATAAGAGCAGTCCTGAAGCAGAATCAGGAGGCCAGGTTGGAACATCACCATATCCTATTACTCCAGAAAACGAACCAAACTTGTACAACATTATTCAGTGAACCAAAAAGTGCTTCTAGCGATTTCAAATGCATGTAACGAGTGGAGGCAGTTTCTGCTTGGTGCATGACATCCTGTGCAAATAAGTTCAGACCACTGCAATCTGCAGGTCCTGCAGCAATTCAAGTGCTACAACAGTAGACAAGCCTGCCCTTCTTACCTTTTCACCCAATATGATTTCTTTGTCTCTTGTATCCCTGGCTTTTCTAATGTCATGGCAGAAGCATTATCCCGCAGCAGAAATGAACCCTTGGAAATCATCTTCCCGGATAAAATTCAGAAAGGGAACGAGTTTGTAATGTTGATATGTCCGTTGGATCATCTCAGGGAGGAACAGTCCTGTTTTCCTAAGAGCCAGCAGCCTAATAATCTATGTCTCTATCTTGGTCTATGTCTGTCCCCATTGCTAGAGGGAATACCCCACCTATCTAAAGGAACTAAAGGTGCTCGTCAGATGTCAGGAAGTCCAAAGTAAAACTGTCCTGCATCCAAACTAACTCTACCTGACCCCAACCACTATATAACTAAATTAAATAAGACAAGAGAATCATTACAAGGTTGGAGGTAGCCTTGCCGGTAAAACCGGCAAGGCAGAAAATCTGGTACCCGCGAATGGGCAATTACCTGGGGTATTCCGCCCCCCCCCCAGACCCGGTTATTGCCCTTTTGCGGGTGCCGGAGCCGGTATATCCCCATTCCCATTTGAGGCACATAGGGCTCAATGGGAATGGGGATGCCTGTAGCACTGGCACGGTTCATTACCGTGCCGGTGCTACAGGCTTGCATTGCTCACGGGTGCCTTTCATTCCACTGGGTCATAGCTGGTGGAATGAAAGGCACCCGCGGCACAACTCAGAGTTTGCCCATCCGGATACAACGGTACTGGTAAGCTTACCGGTACCGTTTTATCCAGACCGCCAACCTTGTAATGAGGCCCAATGTCTTTTCTTCCCCTGGTGTTCTTTTCTCTTCTGATAGTCTCTTTTGTGCAGATATTTCTTAATGTTATCCCCTTTGATAGTCTCTGTTATCAACTCTTGTAGGTCTTCAAAAATACTCTTGTGTTTTGTGCTTTCTGTTGTCCTATATTTCCGTGGTCCTATACTTAGAATTCCTTCAAATAGTTCCTCACACTCTTTTAATAACTTATAGACTCTTTCCAGTCTGTTAATTCAGGTTTTCTTCATTTGTGTTTATCTTGATCCCTTCTTAGGCTTTCCTTGTCAAGGATTCTCTCTCTTGGGCTGTCTTTTTTTTTATCTTGTTTATTTGCCAGTTTTATTTCCTCTCTCTCTCATTACTTGTTTCTAGGTTAGACTCTCTCCAATCCTCAACTCTGAAGACAAAGTCTACCTTCCCTTCCTCCCAGGACTTTTGTTTCCTGTCTCTATTGGCTCCCCACCTGGGTTGGTTAAATCACTTTTATATCTTCTTCACATTTTTTGTTAACCAATTTCTTCGATGATATCTCGTCCTCAGGACTGGGACAAGTTTCTCTCTTAACCTGATACCTGACTTCCCCAACCAGGTTATTGGTTTTCTCAGGTGTTTACAGTTCCAATTAGACAGTCTTATTTTTACTCTCTCGTCCTTAGGACTGGGATGAGTTTCTTCACAAATATAATGGTTCCCCAACGGCCTCCTGCTTTTCCCAGTCCCCCGGACCCTTTTGTTATGCTGTAGAAGTTTGCAGGACTCATCTCTCGCTTGGGTAAGCTTTTCTCTCACCTCTCGCTCGCCGGTTTCCCGTTCTCGGTTCCTTGTAGGGTTCATGCCATACACAGGCACTGGTGATCGGTAGCTATTCACGCTTCTCACCATTGTAGTCTCAGTGTCGTTGTTCGGACATCCTGCCCATCAATCTGCAAGCGTAGTGTGATGAATCTGATGATGTCATCACTCCTTTACCGGAGGAAGCCTCTCCTCATGTAGTAAGGGGACGGCAGCTGCTACCTGATCCTGACCCTAGCGGTGGCTATTTGAGGAAGTATCACATGAGGGGAGGCAACCCTCAGGGGCAAAGCCTGGCATCATCACAAGAGACATGGTATACCGCTTCCCCTTTTAGAGATACCCCTTCCATACCTCATGCCTTAATGATCACCCCCTTCAACAACCATTAAACCTTGCTGATAGTATTCCTCAAAATTCTGTAACCAATAGAAGAGGAGCTGAGTAATGCGGAATAATCTGCAGAATCAGAAGGAGCAGTCTAGTGTTTGGAGGTAGCCGGTTGGTTCCAAGCAACTCCCTTCCTGGAACCGGCACTCTAAAGATGGAACAACTGAAGCTAACTGAGAGATACAACTGGCTAGGTGCTGTTAGGGATGCCAACCTGAGAAGCCCACAGGCAAGCAGGGAGACGGCGAGAGAAGGAGGACTGTACGATCTGGTTCGCTGTGCTGGGATCGCAGCAGGAATAGAAGAGGACTCTTCCTGGTGACCGCAGGAACCGAGAAGCAGTGTCTATGCAGCCCAAACATGGAGAAAGGCTCCGGAGTCAGGCGCTAGCCGCAGAGGACGGTCAAGCCACCAGACGAAGCCGGTAAGCCTGTGAAGTGGAGGTGGGACGCTGGGGCGCTTCCGTGTATTTGCAACGAGATGCTCGAAGAACGCCAGAGAAAGCAGGTAATTCCTGAGAACGGAAGCTGGATCACAGCGGTGCTTCGGCAGCTCCACCAGGCTCCGACAAGCGCCAGGTACATGAGTCCGGTGACCCTGAGCAAGGAGGTTGGGTCGCTGGGACTTTTAACAAAGAAAGTGAATGAAAGGGGGTTTGAGACCAAGCGTTTGGATGAAAACAATACAAATGATTGGAAATGTATGATTATGAGAAATACAAGAATAAAGAGAGAACCTGGCAGGGAAGTATATCGGGTGTTTGGACATTTAACAAAGGAAGTAAATGAAAGTGGGTTTGAGATCCGATGTTTTGGTGGAAACAATGAAGAATGTTGGAACTGTGTGAATGCGAGAAATACAGGAATACATAGAGAACCTGACCGGAGAGTATACCAGGTGTTTGGCAAGTCTGGCACTCGGGCCCAAATTGTATAAAGGCGCTACAAGAGAGAGCCTGGCAGGAGAGTATACCCAGTGTCTTGCGAGTCTGGGACCCAAACCGAAATTGGGTTACTTTGAAAAGAGAATCCCAAGGAAGAGTCATGCCATTGGGGTTGTGAATTACAGTGTTTGTGTAAAATAATTGGGGAAGGGGGTTATTTCCCCCAGAGTGATTGTAATACCAAGAGGTGAGAAAGACATCCCTTTGGGCCTTAAAGAATTTGCTTATTCTTTGAACTTTTGTTTTGGTGGAGAGAAACCTGGGCAAAGGAGCTATTCCCAGGAACTGGGAACATTATCCATTTCGAACTTTTGTTGGATTATATCTTTTTGTTGAACTTGAACATACGTGCACTTTTCAAGCCAGAGACAATACCCTTCGCACCTTAGAGTTAGTTTTAGAATGAAAGGGCGAGGATAGGATTTCGGACACAGGACATTTTTGCTTTGGACATCTTGACACAGGACAGACCCTTAGTTTTGCTTGAGGTAGGGAAAATACCTCCCAGATTAGGGACACTGAGGCATTTGCCAACCCATTTATTGTTTAATAAAAGCATTTAACCAATGCCATGAGTCCTCTGTGTCCGCGTCTCATTCCTGGTTCCTCACAGTAGTCACGCCAACACCAGGTACATCGTTACTTTCTTCCTCTTCGTGGCGCTTTCCTCCTGGCTGTACACACTGTCACTCCGGTGTTTCGCACTGGTCTTTTGTGTCTCGTTGCAAGTCACAAGTTCCACAACCTGCCTCTGATCCACCTCCACACGGCGTGATGATGTCAGGGAGCTTCCCCTGGGCATAGCACGCTCTTCCTCTCCCTTTGCTCTGACTCGTCGCAGTTAAATATATGTCTCTTGTTAAAGAGACGTCTTCCTTTCTTTTTCCATATCGGTTTCTTTTTCGCATTGCTTTCGGCCAAATGTAAAGATGCCACACTACTCTTTATAGTAGACAGTCCCATGTATGCGGCTATGGTAGGTGTTTTAGGGAGTTCCTCACAGGAACGGGAGCCCTTTTCCCCACAGTGGGATTCTCTCCCTGTGAAGTCCCACTTGCCTCGAGCCCTAGGGAGGATCTTGCGGAGCAGGCTCACCTCCCAAACCTTACAAGAGAAGGATTCCTCCTTGGGGAGAAGGGACGAATGCTTGTGATTCATCCCATTCCCTATGAATGGACTGCAACAACTAGCCTTGCAATTTAGCCATGATACTCCGGTGGCAGGTCACAAAGGAATTCAAGGCACCTGGGACTTACTACAGAGATACCTCTGATGGTCCACATGGCGTGCTGATGTTCAGGGTGACATATCCTACTGTTCCACATGCGCGCAGCATAAGATGTCTTGTTGTTTACCTATTAGCAAGCTATGTCCTCCAGAATTGCCTACTAAGCCATGGAGAAAGTTGTCCACCAACTTCATTGTTGACCTGCTCCTTTCGGAAGGGCAGACTTTCATTATGGTTACACTGGATAGGTACACTAAGCTGGTGCACTTCTATGCCTTTCCTCAGATTCCAACTGCGGAAGCTATGGCACATGTCTCTCTTAGAGACATCTTCAGGCTCAATGGCCTTCGTGATGGCATCATATCTGATTGTGCCTTGCAATATACTTCATGATTTTGAGCTGCGCTTTGTAAACTTCTGGGCATCCAACATATGTTATCTTTAGGATTCCACCCGCAAACAAACGGTTCAACTGAGAGATTGAACCAGAGCCTTAAAACTTACCTTTGTTGCTTCACCTCTACCACACAGGACAACTGGCACTCTCTTCTCCCATTGGCCGAGTTTGCCTATAACAATGACTTTCATACAGCTGTCCAGACCAACCCCTTCCATTGTATGTATGGGCACCGACCACTGATTTTTCTGACCTCTACCCCCGCTTCGGAACAGGTTCCTTCTGTAGTTGAACACATCTGTGTGATTCAAGACGGTCATCAGACGGCCTTACTTTGCCTAGAACACGCTTGTCAGACATCCAAGGCTACAGATATGATCACAGGAACCTTCATACATGTTTGGAGACAAGATGTGGTTGGCAGAAAAGATTTTATCGAAGCATCTCACCCGACACGACTAGCTCGATTGTATTTTGCCCCTTTTACCATCATGGAAATGATCGACCCTTTAGCTTTTAGGCTCAAGATGCCGCACTCCTGGGGGAGAATCTATCTTGCGTTCCATGCTGCTCCCTGACACCTGAAGTTTCCCGGTCCAACGAAAGTTCGGTGCCCACCTATCATCACCGAGGATCAAGCAGAATATGAGGTGCAAGCAGTTTGTGATACTCGCCTTCATCAGGGAAGACTATGATACCTGAGAGACCAGCTTGGCTACGATCCCTCCGACAACTCTTGGAAATCTGCTTCACAAATACATGCCCCTATTATTGTTCAGCAATTCCATCTTCATTACCCTTGAAAGCCCGGGCCGCTGACATCTGGAGGTGGGCATGCTGTAAAGGTTATGTGCCTGCCACCCTGGAGCCTTTGTCAACGGTGGCGATGCAATCATCCCACTCCAAGATAGCTGCTAGAAGTACGACGCATGTCAACGTTACGCATCATTGACTTGCAGCATCTACGCAGTTTTCTGAAGATATCCGTTGCTCTGTGCATCGCAACGCTCTGCACTTACTGAATGGACGCTCTCTTTCTTCAGTGTTTCCTGTCGCCCCCCCCCTTGTCCTGGCTGCTGTCTTCTCGTTTCACCCTGGTCCCCCTTCTTCCTCTTCATCTTCGTTGTTCCCTGCATTCCCTTGGCCATTCTTCAATGCTTCCATCTTCTAAGCCAGCACTGGCTCTGCCTGTCCGTGCACTGTTTGCCAGATGCTGGATATCAAGAAACCTTCTGTACTCTAAGCCTTCACTGGCTCTTCCTGCCCGTGCTTCTTGCTGCATGCTGGCAACAGGAATCATCTGGATCATCTACCGTGGAACAAGCCACGCTAATCCACTGGAATTTCTTAACGGTTGCCCGTTTTTTCCTTGCTCTTCTGCCTTCAGTGGGCACTTGGCTAGAGTAAATAATTAAACACGCCAGGTGAAGTGGTTTCCAGGAGGGACAGGCCTTACCTCAATCTGCCCCATCGCCATAGCATTGATGAGGTAAACCCTGTCGCAGCTGAATGCTGGTCTAAAAAGAGGGAAATAAGAAAACTCATGGTAAAAAGCATTTTCCGGTGACAGCATTTTCTGGTACCATGGAAAGAAGCACTAAAATTAGTAGAAGCATGATTTTGCGATGGCGCCAAGATGTATTCAGGAAGCCCTTGATGACTGGAGCCCAGAATTGTTCGATAGCAGTTTTTAGGCGCAGGTATATAATCTGGGAATGCCAAGTCAACTGTCAGAAGTGACTGTGTCAAGGATAGGCTGTGTAAAAAAGTGAATGCAGTGAACCACAATGGGAGAAATAGTATAGGGAAGAAGGAAGTGCAAACCGCCCTACAAGAGTCATTTGTGCATGGCATCTCCATGAGGGCAAACTCACTGGTGCAAGCTGTGGAAGACGTGGAGCTGATAAAATGGTATAATTTAACTGCTGTGGTGAACCAGAAGAAGGACTCTGATGCAACAAGGACGTTTTAGTGATCTTTCTTTCTTATAAGGAAAGAAAATGCCCATCTGACTGACACTATGGGGATGTTCCCTTCCTAAACAAACTAACTAAGGTGCTTGTCTATAGTCATAGTCCACAAAATATTATGTCTTCCATCCAACAAGCTATTCCTGTCTGGCCCTACCACTAAATTTATAACTAACTCAGGTATCTTCCCTTTAGCCATATTTCTCCAGGATTTGATTCAGGGTTTTCCAAAGTGTAAAGGTCTGTTAGGCACAAATTCAATATAGAATATTTCAAATGGATTGTGTCCTCTCATGTATTCCTCATCTTTGATATTCGATATCCATCTCCAGCTTCTTCCGAAAAAATGTTTTCGGCAGAGGACGCTGTGCGTCGATGGCGTCAAATCGATGTCCCTCGAGGGCCTCCATCTCGAACATGATGTCATCGAAGGTAAATATAGCACGCGCAGCGCCCGTTGGCTTCAGTTCCATTTTTCCGTGAATGCTATCGCTTTGAGAAATACGGTGCGCTTCTTTACTTCACGACTTCATTGCTTTGAGAAATCGAGTATGTCTTCTTTGTCGACACCGACAACCCCGAAGACCGGGTTCAAGAAGTGTTGAGACTGTGGGTCGAAAATGTAATTAACCAATCCACATTGCATATGTTTATGGTGCCCCGGGGTGGAGCATAACACCTCGGACTGCTCCAAGTGCAAGTCAATGACAGGAAAAACCTTGAACGAATGAAAGAGGAAGTTGACAGAAGGTCAAAACTCCAAATCATCTACCCCGACCAAGAAACCTTTGACCGACGAGTCGAGAGGCGACTCTCCTTGTAGGAAGAAAGTTAAGAGGTCGAGATCTAGGATTGGCTCCCACCAATCCTCATCATCGTCGAAGAGGTCCAAGAAGAGACACCATACAATAGGTTACCTTCTTCGACTTCATCATCGGACGCTTCCCCTAAGAGGGTATTGTGCCCCACAAAGAAATCCACTACGGCCGAGTGGGAGGCTTTAAGAGCAGAGATGCTAAAAATATTTGAGAAACAAAAGCCTCCAAGCCATGCTCCTACTGCGCCTTCCAAAGAAACCGGGAAGGAAAGGGCTCGACCTAAATCCTGCACATGCTCGAGCCTGGGACGAACGCCTGATCCTCACTGAGAGCCGTTGAGGCCTCGAGTCGGTGACGTATCATCAAAGGATCCATCAAGCCGAAAGCACAAGCATAAGTTAAGGTGGAGGTCATCGACATCGATGCCGGCTGTGCCTTCAATGCCAGCCAAGCCCTCGACATCAACGTAGACTTCGACGTCGAAGGCATCGATGCCAGTTGCGCCATCATTGCCAGCTGCACTATCGACGCTGAGCGCCCCATTAAAACCTATGGCGCCAGCGAAAAAGGTTTTGACGGCTCCTCCAGCGTCGAATCCATTGTTCATTAAACCCTTGATACCTGAAAAGACAAATGTGCCTTTACCAAGATAGGACTATTTTAAGTCCCTTATATCAATATACGAGGATAATGAACCCTCAGACAACGAGGCACCATTTGGCCTCCAGTTTGGTACGCCAAATGTACCAGAAAGTTTTATGTCTGATGAATCAAGGTTGAGAGACCTATATGACAATCTGCAGATGGCCAATGTGGTGGACACTTCACCTGAGCTAGAGTTTGTAAAACCAGAGTCAGGGGAGCATGCTGATGCGTCATACAGACAGCTCATGTCCAAGGTAATGTTCTACATAGGGTGGAGTAGGCCTCTGTTACCATTCGAACAGGATGCTCTGACAGACATCCTAGATAAGTGGCCTGAGTCAGATACTATATTACCTTTTTATATTGCTCTGCAGAAAAGGGTGGCGGCGAATTGGGAAACACCTGAAACCAATCCGGCTGTAAATAAAAACTTGACCAAAAAGTATGCCCTTCCAGTAGTGACCCTGACTACCTGTCAAAACACCCCACTCCCGAGAGTCTGGTGGTACAGGCAGCTACAGCAACTCTAAGCAAGCCTCTTACCCTACCATCCCTCCAGATAGGGACGACAAAAGAGTAGATGAGCAAGGAAGGTATTTTCTGCAGGGAGTATGGCGTTTAAATCAGCCAACTCAACTTGTGCCCTTGCAAAATTAACATTCACTCTATGGGACTGCATTTCCATGGTGGCACAGCACATTCCCGAGGGGGATGAAAGAGATGGGTTCTTAGCCATAATTAGAGTCGGCAAAGAAGCCACGTGTGAGTCTCTTCGATCAGATCTGGATTCTGCTGACAGCATCAGCAGAGCCATGGCTATTAGCACGGTTATATGAAGATTTGCATGGTTGAGGAAGGCAGGCTTTGCACCGGATGTGCAATCCAGACTCCTCAGCATGCCCTTTGACAGGTCTCACCTTTTTGGCAACAAAGCTGACGAGAGCCTTGAGAAGTTGCAGACCTCAAAGGCGGCAGTCAAATCTTTACCCGGTATCCCCCATTTCTTTAGCTTACTCCATAGTTTTTCTCTTATAATGGTATCAAAAGCCGCAGTAAAATCTATAAAGACTGCATATACCGGTAGTTTCCTCACCTCCCAAGAGTATTCAACCGCGGATACTAAGTTGATAATATTATAGACGGTCGATGATTTTGCCCTGAAGCCAGCTTGATTTTTTGGAAGTATGTTGTTCTCATTAATCCATTCATTTAATTCTATGAGCAAGACCATGGCAAATATTTTTGCAGGGATATCTAGCATTCTGTAATTCTTTGGATCACTCTGCACACCTTTTTTGTATATGGGTAGGATGATACTTTCACGCCATATGTCAGGGATGGCACCAGATTTTCCTATGCAGCGGTATAAACAAAAGAGTACCTTAGCCCAAACTCAGGTGATAGCTTCAAAAGGGCATTACATGTACCATCAGGGCCGGTAAACCTGGAGGAATGGAGTTGTTCAATTATTTTCTTTAGGCTATTTATAGTGTATATTCCCTTCCATTCAGTTTTTATGGCTCCATTTGTTTTCCCATCTGCTCTGGACAACCCCAAGGTTGATTGTACATGTAATATCCATTTATTTTCAGGTACACTATTTGTACGTAAGCATCTCTTCTTAGTATCGTTAATTGCTGCCCACATTCCACAATGATTATTAAACTGTGCACTGTCAGCTATAGATCGCCATATTTCTTGCTCTTTATGTTTGCAGTGTTTTTGAAGCCATATCCCATATTGTTTCTTCTCATGTTTTATTACCTTGGCAGTTTCACCCAGCCCAGAGTTTGCTATATCTTTTATGGAATTCCGTAGCTTTTGTTTTGCCTTGTGAACTTCACAATCAAATTTCTTATTATGATTATGTGAAAGGTTCCATCTTTCTCCGATACTGACGTATTTCCGTTTCTTTGTAGTGACTAATTTAATTTTATTAACAATTTGCTCAGAATCCCTAATAGTTTTGTGGGAGTGTTCTTCACTTTCGTTTATTTGTTGTTCAATGAAGATTTTTAACTCATTTTGAGCAGTCTCATCTGCTTTGGCCAATTTTGTGGGATTCCAAATTATTCTATTTGCCACTGCATTCATTTGTATTCTACCATTAAGTTAGTACTCTTTCTCTATTCTCGGGAATTTCGTCAGTAAATAGAGTGGAAGATGGTCGCTTTCTTCTCTTACACATACAGCCATATCTATTGCCAGGTTGTTAGCATGTTCGTTCACAAACATATAGATTGTTGAAACACTACCAAATCCCACCCGCGTTACACATTGAGCAGCATCACTTATAGTGTTTCCATTGAGCATCTTCATATGTAGTTTTAGAAGCATAGTAGTCCATATTCTACCACTGCGATTGGAGAGGCCATGCTCAATAGGTCCAGATCTATTTCCTGTCTTAATTGAGTTGTCAAATAGCACAATCTTTGCATTAAATTCTCCTACTAAGATTATGGGGATTTCTTTACGATATTCCTGCAGAATTTTTGACACAGTGGCTATGTTTATTTTATCATGTGTTCCATTTGGAGGATTATATATATTAATTACCAATAGGTGTGGGGATTCCACCAAGTTCGTGCTGACAATAACTGCTAATAACATCTCAGTTGACAATTTGGTGTTTTCGGCAGACCAGGGATTTTTAATTGAAATTATCAGTCCACCTTTTGGGCATCCTTTTTTCCCTGTAATGGCTAGGCTTTGTATGGTGTTACGACCATCAAAGTCACAGGATTTGTGTAGCCATGTTTCTTGAAGTGCTACTATGCAGAACAAGTCTATATTTTCTAGTAGCCTATCAAAGATGAGGAATACGTGGGAAGACACAATCAGTTTGAAGAACAAGTAACTTACCCCTGGTAACGTTCTTTTAACTGGATATTCATCCCACGTATTCCTCATCGTCCTCCCTGGTAACGTTCTTTTAACTGGATATTCATCCCACGTATTCCTCATCGTCCTCCCAGCCTACTCCACAGTAGAATTTCCCATGCTATTACAGCTTTCATTCCTTCAAGGCTGAGAACGGTCATTCCCATGGTTATGCGGTTATTTCTACTGTAAGAAAAAACAGAACTTGCGGTGCGCCTGCTATATATATATACCTTCGATGACATCATCCTCGAGACGGAGGCCCTCGAGGGACATCGAGTCGACACCATCGACGCACAGCGCCCTCTGCCAAAAAAAGAATTTCGAAGCAGCTAGAGATGGATATCGAATATCAAAGATAAGGAATACGTGGGAGGAACATCAAGTCGAAAGAACGTTACCAGGTGTAAGTAACTTGCTCTTCTCCACTTATTGGTGTTGTCTTAAATGAGCCTCTGCAGCTCTTGATATAGGGTGGAGGCTTTTGTCTCTGCAAACCTCAGCTATCTTTTCCTCTTGTTCTCCCACTTCTTATGTCAATTTTCTCTTCCCTTTTCCTTTATGTTTAAACACTTGTAATGCGGGTATTTCACTCACAATATTGTTTTCCTCTTTAGGTATTTGAGGCCACTCTTCCTGGGACCTTTTGTTATATTCTCCTCTTTAATGTCTCTGAATTTGACATGGTAATCTCTAAATTAGCTCCCTTGGTTTGTCATAGTCTTTTCTCATTGACTGCTAATGTCTTGCAATAGTTATCCTTTCTGACCCTCCTAGGTTCTTCCCACATACGGGTTCTTTCTTTCTCAGCTTTTCATATTCAATGTGACAGTCAATTTGATAGCATTTCTCTGATCCCTGTAGCCTCCACCTTCTCAGAATCACCCTGGAACCTTAGTTAAGTTTGGGCTGATTCACTGGGCTCGACTTTGGGATGTATCTGCTACGGCTTCTCGTCACGTCAGTTTCCTCACTTTCTTTGCAGGTTTGATCTCCCTGTTCTGTGCTTTCTGAACTCTCTGCACAGATTTGCCGAATGTAGGCTCTGTTACTCGCTTCCGCCAAGGTTTTGCGTTCTTCGCTGTATCCCAGACCTGGCAAAGCCTGGCAACCCCACCACTTGCGAGGGTCAGTCCTCCTTCAGGCGTACAGCGGCTTCCCTACTGGTCTCTACGCCAGGCTCCCAATATCTTTGCGCTGCTTTTCCTATTCCTCTGGCTCTCATCGGCTCTGTGGCTGCACTCTGCTACGCCCCTCCAGACCGTGGATACGTCAAAGGGTTTCCCCGGCGTATCGCTCTCTCTCTTCTTCCATATCCGGTTAGTTCCTTTCACAGATTATCTCGTGGGAAAATAGGCGTGTCATTTCCATTCATGGTTTGCCTTCTGTCCAGCATCACCTGAAGCCAATAGATATGAATCCACATGAATGATGTTTGGGGGCAATCCTCTGTAAGACGATAGTCGGGCTGGTGTACGGAGATTCATGTGGGAATGGGAGTTTTTGCACCCTAAAGGGGATTCACTCCCATTGAGGTCCCACTTGCCCAGACACCTAGGGAGGGTCTTACTAAGCAGGCTCACATCCCTAGTCTCAACAGGGGTGGCTTCCTCCTGCAGAGATCGGGGGCGACCACCCTAGATTGGTTACACGGCACTGTGATCTCAACTCCTCTACCATAGGCCAAATGCCTCATCTAAGCGAATATGCCACATGTAAATGATGCTGTGCTAACAGACTGCTGATAAAACAGCTAAGATATTCGAAATCATCACAGCAAACTAAAGCACACTTGTTATAAAGAATAAGGTTGCTAATGTCCACTTATTCCTGTACCCAACAGAAAGGACCATGAGTAGACACATGCAAGTCAAACTGATACTAATGCCAAAAACACTATTCCTTGTAAGTAATGCTTGTCTTTTGTGAATTTCAAATCTGCTTTAGATGAACATTCTATGTATAGATTATTGAGCAATTTTGGCCACTGGGATCACTCACAACACCTGCATGCCTCTCTCATGAGCCCTTGCAGTCCTTCTCAAATCAGTCTGTTCTCACGGTCTACCTTTCCAGTTCCTATCTGGTCCCCAGGACAGCATATCTGCCCTGAGGGCCTCGTCAGGTCTGGCCAAATCCTACCTCTTTTTCCTACCCATCCTCACCTAACATTCTGCCAAAAACATATCCTGCGGGATCAGTGACACTGACCGCCATCAAAAACGTTCTCACCGATATTACAGTGGTTCCTTATGAACTCTTCCTACTCTTTGCCTACAGAAAACAGCAGGCAGAGAACTGATGGAAATTTATATTTTGCTTTTCTCACTATGAGAGATATTGTGCCCTTCTGTTAAGGATCTCTACCCGTCTCAGTCCTATAAGGGATATAGTACCCTTCCCATTGGCAGAAAAGGAGCACCAGGTTTCTCTGGTACTTCTGCCCGACAGTTCCTTTAGGCTCATAGGTCCCTCTGGGTCGCACAGCTCTCTTGGCCATCCAGCACTTCAAAGCCCCACAACTTCCTTTGGAACCCTTAGCTGTCTCTGACCCCTCAGCTGGCTCTGACGCCTAAGCTGGCCCTGATTACTCAGCTGGCTTTGGCTCCTCACCTGACTTCTCAGCTGCCTCTGGTCTTCTGCTCCGGCCTTTCCAATAGCCATCTGCAGTCCTGCTTCCCTTTCTCAGAATGGAGAAACAGATTTCCTTTTTTCCTCGCTGAGTGAGTTACCAGGTCCCTATTTTACACCAAACGTTGACTAGCTCTGCTTCCTACAATTAGAGAAGCCTGGATAGAAGGGAGAGCTGGGCTCTGGCTTGTTACAAGTTATGTTTCAATGTTGTGCGAGTCCTTGAGAAAATGTCTTTCTTTCCCAGAAAAAAAGCACACTGGGTTGCCGTGATGTATTCGCATTTGTGGATAATTAAAAAATGTCTGTCTGCAGAAAGCAATTTTATCTTGAACTTGCGGCCTTGGCAGGTCGGATGTTTTGCGAGGAATGTTGATAAGGCTCCCGCAGCCAGTGTTCAGTGAGTGAAATGAACTTAGCTGTAATTTTCCTGAAACATAGCTTTACACTGTGCATTTAGACCATGTTAATTCATATAGGCATTTGCAAGCCTTTAAACAGGGATTTTTGTGTTTGTAGATTCTGATATTGCAGCATTGATTCTAATGTAGCATAGAAGTTGCACTGTTGGTGAAGTGGGTGTGTTTCAGCATATTTGTCACCCATGGGTGCGCTGGGGCCTGGTTCAAATGATAAGTGCGCTCCTTGTTCTTCCTGCTGTTCTTCTATGTATGCGCTTGGGGTGAGGGGGCATGGGTTTGGTCTCGATTTTCCCTCTTCAGTCCCCCCTCTGGTCGACTTTGTCGACCACACCACCAAGCAACATTCACCTCCTTCCGGTCTGCATATCCTTGCCATTTCCTTGAAGTGTCCATAATTTTCTGCATTGTTGTTGATGAACAGTACATATAGGAGTGTTCTCCTTCTGTGTTCCACCACACTCACCTCCCTTCGTACTTCCTCTGATCACAGAGAGTGGCCACCTTTATTACTGCTAGAACCATGTTGCACATCGCTATCTTCTCCCTTAGTCCGGCTCTTCCTTTCACCATGTCTCTTATTTGCATTCCGATAACTTCTTCTGTTGTTCTCTTGCAATGTATCTCTATCTTGCACAATGGTGCTGTGCTCGGTACTCGTCCTACTCGTCCTTCCGTTATCACCTTCAATCAACCAGGCAGTCATGATGTCATCCATTACCATGCAAGCACTAGCTAGTTCTTTGCTTTCTCTTTTCAGATGCATTTTTTTTGCTGATCATTCTTTAGTATGCTGGTACTGCACCCAATCATTCTTCTGTCTCGCTCGAGAAGTAATTCCCCCCTCTTTTTACTCCTCTGTCTGTTTCTCTTCTTCCGTTGTTTTCCATCTTGGTGAATGTGTCACTCTTCACATCTTCCTTGGTCATCACCAACAAGGGCATGCTGATGCGCACCAATGAACACTCTCCTCCCCAATTCAGTGGTAGTTTCTCTTGATCTTTGGATGCATGTGCTCAATAGTAGTCCATAAGCAGTGATGTTCCTGCTCTCATCTCGCAACTTCTCTCAACCTTCTCTCATCCAGCATGATTGTCCACTTCTTGTCATTGTTGTGCTGGTAACATAACGTTGGTACCTTAACAGTATACGTCCTTCTTCAGTGACCATTTTTGCTCTTTTCTCTCACTCTGTTAGGCACTTATCATATTTTTGTCTTTTTCATTTTATTTTTTCTTCTCTCTTTTTGTTTTTCTTTCTTCTTTTATTATTTATTTATTTATTTATTTTCAATCTCAATGTTGCTGTCTTCCTTTGCAATCTTCTTCGCACCTTGTCATACATGGGCGTCGTGCTCTGCTGTAGTAATTTCTGTTGTAATCAATTCTCTTCCGGCATATGTTAAAGAACAGTCAGGACAGCTCTCTCCAGTGGTGTCCATACCAATTTTGTACATGTGTGCATGTTGTTGGTCACTTCTGATATGTGTGTTATGTGTATGTTTTACTCCCCTTGTGTCTGCCTTTAACTCTCCTTACTTTAGCAGCAGCTTTTCCTCACCCACTGACGCCGTAACTCTTCCTGCTTAGGTTAGGGAATGTTAGCAGGGGATACAGCGGTAATGCTCATTATTACAACTAATTTTCAAAGTACCACCCCCATAATTTCGTTCATCATTAATAGTCCCATCGTGAAGGTAAAA
The DNA here is from genome assembly GCF_040938575.1 of Ambystoma mexicanum. Taxonomy (NCBI): domain Eukaryota; kingdom Metazoa; phylum Chordata; class Amphibia; order Caudata; family Ambystomatidae; genus Ambystoma; species Ambystoma mexicanum. The sequence goes on from NC_090932.1 coordinate 189,070,759, forward strand.
GTCCTTATTTGCGTGCCCATAACCACTTACGCTGCTGGGTCCTTGCAGCTGATGAGATGATAAAGTTGCCCGCCTGAAAATCGCAAGAAAGACGTTAATACGTTAGTACTTGTTAGTAACCTCAAGCTCCGCGAACTAAACAATCACTAAGGGCAAAAATCAAACCTCCCCCTGGACATTTCGTGTTTTCAAAATTTCTCAATATGGGTAGGGAAGATCTTGGGCTGTTTATTCAATGGAAGCAAGGAAATATACTTCAGGGAAACATGCTCTAAGGGGTCTGAGGTTCTTGATAGGGTGGGCAATTGAGTGGGGAATGCTGCACAATGTTTTAATCAGTAGGCCTCACAGTTTCTAATGGAAGATAACATTAAGGAAATTTCCTACACATTTCTAACAGCATACCTACGCAACAACCTGCATGTGCGGGGAAAAGAGAAGAAACAAAACAGTGTTACAGCTGTAGGTGCACAAAATGTAATATGAAACTGAATTAAACTTTGGAAATGCGTGTGTCGGTCCCTATTCTAGTTGCTAGTGTGCGTTGGACCATGGGATGGCCATGTTTCCCTAACTCGGGAGTGTTCGGGCTATTTTGCAGTTCATGAAAATCTCTTGCGTTGGCCCTGTTGATCGTTGCTCCCTCGTTGCCAGGGTGGCCACCGCTTTGTAGGGCTTGACGCCTTACACTTCTAACAAGGTCTGTCAGGAGGGGAAAATGTCCCACTGTAGTCCATAGCCATTGGGTGTTGGTTGTCCGTTGTCTTCAGGCCTGCCCTGGGTCCTTTATATCTGGCGAGAAATGAAATGGAAGCGCTTGAGACCTGAGAATTTACATATTCTTCAATTTCTTGACCTAACCTCTCTGCACTACTCTCACACTATTCAGTGTCCTAGTGGGAGGAGCCAATGGTACACCTATGCACCATCCTGTCACCACCTGGTGGCGTTCAATGGCGGTCTGACTGTAAATTATTACACAATTCGGAATGTACCCAGAAAATGGGTAGGCACTTAATTTATGTGGAGATACTCATTACACACTTGGATCATATATATGCAATTTGGGTGCTAGTGTACAAATGGGCCTTTGGATCTTTATATTTACTGTGCTTTTGTTGTAAGCTATTTATAGTGCGTGCCTTTGTCCCGTGGGGCATCAGGCACTGACAAGCTAAATAGGGAAACATCAGGGTGGTAAATTTGTCATATAGGGTGGCTGTGTTTCTAAATTAAGTGCACCATGTTACTTAGATAAAATAATCGCAGGGTTTTTAAATCCTTTTTTTTTTTTTTTTTTTTTTCTTCTATGGCTCCTCTCACACTTCTCAGGGCGTGCCTCGCAGTGAACTGCAGGCACTTTAAGCTGGTACTAATGAAATCCGCTACCAATTATTCGCTACCTGTCTCTCCCCCCTCTTTGTATTTATTTATTTATTTCCTCTTTTTTTTTCAAACCCAACCCTCACAATTTACTCCCATTCTCTCTATCCCACCCCATGTCCACTTTTTAAAGCCTACCTACTCTGTTAATTACTCAATTAGTCTAGTTTTTTATTACTCCACTACTGTAATTACTGTTACATTTAAACAATATATATTTCTAATTACTGTTACATTTAAACAATATATATTTCTCCCCCCAATATCTGCTCTCAAATTTTAATACAACCATTATTCTCCAGTTCGTGCAGCAATGACCTCTTTCCCTATGTGTGTTGGCTAATGCATTTGTGCCAGTGTTATTTTCAAAAGTGCTAGTGGCAGTACCACTTGCACTGTTATTGTGTCGCCAAATTAATTCTGTTGGGAACATGGATCATCCACCCTTTACCTCCATTTCTCTCCTCCCGTGGTGAACTGTCAATGAAATGTAGGCCTCCCCCCTCAAGTGCACCTTCTTCCACCTTGTGTGTCTCATTTAATTGTTCTGTGTTAATCGTGTATTCATGAGCCCAGTCTCCTCACTGAAAGATGTGTGCTCAAAATGTAGCTAAATGTACTCTCTTGTGATGCGCTATCATTATGCACCCCCCTCTGTACCGTGCACCCCCATTATTCTTAAACAATCTTCCTTACTTTCAACATGTGTATGCCTGGTGTTTAACAAGTTATGGATTTCTCTGTTAATAAGGTGGTCATATCCACATTGCTCATGATGTCACAAATGTCTCTTCCCTAATGCATGGCCTAGTCGCCCCACTGTCACCCAGAAAAGAAAATGTTTTGATACCTATCACCACCCCTATGCAATTGTCCTCTGCATTATTAAGTGTGCGTGAGTGTGTGTGTCGGCGCGCGTCTCGCCCGCTCTGTCGGGGAGGTGGAGCATGAGTGTGTGTGGCAGAGTGAGTCAAATCAAGTTTGTCTTGGGCTGTCCTATTAACGGTATAATGTCAATCTATGTCCTTTGAAAGATTTGTTCCCCATCAGGAAGACCCCACCCAGTCATGTAACCGGTACCATTGCTATTGTGTCAGTGTTCTGTATGGGTGCTGGCTGCTGTGCAGTGCCCCTGTGTTGTTATTCTAGTCAGTCCTGGGGTAGTGGTGCTGTTATTTGTTGTGTCTGTACATGTAGTGGTGGCAGTACCTGCGTTGGTGCTTGTGGTGTCTGCTGAAATGATCCCATCCTGCCCCATGGGCGGTGCATATTGTGGTGATTGTTGACACTGCTATTGTGATTCTTGTGTGTGTGTGTGTTGAAGCTGTTTTTAACTGCCCCTCCCATCGCATGCTTGAATGATTTATTTTGTGCCTACTTGTCCTCATCTGCCTTTCTCTGCCCCTGTGTCATCAAATATTACACTCCCGGAGGTTCAGAAGGGTGAGTCCCCTCTTCCCTCTGCTCGTGTTTGTTCAACATCAGCTGACCCCTCGCATTTTCCCTTTCCTTCGTGCACACAGTTCAACTGTAGCCATGTGCTTTTAAAGCTATTCCCGTGTAAGTGCTGTGTATGTGTGTCCTTAGCGATTGCTGCACGCTTCTGGAGAAGCCGCCTATGAGCAGCCATGGTCTTTTTAATTTACCTTCAGTACTTTTGAATCTTTGCACACTATGTTTTACTGACTTATTTCGGCATGGAAGCTGTGTGCTACACAACAGGTGAAGGAGAGTCATTTCTGTATTGTGTGATACATTTTACCTCTATTCAATTCGAAAATTTCGATAGTCCGCTGTTCAGGGAGCAAAAGTTAGAAGATAATTGAACATTTTTTCAACTTCTGTGAGCCTTCTTTGCTCCACACCTTAGCCAGTGCACTCCACGTGCAGCCCATCTTCACCAAACCATTGCCTTCTCCGGCACACCCCCACAATCTTGCGCATGTGTCTTCCACACACCGCCTCTGGGTCACCTATTCTCCAAATCCAAAACCACACCACTATCTCCTCACCATCAAAACTTTGTGTCCTTATGCATCAATCTGAAGGTGACGTCACCAAACTAAAAACACAGTGCAAATGAACAGACAAATGTGCATACACAGAACAATAACCTATTTCTCCCAACCCCACAAAAAATCCCAAAATAAAACCCCACAATCCCCACAGCTGTCTTCCTGTCTCAACTGGAACAAGGTAAACCACAATAAAACTCTTATAATTGGACTGCACACACTGCGTCGCCTAGTGTGTGATACGCTCCTCACCAGGGGACCTTAACCAGCCAACTATCTTCCACTCACTGAACTAAACGCTCAATTAGCAGGGAACCTCATCTACTCATTGATCTATAACGTCGATTCATAGGAAATCCAGACCCCCGTACATGAAATCACAATCCAGACCAATCAGCGCGGCACTCCTGTTCTATATGTAGGGAGTCACTACCCCACCCAATAGGCTCAAAACACAAGAAGGGACCACTGCCACCACCCCAGTCCCAACTACAATTCACGTGCCGATCACCACCAATGCGCTGAATTTTGTGACAATGTACAATCACCCACCACCCAATTTACAATCCCTCCCTCAGTTTCTACCCAGACAAAACACTTAACATTTCTGCAACATACTGATCAACAATGCACCATAATACTTTAAACATTTCCCCCCCTCAAAGCCCATGTTGCTGGTTTACTTACATTTTCCTATGCTGCACTGGCAGTTGCACCGCTGCTGGACACCCCCTCAATGCGCTTCACCGGTCCCCTTCTCCTGCAGGGCTCTCACCTGCCCTCAAGCGGGGTATTTCCAAGTGGCCCCCGAAGCCTTTAGCCGGTTACGCGTTTTCCGGTGGTCTTCAGGTGCAGGCGAGGGTCCCACAGCTTCCTTGAGTCGGCGGCAGGGAGCTCAGTCCACCGCAGGGCTTGCGGAGGCAGAGCTCATTCACCCATGTTACAATGAGCAATGAGCCTCACAGAGGGCACCAACTTGTTGGGGAGAAGCTGGATCCCCCCCCCCAGGGCAGTGGGGGGCCAGCAGCCATACCCTCACCAGCTATGGGAGGCCCCAACACCTCCCATATGGCCCCCAGAAATGCAACAGAGTCCCAAGCAGGCAGCAGCATGTTTCAAACTGCATTTATTTCTAGGCAAAGACAAAAGAAAAAAACAAAAGAAAAGCACAGAGCATCGTGCATCGCGAGTTCAGGCGCCGTCTCCCCCGGGGCTGTCTTGCAAGTAAGTTTTATAATCACACTGCAGGCTGAGCTCACAGAATTGGATCAGCTCCCAGAAACCTATCTCCTCCTGTTATTGGCTGCAAAGTGGTAGGTTACCTATGTAGCCCTTACAGAGAGCCTGATAATTGGATATTAACCTCTTGCGTCAGTGGGTTGATTTAGCTGTGCCAGCCCCCATTACCTAATTCTAATCTTGTTGCAATGTGACTTTGTTCCCATAACTTTTAGCTGAACAAGCAGTTCGCACCTGGGCTCTGGCTTGTTACAAGTTATGTTTCAATGTTGTGCGAGTCCTTGAGAAAATGTCTTTCTTTCCCAGAAAGAAAAAAAAAGCACACTGGGTTGCCGTGATTTATTCGCATTTGTGGATAATTAAAAAATGTCTGTCTGCAGAAAGCAATTTTATCTTGAACTTGCGGCCTTGGCAGGTCGGATGTTTTGCGAGGAATGTTGATAAGGCTCCCGCAGCCAGTGTTCAGTGAGTGAAATGAACTTAGCTGTAATTTTCCTGAAACATAGCTTTACACTGTGCATTTAGACCATGTTAATTCATATAGGCATTTGCAAGCCTTTAAACAGGGATTTTTGTGTTTGTAGATTCTGATATTGCAGCATTGATTCTAATGTAGCATAGAAGTTGCACTGTTGGTGAAGTGGGTGTGTTTCAGCATATTTGTCACCCATGGGTGCGCTGGGGCCTGGTTCAAATGATAAGTGCGCTCCTTGTTCTTCCTGCTGTTCTTCTATGTATGCGCTTGGGGTGAGGGGGCATGGGTTTGGTCTCGATTTTCCCTCTTCAAGGTGACTCCTGATTAGCTGGTAGGCTGGAGGAGGAAGAGCTGGTCACGTGAACCGGGACACTCCTCTGAACCTAGTGCAAGAGCTCTGAAAGGTATGGAAAAAAACAAGCGCATACGTAGTCTGTTTGATGCAAAAAGTTGTCAGAGGCAGAGCTAGTCAACGTTTGGCGCAAAACGTTGGAGGAGGCAGAGCTGGTCACATTACCAGGGACACTCCTCTGAGCCAGTTGGAAGAGCACTTCAAGGGAGGGAAAAATAAAAGCACTTACGTAGCCCCAGTTGATGTGAAAAGCTGCAGGAGTCAGAACTAGTCAACGTTTGGCACGATAATCGGGAGGTGGTGGAGCTAGGCACAGTTTGACGCGCAATAGGTGGAAGAGGTGGAACTGGTCATATGATTATTGACAATCCACTGAGCCTGCTGGAAGAGCACCGGAAGAGAAGGAAAAAAGCTGAGCCCTTAAGTAATCTTCATTTAGCATGTAACAGGAGGAGGCAGGGCTAGTCACAGATTAGAATAAATAGCCAGGTGAGCTGGAGCTGGTCATGTGACGAGGGACAGTCCTCCGATCCTGTTTTTAGTGCACCGCAAGGGAGGTAAAAAAGCCCCTAGGCAGTGCCTGTTTTGCATGAAAATCTGGTGGAGGCAAAGCTTGACACCTGACCAGAGGCACTGCTCTGAGCCTGGTTGAAGAGCACTGCATGAGAGGGAGCAAAGCAAGCCCTACAGTAGTCTCTGTTTGGTGTGAAATACTGAAGCAGGTGTAGCTAGTCACAGTTTGGTACAAAATGCTGGATGAAACGGAGCTGGTCCTCAGACCAGGGACACTCTGAGCTTGTTGTTAGTGCACCCCAAAGGAAGGTAAAAACAAGCCCTTATGCAGTTTCTGTCTAGTGCAAAAAGCTGGAGTCAGAACAGGCTACATAACCATGGACCAATATTGGTTGGAAACTTGTCAGAACTTGGGTGTCCTGTCCGCAATCACCTAGAGCGGTCCGCATAGCATGCATGCACACCGCTCTAGGTGATTCCGGACAAGACACCCAAGTTCTAACAAGTTTCCGACCAATATTGGTCCTGACATATAAGAGCTCAAGACGAATTCCAAAGCACACCTAATATGCCAATCAACTGCAGGTTATATCATATGAAAACCATAGCCTTGAAAAAGAGGAAGAGTCGAAACATGTGTTGGCTGTTTAATCTATGTTGAATTTGGAGTGAATAAACGTACATTTCAAGAATACCACTAACTTGAATAATATTTTCAAGAATAGTTTGCAATGGCAATTTTGTATATAATGTGTGGCTTTCATTGGATATATGATACCCTTTTCAAGAGGGTGTAATTAGAACTTTCTATTTTTGACTAAGCTCAAGGTGCCAGCAGTTTTCATGCACTTTATCTGTTCTATGGTTTGGGGTTTGCCACAGACAACTAGCCACGCGGATGGCCTTATCTTTGTTTGTAAATTGTGTCTCTGCGCAACTGGACACGCCCCCTGCCCCCTTAATACACATAACCATGGACACTCCTCTGGGTCTAATGGAAGAGCACTCCAAGGAGGGAAAAGCAACCCCTTAAGTAGTCTCTGTTTGGTGAGAAAAGCTGGAGTAGGTGGAGCTAGTAACAGTAGTTGAGCCGATCCCATCCCATGGACACTTGTCTGAGCCTGTAGGAAAAGCACTGTGAGGGTGGGAGTAACAATCAAGCCGTTAAGTGTTCCCCAGTTATCATGAAAAGCTGGAGGAGGTGGAGCTGGTCACCCTTTGGTGCAGAAAGCTGGAGTAGGCGGAGCTGGTCACCTTTGGTGCAAAAAGGCAAAGCTAGTCCCATAACTATGGACACTGTTCTGAACCTTTTGGAAGGGCACTCTGAGGGATAGAATACAAATCAAGCTCTTAAGTGGTCCCCGTTTAGGGCGAAAAGCTGGAGAAGCAGAGCTAGTAACTATGTGGTATGAAAAGCTGTTGGAGGGGGAGCTGCTCACATGGCCATGAACACTCCTCTGAGCATGGCGGAAGAGCACCCTGCCTACATGTGCTTTTCACCCTTTTATGCCAGTACTCTTCGCCTACTCCTGCACCAGCTAGATGGACCCACAAGTCAAAATGTCCACCAAAATCCCTAAAAAGGTTGGCAAACTAGCTAGGTGCCACCAATGCCTCACGTGATGCCTAGAGGGGTACGTGGTGCAGCCAGCACCTCCGTACCCTCCCAAATGTACTTAGTTTTGTATCTCATCTGATTCCGTTGCTTTGTGCACGGTTCATCTTTCTGTTTGAACTGGCTGAACACAAGTATGGCTGAACACCAGTATCGGTTCCCTGCCAAGTGGGCCCTGGGGACTTGAGCATAGCCTTCAGACTCACCATAGCGACTGTTATTGTAAGTAGTGCGCTCAGGAACATGTCCAGTATTTCTGTGCCCTCTTCCGCTTAAGATCTTGATTTCCTGTCATACATTTTTTCATCCTTTTTTTCGGCTCCTCTGCTGTATCACTTTTGTTGTGTGTCTGTGTGGTCCACTACTGCGGAGTTCCACTGTGTGGCTTAACTGCTGTGCTTCTATAATGTACTTGTTTTTAGAAGCTCTAAGTCTAGGGTTCCTATTCTGTGTTCCTTCATAGTGCCCATTTGAGGAGTCCAAATGTAGGACACTTCTTTTGGTTCGATGGGAGAGGCCAGAATTGTTTTGCATGACTTCACTCTTTTTTTTATTTATGTTTTACTGTGGCTGAGAGGCTGGGTTGAAATGTAATGAAATCTCTAGACAAAGCTGCTCAAGAAACATATCTACAACTGGGCTGCTTCTTATCTGTGGCCCCAACCACATCTGTGAGCGGCTCACCTCACTGGGGAGGAAGGATAGCGCAGGGGCGACGCGTTCGTCTTGGAAGCAAAACAACTCAGTGCAACACAGGTTCGAATCCCGATCCCACTTTATAAAAGAACAATTATAATTATAGAGCTGTCCCAGGTCCAGGCACAGCCTTCTCGTGAGTGGAAGTGGCAGAGAAATGTGACCAACTGCTTCGTCCTCAGCACAACCCTTGCAGACATGTGCGTATTGTTGAAGCAACACAGTGTTTGCTGTACGTAGGCTTACAGTTAGGGTGTTAACTGCTCAGTGTTGTTCTTGTGTGTGGACCTGCAGTTATGGTGCAGGGGCCCTGTCGGTTCCTGGGTAGGGCTCCGGGACTATGTTTCAGTGCAATGATTGTTACAGTGCTGGGTACTTTGTGCATGGCTTTAGTTTTTGAGAAGAGTTTCAGTCCTGGGTTCTTTTTATGTTTCTTGTGCAAGACTCCATGTGTTGTGTTGGTTCTTGGTGCGATGCATGTTATTCTGTGCCTGTTGTTGGGCCTGTGGATGTTCTCCACGCGGGCGTTTCGATTGAGTTTCTGCCCAGGGCTCCAGTGTTGGCTTCATGGGGCTGCTCCTCTGCAAATCACCAGATCTGGATTCTCAACCTGGTGTCTTTGCAGAGATCCCGTTGTGTGTCTCTGTGCAGTTCCTGTGCAGTTCCCCAGAGTTGGATTCTTAGTGTGGTTCCTGCGCAACGCTCTGCCATTGTATTCTCTATGGGGTTCCTGTGCAGAGCTCCAGTGTTTCATTGGCTGGGTAGATACAGTACAGGGCTGCAGCTTTTCGGGTTTATTACGGTTTTCATGCATGGCTCCCCTTTTGGGTTCATGATATGGTCCCTGTGCATAAGTGTGTATGCAGTACTTCGGTGCTCTCTGTGCCATTTGTGTGCAGGGCACCAATGTCGGGTCTCGCTGCTGTACATCTTCAGAGACCTGTGATGGGTTCTTGTTGTTTTTCCTTTGCAAGGCTCCGGTGTTGGGTTCTCTCTATAGTTCCTGGTCGGTTCTCACATGTTTCCGTCTCTGTGCGGCTCCTGAGCAAAGCTCCTTTGGTGTAGTTTCAGTGCAGGGATCCAGCAATGTATTCCCTGTGTTTTTTCTGCAGTGCACTAGTGTTGGGTTCTATGTTGTGTACATGTGTAGGACACTAATGGAGAGCTTTGCTGAGCTCTTGGTGTGGTCTGTGCAAGGCTCAAGTAGTGGGTTTGCAGTGGGTAGCTTACAGGGCTCCTAGTGTGCACACCATGTGCTATTCTTGTGCAGTGGCTCAGTGTTGGTTTTGGAGTCCATTTCCTGCACACAGCTAATATATGTTGGCTTCCCGGTTTATTGTCTGTGCAGCACTCCTGTTTTGGGCTCTAAGTGTGGTTCCCTTGAGGGGCTCCCACATTGGGTTTCTTGTTGGGTTTCGGCATAGGACTCCAGACTTCGGTGCCCTTTATGAACATAAACTCAATGTTCAGCTCTCAGAAGGATTCCTCTGCAGGGATCTAATGTTAGGGCTACTGGGTGGTTCTCCTTCGTTGGCCTCCAGTGTTGGCCTGTTGGTGCAGTTCCAGTGAAGGGCTCCACAGTGCTGTTCTCGGACCGCACTTCTCCATTGTTGGATTCTTTGTCCAGTCCCTGTACAGGGCTCAAGTATGTTTTTCCCTGTATGTTCCAGTGTTGGGTACAATGGGGTTTCTCTGATGTAGTCCTGTGTGGGTTTCTGTGTTATGCTTTAGGGTGGAGTACTCCATGGGGTTCTTGTCAAAGATCTAGCGTTGGGCTCTTGGCAAGGCCTCACTCTATGTTTCCATATGTGGTGCCAGTGTGTGGGTTTGTTGGTGCAGCTCATGTGTTTGCTTTCACTGTGAGTTTGCTTTGCAGTTCTTGTTCAGGGTTCCATTGTTGGGCTCTTGGCATGCCCCTTGTGCAAGGCCCCATTGAGTGTTTCCCTGTGTGGTGCCAATGTTGCTTTCTTGATGCAGGTCATGTCTTGGGTTTCACTGTGGAGTAATATGCAGTTCTAGCTCAGTGTTCAAGTGTTGGGTTCTTGTTATGGCACCTGTGCAAGGCTCTATGTTGGGATTCCCGAGTAGTTTCGGCGATGGCTCAGTGTTGGTTTCTTGGGGAAGTGCATGTATTAGGGTTCACTGTTCAGTGTTGGGTTCTCTGCATGGAACCTGTGCAAGACTTCCATTTGCGTTTCTCTGTGCTTTGGGGAGAAGTGTCTGTGATGGCCTCTGGTGTTGGGGTGTTTGAGCAGTACCCCAGTTCAGGAACGGAGTCAGGGCATTTCAAACTTTTCAGTTGAAGGAGTCCTTGAGCCTCAGAGGGGCTCCAGCAACTTCCCCCATTCTAGCAGTAAGCAGTCTTATAACACATCAATATGTTCCTTTCTATATTACATTCGTTCTGGGGCTGTAAATATGCACTTTGCAAAACTCGCCTTACAAGCGGTGTATGCTGGAACCCTTCAGGCCATCACTCCCCTCGGCATATCCAGGAATGTTATCACCTTTTTGACTTTTTACACCAGTTCCTCCATATCAGCCACTTGCAGACAAAGAAGGATTTATAGCTTTTCAGTGGGCATTTATTGTTTCAGCTTCCTTCTGGCTGGCTGTTCTTCTCGTGATAATCGGCGGCTTTTAACCCCCGGATGTACTTCTTTCCCTGCATTTTAATGTATGTACCGGTTCCCCAGACTGTTTTCTGCTGTATGTGGGGGGGGGCACTACCAGGGGCGCCGACTTTTGGTTTGCCCACGGGGCGTGCGGGGTGCAGCGCCAAAAACAAACAAGACACAGCTCATTCTAGGGACTCATGAATTTTGCGTTTTCCGGAGGGGTCGTGGTAGGGGGCTGGGGCTCCAGAGCACCCGCGTACTCAGTGCCCCCTGCCTCCACCCGTCATGTTGAAAAGAGCCCCCACAAGCTGTGACACGCCTTCAGCCTGCCCCTGTTTGTGCTCGGTGCTGTTTCTGTTCTGGGTTTCGCTGCTGTGCTCTTGGTGTGGGTTCTGTGACGGGCTCCAGTGTAGGTTTCCCTGCGCATTTCTTTTTCAGGGCTCCAGTGACGGGACCTCGGGGTGACTCCTGTTCCTGGCATCAGTGTGGGGTTCCCTGTGCAGTTGCTGTGTTGTTGGTTCATCTCTGGGTATTACCTCGATGTGTTTTCCTCTCCTCTCTGGCTGAGTGTTTTTGTGAGGTGTGAGGGTCTGGGGGTGCGTGGGTAGGGCTGGGGTCTGTGGGGGCCATTCCTATGTCCTATAGTAAGGTCGTGTTTGCGGCTTCAGCACCAGGGCCGTTTTACTTTTCCTCCTGGAGTTCCGTTTTTTCAGCCAGTGAAGAGGATTGCACTTTTTCTCCTGTCTGACTTTAGTGTAAGTTTAATATTCCGGGGGAAGCCCTACTAGGGAGCTTCTGGTGGGGGCGGATACATGTGTTTAATGATTACTCACCGGAACCATGGGGGCTTCCCTCCCCCTCAGCAGTCTGCCCCCCACAGCAGAGACACTGCATACCTAATTGGAGTTCCTTACACCTACGGGTTAGGCCTCGCAGGGACACAGCTCGCGGTTGCTATGGACTTTCTGGCTTGTGATTCTGAAAAAAAAGTAAGGAAGGCGAGATGCTGCAGATGGTTATAGCAAAGAACAAATGCGAAGGCAGGCAGGCGCTCGTCGGTGGAGAATCCTGGGCCTGGTCCATGTGAGTCAGGCGCCGAGGGGGAGTCTGGAGGGGGGGGGGGGCAGAGGGAGTCCTGTTTATCCACTTCTGTCCTGGATACTCCTCAGCCAGAGTAATCAAACGAGATCGTCCATCTGGGTTAATGGAAAATAAAACCTCTGATAATATGAACCTGTTGCTCTAGTTTGGTCAACGTCCTGTGCCTGCTGGGGGTGGGGCAGATACCGTATGCCAGGCAAGATGCACATTTGCAGAGATTGTGGCAGGAGGTAAGGGGACGAAGAAGGAGACATGTATATATTAGGCAACATTTGTAATGCGACGGTCGTCATGTTCATACCCTTCAGCAATGACGGCTGTCTGGGTGGGCGGGATTATCCTCCTGGCAGTTGCCATTGGCTTTCCCACTATAGTGGAAGGCGAGCCTGGCTTGTTGACTCAGGGTTGTCAGGCTGAGGCCTTGTGCAACACCTGGATGTCAGTGTTAGTTGTTCAGGTGTTCAGGCAATGAAGCTTTCCGTGACACATTGATCTAACTGTTAGTGGCCAGCGGTTAACAAGACACATAACAAATCCTCAGAGGGGTCCGGTCAAGATCCACGACAGGTCTTAAAGAGGGTACATTTCATTTTGGAGCAAATCTACAGAACACATGAAACAGAAAGCATTTTGAGTCATTTTGAATGTTTGCAGCGAAGCATGAGGACTGGGTGTTCTTACCCTGCTCTTCACTTCTGATTTGTTACCCCTTACTCACTCCAGCTTCTACTGCCCTCTGCAGGCAGCTCCCATTTGTGGTCTCTTTATCTCTGCCATGCTCTCTCGCTCCCTCCCTCTCTCTTTCTATCTCTCGCCCTACCCGGAATAGATGAGTACGGCACCATGTGCAACACAGAATAAGCAATGGTATGTGAGTGGAAGGTGGCTGTTTAGGGACTCTCCTCATTTCCTGCCCATGGGGTTTGGGAGCCATTAACTATTTGGTTGAGAAATAGCAGGACTTATTTTCTGCTTTCTTAGTATGAAAGCGGCAGGCTGAGATCAGTATCAGACCTCACCCTTCCTTACACAGGTGTACTGCCCGCTTGGTTCTTTGCCCATCATGAGAACACCTTTCGCCCAATGAATAGCGTTTCTTGGGCGTTCCTCAGGGGTTTGGGGCTGGGGCCAAATCACTGGCCATTTGCCTCAGCTCCTCTAACAGAGTGTGCTTTGGGGGCCAGGGACCCTTGCCCTTCACCTAAAAAGACTTGTGTGTGGATGGAAAGCCAGCAGAGGGACAGAAAGTTTGTTCAACTTGGACGTGTCAACTGGAGATAAAAAGTTGGAAGCCTTGGGTTGACATACATGTTGTTTTCTGTGCCTGAAATAAATGCCTCTCGCAGAAATGCCTGGACATACAGCCACAGTCCCAAGGATCTCCCCCAAATGTCCATGGGGCCCCCACTTACCTTGTTTGGGGGAAGCTCTTTGATGGCCACACTGCATGGATTGCATGTTATTTATGCAAGGTGGCAGCAGAACCATAGAATATGATGTCCGGTATGGGCTATGTGGCATATCTAGCATGCCTATCTTTTGACTTCTCTTGACACACTGGCCCACATGGTCCTGAGCTTTGCCTGTCTCTTTCTCAGTACTACAGCTTCTTGGTCTAGGTCTCAGTTAAGTTACTGTTTGTAGTCCCCATCACTAGGAAGCTCCATGCCTTCCAAATAAAAAAGTGTATTCTCTAATATTAATCCATTAAAAAAAAATGTGATTTGGTTTAAAATTATTCAAATTATTCAATAAACATTTTGCAAACACATTAATATAAAACAATGTTCATATCTGTCTGATTAAAAAAATGGACTTTCGAAATCTATATTCACATCAAGTGTATAATGACAATTGATTTAAACAAAAAAGCTCCAGGCCAATTCATTCAAGTAATTTCCTCAGATCATAATTAAAATTGAGATCATCCAACATTTCATGTAAGGATTTCAAGAATCTACATAATGCTAGTATCAAACCTATATTATACCCAATCGTTAATCTATACCATAAATGTTCTCCAAATTAATATTCCAAATGGGCCATACATTTCTCAAACGTCAGATCTTTGGTTCCATTGCAATATATGGTTGGATGTTTTATTGTTTCTATAACCTCTGTTGAGCTACATAGTCTACACAATAATTTGGACCTAGTTAGTCCCCATCTGGGAGCAAGGTACTGTAAAGTAGGCACCTGGTTCAATTTAAATTGCATGTTTATCACCAAAAGGTGAATGCATGTTGCAATGTTCTCATTCTTTCTGATACATATAGAATATTCCAAGTAAAGGGAAACTGTATTGAGTTGTTCAACTGTTATTATCCAATCTTTTTCTGAGTAAGTTTTTTTAATAGGGATTGTTTACCAATTACAATGCATTTGACCAGATTTCCTGCAGAAGGGTATCGTGAAAATTGGCAAACCTTACTAGAGTCTCAACTGAGTTCTCCAGCATTGGATCTTTCATGGATTCACATGCTTAGAATATTCCCTGTCGTCAGACTGGGACCCATCGGTACACATATATAGCCTTTTCCTATAGGAAAACTTCCGACACTTTTGTGTCCTATCTACGTCCTTTTAGGACCCGCCTACGCATGCTCCGTAGGCCGTCCCAGTATAAGAGGCTCGCCCCCGCGGCTCCCCAGATTTCAACCGTCTCCAAAGTAGTGGGATCTCCTCGCGTTGTCTTACTATTTTGTACAAGGTTGTATTCCTGGAGTTTGAGTTAGAGAAAATGTCCTCCATGTCAGGAAAAGCGCTGTTCCGTCCATGCGCGACGTGCGGCTTGAAAAAAGTTTACGAGGGGGACGGACATATGGATTGTATATATTGCCTCCACCCTCATCATTCGGCGGATAACTGCGACATATGCAAAGGGTTTTCTCAAAAAACCCTCAAAGACCGGAGTCGACGATTGGTGGCATGGCTGAATGATGGAGCGGGGGCATACCCCCCTTCGGAGGTAGGCGCCACACAATCGGCGAAAACATCACGCCGCGCTACCTCGTCGGTACCACCGGCAAAGAAATCTCGACCGACGGAAAAAGAGTCATCGGGGGGTCACTCAGCTAGAGACTCCTCGTAAAAGAAATCATCTTCATCAAAAAAGCATGAAAAGGAAAGGAAATCCTCCTCGGGCGATCATCATAGATCGACCACGAGTCGAGAGTTGATTAAAAGCAGGCCAAGTGTGGAAAAGGCGCGACCGCCTAAACCACCTGCTAAGTCACCGTCGTCGACGTCGGTCCAGTCATCGGCCTCCACCCTGCCACTTACGCAGGTGGCATCCACCGCCCCACCGACAACGGTGGCGACGATGGCCTCGTCGATGGGGGTTCTACAGGAGGCCTGGAGGCCTGAAGTTTTTGATCCGATCCCCCCGGATACTTTACTGCAAGAACAGGCTGTGTCGCTGTCCTCGGAGGACGAGAACGAGAGAATAGCTGGCCCAGCAGACCTAGGGCTACGAGTGGCTGACAAGTCGTCGACGAGGGGATCCGGTATACCGGTATCTGCCCCTCTTCTCAATCCTCAATCTGTTTTGTCGTTGGAAATTCTGTCCACGCTTCAGTCCTTGCTACAGTCGTTGGACCAGAGACTACCTCAGGCAAACTTGCCACAGTCACCCGTCGACGAGCCGGGCCCGTCCCGTCCACCGACGCACCTACGCACGCCAATCTCAGCACTGGCACAAGAGGAAGGTGAGCTGCCAGATTCGGAGTCTGACAGGGGAGCCATGTCGGATATCTCATCATCCCCCTCCAGGGATCCAACCTGGGAGTCAGAGGTGGAGTTGGAAACCCCTAGAAGTCCAGCTCACCCGTCCCCTCCGGACGACATTGCGTCATTCCATTCTATGATGGACAAGGCATGCAAAGAATTTGGTTTGTCCCAGGAAGAACAGAAAAAGGACTGTTTTTTGTTCGACCACATGGGTAAGAGAAGGAGGTCTGTGTTCTCAATACCAATACTAGACCACGTGTGGAAGGAGGGGTTGCAGACAATGCGTCACCCTTTTTCAGAGCCGGCAGTGAAAAGACGCCTCGAGAAAAAGTTTAAGGCTCCATAGTCTACCCCCGAGAGTTTATCCTCCCAACCAACGCCAGACTCGGTGGTGTCGGCGGCAGCGGCGAGGAAGGCGAAGGCCCAGCACAAGTGCACGACTCCGCCTGAAAACGAAGCGAGACGCCAGGATGCCTTTGGCAAAAAAGTGCTATCCGTGGGAGCAACCACAGTAAAGGCCGCAAACTCTCTGGCGATTGTAGCCAGATACGATAGGGAGATGTGGCACAGGCTATTGCTTGATCATCTTCTGGAAGAGCACAGGAAGGCAGCGATGTTACTTGTCCGAGAGGGTGAGGAAGCCTCAAATCACGCAATAAACATTGCGGTGGACCTCGCTGAGTCAGGCTTCAAGCAAGTCAATAATGGGGTCGTATTATGACGACAGTCATGGCTTAAGTGTACCTACTTCAGGCCAGAGGTACAATACAAAGTTTTAGATATGTCCTTTGAGGGAGACCTTCTTTTCGGTGAGAAGGTGGACGAAGCCCTAAAGGGAATGAAAGAGGACTCGGACACGGCACGTTCATTGGGTGCCCTCCAGAGTGACCGAAGCTACAAGTCTTTTCGTCCCTTTAGAGGGGCTTCAGGGAATTCAAGATTCTCTGCGTCTGGAGACAGATCCTTTGGCAGATCGGCTTACCCCTCCCAGGGATACAGACGTGCTTCCCAAACGGCAAACCAACGCCAGAACTTCCAGACTTCCAGGAAAAGACCATCATATCCATCGTCGTCGAGAGACAAGCAAAATAAAGATCAGCAGTGACATACAACACACCGTTCTGGGGGGAAGAGTGTCAGCATATGTCGACGAATGGGAACGAATAACGACGGATCAATGGGTGCTGGACACTATAAGAAACGGACACTCTCTACAATTCAAACACAGCCCTCTGCACATTCCACCTGCGTTCACCGCTCATTCCCATCTGAAGATACTGCAACAAGAGGTAACACTCATGTTAGCAATGGGCGTGATAGAATTAGTTCCAACATCACAGAGAGGTCAAGGAGTCTACTCAAGATATTTCGTTGTAAAAAAGCCGAACGGCAAATGGCGTCCCATTTTAGACTTACGCGATCTCAACAAGTCTTTAAAGAGCCTAAAATTCAAGATGCTCACTCTGCAGGAAGTGATCCGCGCCGTTCAAGAGGGGGATTTTCTAGCGTCCACCCCCGAGGTCACAGAAAATTCCTGAGATTTGTAATAGGGCGGACTCACTACCAGTTCACGGTTCTTCCCTTTGGGCTCAAGACCTCCCCCAGAACGTTCACGAAATGCCTGGCTCCAGTAGCGGCCGGCTAAGGAAGCAAGGCCACCATGTATACCCATACCTCGACGACTGGCTGGTAAGGGGATCCTCCCCAGCGTCGACCAACACAAGTTTACAAGCCACCATGCAGCTTCTACAACAGCTGGGATTCGCCATAAACTTCGAAAAATCCTCTCTGCGGCCATCGAGAACGCTGGTATTCCTGGGGGCACAGTTCGAGACCCAGTTAGGGCTAGTGAAACCTTCTCTCGACAGAACCTCAAGGCTCAATCAGCAAGCGAGCCGACTACGGCGAAACACCAGGCTCTCAGTGAGAAAATGCGTTTCGGTCCTAGGGGCCATGGCATCCTGCATCCATCTGGTGGAAAACTGTCGCCTATTCATGAGGCCAGTCCAGGAATTCCTTGCGGACCGATGGACGCAGGCTCAAGGATCGTGGTCAGACAAGATAACCATCGACGACGACAAGCTGCTTCGGACCCTTCAGTGGTGGCAGAGTTTCCACAATCTGAACAACGGTGTACCCCTACAGGAGCCGGAGTTTCAGGGAACCATAGTCACGGATGCGTCCCTAACCAGATGGGGAGCTCACATGGGTGCTCTCCAAACGCAAGGTCGCTGGTCTCCAACGGAGTCACTCCTACACATAAACGTGTTGGAGCTCAGAGCAGTACGATGGGCCTTGAAGGCATTCCTACCACACATCAAGGGTTCGCGAGTACGAGTACTGACCGACAATACAACGGCCATGTTTTATCTGAGGAAACAAGGAGGGATGCGATCAAGAACTCTTTCCATAGAAGCCCAGAAAACATGGCATTGGGCATTAAAGCACAAAATTTCCATCGTGGCTCACCACCTCCCAGGAGTGAGGAACTCCCAAGCAGGCTCCCTCAGCAGAAGAATGGCCCAGATACACGAGTGGGAAATGGACACAGTTCACCTGATGAAAGTGTTCGAGAAATGAGGTCACCCCCCTCTGGACGCCTTCGCGACCAAAGACAACAAGAAATGCGAGCAATTCGCAAGCAGATGGCCTCAAGAGGGTTCCATGGGGGAGGCATTCTCCTTCCCATGGACGGACATGTTCCTTTATGCTTTTCCCCCGTTCCCCCTCATACGGAGGACAATACAGTGGATACGCAGATACAATTGCCGGGTAATTCTAGTGACACCATACTGGCCAAGGCAACCGTGCTTCTCCGACCTGCTTCACTTGTCGCTGGAACATCCCATAGCGTTTCCGAGAGTCCCGAACCTACTATCCCGGGACGAAGGCACGGTGTGGCATCACGACCCGGACAGTCTCAACCTTACAGCCTGGCTCCTGACTTTTCGGAGTTCGGTGCTTTAGACGTTTCGGAGGATTGTCAAAAAATTCTGCAGGCGGCTCGAGCCCCTTCTACAAACAAATCTTACTCCTATAAGTGGCGGAGGTTCTGTGAATGGTGTAAAGGACAACAAGGCCTACAACCGTTGTTGGTGACGCCGGAACAAGTTCTACCTTACCTGCTCCTCTTGGCAGAGAGGGGGTTATCCTTCACATCAATAAAGGTGCACCTGGCGGCCATCTCGAGGTTCACGAGGAAGAGGCAGTCGTCTCCTCTATTTAGCGGCAGACTTGTGAAACACTTCATGAGGGGTTTATTTCGAGTTTTTCCCCCGGTAAAATGTTTCCCCCCAACTTGGAGTCTCAACACAGTGTTGGCAGGCTTAATGAAACCGCCTTTTGAGCCTATGGCCACGTCCGACATAAAATTCATTTCGTGGAAGTTGGCATTCTTGATTGCTATCACATCAGCTAGGAGAATCTCGGAACTGCAAGCGCTGGTCGTAGACCCGCCATACCTAAGATTCTTTAAGGACAAAGTGGTCCTGGCAACTAATCCTACGTTCGTCCCAAAAGTTCCGACAGTGTATCACAAACACTCGTCCATTGTTCTCCCTACTTTCTTCGCCACACCATCATCGGCAGCAGAAAAAGCTCTTCATACCCTGGACGTTAAGAGGGCTCTGAAATTTTACCTACATTGTACACAGGAACTCAGGCCTACTCGACAACTGTTCATCGCATATGGTCCGTCGACGAGAGGAAAAGCAATCTCTAAACAGGGATTGGGTCGATGGGTCTCATCGACGATTGCGTTTTGTCACTCTAAGGCCGGAAGGCCACTTCAAGGACATCCTAGAGCCCATTCTACAAGATCGATGTCCTCCTCAACAGCTTTATGGGCAGGAATTCCGCTGACGGACATATGCCAAGCTGCGGCATGGTCAGTGCCCCACACGTTTACCCGCCACTACTGCCTTGCCAGGCAGCATGCGGACGAGGTGCATATGGGAAGAGCTGTCCTGCGCCATCTGTTTCAGTAAGGTAAGCTCCACGCTGTGGAGAATCTGTTTTCTACCTTTTTGATGACAGTATACTTTATGTGGGTAAGGTTATATGAGTTAACTTATTCCTACTGTACATATGCATTGTGTAGTATGGTGAGGGTATATTACATTACATTCTCACCGCCGTCTCAAGTGTTACTGCTATACAATCTATTCTAAGCATGTGAATCCATGAAAGATCCAATGCTGGAGAAGGGAATAGTTTCTTACCTGTAACTCCATTTCTCCAGCATTGGTATCTTTCATGGATTCACATGCGCCCGCCAACCTCCCCGGAATGCAATGTTTTTGATTGATAAGTTTAACCCTTCCTATTTTGGAGGGGCCGAAATCTGAAGGGGAGCCGCGGGGGCGGGCCTCTTATACTGGGACGGCCTACGGAGCATGCGTAGGCGGGTCCTAAAAGGACGTAGATAGGACACAAAAGTGTCGGAAGCTTTCTTATAGGAAAAGGCTATATATGTGTACCGAGGGGTCCCAGTCTGACGACGGGGAATATTCTAAGCATGTGAATCCATGAAAGATACCAATGCTGGAGAAATGGAGTTACAGGTAAAAAACTATTCCCTTATTCGTCAATGATTCCTTAATAGCTACAAAAAGTCAGTTATTCGGTGGATCCAATATCTTTGCATATAATTAAAGCTTTTTCCACCTGGCAATACTTCTCGGAGAATTGAGACCTAGCTTGTGCCGTATTGGTGTTTACTATTTTATATCTTTATCTTCTTTTATGAATTGTAATGCTTTGCATATTTTATTTTTGTAATATGTTTATTAAAGGTAGTTTTCAATCAATGAACATTACATTAAAAACAATTATACTGTTTGGGATTGTTAACAGAAGACCCAAAGTGCTTTTCCAGATCACACCTTCTATTGTTTGTATTAAGGAGTTTGTCTATACCATGTAGGGAAACGTCAAGACCATAAGTTAGAGTCTGTGTTATTTCCATGTGATAATATTTTAGTAGAGGCATTTGTGAATATTTGCATAGCCTCGGATACAAGTTCAGCAAGGAGAGGTTTCATATTAGCTTGAAGTTATATTTTTATCGACTCAGTTGAGGAATGATTTGAGACGTTAAATCCCACGTATGTTAGGGAATGTTAATTTTCAAGTTTAATATTGCCTACTATACAGGGCATGATTTTATAAGATCTGCTGTTTGTAAATATCATAATTTTGGATGTGGTCCCATTCACCAGGAGGTTGTGTTCAACCTCATATCTAGAAAATAAATCTAGTTTCCTTTGCAGGTAGATAGGGGTTTTATTTGAAAAAAGCAGATTGTCTGCAAAAGCACGCCAGTGGATGGGATTAAGCTGAAGTTTACAGTATAGCAATTTGAGTTACTTCAGTGCCCCACACCCCTCTACACACCTATGTCTCATTGCAGCCTCTGACCTCCATTGTCATAATGCAATTTCTACTTCTAGGATGTCTCTTCTGATCTAGGATAAAGCGTGACTGTCTCTCCCCTTATCTCCCATTGCTTCCTCTTCTTACTTTCATCCACTGTATGCATATTTGAATTATAGAGGTCCTCATAGTAGCCATGGTTGAAACTATGCACCATGTTGGCCACCAATGTCTGGACAATCTCACGTCTATCTTTATACTTCTGTAGTGGTATCTTTTAAAAGTGGACTTTCAGAATGGCTATAAAATACTGCTGATACAGCCTCCAGAACTAGACACATTTCTGATACATCTATGGCAGCACAAAATACTCCATATGTGAGCTCAAGAACTGTATCAGGTACTCCATATGCATTCTCCAGACTGTGCAGAAAACTTCATATGTGAGCTTTAGAATTATATACATACTTAGATGGAGTACATCTAGAAATGAGTACAATGATTGTATAACCCCCCTTTCAAATGGATGGTGTCCTTCCAAGAATTCCTCATCTTTGATATATTTGTAAGTCTGCTTCCAGCTTCAGAAACCTTTTTTTCATAGTCGTGCGTTGTTGACTCATGACCCTCGATGGCCTCCATCCTGTACTCGACCGTGACGTTGACGCCAGAATATGTAGCTTGAGTGGCACCTGTTGCCTTAGTTCCATTTTTCTGCATGCTCAGCACGCTTCGGAATGTTCATCGCCTCAGCGATTTTTCACAGAGTTTTCCAGTGTCTCGAAGGTTTTCCACGATGTCTGCACTGAAAACTGATTTTAAAAGGTGTTCCGATTGTGGAGCTAAAATGTCCATTATGGACACACATCAGATTTTCCTTTGGTGTTTGGCAGTTTTAAAATAAAGTCGATGACTGCGGTTCCTGTCAGTCGATGACTGTGAAGGGCTTGGGGTAGAGGAAGGGGAAGCGTGACTCAGATAGGCCCCTTTCTAAATCTCCTTCATCAACCCCTTCCAAAAGGAGCTAGTCGGACGAATCCAGCGAGATTTCCCCTGTGAAGAAGCACTCCAAACATATGCGCTACAGATCTAGATCTTGTCACTCGTCATCGTTCATTTTCGTCTTCGACAGGCTCCTCACCTGACAGAAAGCGGGTAAGCTTTCCCAGCAAGTCGGCATCTAAAGCTGACTGGTAGAATCTTCATCTCCAGATGCTGAAGGTGTTTAAGTAGGCAAATCCAACCACTCCTTTGGAGGTACCCAAGAAGACTTCGGACCCCACTATGCCTAGTACGGCCGGCAGGGTGTCTTCAGAGACCACTACACGTGCCCCTAAGTGCCCGGGCAGTAAGTCTCCTCGACTTCCGTCGAAGGAGGCTTCGTCTCATCATATAGTGAAGCCAAAACCTTCCTCCTCCCATACTGTGAAGGAGCGGGCACCTGGTCCGTCAATGCTAGTGTTGCCATCGAAGCCATTGAGTCCCCCGGCACATTCAATGCGATCAACGCCCTCGAAGTCTTCAAAGGATTCCTCAGAGTCTTTCTAGCCCTTACCAAGGCCAGACTTCTTCAGGTCCATGCGGTCGATTTTTGAGGTACAGGAGGAAGAGGGAGATGTGCCTTTTGGCTTGGAGTTTGGCACCTTGGCACTCCTATTGTGCCTGAAGAATTAATATCAGAGGCATCCAGAATTCAAAATCTTGTGGACACTCAGAGAGATGCTAGTGGCTTCACACCACTCCGAGTTCTGCTGGACATGCTGACCCTTCCTATAGGTCAGTCATGGGCAAAGTCACAGAGTATTTCGGCTGGGGCAGACCAGAGGCTATCTTTGAGAAGGATGATCTCACAGACATCCTGGGTAGTGGTTACCCTGAAGGAGCCTGTGTTGCCTTGTCACACAGCTTTAAGAACCCTGGGTATTAGAAAACTGGTTCAAAGCAGGTATTATACCAGCTGTTAATAAAGATCTGGCAAGGAAATACAGACCTGACACAATTGATCCAAATTTCCTTTCAAAGCACCCCACCGAGAGAGCCTGGTGGTTCAGGCAGCTACTTCAATCCTCTAAGGCGGAAGCCTACCCAACTATCCCTCGGTATGCAGTGCTTTTAACAAATTAAATTACAAAGAATGCTGTAATAAACATTTTATAATGACAAAATATCTACTTTTTTGTTTCAAATGTATATGGGGGTGGGGTAAGGGGTTAAAATGGGTGGGTAGAGATTTGGGGTGGGTTTAAAAGCATAGAGAAACCAGGGATTTTGGGGGACCCCCTCCCCAAATTAAAACAAAATAAAAAATGCATTCTTTTTCGTTATAACATTTGGTTATTACAGCATTCTCTGTAATTTAATTCATTGAAATCACATGTAACCCTATCCCTCAGATAGGGAGGATAAGAGGTTTGACGCCTTGGGGAAGGAAGTGTACTCAGCAGGCAGTATGGCTTTGAAGCCCATTAATGTGACTTGTGCTCTTGCCAAGTACACGCACACCTTGTGGGATGTAGCAGCTTTGGCAGCGGAGCACATCCATATAGGGGTGGAGAGAGAAGGTTTTTTAAACCTTTTTCAAGATGGCAAAGATGCCATGTGCCAGTCTCTCCAGTCTGAATTAGATTCCTCAGAATGCATAAGCATCATGGCGGCGAGTACTGTCGCCAGGAGATTTGCATGGCTGAGAATTGGGCATGCCTTTTGATGGCTCTCAGCTCTCCAGCTCGTAGGCCGTTGAGAGCTTGGATAAATTACAGGCATCCAATGCGGCAGCTAAGTCGCTGGGAGCAACGATACACCAGCATCAACCATTGCAGGGGTCTTTACATAATTGGAGGGGTCAGCCTTTTCATTTTCTAGTCCTCAATTGCAAGTGGAAAAGGCCTGTTCGCACAGAGAGGTCAGGGAAGAGCTCCTTGTGGTTCAGGAGGATGAGGAGGTAAGGCTCCTCTCTCAGCCTCTACTTCATTGTCCTCTGCCTCAGCAACATCCCCAACACCCTTCGAGTCCTTGATCCTTGTGGTGGGGGGCCGGCTGACTCAGCATTGGGAAAGTTGGCAAGGCATAACCACTGATGCTTAGGCACTGCAGACAGTGGCTAATGGCTACTGCCTTTCTTTTCCTATTTTTTTTCAAAGCCAATCCTTGAAAGATCCAGATCTTCTCCTCCTACAGGAGATTTTCACCCTGTTGGAGAAAGGTGCAATAGAGTCAGTGCCTGCAGTGGAGAGGAATCAAGGTTGGAGGTTGGTACTGTGAGAAACCTGAAGGTGTCTCACTCCCTAGTCCCCGTGATCTGTCATCCAGGTGGCCAGGACACAGCCATCCGATTGATCCAGTTCCTGCGGGTGGACCAGTGTGGAAGGATCACCTGGATTAGGGATCTCCGGGGAGTGGAATGTGGGACACCGAAGGGTGAGATGCGGTATCCCCTTCCTTATGACACCTTTTCCCCATGCTGCCCAGTAGGATATTTAGAAACTCTACCCACCCCCCCTTTCCAACACAAGCACTTTCTCACACTGGGAGCGACAACAGACTAATACCACAGCTGACATGTGGTCACAAGGATCAGACAGAGTCAGGCAATTGCTGACAACTACACACACCTGACTGCCCTTTCCCTTCCCCATAGGGATAAAAGGCGGAGCACAAGACCACACTCTGAGCCAGGCCGAACACACAAGGAAGCAGCCTTTCCAGGACGGCAGTTCAAACCGAGGAGAAAGGCGTCAAGACCTGAAAGGACATCAAGGAGGGAGTCGCCTTTGCCCTTTTCAACCCGGACCCCCGAAGCCTCCAACAAAGGAAACAGAAGACTGGGAATCGCAGCTGGCGAATGGTGTGATGGATGTCAGCGGTACATGGAACCCTCCTGCACTGATAGCCAAGGCGGGGAGATGCGGTTGCCATCGTGGTACCGTCCTTGATTCCAGCGGCAAAAGAAACGCCAACTAGTTCAGCAAAGTCGGAAGAACCTGATAGAAGGCCGGACTGTGTTAGACTCAAGTTGCAATGGCAACATTAAGAAGATTAAGATACAGAGGTCTTTTGTGAACAAACTTGGTACCAGAGATAGAGTGGTCCGGCACCATGTGGGCACTCGTTCGGAGGTCTCTGACTGGTACCCCTCTCATGAATAAAGAGACTGTGTTGAACTAACAGTGAATTAAAACTACAACGACCAAGAGGCCATAGGGAAGGCTGACGTAAGGTGTCAAGGTGCTCATACAAGGGTCGAGCCAAATCCCTTGTACAATCGAAAATCCTTGACACGCTGCAGAAATTTTGACAATTGTGAAATTGTGAACCCGACTGAGGGCATTGGGAAACAGGCGTTTGTGCCCGGCGGAGGAGGACGCTGTGTGAACTGTGATTTTGTGAACAAACATGCACTTGCCAAAGGCTAACAGAGTGACCCAGTGAGACGTTATCGCCTTTTGAAGTCTTTGTTTAAAGTTGGCATGTGCTGTGGAAACTCTGAGCACAAATGAGGGGAACCTAACTAAACCCAGGTGGTTGTTTAAAAAGACATTGAGACTTTTGAATATTACAAATGAGGAGATTGTGATTGAAAGGCGATAGTGAACCCGGCTAAGGGTCGCCAAGAGAAAAGCTAAGGGAAGTGAATCCCACATTGTGAAGAAGCTAAAGTGAATTACATTGTGACGACAAGTATGAACCCGACTGAAAGATGTCCACACTGAGTGGTTGGTTTTAGCCCAACTGAGGGAGGCTGATGACTGAGAGAAGAATCGGAGCCCGGCTGAGGAGGATCAAAGGGTGAAGGGTAACCACACGACGTGAAGATTAGCAGAAGGAACTTTTGTTTTGTTGTTGTTTTTGGCATATCAGGCCCTCTGAAGCAAGAGACTTTGCATAAGAAGAGACTTGGGCACAGAAGGCCCTAACATAGAGAAAAGGAACTCTAAGCTCATGCCAGAGAAGGCCAGGAGTGTGATGTGCTCGAGAGACCCGCCTTGTCCCGTGCTAAAAATATGGAGAAGGGAGACCCCGGCCATAACATCCTGATTTATCATTTTGTGAACACTTCTTTCTTTTCTTGTGAACATTATCCCATACTCTTTTGTAGCACAGCAGTAAGGATTGGCAATCATTTTCTTAGTATGTGCCCTTATTTCAGTAGACTCTACTAGGACTGTATTATTATTATTTGATGGTCGTAGCTTGCTCTCATCTTAGATTTAAGTTTAGATTAGGCGTTTATCTCACAGTTTAATAAACACCCTTGAACTGTGATCACTTGTGTCTGTCTTGCTTTGATACCATGCCTTCCTTACAGTACTCTCCTTGTTTTTCGAATCCGCAAGAAGGATGGAGGACTGCGACCCATCTTGAACATAAGACGATTGAACAAGTTCCTCATGAAGGTCAAGTTTAAGATGGTTACTTTTCCACAGATCCTTCAGGCCCTTCGACTTCAGGATTGGTTGGTGTCACTGGACCTTCAGGATGCTTACTTTCATGTGCCAATCCATCCCAAGCACAGAAAGTACCTGAGGTTTGCTATTGGCGGTTCCCATTTTCATTTTCGGGTTCTGCATTTCCAGCTCACCTCCACCCCAAGGGTCTTCACCAAGCTGATGGCAGTGGTGGCAGCAAGCCTAAGGAGGGCAGGGATTCATATCTACCCCCTACTTGGACGATTGGCTGATCAGGGCTTGTTCTCCTGAGCAGGCTCAAGATCATCTCATTTACACTTGCCACTTCCTTCACAAGATGGGTTTCTCCCTAAATTTAAGAAGTTCCATGTGACACCTTCTCAAAAGCTTCATTTTATTGGAGCGTTCCTGGACTTGTCCTCTGGGAAAGTCTTGCCCCGCCCCCCACTGAGTTGAGGGCACAACATCTTCTGCAGATGGTCCAAAAGTTTCAAAGTGCCCTGTATCTTCGGCCTTTGATTTACTAAGGTTGCTTGGTCTCATGGCATCCTGCACTTTCCTGGTGCCAGAAGCCCGTTTGAGGATGAGGTCCCTTCAATGGGCCCTCAGATCCCAATGATCACAGTTCTCAGGCAGAATGACGTACCTTCTTCAGGTCCCAAACAATGTCACACAGAATCTCCTGTGGTGGGCCTGTCCGGAGAACGTGATGAAAGTAGAATCTTTTTGGCGACCAATGGCCAGAGACAATGGTTGTGACAGATGCCTCCCTCACAGGTTGGGAGCTCACAAGAAGAACCTATCAATCAGCAGTCTTTGGCCTCCGTCGGAGTCAAAACTTCACATAAAGCTTTTAGAGCTGAGAGCAATCAGACTGGCGCTGATGGCTGTTTTGCCTTCTGTACAGGCAAAGATTTTCCTGATGATGACAAACAACACAGTGACCATGTATTACTGCAACAAGAGAGGCGGTGTAGGGCCACTGCCTCTGTGCAGAGAGGCAATGCGGCTCTGGTTTTGGGCACTACGAGAAGGAATCTCTCTGTCGGCAATTCACCTAGCCGGAGAAGTAAATAATGCGACGGACACTCTGAGCAGGCAGTGCACTGTCTCCCACGAGTGGGAGTTATCTTAGGAAGTCTTACTAGAGATCGTAGCCCTTTGAAGAACCCCTCAGGTGGATATTTTTGCATCCAGTGTCAACAGAAAATGCAACCTATTCTGCTGAAGGGAATTTCCTTAGAGAGGAGTTCCAGGGAACATGTTTGTAGGATTTCCAGTCCTGTACGTGTTCCCACCAGTCCCCGTCATTCCTCATGTCATCAGGAGGTTGAGGAAGTTTGGGAAATCCATTACCCTGATTTCTCCGGATTGGGTCAGGAGAACGTGGTACCCAGTGCTTATAAAGGTTGCCAACTTCCCTCCAATTCATCTTCCCCAAAAGGATTTGCCATTGCAAGAGGGAGATTGCCTTCTTCACCCAGAAATCTGTACTCTGAACCTTCATGCCTGGTTTCTGAGGGTAAGATACAAGGATTGGGACCTTTCCGGAAGATGTAATGGGGTTGTTGCTTTCGGCCAGAAGGCCAGCAACAAAGTCTCTGTACTGCTGCCGTTGGAACAAGTGTTACAGCTGGCGAAGAGCTAAGAATATTGATCCTTTTACTTTCAACATTCCATCTGTGTTATCATTCTTACACATATGGCCCATCAGTGGCTTCAGGTTTCCACGGTTAAGGGTTACCTAGCAGAGCTTTCTATATTTAAGTGCTCACCTGATAAGGGTTCCTATTTTAAAATCCCTATAGTAGTTTAGTTTCTGAAGGGACTGGCGAATATCTTTCCTCCGGGCCCTTTTATTGTACCGGTATGGGATTTGAATTTGGTGTTATAATGGGTGCTCCTTTTGAACCCTTCCATTCTTGTCCACTCAGAATGCTAACCCTTAAGACTGTCTTTCTAATGACAATTACATTGGCCCGCATAGTGAGTGAGCTTCAAGATCTTTCTTCTAAACCACATTTCACAAACGGTTTTTAAGGATAAGGTGGTTCTAAAGGTATGTCCTTCTTTCCTGCCTAAAGTGGTATCAGAATTCCATTTAGTTCAGATGGTTGTGTTGCCTGCTTTTTACCCACCTCCTCATCCCTCTAAGGTAGAAGAGAGGCTGCATGGTTTAGACCCGAGGGTCTTAAGCTTCTATATTACTAAAATGTCCAAATTCTGCTCTTCGTGGGCTATTCAGGTCACAAATTAGGACAATCTATCACCAAGCAAACCATCTCTCTCTGGATACTTTTTTGCATTTCTGAATGCTGTACTTTGGCTGCAAAGACTTGCCTGATAGTTTGAGGGCACATTCCACCCGAAGAGTGGTCAGCTGTTCGGCTCTTCAGAGAGGGGTGTCAGTTCAGGACATATGCAGTGTTGCAACATGGTCTTCTTTGCACGCTTTCAGCAAATGTTACTGCCTGAATTCTATGCCAGATCCAGAGGCAAGATTTGGAAAAACTGGTAATGTTCTTTCGACTGAATGTTCTTCCCATGTGCTCTACATCGCCCATCTATCTTGGTGAGAATTTGTTTTATTGCATCTTCCTCTCTTTCAACCTCTAGTTCATACCTTACAAGACAGCTGAGCATAAGAAGGGGGAAAAACAAGAACTGAGGCAATGGGCGCCTTACAAGCTACTTATTCCAGCGTTGACGTCAAGGCCGAGTACAGGCTCGAGGCTGTCGAGGGTCATGAGTAGACGACACATAATGCCTGACACTATGGAAAATGTTTCTGAAGCTGCAAGCAGACTTACATATATATCAAAGATGAGGAATATGTGAGAGGAACATCCAGTCGAAAGAACATTGCCAGAGGTAAGTCATTTGTTCTGCTGCTATTACGTCTGCCTCTGCAACCCAACCCCCCTTGCAGGTTCACCTTCTTGCCATTTCACCCTCTGCAGCATCCCACTTTCTCAACCTCTACGATGTACTCTGGGACCTGCAGTCCCAGATTTCACCATTATAACCCCAGTACTACAAATCCCAGAATGCAAACCTAAAATCAGGACTGGACTACTGTCTCCAAGAAGGAATGGATAATATTGGCATGTATCCCATCGTTAATTTCTAATATCTCATGCTCTTGGAGACCATCCACCTGTGACCTTTAGGCTGCAAAGACATATAAGTCCCTTCTTGCCACAATCTGTTTACAGTGCTGTTTTGAAATGTTTAAAACACTGACATTAGTCAACAGCATAACAATAGCAAAAAACGATTTTGCTGAACGTGTTCAAATAATTTGGTAGTTCGTGGATATTTTCCTAAGTTCTTTAAAAATGACATTCTTTTTTTAGTATGTGACACATGATTCAGATGTAAATAGAAAACATTTAACAATGAATGGGCATTGCAGGACCAGACATCTGTTTTTCATTTAAGGCGAGCAGGTTAAGCTTTCCTCAGCCATGTGTGCCCTCGTTAAGTTGCTAAGACAAAGCATTTGAATGAAGAGCAGTCTCACCATTTGTCTCTTTTGTCATGTAATGCTCACCATTTCATTGTATGCTCCCAGCCGAATGTTAGGATCCAGCACACTGTTGCTTCATTGAGAAGCCGACTGGAGCTGTCCGTCATCTATGTTCACTCCAGTGACACAGACGGAGGTTGTTTCCTCTCGCTAGTGGCAAAGCCTCACATGTACATTCTCGGAAAAGGACGACAAAGTGCTGCAGGGGTCCGAAAGAGCAGCATACCTCCAACCTTCTGCGACTGAGCCGGTTCTCCAAGCAGAGATTTGGTGGAGATCCTTATCCTCAGCAGGTGCCTCCCTCTGGAATAGCCTCCTTGCTGCCCTCTGTCTTGAGCCTGATCTTCTTAAGTTCCGGAAACTCGTCAAGACCTTCCTCTTCTCCTCTTCGTTCTCTCTCCCTCTACCCTGCTCTCCCAATTTTCTTTCCCTCTCCGCCTCCTCTTCCTTTACAGCTTGCTGACTGTTGCTCCGAATCTCACAGGTCCCTGGCACCCCGCCAGTCCTATTTCGCACTTGCCTCAGGGACCTACATCCCCACCCAGACTCACTGCACTTGAGAAATAACCCTAGAGAGTGGCTCTCTCTGCACTTACCCCAGTCTCCTCCGACCGGGTGTACTTGGATCTCCCCCTCCCTGTTACTGTATGCACTTGCACGATCTGTACGCTCCATGCCTGATGACTGTCTGTCTGTCCTCCCTTCTCTCCACCCCTTAATTTGCCCTGGTATAATCTGCATAATCACTGTCAGACCTATTTGCAGTATCTCAAACTGTTAAATGTATGTTATGCACTTACTCTGCCTGTGCAGACTATTATCGTCTAAGAATTTCTTCAAGGGCTCTGAGCGACTATTGTTTTTTTCCCATGTTCCCACTCTCCTGGAGCGCTTTGAAACACTTGCCCGTGTATAGGCGCTTTATCAATAAACAATACCATACCAAACAATATCATGAGACTGGTGGTCAAGCCTGTAGTTTGGGCAGGCAGTGGGCGACACGAGGGTCGAGCTAAAATATGTGCCATGACCCGGGCTGGCCTCTGCCTCCTATGATTCGCCAAGCTTCAATTTCCTTAGCGTACAAGTGGTGTATACAGTCTCAGGTGCATTGGATCGCAGAACCTGCTCCATAGTCCAGGAAGGAATTGTGCCGGAACAAGACGGAGCTGCGCTCCAGCAAACATTGTCTTGCTGGAGCATCGTTCCATGTAGACCCGAGGCCTAAACACACCAAATTTGAGGAAGCTCTCTACCCCTAGCAACGGCAAGTCTCCTGAATGCTGTGCATTTGGTGTCTTAATGTGTGCAGCGAGCATGATCTGCAACGGCTTTACAAACTGCATTTGAAAGTCTTCCTTTGCTCACCAGGACAGCTCAAACTCAAACAAGTAAACAGTCCAAAGCTGTATGTTTGTCTCACGCTTTGCATACATTTTACTGTCATGGGGACTATTCTGACAGATGAAATGAGCACCATACCAAGTGTGTATTACATGCCCAGAAGGAATGCCCATTTGAATTGCTATCACAGACAGGTTTAATACATTGATGGTCATTCTTATGTTCCCAAAATGCACTCTGTTTTTATGCAGATCAGCCATCATCTTATATTCAGGGCACCCACATTATTCAACACCTAGATCTGCCCCTCAGGCCCCCCCCCACACCACCTGCTACCCCCTCCCATGCAAACTACCAAATCCCCCACGCGTGAAGTGAGGAGGGGAGGGAGTTCCCGGAGTAAAAGTTGTCCATCTCCAGTACTATGTATACTGATAGTCTTATTCCAATGGGGGCATACAAGGCTGCTGTTCAAGGATCCTTAACTTATACAACAAATCCAGAACAGCACTGCAAGACTTGTCCTTGCCTCAAGCCCAAGGATCGTATCTCTCCAGCTCTGAAATCCCACCACTGGCTCCCTCTGGCTGCAAGGGTCAAGTTCAAGACCCTCTGCATCGTCCACAAGGCTTTCTGGGGCCAAGGACCACACTACATCCAACTTTCTCTTCCTAAGCATCTTTCCTCTCGAGCCCTCCGCTCATCCATCTCCAACTCTTTGAGGGCCAGACGCTTCTCCAGGCAGAGAGTGGGAGGTAGATCAATGTGCTCGGCGGGGGCCTACCTCTAGAACAGCCTCCCTGCCTCTCTCAAACTTGAGCAGGACCACCTAAGGCTCCTGAAGCAACTCAAGACCTTCCTTTTCGCTTCCGCTTTCTCTCTCCCTCTCCCTTGCTGATGTCTCTATCTGCTGCGCATACTGGTTACCTGGCCACCCACTGAACTTACATGACTAGGCTCCTGCATGACCAGTTGCCCTTGCACTGTCTCCGGGCCTCCCAACCACTTAGGGAATGTATATGCAACCCTACAGGCCCCTGACTCTATGCACTTATGAGCCACCTCCCTGGCAGCACTTACAAGCCCCTTTGCACTCTCCCCTCCCCCTAGGCACTTCTCCCCCCTGCTCTCACTTGCGCGATCTGAATGTCACAGGCCTAGTACGATCGTTATTTTGTCCTCCTTCTGTCTTCCCTTCCTTGTCTTGTCGCGCCTAGAAACACTTGTGTACAGGCGCGTTATAAATGACTTATATCATATCATGCAGGAACACATCATGCCGGCAGGGATGAGAACAGGAAGACGTGGAAAACACGGGCAAAGCATTTTTCCCCAATTGTTCTGCTTTTAGTACGATTCAGAATTAGGCCCTGAAGTGCAGAGGCATTGCTAGGGGGGACTAAGGGGACTATAGCCCCTGGACTTTTGGTTGTAGCCCCGGATAGAATCTCAGGAGCTACAGCCAAAAGGCTAGCTAGCCCCCAGTCCTGGCAATTCCGACATTAGCATAGCCCCGGGTCATTTCCAGACCTAGCAACACCCCTGCTGAATTGTAAATCCTCTAAGATACTGAATCATATACTTCAAGTAATAAAGCTGTTAAGCCTGCTTATTGGAAGTGGTCTCCCTATACGCACTAAAACCTGTCTATGTACACTAAAGCCTATAGCCCCTTTTGCATCAAAATCTGAGAGCAAGGCATTTTCTGAATCGCCTAATCCCCCTTCACGAGACCTGTAACAACCTGTGCACTGAAGCATATTGGCTCCTTATATTGAAATCTGTAACCCATTTAAATAAAACCATGTAAATAATTGTGCAACCCATTTAATAAGCACTGTATTGTGAATCATATAATTGCATGCAGAGAACTTTAACACACCTCTGCTTTGCATCCTATCACAATATGCGTGATATAAACCTAGGGCCTTTCAATCCAATTACATTGAATATAGGGAACACTGTGAAAGTAGAATCCCGTCAGTAAGGTTGTTTTGACCTGTGGTGGTGCAAATATGTTGGACTATAACTTCCACAATGCCTCACCATTGACTATGCTGGCTACGGCTACTAGGAGTTGTATTCTAAATCGTCAGGGAGCCTAAGGTTGCAGGCTCCGACCATAACGTATCAATATTAAATCATACAACTCATGGTCAGTTCATGGGAATGATCTATCATGACAATTATTTTGGTGACGGATATGTTGCCAACACACTGCTATTCATCTGCATCAGAAGGCTTAGGGTTAGTTGTAAGCACACAGCATTACATCAGGAGAATGAATGAGAGTTGTAACAAGCAGAATTTCCTCATAACCGTATTATATGCCTCAAGCGTCCGGTTTATTTGTAGCTGGACACTTTTTTGCATGCACTTTCACACTGGAAACTTTGTCCCGGTAACATTCCCAAATCTTGCCAAGCACAGATAATCCTGGCAAACCCTAGCCAGAATTCTACATCATGGTACGCTTGATTGATACAATGCACGTGCGGAAAGAGACTTCAGGCCTGAGATGGCCCACTGCAGCTGCAAACCACATCGATATCCATCATGGCCAGGGGGGTCTGAACGCACAGGAACTGGTGTAGCAGCCAAAAGGTTAATGAAAACCTTCCACTAGATTTCGTATATAAAAGTCACTCTCCAACTGTGGCTAATGGCCAGATTCGTGCAAGGCCCCTAATTGAAAGATAACCTTTGCCTGCCTCTGCCCGCTTAGCAATCAAATATGTGAGGAGTCAACCAAAGGAGAAACTTTATCTAGGAGCCACGAGCCACCACCACTAGCCTGCTGTTTCCACTAACAAACCAGTGGAGCCAGACTTTCAATGTTAGGAGCTCTGGAGATGCATATCAGTGGTCCATGCCAGAGGTCAACGGTGATGGAGTTTAAAATATAGGTGATCCTTGTAGATGAAGTGGTGTTTGTTATATTCTATGGTGACTGGACGTGGTCACAAAATAGCTGACAGCATGTTGGCAATTGTCACGTGACTTTGGCAGCCATTTTGAAGAGTCTTTAATAGCTAGATCGCTTTGGACCGCGAGGAATGATATGGGAGTTGGAGTGTGGGGCCTTTGAATGGTCCTATAATTGATAAGCATTGCAGAGACTATTGCAATATTTAGGAAGCCTTTTTCCTGTAGATTAACGTGTGTCTTTTTGGCTCTATGCAATTATAGTAAATTAATTTTATTGCAAAATGGCCAACGGCGTGTTGACAATTGTCAAGTGACTTTGGGTGGCCATTTTGAATAGTATTTAAGTGTTAAATTAGAGAGGGAATGGTTTGGACCGTTTGGACAGGCTGTTTCAATGTGCGGCCTATGGATGATCTTACAACAACTGGTAAGGGTTATGGAGAGTGTTATAAGGGCCATCTTGGGATAGCGTGTAGATGGATTTATTCTGTTTTATGTGGTAATGGGTTATTTCTTATTCTGACTTTAGAATGGCAGATTCAATTGGTTTTTCGCCTGGAGATAGGAGTATTGGTTGTGTGTGTGGACTGTGGTGAATTTCATCTTGACGAAGTAAGAAGACTGTTTGATTGGTCATATCATGAACATTAAATTAAGTGACAGATGATCTACCCTCTTTTAGATTCTCTTGAGAACAGAAGGGATATTTAAAGAAAATCAATTTGGATGATGGATTCCTGAAGTTTACAAGTTCGTTTTGTGATATTACTGTTTTTGTGGAAATTATAGAATTAAATTATACTTCATTAGTTTATTGATTTGTTATTTGGTAGGAAGACAGGACGGACATTCCCGATGAAGGGACTGCCCCGAAATGCATGTAGAGAGATTCTGATTAAGAACAGTGGGATCAAGTGGTGACTTTTGTCAAATATTAAGAGGGAAATGAGATGCTTTTTTTTGGGTTTATAATGATAGTTTCGACTACAAAAGTTTCGAATGCAAAGGTTTTGACAAAAAATGCGTTGAAAAAATGCATTTTTTTTAATAGGGGGGTCCCCCAAACCTCTGTTTTTTAACCCCTTAAAACCCATTTAAAAAAAAAAAAAAACTTTACCTGCAAAAAAAATGCTTTTTCTCCAGCATGGGGTCTGGCATGGATTCACATGCTCATGAATATTCCCCGTCGTCAGGCCAGGAATCCTCGGTATAGAAAAAATCAGTATCAGTTTTGTTTCTGATCTGTCTTTCTCAGTAGTAACCAATCACTGGTCTCTGGGTCATACTGCCCCCAGCCAATGACTGCCCTCTCCCTAAGCCCCTCCCCTGGCAGCCATCCTCAGATTTTTACCGCACGTTCAAGTGTTGGGAGTCCTCGTGCTTAGCTCTCGAGCTTTTGCTGCGTTTTCGCGCTTTTTTCAGGAGATTTTCTCATTTTTTCGGTTAAAAGAGCCTCAAGCTCCACCGTTTCTACTTCTGATCAACGGGGATCCGTTTCAGAGTTTTCTACGCCCCTCAAGGCTGAAGATTTCGTCGAGTTACGCTTTTGGAGGATTCCAGAAGTTCCGAGGCCTACCCCGGACATGGTCCAGGAGAAAGGGAGCTCGACGCCCGGGAAGCTATTCAGGACCTGCCCTGGATGCCAGCTTCAGAACGTTTTCAAGGAGGACGAGCATTTGTTATGCCTCTACTGTCTCCATGAGGACAAGACGCACAAGGAAAAGGACTGTGCGTTTTGTGGAAACATGTCGGAGCGGACCATGAAGGATCGCCACCTCCGTCTCGCCAACTAGCTGGAAGGTAAGAGCCCGCCAGGCGAGAAGAAGAAGAAGAAGGCTGAGCGGTCTTCTAAGTCCTGTGAGGGTGCTCCGGCGACGGGGGCCCAACAAAAGGCTAAGCACCACGAGTCCGCGGGCACCGGGAGCGCCGAACGGTCGGGCTCCTTGGCTGCCAGGCAGGGTGCACCCTCCCCGGCGCCATCGACCACGAGCCAACGCTCTGGCTCGGGTAAGAGGAAGTCCGAGAACCCGGCAAAGCTTCTGGAGAGGCCCCGGTCGATCTCGAAGACTCCGGCAGAGGGGGAGCGAGGCTCGGACCCTCCCCCGAAGGTGAAGGCCCCGGGCGTACAGAAGGTGACGTTGGCCGTGATTCACCCTGCTAGGACCTCGATTGAGGATGTCGCCGCGGCCCTGACTCAGCCTGTGGAGGCTACACCAGTGGAGGCGCCCTCAGGTACCAGAGTCTCCCTGCCACCGCGGAGGGAGTCGTCTTTCAGGCCCATCGAGAAGACCCCCACAAAGTCCTCGTTGGAAAAAGGGGGGGAGGGGGTGGTGGCCGTCGTGGATACGGACACGACCTCTGAAGAGGAGCTCATCCAAGTCGTGGAGGAGACCCAGCCCATCGGGAGGGATCCCGACGAGGGCGACGACGAGGGCGACGGTGACGCAGACGAGGCTCCTCAAGAACCCTCGCGCCCGTCGTTTCCGGCGCCGCAGGACACCTCGGCGGCCATTTTGTTAGCCATCCAGTCCTTATGCTCGGAGATAAGGACTAGGTTGCCCCTTCCCCTGACGGAGGAGCCTGAGCCAGACCTGACGGAGGATCCGGAGCCAGGACCTTCGGGGAGCCCACCGCCTAAGAGGAGGAGGACACATCCTAGGCCTCCTCTCCCACCTCTGCGGCCTTCTCTGCCTTCCTCCCGGTCCACTACCCACGGGGATGATACAGGCATGGACACGACTACGACGGGTACGGATGACGACGGAGGCGACGACGGGACGTGTCCCCCGTCCCCCCCTGCCCGAGCGTCCCCGCCCGACGAGATTGGATTCTTCCATGCAATGATCTCCAGGGCATCCAAGCTCTTCCAGCTCTGCCCCGAGGAAAAGAAGAAGGAGGGGTTCCTTTACCAGCGGCGCAAGGCTAAAAGGAAGACGGTCCTCGCCGTACTGCTTCTTGATGACATCTGGGATGAGGGGCTCGCCCTCCTCAAGAACCCTGCCACGGCTCCTGCGAAGAGGGACCGGTACGAGAAGAAGTACCGGGTCCCTGACGCTGCCCCCTTGTGCCTTAGAGCGCAACCTACCCCAGACTCGGTCGTCTCGGCGGCGGCCAAGAAGAAAGCGGGGGGGCATCGGCCTCGACTTCAACCTCCCTTCCGGACGGCGAGGGTAGGAAACTGGATGCGATGGGACGACGGGTCATCTCATCTGCAGCGTCGACCATCAAGGCGGCCAACGCCCTGGCCATCGTAGCCCGCTACGACAGGGAGTTGTGGTTTAAGATCGCCCCTCTGTTGGACTTCCTTCCGGATGCCAAGAGGGCTGAGGCCCTGGAAATCTTGCAGGAAGGTGAGATTGCCTCGGACCACGCCATTACAGTGGCTACGGACATCGCCAACACCGGTTTCCGTCAGTTGGGCAACGGCGTTTGCCTGAGACGACGAGGATGGCTCAGGGCGACGGATTTACGCCAGGACGTTCAGACCAAGGTTTTGGACATGACCTTCGATGGGAACAACCTTTTTGGCAAGGCGGTTAATGAATCCCTTCAGTAGATCAAGACGGACACGGAGACGGCCTGTGCACTGGGGGTGCTCCAACAGCGACGGCCGTCCTTTCGGAGCTCCGGAGGCAGACAGGGTGCCTCCAAGGGAGCCGGCAGCAGCTCCTCTTCTTACCGTCAAGCGTCAAGGTCTTCGTCGCAGGAGGCCTACAGGGGATGCAGCAAGTCAGGTGGATCCCGCCGTCGTCGCCAAGGTGGTCAAGGAGGCAAAGCGGCCTCCAAGCAGGATTGAACCGTCTGTCGGGTCGGGCCCCCGCTGAAGCACCCCAGTGGGAGGCCGGCTGACGAAGTTCGTCGGCGTGTGGGAGTCCATCTTCACCGACCGTTGGGTGCTGGACGCCCTGGCCCTGGGGCACGCCCTCGAGTTCCAGAAGAGGTGCCCCCGCATTCCTCCCGTGGCCAGGAAGGAAAATCACGTCCCTCAACTGCTGTTGGAAGTACGGGCGATGCTCAGGAAAGGTGCCATCGAGTTCGTCCCGAAGAGGCTTCGGGGCTCCGGAGTTTACTCAAGATACTTCCTCGTGAGGAAGAAGACAGGAGGATGGCGCCCCTTCCTGGACCTGCGACGACTAAACAAATACATCAAGGCACAGAAGTTCCGGATGGTCACCCTCCAGCACGTGCTGGGACAGCTGGAGGAGGGCGATTTCCTGTCGTCGTTGGATTTGGAGGATGCTTACTTCCACATCCCTATTCTAAAGAGGCACCGAAAGTTCCTCAGGTTCGTGGTCAAAGGGCGGCACTACCAGTTCAAGGCCCTCCCGTTCGGATTAAAATCGGCGCCCAGGGTGTTCACCAAGTGCCTAGCACCAATGGCGGCGCAGCTGGGCCTGCAGGGGATCCACGTCTACCCCTACCTGGACGACTGGCTCATACGGGCAAGGACAAGGGAGCTCGCCGTGGAACACACTGCGAAGTCCGTCCAGCTGCTCACGGACCTGAGGTTCTCCATCAACTTTCCAAAATCCCACCTGGTCCCGTCGCAAGTCGCCCTGTTTCTGGGCGCACAGCTCGACACAGTGGCGCGGCGGGCCTCACCGTCGGAGCAAAGGATAAGGACCATCCTAGGAAAGGTGCAACGTCTACTGGCCACGGAGGTGGCCAGACTGAGGTCTATCAAGTCCCTCCTCGGAATGATGTCCTCCTGCATTTATCTGGTGCCCCATTGCAGACTTCGGATGCGGCCCTTGCAAGAATTCCTCGACGCCCACTGGATCCAGACGACGGGCAGCTTCGAGGACAGGATCTCGCTCGACGAAACGTTCCGTCAGGCGATACGATGGTGGGGTGTCCGCGCTCATCTGACAGCAGGAACAGGCTTCCTAGCCCCGGCCCACCAGGTGACGGTGACGACGGATGCCTCCCTGGAAGGTTGGGGAGCGCACACCGAGGGCCTCCACGCGAGAGGCCTTTGGTGCTCGGAGGAGAAGACTCTCCACATCAACATCTTGGAGCTCTGCGCAGTGTTCTGGGCCCTCAGGTCCTTCCTTCCGTCCCTCAAGGGCAAGGTGGTGAGGATCTTCACCGACAACACCACCACGATGTTTTACATTTGGAAGCAGGGCGGAACCAGATCCCCTGCCCTGTCCAAGGAAGCCCAGGATCTGTGGCATTGGGCCATCGCACAAGGGATGTTTCTGGTACCCTTTCATCTGGCAGGGATAAAAAACACTATCGCCGACTCACTCAGCAGGGAGCTGCGCTCGTGCCACAAGTGGGAACTGCGCCAGGATCAAGTGGACCGACTCTTCTGACGATGGGGTGAACCCCACATCGATCTCTTCCCGACAGCGGCAAACTCCAAGTGCCGGAGGTTCACCAGCAGGTTTCCCCAACCGAGGAGCCTGGGCGATGCTTTCTCGTTCCCCTGGGACGGCCTATTCCTTTATGCATTCCTGCCGTTGCTACTCCGGCTCGTCAACCAGCTCAAGAGGTCCCGGTGCAGGATGATCTTCGTTGCACCGGTGTGGCCAAGGCAGATCTGGTTCCCGGACCTTCTGGACTTTTCAGCGTCCACACCAGTCAAGCTACCGACGGACGCAGATCTTCTCTCCAGAGAAGGAGGTGCCATTCTTCATCACGAACCAGAGTCGCTGAACTTGCAGGCCTGGCTCCTGCAGCACTAGAGTTTGGAGGATACGACATCCCGGCCGACTGCAGAGAGGTTCTTGCAAAGGCCAGGGCATCCTCAACTCTCAAGTGCTACGGACACAAATGGAAGAGGTTCTCTGTCTGGTGCCGAGCACAGAAGATTAACCCTCTGCGGATTACGGCCCCTCAAGTATTGCCGTACCTACTGTCTTTGGCCAAGGCTGGCCTATCTCACGCATCCATCAAGGTACATCTGGCTGCCGTCTCACGTTACACCAGAACTACAGGACGGGTGTCCTTGTGGTCTCATCGTCTGGTGAAGGAACTTATGAAAGGACTGTTCCGATCATTCCCGCCGGTGAAGGCCCCTGCCCCGGCGTGGGAGCTCAACGTGGTACTAACTAGGCTCATGGGGGCCCCATTCGAGCCTATGCATTCAGTGCCGTTGAAGTTTCTGTCGTGGAAGACAGCATTCCTCGTGGCCATCACCTCTGCACGACGAGTGGGAGAGATCCAGGCCCTGTCTTGCAAGCCTCCATACTTGACTTTTCACGACACGAGGGTGGTGCTGAGGACGCACCCCTCCTTCATGCCCAAGGTGCCGTCGGACTTCCACCTCAACGAGCCCTTGGTGTTGCCAGTTTTCTTCCCGTCGCCTTCGTCGCCGGCTGAGAGGACTCTGCACTCGCTAGATGTGGCTAGAGCGCTGAAGTTCTACGTGGACCGCACAAAGAGTTTCCGGAAGACATCACAGCTGTTTGTGAACTTTGGACCTGTGAATCAAGGGAAGGCTCTCTCGAAGACTTCCATTTCCAGATGGCTCTCCGTCTGCATCATGCACTGTCACCGGTTGGCAAACCGACCGCTGCCCGGCCGTCCGAGAGCCCATTCGACCAGAGCGATCGCTGCTACTACGGCGTTCCTGTCTGGTGTGCCCCTGCTCGACATCTGCAGGGCTGCTACGTGGAGTTTGACGCACACCTTCACGAGATTCTACTGCGTCGACCGGGATTCCAGGGAGGAGTCCAGAGTCGGCCAGGCAGTGCTGCGCAACCTGTTCGCCTAAGGTGAGCCTGGTGAGGAGGTAAGAGTTGCTTAATGTTGAGTTGTTGTATTGCTTGATATTGAGCCTTGTGCCACCTCCCGTGGTTGTGCATGTGTATACTGCTATGTATTCTTATATTCATGAGCATGTGAATCCATGCCAGACCCATGCTGGAGAACAACAGTTACAGGTAAGTAACTTGTTCCTTTTCAATGCATTATTTTTCGAAACTTTTGCATTTGAAACACAGGATACCGTTTTTTTGGGCTCAAAAACATCCAGAAATTTTCATTCTGCTTTCAAAAGATATAATTTGTTCTTGTATAGGATCCTAATTTTGCATGGTTTAACTATAAAACACATATGAGATGTGGATGTAAAATTTGTAGTATGGAAAATATATTAAAAATTGTATTTTATTTTATTTTTACATTTTCTTGAAATAGAAAATATACATTGGGTGATAAAAATAATATAATGTATGTCTGTGAGGTTCCATGTCATTTCATTGCAGGATGAAATTTCGCAGTTTTTTTTTCCGCCGATATTATAATGAAAAAACTAATTGAATTTTTATTTTCTTTAACCCCAATCCCCTTCAAATTTTTGTCAATTCCTGAACACCCACACCCCATATATATATTTTTCTAGCCCCTCCTAAAAAAATTCAATGAGTTTTTTCGTGATAAAAATCGCAGCAAAAAAAACCAGTGAAATTTCATTCCGCAATGAAAGGACGTTGCACCATCTGTGATATATTATTTTTCTCTTTTTTCTAAATTGATAAACACATTCTTTAAGGGTTAATTGTTGACCCATGAGAAGTGTGCCTGGGACCCTCTTAGATTCTAAGAGGAATTGATGGTTTTTGACTTTTCATTCATTCATTTAGTCATTTTTTATAGTCCTTTCACCATAATTATGGTCCAACGCGCTTTTGGTTCAACACCCTTGGAGGAACCGCAGTCCTAAGGTTTGGAAAAAGTTATGCGAGGGTGGACAAGAACCTGGTAGTCACCCATGGTAGTTACCCATGTCTTAATGGAGTGTGTATGGGT
This sequence comes from Ambystoma mexicanum, assembly GCF_040938575.1. Classification (NCBI taxonomy): domain Eukaryota; kingdom Metazoa; phylum Chordata; class Amphibia; order Caudata; family Ambystomatidae; genus Ambystoma; species Ambystoma mexicanum. The sequence goes on from NC_090932.1 coordinate 189,112,832, forward strand.
GCAGCGGAGGAATACTGTGGACTAAAGGAAGGATTGTGTTGAAGGCAATATAGGGTTATGTGGGAAGCTACAGTTCACATTTTTGTCATTTATAGTAGCTTCATTCTTATGGCAGAGGTGTTGTGCCATAGTGTTTGTGTTGTATGTGTGTACAGAGTGTGTGGAGTGAAGCCGTGCCTTTCACTAAATTGCAATGGTGCAGTGTGCAAGGGGAGAAATGGGTTAGCTGTACAAACAATGGTGACCAATTCCTGCGTTCCACTATGTACAAGGAGCATTGCTGCATCTCACAGGCGATTTAAGTGCTTGATGAATGTATAATATTCTCTCTCTGAGAGGCTCTCCGAGAGACATGTTGCCATCCCTAGTTCCTTCTAATGTGAAGATAAGAACGTGGTTTCCTGATTGTGTGCAGCGGCCTGGCCGATCATCCTGTGCTTTAGAGTTACCTGCCATGCCAACCATGAGACAGGGGTCTGAGGTGCCTGATTGTCCTCCTATGGCACGATGATTACCCATGGTGCATTATATGTGCGATGCATTGCCACCCTCCAAGCCCATATGGGTGTAATACCTGACCCTCAGTTAGGTTCTTTCCAGAGTGACTACCTGAATCCTAAATGTGAGCTTGGAGTTCTACAAGGAGGTTGGATGGCAGAACGTGGCTATTTAAAGGAAGAAGAGGCTAGTGGCTGAGGGCGGCCGGTGGAGGAGGGTGGGACTGCTGGCTGAAACACATTAATTATTTAAAATTGTATTTATTGTTCATTTGTAATACGCCTATACACAAGTGTTTAGAGACGCAGCAAGGCAGGAGCTGGGGGTGGGGAGGGAGTTGATATCTTAATAGGCCTTATGACATCCAGATTGTGCAAATGTAGTAACAAGAAGTGCATGAGGGGGAGGGAGGTGGGGAAGTGCAGGAACTGGTTGAGACAGGGAGTGCCAGGGAGATGAAGGGGAAGCAGAGAGTGAGGGGGGGACCACAACTAAGTGTGAGTTATAAGGCTGCAATTGTTCCAAAGGGTGCAAGCCAAACCAGCGAATAATAGGTGGGGGGCCCAAGAGGGCAGGTACAAGAAAGGGGAGGGGTCACGGGGGAAAAAGTGCAGAGGTAGACTGGGCAGGTGAGGGCCTGGTGCCCTGTTTAACTCTGAAGGAACCAGGCCACCAGTCTCAGGCAGAAGAGAGATTAGCTGGGGAGGCAGAGGGAGGAGGAATAGGAGAAAAGGAAGGTATTGAGGAGCTTCCGGAACTTAAGAAGATCTGGCTCAAGTCTGAGAGGGGCAGAGAGGCCATTTCAGATGGAGGCACCTGTGGAGGAGAGAGATCTACCCACCACTCTCTGCTTGGAGAAACGTCTGATTTGCAGAGCGTTAGAACTAGAAGAGTGAAGGGCTCTAGTAGGGAGGTATTCGGTGAGAGCGAGTTGGATATAGAGTGGTCCCAGGCCTCAGTAAGCCTTGTGGATGATGCAGAGGGTATTGAATTTTATCCTCGCAGCAACCGGGAGCCAGTGGAGAGATGTAAGGGCTGGAGAGATACGGTCCCTGGGCTTGAGGCCAACGATAATTCTTGCAGTCCTATTCTGGATTAGTTGAAGGGGGCTAAGGGAGGCGTTAGGAAGACTGTTGCAATAGTCCAGCCTGGAGAGAACCAGAGCTCTGGAAACATTGAGTTTCTGGGGTAAGGTGGGGAAGGGGACAATCCCTCTGAGGAGGTGTAGCTGAAAGTGGGACTTCTTAGCCAAGTCCTTGAGAAAGAGAGAGAGGAGTCGAACATGACACCAAGGTTCTTTGCTTCACACGAGGGTGAGGGGAAGGGATCCACAGGGGTGGCCAGAGTGTGGGCGGGAAGGAGGGAACATGGGTCCCAATGAGAAGGATCTCTGTCTTATTGGCATTAAGTCAGAGATCATTAGTAGTACACCGAGCCTGAATAGCAGACAGGTTGGCAGGAATGAGAGAGGAAGAAGAGGGTAGCTTGAAAGAGAGCTGTGTGTAATCATCATAGCACTGAAAATTAGGAGAGAATGTAGAGATCAGGTGGGCTAGAGGGGCCAAGTAGATATTGAAGAGCCAGGGTGAGAGGATGAAGCCCTGAGGGACACCACAGGTGGAGAGTGAGATGGTGGAGAGGAAAGGACTCAATTCAACCTGGGAGGGTCGGTCAGAGAGGAAGGTGGTCAGCCAGTCCAGAGCCAGCTCCGTGATACCAAGGGTGTCACAGAGCCGTTTTATCAGGGTGGCGTGATTGACTGTGCCAAAGGTAGAGGAGAGGTCAAGAAGGATGAGAACCGCAGAAGAGTTGCAGTTGAGATTAGTGAGAAAGTCTTCACAGGTGTTCAGGAGAGCAGTTTCCGTGCCTCTGGCAGCTCTACAGCCAGGCTGGTGGTCATGGAGGCAACCAGCAGATTCAGTGTGGAGGGCAAGCTGGGAAAGGGCAAGCTTCTCCTAGAGTTTCCCGACGAAGGGGGTGGTAGAGATGGGGCAATGATTTGCTGGGCAGGAAAGATCAGCAGAAGGTTTTTTGAGGAGAGGGTGCACAAGGGAGTGCTTGAGGAATAAGGGGAAGGATCCAGTGGCAAAGGAGTGATTGCAGAAATCGGCCAAGGCTGGAGCAAGGGGGGAGACCACATTGTCCTTGATAGTTCTGGAAGAGCAGGGGGTGCACCTGTTTGGAAGAGATGTTCATAGAGCGGACTTATCTAGAAACCTCATCAGGGGTAATGGGTGAAAAAGAAGGGAGTAGAGGGGGTGGGGAGACTACGGCCAAGGGAGGCCTGAAAGAAGGGTAAAAAGAATGATGGGGAGTAGAGGTGAAATGAGAGGAAAGAGAAGTGAAGTGTGCCAGGATAGGCAGAGGAGAAGTGGAAACTGCAGTGTGTTTCACAAGATTTTAAAAAGTTCAGCCATGTTGTTAGTGACTGCAGAAATGCAGGCTTGGTCCTCTTCTTAGAACAGATGGCGAGTATGTGTTGCCTTTGGAGCAGGCGCAGGCCAGTTTTCCTGGGGATGTGCTGGAACCCTTCCACTTCCGCTCAGTTACTCTGCACTTACGTTTCAAAGAGGCCAGATCAGAGTCATACCAGGAGTTACACTTAGAGGCAGGCTTCAAGCAGATCCTAATGACAGGGACAGGGATGTCCATAGTGTTGGAGATGGAGACTTGAAGGTTAGAGGGGGCTGTGTCTGAGTGAAAATCAATGGAAGTAGAAGGAGGGGGAGTGAAGGTGGCAGCAAAAGCGGCAGCTGACACTCACTTATTCAGTCAAGTGAAGGAGAAGGAGGCTGGCAGTATGGGGGAAAGCTTAGCCGGGGGACCAAGGATGTCCAAGTGAGAAGAAAGGAGGGCATGATCAGTCAAGAAGAGAGGAGTAACTAGAGGGTTTGAAAGGGGGAGGACTGAGGAGATGAGAGCATCCAAGGTGTGTCTGGCAGAGTGTGTCAGAGTATAGGGAAGAATAGAGAGAGAAAGGAGTCACAAAGGTTGCAGAAAGACCCAGAGGCTGCATCTTGGGAGTCGAGGTGAATATTGAAGTCTCCAAGTAAGAGAAGCTTGGAGGAGGCAGACAGGAGAGAAGAGGTGAGGTCAGCCCATTCAGAGAGGAAGCAGGAGATCTGGGTAGGGTGCCGGTAAATAGCGGCCAGAGTCAGAGAGAGGCCTGTTTGGAGTCACCACGCCTGCAGACAAGGCATTCGAAAGAGGAATAGATATGGGTGGGTATGATCATAGCAGGGAGCTACTCACAGATGATGAGGGCCCCTGCGCCCCTGGGCCGTTAAGGCCTGAGTTTAGAGAGGATCTTGTAACCCTCATGGAGGAGAGTGTGAAAACTTGTGACAGAGCTGCCTGAGAACCATGTGTTGCTGAGAGCGAGGACATCTAAGTCGGGTTCTCAAGGAGGTGGCAGCAGTCAGAGGAGTGGTTGACAGCAGAGCGAGCATTGAGGGTAGCTAAGTGGAGCAGGTTGCCACTTTTGAAGGTCATCCAAGAAGGGGTACAGGAGTGTGGTACACCCTTCAGAGGTGGCAGAGGAGCCAGAGAGATGACAGAAGGAGGGAGGCAGGAAAGGGGGGGGTTGGTGATGGATGGGAGGCACCTATCGAGAAGGAGGAGGTTGGGGTGAGAACCTTGGGCCATGACAGTGCCAGTCCAATAGACATTAATGACCACCCTGGAAGAGAGAAAGGATGCCAAGAGTACCTCCCAGCAGGTGCCTCCATTAGTGGGAGGGGAAGATTTAGGGGAGCGTGCAGAGGTCATGAAGGGAACCCAAAGGTCTGGAGAGGGAATGAAGAAGAGGATGTCGGTAAGGTTCTGCCTGGAGGATCATTGGCATAGGTGTCAGCGATGGGCAGGCCAGGGTTGGAGACCAGGAGATCCGTCTTGAACTTTTTCATCCCAGTCTTGGAAAGAGAGGTAGGATAGGTAATCGAGAAGCAGTTAGAGAAGATGGGGTAGATTGAGAGCACCATGAGGAGAAAGAGGGGGAGGTAGGAACTGCAGAGCATGACCCAACTAGCCGCAGAGCAATGTAAGGATCAGGCCAGGTGTGAAAGGATGGGGGAGGGTTCATCATCTATGGCGAGGGAGTTCCAGAATGTGGATGCAAGGACGGTAGGAGAAGTAGGTGCCTCCGAATCTGGGGAACTTGAAAGGAGGGGCTACTGGGAGGTGTGCAGAGCCTGATCTGAGGTTTCTGGTAGGGAGTAGCAGGAGAGCTTGTTTTGAAGGTCTTCTGGGCCTTTCTTGTGGGTTGCGCAGTGGATAATGCACATGGCCTTTGGAGGTTCACTGTCCAGAGATCGAGAAGGGCACATGTGTGCTAGAAACTGGTTAGGACTAGTGTTTATCAGGACCACTACTGGTGGAGGGTTCTGGGAAGCCATCCTTAGTGCACCTGCAAAGATTTTACAAAATAGTCTGAATGTAATACACTCTTGGCAATGAAGATGAGCAGTTAAGCTAAGAGAGAGATCAGAGGTTTGGTGTAAAGTACAAATAAACAAAATACCTCAACAAACAGTAGATTGTCCACATAGGTAAATGCAGAAGTATTCTATTTAACAACATGCATGCATTATGTCAAAGATATTAAAGGTTAAGTAAAAGCAATACACAATGCATATGCATCCACAATTTGGGGTCTAAAATGGGACAAACAACACAGATATAAATTGTGACGAGTCACTTCTCCCCAGGAGAGAGACCTATCCTATGAGGATAGGGAGGTGCGGCTGCTACCCAATTTTCCCCATAGGGGTGGTTTAGTGCAGGAGGACCTCATTGGGAGGAACTCGCCTCCTAGGCACTAGGACAACCACCTGGGGTATGGCCTGATAAGCACTGTTGTACCAACACATACTCTAGCTCCTCTTTCCTCTGCTAACCTCTTGTTATTCAGTAGACCCATGCACTATTGCAATTCAGAAGACCTCAGTGTGATCACAAGTATCATGATGAACCAGAACATGGTAACCATGAAGATCACTAATTATACAAGTACTGCTATTAGGTGGCCCGGAGGAGGCATGAGGATTGAGACCAAGAGAGAGAAAAAGGGACATACACAATGCATCGAATGAGACCTTGCTACATTTTATAAAAATGTACAATGGAGTAAGTAATGTGTCAAGCCCATCCAGGATAGGCTGGGAGTGCAGAGCCTGTCACACGTTAGAGTTTCGAGCTTGTCTGGCAGACCTGTGGCAGCAGAGCACAGAGGACACCAGCAGTCAGCCGTGTGAGCTTCCGGGCAGCACCACTGGAGCGGGACTGTGCAACCAGCCAGAGGGAAGGCGAGCAGAGGAAAGTATCGGTGGAATTACCACCCGACAGCAGAAGGCAACCAGAAGCACCGGCAGAAGCAAGCTGGAGGACCGTCGTCCCTGGATGCCCCGGTGACACACCTACACCCAAATCAAGGTAACAGGGGTGCGGGAGACCTGGAGGGGATGTGGCAGTGAAAGTAAAGAGGCTAAGGGCTAAGGCTAACTCCCCTTAAACCCTTGATAACCACAGTGTCCAGGGGACCCCAAAGCGCCCAACGTGTAGCACAGCTCCTCTTCCCTGTCCCAGTGGCTGTACCAATAAGGTCATGGACCACCAGGGAAGGGTCGAGGACCCCACCCAAGTTCATAAAAGGAACAGAGGAGACCATCCTCATTGTGGTGGCAGGCATAAGCCCAATATTCATAAGAGAAGGGTTGAGGACCTCTAAAGGAAGTGAAGTGTACAAAGTGTGCTCCATGTAAAGTTCCTCACTTCAATGACAAACCCAAAACCACTAACTATTAGAAAAGGGTCAAGGACCGCAACAGTAAAGAACTGAGTCAAGGAGAAAATCTTCCTCAATGCAGTGGGGAGGCGAAGCCCTCTGAGCGAAATAGAAGGGTCTGTGACCCCAACGAAGGAAGTGTGAAAAGGGTCTGGAATCCAGATAAAGAGAACACCAATAAGAAAGAGTGGAAGTTTGCCTACACTTGGAAGGAGTGGCAAACTTTATTGAATGACTGTAAAACATATCAGCGGAACCAGAAAGCATCACAGGAAGAGAGCTATAACCCCTGCCCCCGTGAAAGGGCGTGGAAGTCCATACCCAATCCAGGAGAAAGGAGTCGAAATATTGACTTTGTGTGAACTTTTGTAGAATAAGATATCTATGTCAGGGCAAGCGAGTAATTCCCCCTGTTTTAAGAACTTTCTTAACAGTTGTCCAGAAGACCTCTTGGCGTCCACCAGGAGAAGCGAGTAATTCCCCTAGTGGGAGAACTTTTTGTTGTTGTTAGATCTCCTTAGTTGTACAGTGTAAGGGCCAGAGATAGGTTTGGACACAGGACAGTGACTATTTGTTTGACGGACATTCTGACAGTTCATTACGTGTTGGGTGAGGCAGGGAAAACCCTCATAGTGATAGGGTCAGGTAGGTTTTTTCTTTAACATCTCAAATATTTGTGGGAAATGTCACCCCCGTGCCAGCCTCTCTCTCCTGCACCCTTAATACATACACCACACTTGAGAATTTTAAATAGCAACAATAAAACAACAAGTGGGCATAAACTATGTTAAACAATACAAAAAAGGCATAATGTTATAGGGCAAAACACAAAACCTAAATGCCAAGCTTGATGAGTCCAAGCCATATGGTAGGAACAGGGTTTGCCAATGTTCAAGTTAAGTAGCCAGGTTTTGGAAACTTAGCGGGAGTGTGTAAAATATATTAAAGTTCTCTCATAGGAAGAAATGGGGCATAAAGGCGCAGTAACACTATAGTAAGCCTAATGAATTTGTAATGCATCGATAAGGTGAAGCAGGTATGTACAATATCTGCTTTGTGTTCGGTTTTCTTGCCCAATGCAAGATGTGCATGCATCTTGGTGGCAAGAGTAATTGGCTAGACTATGACTTCAGCAGCCATGCTGGCAAGCTCGTAGTGCACGGGGTTGGGTACGTTTTCAGACACTGTTGCTATGTCAGTAGGCAGAGTTTGATTGGTCGTACTGACATTCTCATGAAGGGCGCGTGTTCTGTGTTCTTCGCAGTTTCAAACCAGTGCACTGACGGATTACCTCATGTTGCAGAAATCTGTCTAAGCAGGCTTGTGATTATTTCCCCATTCGTGTTTTTGCAGAGGCTTAGATTGCCTGCAAGGCAGTTGTGCGTGAATGAAAATGTGTCTCTTGACGCACCAGTGGTATATTACATGAGCGAGAAGACACAGGTTTCGAGTGTGTGCCTCCCTGTTTGTTTATGTAAAGCATGCCTGTGCTCTGTGCTCATAAGCACGCTTTTGTTTGGAAGGGGTACAGGACCATTTTGATTGCTAGGAGTTCCAACATGTTTATGGGGCGAATGGCTTGTTGTGTCAACGTGTCCTGTGCAGTGAATTCTTGGCAATGGGCCTGCTACAGTAATTGTGATTTGCGGTGGCCGATTGTTGATGGGTTAGCCCTTTAGGATATTTGACTCTGTTCATCCTTGAACACTTATCACGTTTTGCGGACCACCACTAGATTGTCCCATCTGCCAGACACCGTGGTCCATTGGCTTGGGAGGATTGTTGTAATGGTCACATGCAGAGTCGTGCTAAAGGAACAATGAATATCAGAGAAGCCACCGTTCCCAACAGCCTTCATGACCTTTCTGACTGGTTTCTGACTCAACCTGGTAACAGGTAATCTGGGCTAATATTCCTAGCACTGTCTCCTGAGAGGAATATGCCAGTGCGTGTCTTGTGTTAGAATTGCCCAAAGGAACGGTTTTGTTTGCAATAAGCTGAGGCTCGAATTTGTGTTTTTGATTGAAAACCCAAGTTGATGTAGAAGATGTATGGTCTACTGTGTGTTTTGTAAGCAAACTGCCATGGTTTCACTTGTTACTTGCCATCATCCAGATAAGGGCAGATGGGAAAATTTTGCTGGTTTATATGTGCCACCACCACTGCAAGAAACTTCATAATTACACGCATTGCCGAACCAATTCTAGAAGAACCTTGAACTGAAAGTGGCGAGTGTCCACCTTAAAGCACAGAAACATTTGGTGACCTGGGACCCTTAAAATATGTTTGCATCTTTTATAGCCAAGATTCCCATATAATGCCCCTTTTTTAGAAGTGGGATTACTTCCTGAAGGGTCGTCACCTGGAACCTCTCTGGTTTGACACACTTCCTTGACGGCCATGTGTCTAAAACCAGCCTCTTTGTTTTGTCTTTCTTGGGAACTAGAAAATAAAGTGAATAAATGTCCATGTTTGCCTGATGCTGTGGGACTGCTTAGATGGTGCTCTTTTGTAGTAATGCATTAACTTCCTTTTGGAGTTGTTTTTAAGGTGCCTGCATTTCCTTTTTTCTCTTTGGAAGGTTGTGTGGTTGTCCTACAAGTTCCACGCAGTGACCCTTGCCCACAGTGTCTAAGACACACTTGTCGGAGGTGATCCACCGCCCATGTGTTGGTGAAGAAGCTCATTCTTCCCTATACTGGGGAAAGACGGGAGGGGACATTCACCTTGATGACACTTTTTAGGGACAGAAGCTACCCCTTTTGTAGTTTGGCCTCTAGCTCTGGATTGGCCACATCGTTGCTGCTGTGACGTAGAGTAATAGGTGAATAACTGATTCATCAGTGTTAGAGAATACCCACTGGTAGACCGTTAGATAGCGTCCCGAAGCCTGTCTGTAGGGAAGGCTCTGAAAGGATCAGCAGTTAACAAAGACGCCTCTCTGTTAAGATAAATTTCTAGAATCTGGCCTGGTGGACACATTTTAGGAGGCCACCCTAGTTATGATGAAGAAGCATCTCTGAGGAGATAGCCAAAGCACAATCAATGTACATGGCTGAGCAGTCAAGACTTAGTCTCAGGAGAGTGTGAGTGGCGCTGGCGGCCCTCAATGAGTCCTGACAGTAAAGCACACAATATTTAGACAGTCAAGTATAAAAAAATACAGTTCTTTTTTATAGGCCTTCTGAACACACCGGACAATGAATCTAACTGGTAGTATTATCACACTACACACGATGAAACACATATATACAGTCACCATAGGTTCAAATATACATCAAATAACTTAGTAAAAGCAGGTAAGTGTTTCAGATGCAGTCTATAATGGAACCAGATCACAAGACAATAACCTAACTTAAGAAGTAACAAACCCTAATATGAATGGGGCCTTGTGCCCAAAGGTCACAGGAGCCACAATTGTTTTCACCAGAATGTCATCTCTGTAGGTGGCTTTCAATAGGCTTGTGTTGGTGAACGTTTTGAAGTACTACAACAATTTTACCAGAGGTAAGGAAATGTTTTCAATTCTTCCAGACCCAAGGGTAACCCAGTGGCAAGATTTTCCGAACCACGTTAGCCTATTTGGTACTTCCCTGGCGCCCCTGAAGCAATTGAATTTGTGATACACTGAATCCCGTGTGGTGCTCCTCCCTAACATTGCCATTGGCTCACTTCAGTGGCACCATCTACTCACCCATGCCAAAGCAACCCTAACACATATGCAAAACGGATTTAACTGGCGATAACACTCCTGGCTGAAAACAAAGACTTCCCAAGAGCCACCACAATCAACCTCCTAGTCCTCCTACAGCACTAAGTACTTAGCCCAATTGCCGATATTTTTGTGACTGAGTAGCTGTGACCTCTTGCTTTGTCTGCACACCATGGTGTGCAGTCCACGTGACTGGAACCTCACCATTGAAGTCAAGAATCTGTTTCTGGCTGTGCCACAACCTGCATCATCAATGGCCACTCGCCTTCCCATCTGTGCAAATTCAAAGTTGTCCAAGCCCTGCACAGCCATTAGCGGATGGTTATCTCTGGTACCTAGCCAATGTGATGACAACATTTTGGACCAGATCATGAAAAAATGCAGATGATACGCTTGTTTTTACTTGTGCCACTTTGAGAAATGTCCAGGTAGCCTTACTCTTGAAAGTGACCTGCACATTCGAAGGGGGCGCTATACAGAAGCTCAAAAGTTGCACTGGCCATCCCCTTGCATGCATTAGTGTTGTAGTACGCTCCCAACACTAATGTATAATAGGCTCCCAGTATGCATGTGAGTGAAGGGCACTCAAAGGGCCCATTGTTGTGAAATGGGAATTACAATAAAAAGTCATTTGTATCTCTATTTGAGGGATAGAAATGCACATCTGACAGCAATGGTTCAAACCCCAGATGTCACACTTGAAGAAAAGTGCCTGACGGGGTCAGAAATGAACCTCTCACATGTTGCACATCCCTCTGCACCTGTTCCATACAGGCAGAGGAAATGTGTTTGCTTTCTGCGCATCGCGATGCACGTCCCATTTGTGAGTTTGGGATGTGCATTGAAAGCCCCCTCCCCCACCCTTAATAGCGTAAATCTACCTTTCTGCTTGCTGTTGCGTATGATGCAGGAATCGGAGAGCCACCATGGCAGGCAGCGTTTGGAGTCAGTATTTATGCATGTTTGTGTGTTTGCCTGTAAGCAAATGTTTGTGTTGTAAGTCTATGTGTGGGTGAGAGAGTGTATGCTGTGCGGATGCATGACTGTTGTTTGTGTACGTGGGTGAATGGAAGAGTGTTTGAATGGTGTATGAAAGCGTGTGTAACGGGCCTCTGATTTATGTGAAGGACGGCCGATCTGTGCAGCACAGCCAGTCTGGATATATTTTCTTACTATGGTATTATAGCATTTCTGATTGGCTATAAAGGCTAAAACCAGCACGATCTGTGGTCATACTGGCCTGCATTGGTGGAGCCAGTATGAATATATTTTCTTACCTTGGCATGGCATTTTGTACCAGCATCAAAGGTAAAGCCAGCATGATGTGTGTTCTTACTGGCCTACATTGATAAAGCCGGCTTGGACATGTTTTCCTACTACTGCACAGTATGTTTTACTGGCAAATCCAAAAGGAATATATTCTTCCTTGGGCACACTGGCAATTATTGGCAGAATCAGCACAGAAATATTTTCTTTTAGGATCATTACTGGATTTATGGGCAAAGCAAAAACGAGTATGTTCTTACATGGAATTATTGGCTTATATTGGTGCAGCTAACATTTACATTTATGGACACAGCCAGAATGAAAATGTTTTTATACTGGCATATATTGTGGGAAACGATATCATGAAAATGCATTGAAAAATGCTCCTGTGCACTGTTGTCGACTTGCATCTTTTGGATTTTTTCATGTCTTACTCTACAAAACTGATTGCAAACTATGTGGCTTTTTGTCCAATTTTTCAGAAAATGTGTGCTGTAAAAGGCACTATTTTAAATCATTATTTTAAAATATTTTTTGGAGGTTTACCAATTCTCCCAAATCCTCATTGGTTAGTTCAGGCTCCCCTTGGTCGCTCCCATATATTCATGGAACATATTTACATCCCTACAATTAAAAATACCAGCCGCCAAAGACAAATGGCCCAATAGTGAAAGTTTGCCAAAGAGGGCCTGGATGAACAGAAAATTGCAGTAGTGGTGGGAGGATTTGGGAAGGTCTGTGGGTGGTGCATTTTAGGGGTAAATGATTAAGGTTGTTTTTATTCTATTGCAAACTTGACAGATTGGATCTTATTACAAGTGTGCCAGTATCCCGCCGGTAATTCTGTCGGGATACTGGCAAACTTCTACCGTTTCTGCCGCCTGATATCCCGGAATTACTGTGATGTTACAGGCGGCGGAAAGGGTGGTAAATCCCCGTTCCATGGAAGGGATTGCCAGAATTACTCAGTACAAGAAAATAATACTGGCATTTATTTGCCGGTAGCGGCCTTTTTTATCTCCTGCTCTTGTCTGGAGGTAAATCAGTGACCCCACCTGCAAACTTGTGTTTTGCCGGTCCAGTGAAATTGCTGGTGCTGGAATTACTGTCAATTATGCCAGCACTTTAACTGAACCAGCAAAACTGTAATGAAGCCTAGTCTCCTTTAGGGGATCTCAGTTTGAACATTTAAGGAAAATTAGGTGGGATTTGAACCCAACGTCCTGGTGTCTCAGTCTCCAATTTAGCCAGTATGCCAAACATCTTCCCATCCAGTCTCTAGTTTTACACCAAAATCAAATGATATTGACTTTGCTGTCTCTCATGAAAAGAATCGGTTGTTCGGGCTTAGTATAGCTGATTTTCAAAGTCTTGGCCATGTTTTAAATCAACCAGAGAATATACTGTAAAATCTTTTTCAAAACATTTTGGGTAAAACAAGTATATTGTATTCTTGTTTTCTACAGAACACTTGCTAACATAATGTTTCCGTTTTTTTGCAAAGTATGTAACAGATCGTGCTGTTACCTAACTTAACGGTACTAAATGTATGCACATTGGCAGAGTGACAGCCTGGGCCTCCATACCGGGTTCCAAATCCGGGTTCCTTCAATGAGGAATTACCAGGCCATTCCAACCTTGGAGGACCCGCTAATTCCTCATTGAAAAAACCATCCCCATTCCCATTTGAGCCCCCATAGTGCTCAATGGGAATGGGGAGGGAGCTAATAACGGGCCCGTTATTAACGGGCCCGTTATTAGCTCCCTGGTCCCCTTGCGGGACCCGCTGAGGACGTCTGGTCTGACCAGATGTTCTGAGCGGGTCCCGCAAGGGGACCTCGTAATAGGGCATCCCGTAATGAACGGTGCCGGTCCCGTACCGGCACCGTTCATTACGGGAATGCCAGGGTCGTAATGAGGCCCTCTGAGTCACCCGTGCTGAGATTCAAGCCTGTGACATGTTGTGGATGGAAAGTTAATAGCGACATACACTGGACTCCATGAGCTATTTTTATAACTTTCGATACAGTTGAGCTGGCCATTCCTGAAATTTACAAAAGTAGAAAGAGATAAGTGCTTTCCACACTTGCAATATAGTGCCAAGCATAAGACGTAAAAAGTCAATCGTAAGCAAACTGCAAACACGGAATAGCCAAACACGCACAAAACACAGAATATATAGAGACTCATTATTTCCCAAACACAATAATAATTTTGAAGATGCAAGGTTAGGTGTTATTGTGGAAAATGCTTATTTTTCTTATGTCACTGGGTGTAGCTTGTGCTCTTACGTCTGTTGTTTGTGGTCGTGGCACACACATTGCACAAGCAATTGCAGTTTTAAAAGGCGAATGGGACACTACATTATTAACCTGGCAAAATCCAAATGACTAATTTTAGCCCGATTGTCGTTTTCACTACGAAAAGCAATTTAGTCAGAAATAAGTCGCTTTTTGACATCTAAGTTGTCCAAGGGGTTTGCTACGAGTAGTGGTTCCGTCCCCTGGCAACCCCTAATTTCAATGCTTGAAATGGAAACACAGAAGTGCAGGTACTCAGTAACCCAGCGCACCCGCTTACTGTTGAGAAGTACTGGTACACATCCATTAAAAGCACTGTCTTCCTGCTGAGAAGTGCCAGTACTATGTCTTTCAAAGATTATTATTAGGGTATTTATTGAGCGCGCACCTATCTCCGAGACGCAACCGAGCTCTTTTCAATCATAGAGGGGAGGACGTGGTGAGGGGAGCAGAGAAACAAAGGAGTGGGGAGCTAACAACAGGACAGGGGGAAGGGGGGACATTTGCCAGCAAGGGATCTACAAGAAACCAGAGGAGGAAACAGTGGGGACTAAATTACTCAGTCTCAGATTGGGTGGGGCAGGGAGGGTGTGCAGACCTATGTGTTAGGGAGGAGCCATTCCTTGAAGACGAGGTTCTTGAGCTCCTTCCTAAACTGCAGAAGGGAGGGGTTGAGTCTGATGTTGACGAGGAGGGGATTCAAGAGTCTTGGGGCGTAGACAGAGAAGGCCTATCTTCTGGCTCTTTCCTTCCTTCACTAGCGGAGTTCAGGTCTGCACATGTCCTTACTTCTATTGGATCGTAGGCCTCAGAGATGCTGAGTTTCTCAGTGAGGTAGCTTGGGGAGTAAAGGATGACAGCCTTGTAGATGTTGCAGCAGGATTTGAAGATGATATGGGATTGAAGTGGGACCAAGTGCAGTTCGATGAGGGTTGGGTGGGCAAATTTGTAGAGTCCTTTTATGTGTCCGGCTGCAGCATGCAAGACACATCTCAGGGGTGCCAGGGTAGTCACTGAAAGGCCTTCCAAAGGGGGATTGCCACCATCCAGGTGGGAGAGGACCAGGATCTGAAGGTATTTTGTGGGATAAAAGGCTTGATTTTCCACACAAGAGAAAATTGGTACCGGGCTGTTTGTGTCTTCCTTGCTATGTGCTATTTGAAGGAGAGCTGTCTGTCAGTGTCAAACCAAAGGGACATGGCTTGTGTGGCCAGCTGGGATGTTAAGCCTTCAAGATGCATAGCAGAGATCCAGGTCTGGATGCTAGGGTGTCCGGTGTTGTTGTTGGTCAGGAGTAGGAATTCATTCTTGGAGGCGTTCGAGGGGTTGAGCCTCAGGTAAGCACTGGACGTCCATGACTGGATTAAATATCAAATAAATGAAGTGCAGCTACTCAGGACTTGCAAGTACCTGCCCATTTAACGGGCTGCCTAATTGACATCCAAGCCCATATGGTCAAAGCAGTCATCACTGCATATCCCTCTAAACTTCCTGTCCTGTGTTTATTTACAGAGTTCAGGTTTGGAGTCAGTACGAAGAATAGTCTCCACATTTTGCAAGGGCATGTCTGGCGCTTGATCTGGCCTACCTCAGAGTTTTGGGGTAGTCAGCATCAGGGTGGAATTGACGTTTTTTCCCATGAAATGCAAGGCTGCATTGGCAGCTTAAGTAGCAGCTCCTCAATACCCAGTCGCTGCTGGAGACATCTCATGCACTTGGGTTACTATTTGAATGTTATTGTTTAGAGGGACATGGTAACCTTGGCATTGAATATTACTTATTCAATTTCTTTTCATGAGTGTACTACGGATGAATTAATTTATGAAGTATGTGCATGGATATGTACAAGGAAGACAAGCTTGCTTTAATAGCACAGCATAACATAGCTAGATTTTATTGTGATCCCCTAAACTGATGGGTTTACAGCCATTCTTGGAAAACCTTAGATCCAGAAAGATAAGAAGTCAGATGTTATGGGCTAGACTGTAGAATTTCCTCATCCATATGCGTTGGGGAATTTGGTCATTTCGAGAGTATAGTTCGCTGCTGTGATAGCACCTCTTTGGACAGTCCATCCCATGCTCTTTGTACCTAAAAGTGATTCTTCATGGGGGCTCGTGTAACGTATGGTAGCCATGCATGGCCTACAATTTTTGTTAGATGGAATCAACGCTAGGTTATCTAAAGCTCTTGGAAGCTTCCTCTTGTTTTTTCATCAGACAAAAAATGCTGCTGTGTTTAGTTTGAATAGCACGTGTGCTATTAGCTCCCCCAGAACACACCACTGAAGATGTGCCAAGCATTCATCTAGTCCTGGCCTCCATACAGACACAGCCAGGGTACATGGAGCTCATAATTTCCTCGGCACATTTTTTTTGGTTGTTACCTTGTGCATGTGAGATCTCACTCTATGCGTAGAAATACCAATCTGGGTTCCAGTTCAAGCTGCCACCCCAAAACCCCCTGGACCTCACAAACATTATTTTCCTAGCGACGGGAACAAATGATCTGGATGAAAGTGCTGTGGGGGGGACACAAGAAGGACACAGACTCTGACTTTAGATCTCACTGTTGATTTTTATTAACTGAAAGGAATAAATACCTATCTCTCCCAACGCTAAGGATTATCCCCACCTTACAGAACTGTTTGTCAGTCATCAGTGAGAGTCCAAATCAGAATCAGTCCACTGTCCAAACAAACCTATTCTAACCCTACCACTATTATAACAACAAAAAACAGGAGAATGACTCCCTTCGCCTGTAAGCTGGTTCTTCACCAATTTCAGGTCAGTTTGGTGTTCCCAAGTAGTTTTTGGTAACTACTTTTATTAAGTTACACAGTTCTGATACTGGGTTCATCAGGTTTTCAACCTTCTTCACTTGATTGCTCTTTTATTCCTTTGTATTCTCTTCTTGCCTTATTTAATTTGTATTTATCCTTTTGCTTTCATAGGGTAACGTTATCAAAATCTTAGATCTTTTTCCTTGGCTTCTTGGGTTCTCAATCTTTATTTCACAGTCTTTGTTTTCACCTTGTCCTTGGCCCTTATTCTCTGTTTCATTTTGCTCCTCAGGTTTTCCTCTTTCATAGTGTTTCCTATTCTGTAATATCTCAGGGCTTTCTCCTTGACTTCTTGGAGTGTAAACCTTCCAGTAAGGATTATCATTCCATGGCAATAACTTATCTCGGCTGGGATGAGTATGAGAATTCCAGTAATGACTCTCTCTTTCTTTATTCAATGGCAATATCTTACCTCAGCTGGGACGAGTATGAGCATTCCAGTAGATGTGCGCTTTCTCTTCATTCAATGCAAATAACTAATCTCGACTGGAACGCGTCCAGCTTTTCATCAGCTTTCCTCAAGGGTTCTCTCTCCTCCCAGTCCCGGCCTCTTTGTTTTATTACATTGCCGTGGGACTTCCCTGACGCAATTTCGCAGTCTTTTCTATCTGTTGAACTCTCTACATTCCTCCACAGACCTTTTTCCTTGTCTCAGTAGAAACATCGTTTTTCCTTCCAAGTATTAATGAGAGTTTCCTGATGATAATAACATATTTTGGTATGTGCTTCATTCCTTTCATCACTGGATGTTGTTGGTGGCGTATTATTGCTATGTTTCTTAGGTAGTTCCTCGTAAGAGCGGGAGTCTCGTCCCCAAAGGGGGCGAAGGGGGTGTCTCTCCCAGTGAGGTCCCACTGGTCTCTACCCCTAGGGAGGGTCTTGCAGAGTGGGCTCCCCTCCTTAGCCTCAAGGGGAAAGGCTGCTCTTTGGGGAGAAGTGACGGGTTCCTATGATTTATCACAATGGTCTCAGATGTTTAACATTAAGGACATAGTGGGGCAGATTCTCAAAAATGAGCGCAAATGAAGAAGGTGCAGAAAATGCGTCTTTTTCATGTGCGCTCATTGCTAAAATGCGCAGGCACCTTTTTCTCAAAGGCGACCTACGTTTAAGGAGGGGCTGGACATTAACGCGAACTCCAGCCCCCGTGCATACATTAGTGTTGCTCCCGACACTAATGTGTGACAGGCTCCCAGCAACCACGTCCTTGCTGGGAGTAAATTTCCCAGAGATAGGACTTGAAATGGGCCTGTCTCTGTGAAATGCCAGTTAAAAAAGCATTTCCATCCCTGTTTGGGGATGGAAATGCAAGTATTTAAGGGTTTAAACCACGGCTCTCACACTTAAAAAAAAAATCCTGACAGGCCAAAAATAACCATGTCATGATTTGTGCCCCTGCGCCTGTTCCCAGTTACCTTTTGTTTTCTCCATCAGAGGGTGAGGTTGTTCCCATCAAGTGCAGGGGGATGACCCTAATTTCTGCGCATTTAAAAGCACGTTTGATTGTGAATTCAGGATGCGCTTTTAAATGCCATGAAACACCCCCTTATTTGCGTAAATGTGCAAAGGGAGCGGGGGGGGGCATTCGAATTAGTGCATCTTTGATGCGTTCATTCAGATGCCCTTTGTGAATTGGGCTGGTCCTTTTTTGGCTCAAGTGAGGAGACGCTCTAGCGCATTTCCAGCCTTGCTCTAAAAAGAGTTTTGAGAATCTGACTCTTTTGACCATCACGTGCAATCTGTCCGGGAAATATTGCATCCTGTGAAGCATTTTAAATTGGGTAATCTTGCACCTATCACTTATTACAATATCTTTAAGAGCACAGTAGGCACCTACCCAGTCTCTATATTCCACTTCCCAAGTTCCTATCCCATCCGGCCTTCAATCTAGCCAATAGATTGATGGTGTTATTGACCATCATTCTATAAATGATCAGCCTACGCATCACCTCTGCATCTACCACATTATGTTTCAAAGTAGAAGATTTAGGGAGATCATAATCCCTTGTCAGCTTTAAGTGTATTGTATGCATAATTTGAAGATATTGAATAAAGTATCCACCGGCCCAGCTGAGTTCCCTCTATAAGTCTGTGAATTATCTAAATGCCATCTGCGACGGTGTGCAACCCTGAGCTTTGTTTATGTTTGCTATGCGAAAGGATGCTAGTTTTCTCTCTCAGAAAGTGAGGTTGGCTAAATAAGCTTTACTTTCCAGTGCTTCATGCTAAAAAAGTATAGTTCACACATTTATAATTTGCTGACACACCAGCAGCTGCAATGTGCTACAGAGCACACCAGCAGCTGCAATGTGCTACAGAGCACACCAGCAGCTGCAATGTGCTACAGAGCACACCAGCAGATGCAATGTGCTACAGGCACACCAGCAGCTGCAATGTGCTACAGAGCACACCAGCAGCTCCAATGTGCTACAGAGCACACCAGCAGCTGCAATGTGCTACAGAGTTACGTGCTTTCCTGAAACAGTGAGCTGGAATCAAGTTCATTCTAACAGCCATCGCCTGCCTTTAAAAGTATGCACCACTGATTCAAACTATAGTTACCTGCATATACTCACGGCCTGGTGGCGGAATTGTGGTTTAATATAAAATTATATCTTATTTAATGTACTCTCATATGAGGAACTACAGTTAGAACTGCCAAAACCCAAGCTGATGTCATTTTAATATACGAGGTTTCCTGTAACCCTTCCAACAGCAGAGCCAATTGTGTCTGGCCTTGGGAAGCCCACCCACAACAGATTGTGAACCTGCCCAGGAAGCTCTTGGTTCTCTGCTGGTAGGGCATGACGTCTTCCTGTGGGAGCAAGACATGTTTCCTCGAGGGGTGCAGTGAGAGCTGGGGGCTTCAAAGGGACTTCTGCAACATAATCATGAATTCTCAACAGGGAGATATTTAATGGAGTCCTTTTGATCTCAGGCAAGCGTGGGGGGAGTATAGTATAGCTAGGACCATGATCTGTGCACAAGAGAAGGGTCTATCATGTGAATATGCCAGGCCACCCTTCCTTCCCGAGACCCCCTAAATCCTGCAGACAAGGCACTGTCGGAGCTGCCATGACAAGTAATAATCCTTGTTACAACAGCAAGGGTTTATCCCTTGCAGAAATGTTGGAATGATCCAGCCACTCAGGCAAAATAACTATATAGGAGGTTAGACCCTCAACCCTCCTTAATTGAATCATCTTTCAATTGTCTTTGACTAATTTGAAGAGGATATTTCTGGAATCTTGTTGGGGTAAAGATTTCCCAAGTTCACCAGCCATTGGGGTAAAGATAAGGATTTCCACGTAGAATTTTGTCCTTCTCCCTAACCACTTCAGAGCAACATTTGAAGTGACTTGCTGGCGAAAAGGCCCAAGTGCTGCTGGACACTTGTACCCAGGACTCTACCTGCTGAGGTTGCAAGCCCTTTAACTGTCCCTATCATAGCATATCCCTGGCAACCTTCCTAGCTGGGAACGGCAGGAGGTGTACTTACTTTTCCTCAGAGACCTAGTGGAGGGTATCACAGCAACCCCAGAGCCAAAAGATATTTCTGTGGCTCGCTCGTAGATTTCAACCCAATTTGAGCATTTGCGATTACTCCGAATGCCTTTAAGCAACTGCAAAGTCCCAATGGAGCAACCTTGGAAAATACACCCCGAACTGCGTTGATCTTATTTGAGCTTTGCGGATCCAACCATCTCCTGCCTCTCCCAAGCTTCTTCAAGCCTTGAGTTGTTGATGCTTGTTGAACTGCATCATATCATTGGACCCAGTTGAGTCAGCTCACTGCTAAAGTTCGATTGCCATGTTCACGTATCAAGACCCATTCAAAACTTCAAAGCCAGAGAATGTGAACGTCCCCACTTGTCCCAAGCTTCTTTGCGCCTCGAGCCATTGCTGTTTGTTGAATTGCACTGCATTGCGTAATCCTGTCGAACCCGCTCAACCTGGTTCAAAATATTGCAAAGCACCTAGAAACCAAGATTGAGACTCTAGAGCTCCTGAAAGAAGACACTAAGGTATCTAACAGTGGCTTTGTGCCACAGTCTTGTTCTATAGGCCATAGTGACATATACGACCCACCTTTGATCCTTAAAGAGAAATTCTTGACCTTGTTTGACTGTTCTGCAAAGATGTTTACCTTCAATACCCAGTGGGCCCCTTTCTCCCAAAGTCTGCATTCACTGTGTATTTTCTTACAGGAGTGGGTTTATAAATGTTTGTCTGTCCTTTTAGTTTAATATTTAAAGTCCTATTTATATAGTCCATTTAGAAGACATTTATTTTTTGTTACATACCGTACTATGGTTGTTTGGATGCTTCCATTCTGGCTCATACCTTCTTGAAGAGTATAGCCTGCACTCATCCCATGCTATCTTAAAGAGACGAAGAAGTTATACCATGAATTGTGTGCCTGTTTCGCCTTCATGACTGAGATTACTGCGGGTTTAGTAGTAGTTTGAGCTGAGTATGAGTTCAGAAACCATTACTCGTCCCTGCACACCTGAAATGCAGTAGTCATTTCGTCACACCAAGCCAGTAGCTTGTTACCGCAGAGTGGGGCAGCTAGAGTAACTTTCTTTCTCCTCCCTATTAATTACAGAATATCAATTTCGTCAATTCTCCCCTTGTCTGTACCATCGGCAGAAGTAGCATGCACATTCTGGGTCTACTATGAAGACCATGGTCCACGAGTAAGCTCCCAAATGATCCTTCTACAGTCTAGTCGCTAGATCGCTGATATCCATGTGTACCATTCATTGGCAATGACCATCTGAGTTGCACAAACTGATCTGGTCAACATCTCCCGGCCCACTTTTGAAGTGTGTCCAGGGAAGCCAGAGAGCCACAGCAATCGCTCCTCTTTTGCCTTTCAACGAGAGCCAAGCATTTTTGCTTTCCAGGATCATCAGGGGCAGCTTTGGTTCGCTAGTAGGATCACAGCTAATCCTCAAAACAGACCTAGGGCCACTGTTGTCTTCAATGGGTAAAGCTATTTCTTTTGTGCAAAGGATATCCAGCAAAGTAGTTGGGATCCAGTTGTCTCTCCAAAAACAGCGATCCAAAGCCGGGCTGTTCTCCAACATCAGTGCCCATCCACACACGATAACATATGCACACACAGACATTTACACACAGAAATAATTTGGCTCGTGGGGGAAAACACTCGACAACTGTACTTTGATTTAAAGTGCGCTGGAACCAGCCCATTATTACTAACATAAAAGAGCCAAATTAATATTCAGAAGATATTCCTCTTAGGAAAGGGCAACTGCTTTCCCCTGTCGCCTAGATGGAGGCAGCCTCACGAGATGCTGGGGGGACTTCATGCATTTCTGGGGTGAACCCATGTTCCTTCCTGCATCCGGCATCTCTCCTTGGCCTACTTAAGTTCAGTTTTTGTTGCTTACATATTGGCTCCATTCGCTCAAGTCCATTTTGTGATACATGAATAGCTTATTGACTTATCTCGGTTCTGTTCCACTCAATGGGCAGACGATAGTAGGTGGCACAATAAGAGTTTATAGACACCGGAATATAGTGTTGGGTGACCTCTCAGAGTTTGGTTCACTGAACGTACCTACCCAGTTGGGTGCCTAAATATGAGCCTTCTGGTCCTGGAGAAGTTGGTTTCACCAGGTGCCTCAACTCGTACTACCCTCCCCTCTCCTGGTTACGACACTCACACTCACTGCTGGGCATAGCTCCATCCAAGGGAGCTGGTTGGGCAAACAAGCTCTTTGCACAGCAAGCATACTAATACCAGGCCTGGCACAAGGTGATGTTGCCTCCCTGCCAAGTCCCCCCATCATGTGTTGTTCAATCCACTGCAGGGGAAGTCCAGGTGCCAGGCCGATTGGTGCCCCGTAGTTCCCACATGTCCCCTAGGCCAATAGAGACCCAGGTCCGGGGGCCCGGCACGTTTTCCATAAGGAAACTAAGGAATGCTTTGAGCAGCGCTTTCCCCATCAGTATCTAGCTACCGGGCTGTATGGTGTGAGAGCAGTGCTACAGGAATGTTCCAGCTGTCCCACCTACCTTACAGCCCAAATAAAATAATACACCCACTCACCTGCAGTCACGCTGGATCTCCTGTAGTGCACACTGACTTACCACAGACATGTTTGTTCTCCTGTCTATATGTTGCTCCCCTGTGTGACAGCCAGTCTTGTGTAATCACTCTTGTTTCCTTGCTGGCACACTTGCTTTCGTGTGCTTATACCCGCTACCCTGTGGGCAGACTCAATCAATTTCTGGCACACACTCTCTCCTCCTGGGAGCAGAATCCCTCACTGCGGGCACACTCTCTCCCCCTTGCAGGCACATTGATTCTCCTGGGAGCAGAATCCCTCACTGCACGCACACTCTCTCCCTTGCGGGCACATAGGTTCTGCTGGAGGGAGAATACCTCACTTGGTACTACTTGGTACCCACTTCTGCATGTTCATTATGTTTCTCCCACCTCACCACATCTTACCCCCACCCTCACCCACGGCTAGTCGCTGCACACTGTCCGCTGCCAGAGATACCAGAGCACACCAGGGTGCCCCTGAAGACGTCGCCTCAGAAGTACCTTACCGGAAGAACACCATTACCGAGACATCACTCAAGGGGAAACCCTACCGACACGTCAGATGCTCTTAAGTTTCTCACCCTCCAGTGATCTCACGGAACGAGCATTTTCAACTCTATGCTCAAACACACTGCACACAGACAAGTTGAATCCCTTGTACAAAGCAATGTAATATTGCTCCCAATAAACATCAAATAACAAAGCCACACCTCTACAACCAACTTACTTAACACAGCTTAGGTCAATGCATCTTAGCACCTCAGGCACATGAGGATCATGTACACAAATGCAACAATACTCTCCACACAAAACAATTAGAAACAGACCAGCACGCAGAACATGGGGCTCATTACAAGTTTGGCGTTATGTGGTAAAAGTGGCGCTAAAGGATTTACAGACACTTTTACCACAATGCCGAATTAAGGATGTGTCGCTAATTCCACCGGCGGAATTAACACCAGGCATAATTCCGCCGGTCGGATTCGCGGGAGAACCACAAATAGTATTTCCACCGTATCACAAGTTGAAAAACAGCTGAATCACCACTGAAAATTGGCAGTAATTCAGCCAAAAACACAACGCAGGTACCTCCACAGTAAAGGTGATGGTAAATGCACACAGGTAATGGAAATGAAGTCACGGGTTCACCCAATCCACTCAGGAGGAGTATATAAGGCTCACACCATCCCTAAACACACATCCAAGCAACTTGCAGACACAAGAAGACGTTCATTATGAGATCCACAACCTACTACTATTCATCCATCTACAGCAGCATGCAAGACCCCAGCAGGGAAGGAGAAAGGCACCAGAAAGGCACAGGAGACGTATGTTGCGCAGGGCACCCGTATCACGTGTCCGCCCATCCCCTTGGACACTGACGGACAAGCAATTAGTGACACTCTATCACTTGGACCGTCCCAACTTCACAGACCTGCTCACTCTGATCGAGGCTGATCTCCAGAGTGCCATCGCTCTCAGAAGTGCCATTCCTACACACCCCCTAGTAAAGCTTGTGTCTGTCCTACACTTCTCTGCCATGGGTAGATTTCAGCACACTGCTGTGGCGCTGCATGGGATGTCCTAGCCAACTTTCTCAAAGGTGCTGGAACAAGTCCTGGAGGCGCTCATGAGGCATGCCCACCACCGAGGCACAGGTGCACACAGAAAAGCCATGTTTGTACACCTTTGCCCAGTTCCCCAACACCATAGCGGCAGTGGATTGTACACATGTGGCATTAGAAGGCCTCCAGGCAATGGAGCAGGCATACCGGAACAGAAAACAGTTCCATTCCATGAATGCCCAAATGACATGAGATGACGACCTCACAATCAGCCAGTGCTGTGCCCAATACCCTGGTGCCACATATGATGTCATGATACTGAGGAACAGCACCCTACCAGCGTACATGGGCACACACAGAGGGCAGCGTACCTGGCTTGTGGGTAAGTACTAGTAGTCAATCTGACAAATACATAGCACTGTGTCACACATGGAGAACAGATTGAGAAATAATTTGAGCAAACTACAAGTCCCACAATGCATCTTCAAGAAGGCCATGAATGGCGATGAGCCGATTGATTTACCCCAGTACACATACTGACCTCAGGTGACTCCACAGGACATCCTGGAATGCAAGGTAGCATAACACAATCAGTGACACTTAGCAAGGCACCTGTCAAAGCAGTTCCATGCCAATGCATGGAATGGGGCCGTGCATGGCCTACTGCCATCTCCATAGTGTCAACTGCAAGGGTGATGTCAGTGCGTAGGCAAAAACATAATGACTGATGTTGCATACACCATGAATGACTGAAAGTGCACTCTGTAGGCCAAGGCCCCACCACCACAATTAATGCAAGGTGTGTCATCCACATGCACAGACGTGTGCACATAGGCCAATGGCACAATATGTCCATATACATGTACCTCGACAAATGGCCATGTCTAACACTGCACATTCAATTTCTTGTAGGTGACTCAGGCTATCCGCAGTTAACCTGGCTGATGACACCTGTGAGGCACCCTGGTACCCCACAGGAGGCTGCCTATAATGAGGCCCACATGAGGACCAGGAAATGCATTGAGCGCACCTTCAGACTGCTGAAGGCTAGATTTAAGTGCCTCCACCACACAGGTGGGGCACTCATGTACAGCCCTGAGAAAGTGGGTAAAATTGTAGTCATATGCGCAATTCTGCACAACACGTGCATGCTAAGAAATGTACAAATGCCTCCAGATGAAGACCCCCCCCCACCTCTGTTAAGGAAGACGTTGCAGGTGAATACATGGCACCTCAGGACATACGTGGGGAGGTGAAGGAAGGACGAATGGTCTGCCAGGACCTCATGGACACATTTTATTGACTTAGCATAAATGGACCTCTGACGTCACTGATGGTTCACTGAATGCACATGTATCACCACCATAGAATAAACACTGTACACATTGTCTAGACTCAACTGTGATTTATTTCCAAATCAGCAAACCTGATCCCCAACTCCATCAACCACCCCACACCCTGATCCCCAACTCCATCGCCCACCCCACACCCTGTTCCCCAACTCCAACACCCACCCCACACCCTGAGTCTGTCCCATGTGGTGAACCACTAGCGCTTCCTTTTGTCTGCTTTTTTTCACAGGCAAGGGAGCATGAGACGTGCGCCTGCCCAGCATGCCGGCCACCGCCCCTCAGTGGGGGTGGCTGACACGGAAACGTATTGGCTCACTGCCCCAGAGGTGTTGCATGGTGTCTGGCCATGGTTTACTGTGAGGCTGAAATGTGTTCTGCAAGCTCCCTCACCCTCTTGCTGATGAGGCTTTTGTTTGCATTTGTGTGTACTGTATTTCGGCACAGCCAGTTAATGGATGTGGCCACCCTCCTTGAGGCCCCCTGGATCACGTCACTCATGGCACGATGGCTCCTGTACAATGGCACGCATTTCAGCCTGCCGTTCCTCGATTCTGTCCAGCCGCTCCCAAATGGCTTTCAATGCGGGGCGCTGCAGTGGCTGAAGAGATGGTTGGGGGCCCACACCTTCATTGTGGGATGCCCGGCCTGCCTCCTCTGCATGGTCATCCATGTCCTCTGACTGCTCGAAGTGGAGGGCACAGCGAGGTGACAAGGGGGGAGGACTGCATGGGCAGGAGACTGCGCGGAGGGGAGGCTATCAGTGCGAAGTGTCTCACATGTAAACAGGCAGGACTGTGATTGCACAGTGGCAGCAGGTGCAGTCGGCTGGGCACATGCCTGGATGTTGTCAGCACTCAGCCGGGGTGTACTACTCCTGAGTCCCCAGCAGTGTTGGGGGGTGCTCATGCTGCAGGGTGAGTTGCAGCCTCCGTAATGGGCTGAATAGCAAGTTGAATTGTGGCTGGTGTGCCAGTGGTCATCGAGGTGGACAGCACTATTCCCTTGCATTTACGTATTTGGTTGACACTCCAACTCCTGGCCGTGGGATTGCCTGTTGTTTTGTAGCGCTTGCTAGTGCCGGTTTTCCCGAAGTAATGGCACTTTCAGGGGGTTCTTGGGTGACTTGTGTGCCGGTTGGGAGACATGAAATTGTGCGTCAATACCTTCATGAAAATGTGTTAGGTTTGTTGTCATGTAGTGTTGTGTGTACCATGAGGTCACAGGGTGCTAGGCCTCCAGGGTGGCATACTTCACGTGAATGACAGTATGGCAGCT
Source organism: Ambystoma mexicanum (assembly GCF_040938575.1). Classification (NCBI taxonomy): domain Eukaryota; kingdom Metazoa; phylum Chordata; class Amphibia; order Caudata; family Ambystomatidae; genus Ambystoma; species Ambystoma mexicanum. The sequence continues at coordinate 189,139,503 of NC_090932.1, forward strand.
TACAGCACTGATTGATATGCATGCATATGGTCAGTCTGTGCGTCGTGCCATGCTTGGAACATGCAGTCATGTTCATCACTGACATACAGAGTCACGTGTGCATGTGTGGGGCTGGATGGTTGTTGCTTTCATATCCTAAAATACTATCAGCTGAGGGGTGTCCTGCTAGTTGTGGTGGAGTCATGACAACATAAGGTTGGAAATGGTCTCCATGGGGGCCTTGCAGCTACTTGTCAGTTGCAGTGGCTATCGGTTTGAGACACACGCCCAGTGGTGTTCTTTGCCTGACATGCGCTACATGTTTGGTTCCATGGTTGCTGTGGTGTCTGTGTGCAGGTGACCAGTGTGCAGGCATGGGTTGATTGTTATGTATAATGCAGATGTGTTTCAGTCCTTGTTACTTGCAGTTCGACGATGGTTGTTGCGTACATCATGCCCCTGGCATCCTACTTGGTTGAAATCTAAGGGGATCACGGCTTCAATGGCTCATGATGTAATGGCATGCAGTGTCACATGGATGGGTCATGCATTGTCGGGGTTGCTGTCGACTGGATGCCTGCAGTTTGTGTATGTCTACATGCTATTTGGGTTCTTCTGCAATGGGCCCATTATTCACTCATGTACGCATCCGCATCTCCTTGGCTGCTGGCTCCGAACTCAGCCGAACCCACACCATTCAGGCCCCCCATGTGGAGGATTCTGCTGATCATCTCCTCCCATGGGATCAGGTGTAGAGGGTCTGCTGTTCTGCTGTTCCTCCACCTGTGACAGTTATCTCACTGTGGTGGTTGGAAATTAGGCTGCGGACCCAGGACTTGAGGTTGTGCCGCTTCTTGTTCATGTCCTCTGCATCACATGGGGCATGGCCTACAGTCACCACCTTGTCCCAAATGTCTGTCCAGATGGCATTCTTGCGCTGCTGGGTGGTCTCCCGTTATTGTGACCTATAGAGTTCCACAGAATGGGCCACCACCGGTTTATAGTCATAATGTCGAAAAAAAAATGTCGACAAACAAAAATGTCGAAAAAATTTTTTCGAAAACAAAAATGTCGACATCCTATACTTATAATGTAAAAAGTCATTTTTTAGAAAAAAAAATGTCGACAAAAAAATGTCACTTAGAACTATCAACACCTCACCCAACACCCCCCTGCTGCCCCCCTCCACACCCCCCACCACCACCCTCCCACCCCTCATACTCAACACATTCTAATTATATATTTATTTATTTATTTATTCAATAAATAAATAACCAAAAAGAGTATCATTTACTATTGGGGGGTCCCCCCCAACCCCCCTCACCCAACACCCCCCTGCCACCCCCCCACACCCTCCCAACCACCCTCTCACCCCTCATACTCAACACATTCTAATTATATATTTATTTATATATTTATTTTTTCAATAAATAAATAACCAAAAATAGTTTAATTTACTATGGGGGGGTCCCCCCAAACCCCCCTCACCCAACACGCCCCTGCCACCCCCCCACACCCTCCCAACCACCCTCTCACCCTCATTCTCAACACATATTAATTATATATTTATTTATTTATTCAATAATTAAATAAATAAAAAGAGAATCATTTACTATGGGGATGTCCCCCCAACCCCTCTCACCCAAGACCCCCTGCCACTCCCCCACACCCCTCACTCCTCATACTCAGCATATCTTAGTTATATATATTTATTTTTTTATTCATACAATAAATACAAAATTTCGAAAAAATATCGAAAAAATGTCGACATTATTGTTTGTCGACATTATTTTTTTCGACATTTATTTTTCGAAATTTTGACTGTCGACATTATGACTGCCCACCGCCACCACCTGCTCCGCTACGACTGTCAGCTCCTGAACGCTGATTTTGGGTTTTCCCACCCGCATATTGGGAACCTTAGACTTGGCCTTTGCTGCAGATGACATTGTGCTTGCCTCTGGGGGTGGATGGCACTCCTACAGGTTGATTTTGAATGGATTGTATTTGTAAAGATGGCTGCTGCACATATTTAATTTTCCTGCGATAACGTTATTTTCGCCGTTGTTAATTCTGCAGGTGGATTTAGCTCGGATTGACCCGACAGTAATGGTAATTCTGCCGAATATGGGCAGATTTACTGTGCACCACTTGATTTTCTGCAGTAATTCCACCACCAGGGAATTACCATTACTGCCAATGGTGGGTGCGCGTTCCCGCCAAGTTGTAATACGGCGGTGACTCTGCCAGCCACAACGGTGGTAAAGGTAATTACCACCATATTTGGAATGAGCCCCTAGGTACTTCCAGTCTGCATGTATCAAAACAACAATAAAGCTATCTTCCATTTTCCTCTCTCCCTACTAATTTAACTCCCTCCCCAATGCAACGCTCTTTGACATTTGCCAGAGCGCCTGGAAACAAGGAAAACGGCAGCTGAGTGGGCATAAAGCCCAGTAATACAGCGCGCAACATACGCAGACACAGACTCCTGTTGGGACACTCATTGTTACAGCACATACTGCTTGTTCTGTGGGACAGTTAATCTCCTGCAGGCACCCCTGCTTTCTTGGTGGTAACTTCGCTCTAGCCCAGACACGCTCGATCTCCGGCACGAGCAATGCAACTCTCCCAGCGGATCGATGGATCTTCGTACTCCTTAAGGCAAATGATCGTATGCATTCACACCTTTGGGAAGGCACACACACTGTCCAGTCCTGCAGCACACCCTACACCCGCTCCCCCCCCCCACAAACACGTTTTCTTTCCTGCGTGTCCGGCCTATATGGGGGGATCCCAGGACTGCAGGGAGACTCCCGAATCGAGTCACTGCTGACGCCGGAGCGCCTGGCTGGCACCCCAGGGTGTCAGGCTTGCCGCCAGGCCTTTTCCTTGGGCCTCACCCACTCACAGCCTCTGGTGGAATCAGTGCAGGGATGTCACTCTTGCCAGGCAGGGAGCGCAGCCAGCTGGCACCCCCACCCTCCACCCACCCTGTGCCAGAAAAAGCCTGGCCTCCCCCTCAGTCAGCACAGGCTCCATGTGCAGAAGCTCTGCGTGGGTTCAGGAGTTCTGCAGTCTGTGGGGCACGCATTAACTATTCCCACCCCACAGGAGCCCCCCTCCAGACTGTAAGCACCGGGGTCTCCCTTCCCAGACTGTCAGCACCCCGGCATCCGGGCCTGTCCCCTTCCAGATGCACACCTTCTTCCGCTTCAGAATGCCAGTACTGGGGATTCTCAATAGACTGTAGAGGACTGGGCCTGCCTACCCAGACAGCACTCGCATGAGCTTCCCCCAATGGCCTCTGAACACACATGGGCCTTACGCGGCCGCCAGCACCGGCTCTCCCTCCCCAGACAGACAACGCCTGACCCTCTTTCCAGACCGTCAGCCCGACGCTGTGAGCTGTGCCGATCCTTCCAGACTGTTACCGTCGTGGCCTGCCTCTTCGGGTTGCCAGTACCTCAGCCGCTCCCCAGACTGTACAGCGCGTGTCTTCCCTACCGAGACAGCAACCACCCGAGACTCCCTGAACAGTCTGTGAGCACATGGACCTTAGGCTGGATTGTCAGCACCCTGTCCCCAGGATCTGCAAACGTTCAGAACCCGAGCCTCCCTCCAGACAGTGAGTCCCTCAGCCTCCCTACAGACCGTCAGCAGGGGAGCCTCCCCAAAACTGTCCCCAGTCAAAGATCACTGAGACCTGTTTTCCCAGCATGTTAGCACCTGGACCTCCCTCAAGACTTCCAACACCTTTGGTCTGCCAGAATCTGCCCCTGGAGCTAAATCCAAAAGATCAGCATCCAGGCCTCCTTCCAGGGTATGCACTGTCAGCAATGGCCATCCTCCCCACACAGTGTGCACCCAGTCCTCCACCACAGCCCCTGAGCAGTGGCCCAACACTGTGGAGCTGACTGGCCTTCAGCCCCCTCCGCCCTCTGGAATTCTGGGCTGTGTTGACTCGACCTGGCTGCCAGCAATTGCTAACTTAAAGCATTTCACTGTTAGACTTGCAATTGAAATCGTGATGTGGGTTTAGTACTTGCATTGGGGGGAGGGGTGATTGGAAGGGTAGAGAGGGGACAGGGGACCACTCATTCTCAGTCAGTCCTTAAGTGGGTGCTTTCAGGCTTAATGGAGAGAGTTAACTGCTTGTCACATTGACGCTGCTAGAATAGGCTCATTACAATGTGTAACGTGCGCCCTGATGCCTGATGGTGCGCGTTACAAATAAAGCAAATACTAATACTAATACAAATAAAGTAGTTGGATGCCCCCATACAGATAAGTGTGTCCATCCCCCACTGCCCCTGCAGATAAGTGTGTCCATCCCCCACTGCCCCTGCAGATAAGTGTGTCCATCCCCCACTGACCCTGCAGATAAGTGTGTCCACCCCCCACTGCCCCTGCAGATAAGTGTGTCCACCCCCCACTGCCCCTACAGATAAGTGTGTCCATCCCCCACTGCCCCTGCAGATAAGTGTGTCCATCCCCCACTGCCCCTACAGATAAGTGTGTCCATCCCCCACTGCCCCTACAGATAAGTGTGTCCATCCCCCACTGCCCCTACAGATAAGTGTGTCCATCCCCCACTGCCCCTACAGATAAGTGTGTCCATCCCCCACTGCCCCTACAGATAAGTGTGTCCATCCCCCAATAAGTGTGTCCATCCCCCACTGCCCCTGCAGATAAGTGTTTCCATCCCCCACTGCCCCTGCAGATAAGTGTGTCCATCCCCCACTGCCCCTGCAGATAAGTGTGTCCATCCCCCACTGCCCCTGCAGATAAGTGTGTCCATCCCCCACTGCCCCTGCAGATAAGTGTGTCCACCCCCCACTGCCCATACAGATAAGTGTGTCCACCCCCCACTGCCCCTGCAGATAAGTGTGTCCATCCCCCACTGCCCCTACAGATAAGTGTGTCCATCCCCCACTGCCCCTACAGATAAGTGTGTCCATCCCCCACTGCCCCTACAGATAAGTGTGTCCACCCCCCACTGCCCCTGCAGTTAGTGCCTCTCCCAACATATGAAGGTTATCCGTACACCGCCCCCCCACACCGCCCCCCATGTAGGTTTCCTTGCGTCCCTGCATGTGAGCACCCGAGCACCCTTACACACTGCCAGCACCTTGATCTCCTTCTAAGACTGTCAGAAACGCGTCCTCAGCACATCAGCCCTGTGGGCTCCCAACACAAACAGACATCCTTCGTGCCTCCCTGAACCTCCAGCAGCCAACCCCCCCATAGCCTGCCATGATATGGGCCTCCCGCTGGACTATCATCATGCGGACCTCCCGCTTTAGACCGTCATAACTTGGTCCCCCTTCCAGACTGTCACTACCTGGGCTTCCTTCGTCAGATTGTGAGCGGCTTGACATCTCTTTTAAAACGGTCAGCACCAGGGCCTTCCTCCAGAAGAGGAAAGTCCCTCCAAACGTTTATGAGGGCCGACTCCAGACTGTCAGCACTCAGTCCGCCCTGCCAGACTTCCTGGGCCCACTTTCTGACTGAACACCGAGGGCTCTATGCAGACTGTCCTCGCCTGGACCTCACTCCAGCAAACATGCCTCAAATGCCCCTTCCTCTGACTGTTGACCTCTTCTCTGTCTGTACTTTCCACTCTTGAGGGTTTACCTCACTCCACAGTGCCACAGTGCCAGTGCCTGGGAGGAGGGACCTCTTCAGACTGCCAGCATCCGGGCCTCCCTCCAGACTTTATGCGCTTGCACAATTACATTTTAAAAAGTGCATGGCCTGAGGGATAGCGGATAGCGCTGTCCCAGAGCTGTGAGATTTGGATAAACTGGTGGATAGTTTTTCTGTCTGAAACCCGAGCCTGTAAGAGCCATCCATGTTAGCGGAGGGACAGCTATGTTGTCTTAGGCCTGATCTTCTAAGGCCCATACGTGTAAGCTCAGGGATAGGAAGCTATGTTGTCTTAGGCCTGATCCTCTAGGCCCATACGTGTAAGCTCAGGGATAGGCTAGCTATGTTGTCTTAGGCCTGATCCTCTAGGCCCATACGTGTAAGCTCAGGGATAGGCTAGCTATGTTGTCTTAGGCCTGATCCTCCAAGGCCCATATGTGTAAACTCAGGCATAGGTTGCTATGTTGTCTTAGACCTGATCCTCTAGGCCCATACGTGTAAGCTCAGGGCTAGGCTAGCTATGTTGTCTTAGACCTGATCCTCTAGGCCCATACGTGTAAGCTCAGGGATAGGCTAGCTATGTTGTCTTAGTCCTGATCCTCCAAGGCCCATATGTGTAAGCTCAGGGATAGGAAGCTATGTTGTCTTAGGCCTGATCCTCTAGGCCCATACGTGTAAGCTCAGGGATAGGCTAGCTATGTTGTCTTAGGCCTGATCCTCCAAGGCCCATACGTGTAAGCTCAGGGATAGGAAGCTATGTTGTCTTAGGCCTGATCTTCTAAGGCCCATACGTGTAAGCTCAGGGATAGGAAGCTATGTTGTCTTAGGCCTGATCCTCTAGGCCCATACGTGTAAGCTCAGGGATAGGCTAGCTATGTTGTCTTAGGCCTGATCCTCCAAGGCCCATACGTGTAAGCTCAGGGATAGGAAGCTATGTTGTCTTAGGCCTGATCTTCTAAGGTCCATACGTGTAAGCTCAGGGATAGGCTAGCTATGTTGTCTTAGACCTGATCCTCTAGGCCCATACGTGTAAGCTCAGGGATAGGCTAGCTGTGTTGTCTTAGACCTGATCCTCTAGGCCCATACGTGTAAGCTCAGGGATAGGCTAGCTATGTTGTCTTAGACCTGATCCTCTAGGCCCATACGTGTAAGCTCAGGGATAGGCTGCTATGTTTGCGGTACAAGCCGTGCGTTTTGGCTTTCCCACGGTGTAGCTCGAATTCTATTCCTGTGCAGCAGCATCACCAGAAATCAGTATTGGGGGGCAAACTGATACAAGGGGGGCAAAGGTGGGCCTAGTGGTGGCAGGCCACCCAATGGGGGGGGCAACCAATAGGGGGTCATTGCCGCCCTTTGCCACCCCCTAGCGATGCCTATGTTCCTGTGTGGCTCTGGCTCCTTGTTGACCCGCGTAACACCAAGAATGGGCCACCTGTGAGATGCATGGTGAACTTGGGAAGTGACACCCAGTGCAGCTAGAGGGCACGGGGCAATACGCGAGGGTATAAGGGGCAACCACGGTACCTAGGAAATGTAATCCCAGAAAGCGACTAGTAACCAACTAACCAAAGTCCCCCCGCCTGGGGAGGGGCTGTGTTATGCGTGTGTAGTTGCCACCTCTTGCTCCTTAGTGTAAGTGTGCTGGGCATTCGTCCCTGAAGCATGCGCCTCCGTGCCCCGTGTAACCCGAGGCCGGGCCCTGCTCCTGCCGATGGAGATGGGAGCCGTTAAAATGTGCGCCATTAAGCGCTGCTGTGCAGCTCAGATCTGCGCGCTCTCAAAGACAGCTCTGCTGTCAGAAATCTGTAAATCTCCACGGCCCCCTCCCCCACTCCACATCATATAGTTGACCCCCACCCTATTAATTCACCAGATTTGTGCAGATAAAATAGGAATATTGTAGGAAAAAGCCCCAGATGCAGAATCCGAGGCCATACCCCCACCAAGGAGCTGTTTCCTTGGTAACTGTATAACATCTTTATGAAGGGTGGCGAGGGGAGGGGATGTTACCATAGGAATAAGAGTTCTCTTAAACTGCCCCCTTGGAGGTTGACACTTTTCATACAAAATCTAACGTGCTTGAGGCGGCGTGAACATGTGTGTTCAGGCTTATCCGCGTGTGTGAGAGAGTGCGCAAGTTCATCGTGTATTTGGGCGCGATGCCTGTGTGTTTGTGTGCATGTGTGCGTGCGCGCGGGAGTGTGTGTGTGTACACACGTGCTTGCGTCTAGTGCTAGCCCAAGACCCGTGCATGATATGGCGCATGATATTGTTGGCATTTCACTGGTCCGTCCAATGGGGGAGAACACATCCGTTTGTCAGGATTGCTTCGCCCTCCCACTGGCTCACAGGATAAGCAAAGTTTCCGCTCCCCAGAAGCTCTGCCCATCAGCCTGGGTTGGCGAGGAGGCCAGCAAGATATCGTGTAAGACGCTAAACTAACATTTGGAAACATAGAGGGAATCGGAGTGCAGACGAAAGGCATATTTAACAAGTATTGCCAAAGCCAACAGTTTGAGGTTGCGAAAGGGCTCACAGTTCCATCTTCAAAGCAGGCCTCCTCACAGGAAGAGGGACCAAGGATGTTGCTTGCATGGTGATTGGCCAAAGGAGCACTGCTGTGTTACACACATAGTTCCCCCCATCTCCCTTCCCACCTGTCTGACCCAGCACAGTACCCAAAAGGGGGCGCTATCCCAGTGCCCAAAATGGAGCGTTCTCCGTTGCTCAGCTTTCTAAACCTAATCTTCGAAACACGGCCAATCCATGTTTTCAGCGGATGCATTTCATACAAAATAAATAATAACAGACAACTATCCGATCCCTTATGTCTCCTTAGTTTGCGCTCTAATGGCTGTTGCAAAGATCATATGTTGTTCTAACAGCAGTCTATGTTCTTTGTCCTTACCATGATCCATTGCAACATGAATCGACCATGCTAAGTCATTCTCAGCATGTCCCGTAGAGAATCGACCATGCTAAGTCATTCTCAGCATGTCACGCAGAGAATCAACCATGCTAAGTCATTCTCAGCATGTCCCGTAGAGAATCAACCATGCTAAGTCATGTTCAGCATGTCCCGTAGAGAATCGACCATGCTGTCATTCTCAGCCTGTCCCGTAGAGAATCGACCATGCTAAGTCATTCTCAGCATGTCCCGAGAGAATCGACCATGCTAAGTCATTCTCAGCATGTCACGTAGAGAATCGACCATGCTAAGTCATTCTCAGCATGTCCCGTAGAGAATCGACCATGCTAAGTCATGTTCTGCATGTCCTGTAGAGAATCGACCATGCTAAGTCATTCTCAGCATGTCCCGTAGAGAATCGACCATGCTAAGTCATTCTCAGCATATCCCGTAGAGAATCAACCATGCTAAGTCATGTTCAGCATGTCCCGTAGAGAATCGACCATGCTAAGTCATTCTCAGCATGTCACGTAGAGAATCGACCATGCTAAATTATTCTCAGCATGTCCCGTAGAGAATCGACCATGCTGTCATGTTCAGCATGTCCTGTAGAGAATCGACCATGCTGTCATTCTCAGCATATCCCGTTGAGAATCGACCATGCTAAGTCATGTTCAGCATGTCACGTAGAGAATCGACCATGCTAAGTCATGTTCAGCATGTCCCGCAGAGATGTAATGACTCGGTGCTGCTCATTTCTTTGTGTGAATGCAGCTGCGAAGTTTAGCCAGTCATGTCCTGATATTACACATGCTCATACCAGTATGTCTGTTATTGCATGGGCACGCAATGTTCTATATCGCTCAGGCAGGATGCAGGGCTGGCCAAGTCCTAGATCAGTGTAAACTGAGTTGAAACTCTATTTTTCTCTCTGCCAAACTATGGGTATTATTTAAGAAACATATTGAAATAAATCGAAATAATAACATTTTCCTTCAAAAATATATTGAACTAAGACTCAAAAAATGCAACATACATATTGACATATTTAATTTGGAGAATGTACATTGCTAAAAAGTGAACATTTAAATACAATTCTATTTGACATTTTATCATGATTGCACAGTTATAAAAAGTATAAAATGAGGAAAGATAAGTATATGTTCATGAATTGAAAATTGGCCTACATCTGGCCGTGTTTCACACTTCATGCACTTTTTCAAGCCAATTTACGGAAATATCGGCCTAACTCATGTATCTGAAAAGATGCTTTCACAGAATCCAGCGTGATCCGTAAGGATACATTCAGCAATTTGGTTAGTGGATATACTCTGATTAAATCCTTTTATATTCCATTCATTTTTGTGATTTTAAAGTGAAAAATCGAAATCAATGTTTGGAAAGGCTCGAAAAATAAGGGACATTGGACGGTAAGGGTTTACCGGTACTGGTATTTTACCGATACCGGTAAACCCTTACCGCCTTACTACGAGGTCCCTTTGCGGGTTGGGGAATTTAACGCCTGCTTTTTGCAGACGTTAAAAACCAACCCGCAAAGGGACCAGGGGAGCTAATTACGGTACCGCAATTTGCGTTACCGTAATTAGCACCTTCCCCATTCCCATTATGCCCTATGGGGCAAAAATGGGAATGGGGAAGGGCAATGGGGGAAGAGGAAATTACCGCCCCACCAACCTTGGAATAGGGCGGTAATTCCCCTTTCCACCAAGGCGGTGCCGGTATTTTACCGGCATGGACCAAGGTGCTAGTAGCACCTTGGTCCACCGCCATCCGTGTAATGAGGCCCATTGTTTCTCTTATATTATTATGGCATTAGCATGCGGGCTGGGGAGCCAACCAATCATGTTGCTCGGATCGCGGCCTGAATCTCACGAACCTAGCCTGCGACCCGAGCAGCCTGAAGGCTGCTTCCCTGTCCCCCCATCTTCCCACTACCCTCGCTACCTCCCCACCCCACTCACCTTATTCTCACCTTGCGCGGAACGTGGGCTTGGATTGTGGGATTCAGGCACCTATCCAGGAAACCTGATTGGTTGGCTCTCCTACCCCAGGTGATAATAAGCTCCTATACTTCTCAAACTCCAACTTGTGTTTGTATTTTATGCAGAGAATTCAGTCAAATTTGACTATGAAGCTAATGCTCTTCAGCAGCTGACAGGCTGGAAGAATAATGTCACAAATATCACATGAAAATGTACAGAAATCAAACAAAAATGATGTTCTCCAGCATTGGATCTTTCATGGATTCACATGCTTAGAATATTCCCCGTCGTCAGACTGGGACCCCTCGGTACACATATATAGCCTTTTCCTATAGGAAAACTTCTGACACTTTTGTGTCCTATCCTCGTCCTTTTAGGACCCGCCTACGCATGCTCCGCAGGCCGTCCCAGTATAAGAGGCCCGCCCCCGCGGTTCCCCTTCAGATTTCAACCGTCTCCAAAGTAGTGGGATCTCCTCGTGTTGTCTTACTATTTTGTACTAGGTTGCCTTATTGGATTTCGAGTACGATATGTCCTCTGTATCAGGAAAAGCGCTGTTCCGTCCATGCGCGACGTGCGGCTTGAAAAAGGTTTACGAGGGGCACGGACATATGGATTGTATATATTGCCACCACCCTCACCATTCGGCGGATGCCTGCGACATATGCAAGGGTTTTTCTCAAAAAACCCTCAAAGACCGGAACCGACGCCTGGTGGCATTGCTGAATGAGGGTGCGGGGGCATACCCCCCCTCGGAGGTAGGCTCCACACAGTCGGTGAAAACATCACGCTGCGCGGCCTCGTCGGAACCATGACGAAGAAATCTAGACCGTCGGAAAAAGAGTCGTCTGGAACTCACTCCACTACAGACTCCTCGTCAAAGAAATCATCCTCATCTAAAAAGCATGAGAAGGAAAGGAAATCCTCCTCTGGCGATCATCACAGATCGACCACGAGTCGAGAGTCGAATAAAAGCGGGCACAGTGTGGAGAAGGCGGGACCGCCAAAACCACCTGCGAAGCCTGCGTCGTCGACGGCGATCCAGTCACCGGCCGCCTTCCCGCCACTAGCGCAAGGGGCATCCGCCGTCTCGTCGACAATGGCGTCGACAAGAGCCTCGTCGACGGGGGTCCTACAGGAGGCCTGGAGGCCTGAAGTCTTCGACCCTACTCCCCCAGAGGCTTTGCTACAAGAGCAAGCTATGTTGCTGTCCTGGGAGGACGAGAGCGAGAGAGTGGCCGGCCCAGCAGACCTAGGGCTACGAGCGGCTGCCTATTCGTCGACGAGGGCATCTGTTACACCGGTATCTGCCCCTCTCCTCAATCCTCAATCGGTTTTGTCGTTGGATATTCTGTCCTCCCTTCAGTCCTTGCTACGGTCGTTGGACCAGCGACTTCCCCAGGCCAGCCTGCCACAGTCACCCGTCGACGAGCCGGGCCCGTCCCGTCAACCTCCGCACCCACGCACGCCAATCTCAACACTGGCGCAGGAGGAAGGTGAGCTGCCAGATTCGGAGTCGGACAGGGGAGCCATGTCAGAGGTCTCTTTATCCCCCTCCAGGGATCCTACCTGGGAGTCAGAGGCGGAGTTAGAAAACCCCAGAAGCCCAGCTCACCCGTCCCCTCCGGACGACATTGCGTCATTCCATTCGATGATGGAGAAGGCATGCAAAGAATTTGGTCTGTCCCAGGAAGAACAGAAAAAGGACTGTTTTTTGTTCGACCACATGGGCAAGAGAAGGAGGTCGGTGTTCTCGATACCGATACTTGACCATGTATGGAAAGAGGGGTTGCAGACAATGAGACACCCATTCTCAGAACCAGCAGTGAAAGGACGCCTAGAAAAAAGTTTAAGGCTCCAGAGTCTACACCCAAGTGTCTACCCTCTCAACCAACACCAGACTCGGTGGTGTCGGCGGCGGCAGCGAGGAAGGCAAAGGCACAGCAGAAGTGCACGACTCCACCCGAGAATGAAGCAAGACGCCAAGATGCCTTTGGCAAGAAAGTGCTCTCCGTGGGAGCGACCACAGTAAAGGCAGCAAACTCTCTGGCAATTGTAGCCAGATACGATAGGGAGATGTGGCACAGGCTGGCTCCGCTGCTTGACCATCTTCCGGAACAACAGAGGAAGGCGGCGATGCTACTGGTCCGAGAGGGCGAGGAAGCCTCAAATCACGCAATAAACATCGCGGTGGATCTTGCTGAGTCTGGCTTCAAGCAAGTCAATAATGGGGTCGTATTACGTCGACAGTCATGGCTGAAGTGTACCTACTTCAGACCAGAAGTACAATACAAGGTCTTAGATATGCCCTTTGAGGGAGACCTTCTTTTCGGTGAGAAGGTGGACGAGGCCCTAAAAGGGATGAAAGAAGATTCGGACACGGCACGTTCTTTGGGTGCCCTCCAGAGTGGCAAAAGCTACAAGTCTTTTCGCCCCTTTAGAGGGGCTTCAGGTAATTCAAGATTCTCTTCTGGAGACAGATCCTTTGCCAGATCGGCTTACCCCTCCCAGGGATACCGACGTGCCTCACAATCGGCTAACCATCGACGAAACTTCCAGTCTTCCAGAAAACGACCATCATACCCATCGTCGGCGAGAGACAAGCAAACTAAAGATCAGCAGTGACGTTCCACAACCCGTTCTGGGGGGAAGAGTTTCAGCGTATGTCGACGAATGGGAAAGGATAACGACGGATCAATGGGTGTTAGACACTATAAGACACGGACACTCTCTTCAATTCAAACACAGCCCTCCGCAAATTCCACCTGCGTTCACCGCTCAGTCCCATATGAAGGCACTGCAACAAGAGGGTACACTCATGTTAGCGAAGGGAGTGATAGAATTAGTTCCAACATCACAGAGAGGCCAAGGAGTCTACTCAAGATACTTCGTCGTAAAAAAGCAGAACGGCAAATGGCGTCCCATTCTGGACTTACGCCAGCTCAACAAGTCCTTAAAGAGCCTGAAATTCAAGATGCTCACTCTGCAGGAAGTGATCCGCGCAGTTCAAAAGGGAGATTTCCTGGCGTCCCTGGATTTACAGGACGCGTATTTCCATATTCCAATGTGTCGGAAACACAGGAAATTCCTACGTTTTGTAATAGGGCGAACCCACTACCAATTCACGGTTCTTCCTTTCGGGCTCAAAACCTCCCCCAGAACGTTCACAAAATGCCTGGCTCCAGTGGCGGCCTGGCTAAGGAAGCAAAGCCACCATGTATACCCATACCTCGACGACTGGCTGGTAAGGGGATCCTCCCCAGCGTCGACCAACACAAGTCTGCAAGCCACCATGCAGCTTCTACAACGGCTAGGATTCGCCATAAACTTCGAGAAATCCTCTCTGCGGCCATCGAGAACGCTGGTATTCTTGGGGGCACAGTTCGAGACTCAGCTAGGGCTGGTGAAACCTTCTCTCGACAGGACATCGAGACTCATTCAACAGGCGGCCCGGCTACGGTGAAACACCAGGATCTCAGTGAGAAAGTATGTTTCGGTCCTAGGGGCCATGGCATCCTGCATCCATCTGGTGAGAAACTGTCGACTTTTCATGAGGCCAGTCCAAGAATTCCTCGCAGACCGATGGACACAGGCTCAGGGATCGTGGTCGGACAGGATAACCGTCGACGACGACAAGCTACTTCGGACCCTTCAGTGGTGGCAGAGCTCCCACAATCTGAACAAAGGTGTGCCCCTACAGGAGCCGGAGTTCCAGAGCACCATAGTTACGGATGCGTCCCTAACCGGATGGGGAGCGCACATGGGTGCTCTCCAAACGCAAGGTCGCTGGTCTCCAACGGAGTCACTCCTACACATAAACGTACTGGAACTCAGAGCGGTACGATGGGCCTTGAAGGCGTTCCTACCACACATCAAGAGGTCGCGGGCGGATACTGACCGACAATACAACAGCCATGTTTTATCTGAGGAAACAAGGAGGGACACGATCAAGGACTCTCTCCATAGAAGCCCAGAAAACATGGCATTGGGCATCAAAGCACGATATCTCCCTCGTGGCTCATCACCTTCCAGGAGTGAGGAACTGCCAAGCCGACTCCCTCAGCAGAAACATGGCCCAGATACACGAGTGGGAAATGGACACGGGTCACTTGAAGAAAGTGTTCGAGAAATGGGGCCACCCCCCTCTGGACGCCTTCGCGACCAAAGAAAACAAGAAATGCGAGAAATTTGCAAGCAGGTGGCCCCAAGAGGGTTCGGTGGGGGAGGCATTCTCCTTCCCATGGACGGACATGTTCCTCTATGCTTTTCCCCCTTTTCCCCTCATACGGAAAACAATACAGTGGATACGCAGATACAATTGCCGGGTGATTCTAGTGACACCATACTGGCCGAGGCAACCGTGGATCTCAGACCTCCTCCATCTATCGCTGGAACATCCCATAGCGTTTCCGAAAGTCCCGTACCTTCTATCCCGGGACAGAGGCACGGTGTGGCATCACGACCCGGACAGTCTCAACCTTACGTCCTGGCTCCTGACTTCTCGGAATTCGGGGCTTTAGACATTTCAGAGGAGTGCCAAGAAATTCTGCAGGTGGCTAGAGCCCCTTCCACTAACAAATCCTACTCCTATAAGTGGCGGAGATTCTGTGAATGGTGTAGAAAACAGCGGGACCTACAACCATTGTTGGGGACGCCGGAACAAGTTCTACCTTACCTGCTCCTCTTAGCAAAAAAGGGATTGTCCCCCTCATCGATAAAGGTACACCTGGCAGCCATCTCGAGGTTCACAAGGAAGAGGCAGTCGTCTCTATTCAGTGACAGACTGGTGAAACACTTCATGCGGGGTTTATTTCGAGCCTTTCCCCCGGTGAAACGTTTTCCCCCGGCGTGGAGCCTCAACACAGTGTTGGCAGGTTTGATGAAACCGCCTTTCGAGCCTATGGCCACGTCCGACATGAAATTCATTTCGTGGAAGTTGGCATTCCTGATAGCTATCACATCAGCCAGACGTATCTCGGAACTACAAGCGCTGGTCGTGGACCCGCCCTACCTAAGATTCTTTAAGGACAAGGTAGTCCTGGCGACTAACCCTACGTTCGTCCCTAAGGTTCCGACGGTATATCACAAACACTCATCCGTGGTTCTGCCTACTTTCTTCGCCACTCCATCGTCGGAAGCAGAAAAAACTCTTCATACCCTGGACGTTAAGAGGGCTCTGAAATTCTACCTACATCGCACACAAGACATCAGGGCTACTCGGCAACTGTTCGTCGCATATGGTCCGTCGACGAGAGGTAAAGCAATCTCGAAACAGGGATTGGCCAGATGGGTCTCGTCGACGATTGTTTTTTGTCACTCTAAGGACGGAAGGCCACTGCAAAGACATCCTAGAGCCCATTCTACAAGGTCGATGTCATCCTCAACAGCGTTATGGGCCAGAATTCCGCTGACGGACATATGCCAAGCTGCGGCATGGTCAGTGCCCCACACGTTTACCCGCCACTACTGCCTTGCCAGGCAGCATGCGGATGAGGTGCAGATGGGAAGAGCTGTCCTGCGCCATCTGTTTCAGTAAGGTAAGCTCCACGTTGTGGAGAGTGTGTTTTCTACCTTTGATGACATTATACTTTTGGTGGGAAAGGTTATATGAGTAAACTTATTACTGCTGCGCATATGTGTTGAGTAGTAGGGTGAGGGTGCGTTACATTGCATTCTCACCACCGTCTCAAGTGTTACTGCTATACAATCTATTCTAAGCATGTGAATCCATGAAAGATCCAATGCTGGAGAAGGGAATAGTTTCTTACCTGTAACTCCATTTCTCCAGCATTGGTATCTTTCATGGATTCACATGCGCCCGCCAAGCCTCCCCGGGACTACAATGTATGTGATGGATAAGTTTAACCCTTCCTACTTTGGAGGGGCCGAAATCTGAAGGGGAACCGCGGGGGCGGGCCTCTTATACTGGGACGGCCTGCGGAGCATGCGTAGGCGGGTCCTAAAAGGACGAGAATAGGACACAAAAGTGTTGGAAGTTTTCCTATAGGAAAAGGCTATATATGTGTACCGAGGGGTCCCAGTCTGACGACGGGGAATATTCTAAGCATGTGAATCCATGAAAGATACCAATGCTGGAGAAATGGAGTTACAGGTAAGAAACTATTCCCTTATGTGGTGCACACAAGGTACAATCCAAAGGAAAGAACATCTTCCTGTATGGAGAACCCTGAATGAAGGTGTGTTCCTTGGCATACAGAGCGATAACCTTCAGAGTCCTCTGTGTGGCCCAAACCATGTAGTGGCAGCAATATCCCCCTGTCCCCTACCTCCCTGTGCCTCCTCCCGTTTTCGCTCCTTCCAACTCTTAGCACCTCTACACTGGAACTCCCTTCCTCTTGATATCCGTTCTTCTCCCACCTTTACTTCATAACGCACTTCCCTTAAATCTCTCCTTCTCCATTCTCTGCCTTGAAACCCCTTCCCCCTTCTACTTCTCCCCCCTTGCTCACTCTTTTCCCCAACTTTCTCCCCTCCGTTCTCCTACCTTCCCTCCTCCACCCTCCCCCTTCCTCCTCCTTCCCTCTTCTTCCACTCCCCCCTTCCCTGTCCCTCTCCCCGTCCTCCCTATCCTTCTAAGTTAATTGCTCTTCTCACTGTATTATTGCTTGATCAATTCATATTGTAATTGCTTCACTGTTATTTCGTTCATGTTTTATGTATTGTTGTTCCATGTACAGCGCTTTGGCGTAAGGCGCTTTATAAATAAACAAATACAAACAGCAAGGGAAAGAAAACCCTCACAGGTGATAGATAACTCGATCTGCAAGATTATACGGCACTCAAATGTTACAAGATACATGGCTGAGGTGCTCCATGCAAAAGTTCCCGTCACTTTGTATTACCGGATGGAAATCTAGTGCTTGCAAGCCAACACCCACCAACTGGGGACAAGCCAGACAATATTATGGAAGCATGTCTTGCAACTTCCAAGGGCCACTCAGTCTATGCTCGTAGAAGTTGGATGTGCGATCTTGTAGGTGGAAATGCCTGCTGGCAGGAAATGGTTACAGGAGACGTCTGCCGCAAGTGTGTTTGTCTGTGTAAATTGTGTTTGAAATTCAGATAGTTGAGATCATGTGAATACACGATACCTTGCCTTGTGCAGATGTGTGAGAGTTGAAATGTGAAAGCAGTGACTGAGAAATAAAGTGTGTGAGATAAGTGGTAGGTGAAATGAGTGTTGAAAAAGGTTTGTTTCATGACACATATCTCACATGGTGTAGAAACGAGAGCACATTTCCACCTGCATGATGCAGCGTAGAATTTAAGCCATTCTTATTAATGGCCACTTTGTGGAACTGAGCCAAACTCTGGTGCTACTGCACTGGGACTATTGTGAAATGTTTGTTTTTTTGTGTGTTGTATATAGATTAAATGCTATTATCGGCTGCTTTTGTGTAGTGTATACATAGGGTTATCCTAAAAGAGCCAAAATCAGTTGCAACTAGTCCACAATAAAGTAGCAAGATCTATGGTTGCTCAATTGAGTCACAGATAAGGACTCCACGGAAGGAAGCCCTCAACAGTGAAACAGAGCCACTTCATCCGTCATAGTGCAACAGAAATACCGAATTCCACGTAAGAAAAACATGCTTCTCATCAGTTGCAAAAATGACTGGTCTTTATGACTATTATTGCCACATATTTTGGCCATATGCGTTAGCTGCTATTCGTTCACGGTCTTTAATAGACCAGGAAGCAACCTTTCATGAAGATTTCCCTTCTTTAGATAGGACTAAAACATCATATAAAAATGTAAAGCAAGTGGTCCACGTCTGGATTACAGTGGGTAATTTAGAGTGAAACCCACAGTTCCTAAAAATGCACAAAAATGTTTGGGAGCCCCTCTAGCGAGAACAAACACAGACAAATAACCTGTTCTATGGGAAGGTGTCCTCTCAGGAGGGTCTACAACCACGTTTTAGCCCACTCTACCTTTCACAGAGTAGACATTACTATTTGCATATTAGTCTGGACCCACTCAGTTAGGCAGTCCAGCACCGAAATGCTAGGGAATTCTCCTCTCAACAAGAGTACCATCAGAAACCCCAGACACATGTTTCGGCCTAGTCGGCTTCATCAGTGAGATAAAGCTGTGCCTCTCTAAGCACACGGAGCAAGGGGTCCACGTCTGGATTACCCAGGGCAATTTAGGGTTAAACCCAAAGTTCCTAGAAATGCACAAAAGGTCTGGGAGCCCCTCTACCGAGAACGAACACAGCCAAATAACCTGTTCTATGGGAAGATGGACACTCGGTGCCCACTCGGGAGGGTCTGCAACCACATTTTATCTCACTGTACCGTTCACAGAGTAGAAATATACATTGGCATATTCGTCTTGTTGTTGTAATTGTTTCTCCTGATCACATCTTCCTGGATGGGCCTGAATAGGTTTTGAAATGCGGTAGAAAATCTCAGCTACCATATGATCAGTAGATTCAAAATGTCTTGCCACTGACGATTTAACATTTAGATTTCAGAGGTCAACCTTATATTCAATAATGCAAGTTTATCTCCTAATTGGCATGTGATCTATCCCAGCATTTCATATTACCCCATAACTTGTGATCTGCATACAATTTCGCAATGTGCCCATTCAGCAGCAACCCAAATCAGGTCCGGTGGTTCAGTGGGACCTTGGACATGGATCAATATGAGTTTTGACTGGAGACTGAAACAGGACCCCTCAAATTCCATTTCAAGTTTCCATTAAGCCATTTCAAGCTAAGAAACACATTCTCCATGTAGCTGTGTGATCACCCGTGAAAGATCTTCTGGGCATGGTGCTCGCAATAGTACCCTACCTCTCGCAGGCCAGTGCTGATGCTTCTTCGTTTTCTCTGCAAAAGAGCTGAATCTGTCCTTTCGGTGGTCCATAACAGACTTTTTATACAGCAGCTGGAATGCAAAGTCACACTTAGCTGTGGAATGTTCTGGACTCGCTCCCTGGTCAATTTCTTTGTCATTGATTTCCACTTCTCTCTCTTCTCCCACACTTTGGCCTGTGATGCAGCTCTCAAATGGTCTGCAGCACATTAAAAATCATCAGTAATAAATGAGATATACGGGATTTGTGAAATGACATATGAGAGTTGGATAGGTGTATGTGTGCGTTGGAGTGAGCTGTGTTTTAGGGGGAACATGGTGTGTGTGTGTAATGTGCTGTCTGCAAAGTAGTGTGTGTGGATAAGATGTAGGGTGATATGAGATAGGTGTGCAGGTCTCATCTTGAGATGAGTGTGTGTGTGTGTGTGATGATCTATGCAGGTTTGCACGCTACTAGCCAGGCATAAAAAGTCACTCACTCCCTCAGTTCCCCACATGGCAATTGGCTAGCGGCAAATGCACATTTTGAGGTCTCATGAGATGTGGGTTGTGTAAGATGAGGTAAATTATTGCGTAGAAAGATGAGGTGTGTTAAAGCCGAATTGAGTGCGAGATTAACTTTCTTATCTGTTATGTGAGAGGAGGTGTGCTTGAAGAGCGAAGCAGCTTCAGGGCAGATGTTTGGGGGTGTTCCACCGAGAGTGCTTATTGTGTCAGATTGAGGGAGTCCTATTGGGTCTGAAGGAGTGTGTCAGGGCCAATGCTTCTATGGCTGGGGGTTATCAAAGATTCCTCCTGTGCTCTCAATTACAGTTTCACTCTTTATGTTTTCCTTGGTGTTGTGATGCACAGTCCTCCCTCTTGTCAGATAAAGGCTGCCCAGAAGACTGAAACTAATCGGTAATTGGTCATGTGCAAGTTCATCTTCAATAACCCTCTCCTGCGTAAAGACGAAAATCCTTGTTATTAATGTTAATGTTGGTGTTGTTAACTGTGATGCATGGAAACGGAAGGTGGATGGCTGGAAGATTATGAATTAAACCTAACCCCTGGTAATTGCTCTGGGCAACCCTCCAGTCCGTTGTTTTCCAGCCTGCCATGGCATTACCGAAGGTGCAAGACATCCCCAAAAACAGTCTTGATCCCGCCCCAAAAGGGGCAGTCCCAGCTGAACTGCTAGGTCACATCCTGTTCATGTTTTGGAAGTTTTTTATAAACAAACTCTGCGAGACTTCAAATCCATTTCCTTCAAAAGTAAAAATATGTCAAAAAATTTCTCGAAAGAAGAAAGATTAGCATTAGAAAAATTGTGGCAGAATGAGGAAATCATCTTGAAGCCGGCTGATAAAGGCAGTGCCTTAGTGATAATGGATCGAATAAAATATAAATCTGAAGTGGAACGTCAATTGAATGACCATGAGGCATATTTAGAAGTTACCTTTGATCCAACAAACTGAGTAAGAATTCTTATCAACAAATTCTTAGATGAGGCTGAAACACAAGAGTGGATCACAGAGAAAACAAGAACATTTCCAACCAAGGATTGTCCGATAATGCCGGTACTTTACATTCTACCGAAAGTGCATAAAAATATGCAGGATCCACCCAGGTCAACCAAGAATAGCAGCAACAGACAGTCTCTTAGAACCATTACCACAATATATTGACCGAGCGATACAACCACTAGTTCAAAAAACTACAACCTACATTAAAGATTCCACTGATTTTTTGTTGAAGATTGAAGATTTGGAATTTGATGAGACTACTGATATTCTTTTTACCATGGATGTCTGTAGTCTATACACTAATATCACACATGAAGCAGGAATGGAGGCTATGGAGTGGTTACTATTGTCATCAAATGAATGTATGGCAAACAGATTGTGCATATTAAATTTATTGAAATTGGTTCTGAACAACAATTTTTTTCGTTTTGAAAATAGATATTTTGTCCAAATTGCTGGCACATCGATGGGGGCCGCTATGGCTCCAGGGTATGCTAATACTTATATGGCCTATCTGGAACAAACAATGGTTCTTAACAAAGTAGAATACCAGACACATCTGAGAAGTTTCATGAGATGTATAGACAACATCTTTGGTATTTGGAGAGGTTCTCAACAAAGCCTCCTTGAATTATTTGGCTACATGAATCAGTTGGCACCCAGGATTAAATTTACGACTTTGACCAGTAAAACACGAATTCAATTTCTTGATATGGAAATCTATACTAAAGAGAATCGCCTCCACACAATGATCTATAACAAACCCACAGACAAAAACAGTACGCTGTTGGCATCCAGTTTTCATCCATCTACCACGATTCAAAGTATACCTTACAGTCAATTTTTAAGTATCGCAGAATTATTTCGGAACCACCAGAATTTGAGATTCAATCCAACAAATTGAAACACAAGTTTACTAAAAGGGGCTATTTGGCCAATATATTAGAGACTGCCTTAACCAAGGCCTCAACGGTTATGAGAGCTAACACACTGGAGAGATCACCTAAAACTGAATCAGATGCTATAGTGTATGTTACAACATATTCTCAGCAGAGCTACAAAATAAAGAAAATTATCAAAAGAAATTGGCAAATGTTAAAAAAGGATCCTTTATTGACACATTTATTTGAAATGGAACCCTTATTTGCTTACAGGAAGAGTAAATCTATTAGAGATTTTGTAGTCAGAGCTGACTACCAAATACCTGGTGTTAATGTAAGTTCTTTTAGGGGCACCTTGCCCTGTAACAATTGTCAGCATTGCCATAACATCATGAAAGGTCCTTACATTAGTCATCCTTATACAGGTAAACAAATCTGTTTGAAACACACAAGTACATGTGACACCAGTAACGTGATTTATGGAATAAAGTGCCCATGTGGGTTATTTTATGTAGGTTTGACTACAAGAAAGGTTAAATTGAGGTGGACTGAGCACAAATCTAACATCCGATTGTGCTCAGTCCACTCACCAGTGGCACAACATTTCAAAACAATGAATCACACAGTGGCTCAAATGAAATTTGTTATACTTGAGCAGGTGAAATGTCCAAAAAGAGGGGGAGACATGCAGAAATTATTAAGGCAGAAAGAAGTAGAGTGAGTTGAACGTCTGGATGCCCTAGAACCAAAAGGGATGAATAATGATTTTGATTTGACTTGTTTTATCTAATGAGATTTTTTTAGTGAAATATCTGTTCACAAGAAGGTTGCTTTGATTTACCTGTGATATAGAGAATTGAAGTGACTAGGAACTCTTTTCTTGCTCGGATGAGGACATTGGGAATATAGGATTGTTTGGCTGTTTTTGTGATGTTACCAAATAGAACTAATGTTACAATTTTGATATTGTCTCTTACGTTGGGGTGAACACTCAAGTTGTCTTATGACATTGGGATTAGGATTAGGTTTAGTTTTGAGGTGTAAGGGGTAGTAGTGATCATTGGGGGTAGGTATTAGATTTATTAAGCATGGCACATGAGTAAATCTTTTTATTTATTATTTATTATTTAGTATCATTTGAGTTTTTGACAAATAGGGCATACATGGGTCTTGTATTTCACTTCTATTAGTATAAGTATTGTAATTATAACAATATTTGAAACAAACACAGAGATATATTACCTATAGTGGTTCATAATCACAATAACACTTAAATCAATTATAGAGATATATCACCTAGAGTGATTTATGTAACAGAGTATATTTTAGAAATGGGTTAAACAGTTAGGATCTAGATGTGTTGATTTAGCACATCGAAATCTTCATTGACAAGAGGATCTACGTAGTGTGATGGCAGATGGCATACTTACAGCTAACTTGAATGGGAGGTGTGGCCTTGTGATGGCAGATGGAGACGCACAACATTGTTTGGAGAGGTGCCCGAATTGAACCCTGAGTGCACAATCACATCGGGATTGGAGGCTGTGGGACAATAATAGGAGCGGGAGGGCTTGGATGAACATGGTGGGGTGAATTGAATAGAACACACAAGCGAGGTGGAACGTGTGTCTCTGTAGTCAATATGTGTAGGAAGTCCCGGAGAATACTCCTAGCATGTCACGTGCTCGGATCATGATCACGTGATACGCGTTGCATATCATACAAACATATCGCGGAACGGGGGGCTGTTTTCATAACCGTTCCGCCGTGTCCGCACTACTTTAGGCATGAGCCTGTGAGGCGTTAGTTGACATTGTGAAAATATGAATTATTTACATATTGAATCAACAGAGTCAAGTGATCCGATCGCGATCACGTGACTAAAGAGATTATGAATTTAAACGCACTGCGGGACGGGAGTCTGTGCATGCAGCCTTGTTCCCGTTCCTGCATTGCGTTAAGGAGAAGTTTGACTAGAGGTAAAGCTGTGGTTGAATTGGATATGTTTATTTTTGGGTGAAACTCTTTAGTGAGGCACGGGTTAAAGAATATTTAATTGATTTATTTTTAAAATTTGTTTCTCTGCTTGTTTTTGTAGAGAGGCCATAGCATTCTGCTTAGCCACTGGTATAGTTCTAGTGGTCGTACTGATGACATCAGTTGAAATATGAAACATCAACACAAGAGGACTTTAACCATGGGCAATTACTAGGATTTACAAAAGAGGGTTTTGGAGACTCCAATGACCCTGGATACTTCCAAGGTCAGTCAATTTACTTTAGAGACATTTTTCTATTTTTGATTTTGACACAGTAGTGTTCACCTTTACGTAGAGACAAACAGAATTGATTTTTAGGTAATATATTGTTTGAATTCTTTGTTGTAGGAATTTAAAATAAGAACACAATTCAGATCATCACCTGAAGAACATTTGTATGAATTACTATTTGTGTACTGGGACCGATGTGTCTGTCAAATACGACATATGTGTCTCTTTAAATGAATGTTGTACTTCAAGTTCTATATGAAGAAAGAGATACAAAATGTCATTATGAAGAGAATTGTATGAATCTTCAATACAATTGATTTGTTTTCGACAAAAATATATATTGTGTATGTTTTTTGAAAAATTAATCTTTTGATTGAAAAGATAAATACTGTTTACTTTGTATTAAAAATACGAAGAGTTTAATCTCGAGCAGAGTGACCAGGGTCATGTCCCATAGGATCTTGTGGGGCATAAAATTCTATTTGAGGTCACATCCCCTCCCCACAATAGCACTAGCAATTATACAATTTATCAAAATTGTACATCCTATTTTTGCAAACCATTATTAGAATCCTTCCTTAAGAAGAGTGTACTTACATAGCACCAAATTATTGTAACAAATGGTCCCCAAAACATTTGTTAATGACAGCTCCATCTAAAAATAACACTGTGCACCCAATAAATTAGTCTTAAAACACTTACACCAATACCTTGTCAGTAGATCCTAGGATTAAAATCACCATACTGTCAGGGTAATTCATAGAATTTCGCAGAAAAGTGTCGCAAGCGGCTGGCGCAGAGTGTCCGCGTGCGATTGTCTGCGCCAGGCACGTGCGCTAAAACCGATTTCTGCGCACAGCGTATTCATGGATTTTAGGCTCCCAAACCAGCCGTGGCGCAGAGTATCGCAGCGACCCTGCAGCAGCGCCAGTAACGCCCCCAAGAACGCCCTCGCGCAAGGAAAAGCCATCAAAATCGCTAAATCATCGCAAAGGGCTGCGCTAACCCTGGACCAGTTTACAGGGCTGCCAAACAAGGAACGCAAAGCGGGTAACGTGCATATCAGGGGTACGCGTGAAGTTATACACGCGATTAGCCAGGGTGCCAGGGTACGTGTATTTCAGGGGTGCGCGGGAAGTTCAACACGCGATAGTCCAGGGAACGTGTATTACAGGGGTACGCGGGAAGTTCAACACGCGATAGTCCAGGGAACGTGAATTACAGGGGTACGCGGGAAGTTCAACACGCGATTGTCCAGGGAACGTGTATTACAGGGGTACGGGGGAAGTTCAACACGCGATTGTCCAGGGAACGTGTATTACAGGGGTACGCGGGAAGTCTTACATGCGATTAGCCAGGGCACGTGTAATACAGGGGTACGCGGGAATTATCACACGCGATTTGGCAGGGTACGTGAATTACAGGGGTGCGTGGGAATTATCACATGCTATTTTGCTGGGTACGTGTATTACAGGGGTGCGTGGGAATTATCACACGCGATTAGGCTGGGTGGGTCCTCACAGGTGTTCCCTGTACACCCTCCACGGCCCCTGCAGGCAGCCCACAAAACAGGGGACTACCCTGCACACCTGCTCATGTTCCCCTGCACCCCCACCCCCCAGCCACCAGGGGCACCCACCACCAGGCCCCCACCCATGTCTCCTACCACCCCCACCCCCCAGCAGTGCAGGGGCAGCCTCCACCAGGCCCCCACTCATGCCCGACTCATGTCTCCCACCACCCCCACCCCCCAGCACTGTGGGGCACCTGCCAGCAGCCCCCAACCCATGTCACCCACAACCCCCACCCCCCCAGCAGTGCAGGGGCGTCCTCCACCAGGCCCACACTCATGTCCCCTATCACCCCCACCCCCCCCCCGCCACCAGGGGCACCCTCCACCAGGCCCCCACTCATGTCTCCCAGCGTGCTACGTGTATTTCAGGGGTGCGCGGGAAGTTCCACTCGCGAATAGCCTGGGCGCGTGTATTTCAGGGGTGCGCGGGAAGTTCCACACGCGAATAGCCTGGGCGCATGCATTTCAGGGGTGCGCGGGAAGTTTTACACGCGACTTCAGCAGGGTACGTGTATTTCAGGGGTGCGCGAGAATTCTCACACGCGATTTGGCTTGGTACGTGTATTACAGGGGTGCGTGGGAAGTTACACACGCGATTAGGCTGGGTGGGTCCTCACAGGTGTTCCCTGTACACCCTCCACGGCCCCTGCAGGCAGCCCACAAAACAGGGGACTACCCTGCACACCTGCTCATGTCACCCACCACCCCCACCCCCCACCATCCAGGGGCACCCTCCACCAGGCCCCCATTCATGTCTCCCACCACCCCCACCCCCCATCAGTGCAGGGGCACCCTCCACCAGGCCCCCACTCATGTCCCCTATCACCCCCACCCCCCCGCCACCAGGGGCACCCTCCACCAGGCCCCCACTCATGTCTCCCACCACCCCCACCCCCCAGCAGTGCAGGGGCAGCCTCCACCAGGCACCCACCCATGTCTCCCACCACCCCCACCCTCCTGCCACCATGGGCAGCCCCCACCAGGCCCCCACTCATGTCTCCCACCACCCCCACCCCCCAGCAGTGCAGGGGCACCCTCCACCAGGCCCCCACTCATGTCCCCTATCACCCCCACCCCCCCGCCACCAGGGGCACCCTCCACGAGGCCCCCATCCATGTCTCCCACCACCCCCACCCCCAGCCACCAGGGCCACCCTCCACCAGGCCCCCACTCATGTCCCCTATCACCCCCACACCCCAGCAGTGCAGGGGCAGCCTCCACCAGGCCCCCACTCATGTCTCCCACCACCCCCACCCCCCCGCCACCAGGGTCACCCTCCACCAGGCCCCCACTCATGTCCCCTATCACCCCCACCCCCCAGCCACCAGGGTCACCCTCCACCAGGCCCCCACTCATGTCTCCCACCACCCCCACCCCCCAGCCACCAGGGTCACCCTCCACCAGGCCCCCACTCATGTCTCCCACCACCCCCACCCCCCAGCCACCAGGGTCACCCTCCACCAGGCCCCCACTCATGTCTCCCACCACCCCCACACCCCAGCAGTGCAGGGGCAGCCTCCACCAGGCCCCCACTCATGTCTCCCACCACCCCCACCCCCCAGCAGTGCAGGGGCAGCCTCCACCAGGCCCCCACTCATGTCTCCCACCACCCCCACACCCCAGCAGTGCAGGGGCACCCTCCACCAGGCACCCACTCATGTCTCCCACCACCCCCACCCCCCAGCAGTGCAGGGGCAGCCTCCACCAGGCCCCCACTCATGTCTCCCACCACCCCCACCCCCTGCCACCATGGGCAGCCCCCACCAGGCTCCCACTCATGTCTCCCACCACCCCCACCCCCCAGCAGTGCAGGGGCACCCTCCACCAGGCCCCCACTCATGTCCCCTATCACCCCCACCCCCCCCCGCCACCAGGGGCACCCTCCATCAGGCCCCCACTCATGTCTCCCACCACCCCCACCCCCCAGCAGTGCAGGGGCACCCTCCACCAGGCCCCCACTCATGTCTCCCACCACCCCCAGCCACCAGGGTCACCCTCCACCAGGCCCCCACTCATGTCTCCCATCACCCCCACACCCCAGCAGTGCAGGGGCACCCTCCACCAGGCCCCCACTCATGTCTCCCACCACCCCCACCCCCCAGCAGTGCAGGGGCAGCCTCCACCAGGCCCCCACTCATGTCTCCCACCACCCCACCCCCTGCCACCATGGGCAGCCCCCACCAGGCTCCCACTCATGTCTCCCACCACCCCCACCCCCCAGCAGTGCAGGGGCACCCTCCACCAGGCCCCCACTCATGTCCCCTATCACCCCCACCCCCCCCGCCACCAGGGGCACCCTCCACCAGGCCCCCACTCATGTCTCCCACCACCCCCACACCCCAGCAGTGCAGGGGCAGCCTCCACCAGGCCCCCACTCATGTCTCCCACCACCCCCACACCCCAGCAGTGCAAGGGCAGCCTCCACCACGACACCAACTTCCCTGGCACTGAAGCTGGTGCCCCTCTGCCTCCTTGGCCGGGGGTTGGCACTGGTGCCACCTGTTGTAGTGGCCGACATGGCAACCCCAGAGGCAGGAGTGGGTGTGCAAGTGGGTCCTGGGGCAGGGCTGTGGGGTGACGGAAAAGCAGTCGGGGTGGTCACAGCAACAGCACCCCTGGCTGATGTGCAGGCAGCAAATGGCAGGGCACGTGGCCAGCAGGCAGTCAGGCAGCAGCAGATGGCAGGTGGGAGCATGCTAGGGGTTCTGGGGGGCAGTAATTTGGCCCCCTGGGCAGGAGCGTGGTCTTCCGTGTGTGAATGCGTGGCCAGCTTGATACGAGTGATTTTGCACGCGAAAATCAATCTGCATGTAAATCGACGTGCACGCGTAGGAAAAAGCGTGTGATTGGTGAAAAAGGACCTACACGCAGAAGTGACAAAGCGTGTGATTGGTGGCAATGGCCCTAGCACGTACACGCCGCGTAAGTGACGCTGTACGTGTGGGCCTGTATATAAGGTACGTGTAGAACACCATTTCCTTGTACGTGCTTTTCGTGGAGAGCGAGTGGGTGAATTCTGTACTTCTTGTCGTTTCACACGCGATTTACTTCACAGCGTTTCCAGTTCGTACTCCCTGTTAGCTCTGACAGCTTTTTCTCTTTTTTCTCTTGTACTGGTTTACCTGGGCCTGTTCCCTCAAACAGTGTCCCCTTCTACTGTTGTCCTGTCTCCTCAGACAGCGTACAAATCTTCTTTTGGCGGGGGTGTTGCCAACCAAACGCGCTCATTTGTCACGCTCTTTTACCTGGCAGACGGTGAGTCACGCACGTATCTAACTTCTGTGGTTGCCCCGTGTGTAGCCTACCCCTTCAGAGGTCATTCTAGGCTGCGTGTGACACGCATACGTTCATTCTTGTGTTACTGGGTGCCACAGCGTAGTGCAGGTTTTTCTTTCTGCACACGTGGTCTAGGAGGGGTTGCCTGCACGTCATCTCCCTTTTTTGGGCCTCCTGTGCGTTGCGTGACCCGTCATCTTTCCCCAGGGGTTACATTCAGCCTTGCTAGAGCACTAGGGTACAATTACCATCTGGTACCCAACCCCTTTGACCCCCAATTGCCCAGGACAATAGTCTACATCCACTCCCATACGCACATTAATATCAGTGCCATGGCTGGGAGGCGAGGATTCCGTAAGGGTGGCAAAGGTGGAAGAGCCACAAGTGGTGGCCGTGGTGGATCCGCTAGGGGACGTGGTCGTAACTTGCAGGGTGAGCCTGTCCCCCCATGTGTGGAGGACCAGTCAAGGGCACCCATAATCCCCCCCTTCCCCCCCTCCCCCCCTCCCGTTGAGGCTGATGTGGCTGACACCATCCATGCTCAGCCCTTGTTGGACCAGCCCATTGTGGCACCAGACCTGGCTGACTCCGTGGCTGACTTCCAGGTCAGCAGGGCTACGACACGTGCGCTGGTGCACGTTGATGCCATCATGCCACTTGGATCTGGGGCAGCAAGGTCATCTGCTGCCCCAAGTAGGCAGGGCGGAGAGGCTGCAGGGGCAGCTGCGGCTCCATCCACCCCAGCTCTCACACACCCAGCCAGGACATTGTCGGTCCTAGTCCATCCTGCTGACATTCCCCCTGACACCATTACACTAGAGCCAATGCCTGCACCAACTCCCATGCTGAGTGTGCAATCCCACACACCTGATACAGAGCCCACCAGGGCTCCTGCCCCTAGTGTCCAGAGCGGCGCAGGACACTCAGGATCACCACCACTTTCCAAGCGGAAGAGGAAGAGTGCTCGTCCGGCACAGGCTGATGCCCCAGACACGGCCCGTCCAGGAAGCCCAGCTTCACGGATGACGAACTGAATGCACTTGTCCAGTATGTGTCCGGACATGATAACGAGATGGTCATTGTTGCAGGATCCAAGACCACACCTGCACAACGCCAGGCACACTGGCAGACCGTTGCAGACATCGTAAGTGCCCTTGGAATCGTGAGGCGCACAGCCAATGATTGCTATAAGCGCTGGAATGACCTAAAGCGCAGGGCAAAGAAGAAGCTGGCCTCAAGTCATGCCGCAACTCTAGTGACTGGAGGTGGGTCTCCAGTATTAGACATGGAACTCACTCCACATGAGTCAGTCGCTGGGACCTACGTCACGGAGGAACAGATCCAAGGCGTGGGAGATCTGGCTGATTACGAGGCATTGTCCGGTGAGTGCACATGCATGTGTGTGTCATCCATGTGCATGGTGTGTGTGTGAGGGCATCTGTTTGTGTGCCAGGTGAGAGTGTGTGCGCCTGAGTCGTATGGGTCAGCCATGTGCTTCATGCAATACATCCTGCGCAGCTGCATTTTCCCATTGCAGTATCCCTTCTGCCAACAGTAGACATCTAGCCCAACAGCACCCCAGTTGCCCTTGTAGTGTCACCTTGCCACAACATTGTTGCTTATTTTTCTATGTTCAATCAGACAGATTGTTTGCATTCCACCACTTATACTAGGCATTCCTCAGTCCTCTGGTCACATGTCTGGCATGGCTATGGTAAAGTGTAGTGACTTTGTTACCTGGATATCATATGTTCACACATGTCCCTGTGCAATTGGACCATATTGGACTGGCAGCTCCAGGTGAAAAATCAGACCTGTTTGAATTAGAAAAGCTATTGCATGCGGGAACTGGACTGAAAGAATAAGTGCTGCCCTCCTCTCCATCTACACTCAATAGCAATGGTACATGGCAGCTGTGTGATGGCATGTGTGTGTCACCTGGCAATCACAGGCCAATGTGTGATGCCACTGCCAGGCAGCATGCAGAAAATGTGTTCATCTTCCATCTTTGTGTCATGAGTGTGTGCCATTTGCCTGCCCTTCATACGCAGTGAGGGTGCATGCATGGGAGGGTCTTAGTCATGTGGGACATGTGTCAATCAAGTACTGGTTCTCTTGCTTCTCAGCCCTCATTGTGTGCCATGGTGCTAATGCGTGTTTCCATTTCTTTGTCATTATGTCATTGCAGGGGAAGACGCACCTGATACTGCTGGGGTTGTGGAGATGGTGCAGAGCCAGGAGGGGTCCGAGGGCCGACCAACCACCAGTGAGGGACGTGGTGTGCTGGTGGGTGAGAACCCACAAGTGCTGCAGGTCGTGCTCTCAAGGGGTGTCTCTGGCTGCACCTCCCCCGAGCTGTACTCAGCTGTTGACTCGGATGATGAGACCTACGTGCCGTCGCAGGTGAGTTTTCCAGTGAGGGATTCTGTTCTGTCCCACCCACCTGCACCAGGGTCAGAACCCTCAATGGGGATGTCAGTGTTGGCAGCTAGGCCTTTGGTGGTTACGGATGCAGGGTCACACTCCGCGACATCTGATCCTGTTCCTGGGCCAGCAGATCAGAGGGGGAATGCAGTCCTGCAGCCTCAGGCAGTGCCGGCACAGCATGGCGCAGTCCGCCTTGCCCCAGACAGGTGTGGTGCCCGCCGACGTGGTGGCCGTACGCCACCTGGCAATACCGCATGGGAGCAATCCATTTACGGTATGGCTACCCAACAGGCAGCATCATCCGAGATGATGGCTCAGGCCATGGATAGGGTGGCCACTTCCATTGTCCCCCCTGAAAGGCTGATGGAGCGACTAGAGCAGGCAACCAACTCCATCTGCCAGTCACACAGGGAGGACATGTTGGCGTCCAACAGGGACAGGCGGGCGGCACTGGCGACGCTGCAGGAGTCCATCTCCATAGAGTCCCAGGGCCACAGGGAAGCCCTGAGGCAGGAGCTACATCAACTCAGGACGACTCTTGTTGAGCTTGAGGCTTCAACACACCAAAGGACAGAACAGCAGCTGGAGCGTCTCACCCGTACGCTCTCAGCTGAGATGCAAGCAACGAGGGCGGAGGTCCGGGCATCCCGTGAGTTGTTGCATGGGGACCTCCGCACCCTCATCCTCCAGAACGAGACCTACCACACCCGCATGCTTGCAGCCATGGAGGAACAGAGTAGGGCCTTGCGTGGGCTGCCTCCCATAGTGCAACCACCTCCGGATGCAGCTGCACAGGGTGATAATAGCGACAGCAGTGATACTCCCACAATAGGGTAGCCGTGTGGGCCATGAGCCCATGGAGGTGTTTTTTTCCCCAGGATCCACACAGGTGGGTTTTGGTGTGCACCCTGACCTCGGACCTCCTGGGTGGCCTCCCCAACCCCCCCGGGCCCTTTAATGGCCATTTTTGATTTTTTTTTATTTTTATTTTTATTTTTTATTTTATATTTTTCCCAATTTTTTGGGACAATTTGTCAGCTCCGTGGTTCCTGTGGGCATACGCTGCATTGTGGCTGGGCACATGCAGGCTTGTCATGTATTAGGTTCAGATGCCTGGGTTTGAGTCACACACACCCCTCCTGCTTCCCGTTTCCATGGGCTTGCAAAGGGTGTGCCCAAGTGACATTGAAGTACATGGTGACATTGGACTCCCACTACATGTGTGGGTAGTCTAGTCAATACTGTGTATACATTCCTAGTGCATATTGCTGTTGTGTTGTACACTGCATGTTGCATTGATGTGTAACTCATCATCTGTGTCTGCCTCCCAATTTGCAGGTCCCTACCTCATGTCTACACAAGGCCCTCTAGTCTGGAGATGGGGTCCTTGTTGGCAGCAGTGCACCTACAACTCTACATGGCGCCAACACTGTTCAGTTGGAAGTGGTGGGAGTGCAGGCATTTCCAGGTGGTGAGACTACTGATTTATCACATTAGTGAAGTCATGTCAATGGTAGTACCTGCTCAAGTTTGTTGTTGGTCCTGCATTACAGTGAGTATTTCAGGTGTAGCAAGTTTCAATTGGGGACACTG
This sequence comes from Ambystoma mexicanum, assembly GCF_040938575.1. Taxonomy (NCBI): domain Eukaryota; kingdom Metazoa; phylum Chordata; class Amphibia; order Caudata; family Ambystomatidae; genus Ambystoma; species Ambystoma mexicanum. Next base: position 189,172,413 of record NC_090932.1, read on the forward strand.
TACATCGCAACACTTGTCATGTTGTGGGGATTACTTTGTTTACCTGCACATAGCATGACATGGCACGGTGTGTTGTGTGGCGGTGCTGGGGATGGGTTGTGTGACATGGCACTGTCCTCTTGTTGCATTTAGCAAGTGGGTATTCATTTTAGCTGCTTGAATGTGTTTCTTCACAACACTGCATTGGTGGTGTGTGTGGGTAGGGATGCACACATTGTAACACTTCCAGGTGAACAATCTCAGGCTGATATGCTTTTCACGGTTGAATCTCCAGACATTCAGGATCAGTGTCAGGTTGAGTCATCATTGACTGTCAGATGGAATGTGCCAGGCCAGTGTGCAGTCCACAGGGGTATGATTACTATGTGAAGTAATTAGCCACTAGCTGTGTACGGGCTGCCTCCCCCCGTGCCCTTTCCCCTCCCATGCGCAGCGGCTGTGCATGTGGTTGGGGATGTGGGGCCACCACCATGTCCACGGCCAGGCCCCGGCGTGTTGCAACGTTGTGCAGGACACATGCTGCCACTATGATCCTGCACACTACTGGGGGAGCGTATAACAGCTGCCCGCCAGAACGGTCAAGGGAGTGAAAGCGTGACTTTAGCACTCCGAATGTGCGCTCCACTATGCCCCGGGTTGTAATGTGGGCTGTGTTATATCTTACCTCGGGTGGCGTGGTGGGGTTCCGAATTGGCGTCATCATGTGGGGGCTGAGAGGGTAGGCACTGTCCCCTGTGGAGGTGGTGATTGGTATCATTGGTGGGGTTGTGACCTTGCTCAGTATCCAACATGCATGCATGTGCAGTGGCATACATACTCACCAAGCAGCCATGTATCGCCATGCCGCCCAGCATCTAGGTCCCGGCATAGGGTGGACATTCGGTAAATGAAGCTGTCGTGGGTGGAGCCGGGATAGTTTGCATATACTGAGGTGATGATTCCCTTGGCATTACATACTACCTGCACGTTGATGGAATGCCAGTGCTTGCGGTTCCTATAGATGTGCTCAGATGCCCTGGGGGGACGTAGAGCCACATGGGTGCAGTCGATGGCACCTAGCACTTTGGGGAATCGTGCCACACCGTAAAAAACCAGGGCTGCAGCATGCCTTTCTGCAGGTGTTCTGGGCAGGTATATGTGCCTGCGGACTGATGGGCGTGCAGTGATGATGTTCAAGACCTGGTGTAGGCAGCGTGACTGGGTGGCCTGTGACACCCCACCCACTATGGCACTTGTCCGCTGAAATGATCCAGTGGCTAAGAAGTGCAGTACATTGAGGACCTTCTCCAGGGGGCTGAGTGCTTGGGAGCACAGGGTGGGTGATGTGAGGTCATCCTCCCACTCACTCACCAGGTCCAGTATTATGTGTGGTGGAAACCTGTACCTTCCATACACCTGGTCATCAGGCATCCCGAAAAGGCTGGTTCTGGGTGTGAATAGTCTGGCCCTGACTATCCTCCTCCTCCACCTTTGGTAGCACACTGCGACTGCTGCTAGGAACGGTATGTTCATCCTGGCGTCTGGCTTGTTATTGTTAAAGTGCGCAAATTTTTGCTTTGCGCGTGTTCTAGGCGAGCGTGTGACCCGCGCACCCCTGGAATCCAGTTCCCAGTCCAATAGCGTGTGGAAATTCACACGCACCACGGGATACAGCGTGTGACCCGCGCACCCCTGGAATCCAGTTCCCAGTCCAATAGCGTGTGGAAATTCACACGCACCACGGGATACAGGTTCGCTGACGTACTTGCGTGTGTAAGTGCCCGCGCACCCATTAAATACACGTACATAGGCCAATCGCGTGTACGCGCACTTTTGTCCAATTACACGCGATGACACTCTGACGTGCAGTATTTCCACGTGTGCCCCGTCATCACGTGCTGAGTGGGGAACACCCGTGCGGGTCACGTCACAGACGCGCTTACGCGCTGAGGGACTCTGGTCCAATAGAATCGCGTATGCGTGCTGACGCGCTTACGCGCTAAGGGCCTTTCCTCGGATTTCACGCTGACGTGCAGAATTTTCACGTGCCAAATCACTCCGTATCAAGCTGGCCACGCGAAAACACACGGAAGACCACGCTCCTGCCCAGAAGGCCGAGTTACTGCCCCCCAGTGCCCCGAGCAGCCTCCCACGTGCCATCTGCTGCTGCCTGCCTGCCTGCCTGCCTGCTGCCACCGTGCCCTGCCATTTGGTGCCTGCACATCAGCCATCTGCAGGGGTCCAGTTGCTGTGTCCACCCCTGCTGGAACTGAAGACTCCCGACTGGGATTACATCGCTCCACAGCCCAGCCCCAGGACCCAGTTGCCCACCCACAACCGCCTCTGGGGTTGCCATGTCGGGCTCTTCCACATCTGGCACCAGTGGCAACCCCAGGCCAGAGGGGCAGAGGGGCACCAGCTTCACTGCCACCGAAGTTGGTGTCCTGGTGGAGCATGTCCTGGGGCAGTATGATGCCCTCTTTGGATCGTCCCGCGCCAGCAAGGAAGGACGGCAGAGGATCTGGGCCGACTGTGTGGTTGCCATCAACGCGGAGGGGGTGGCAACCCGCGACGTCCTGAAGATCAAGAAGCGCTGGGAGGACTTGAGGTCCAGGACCCTTGTGAAGGCCCGGCGCCTCGTGGAGGGGGGCCGGGGCCGCATGAGTTCCATCCAGATGAGGGTCCTGGAACGCGTACGCCCAGCGCTCCACGCCCAGATCCTTGAGAGGGAGGCCCGTCTGGAGTTGAGCGGTAAGTGTCCAAGCATTACTGTGTGAGACAGGGCATGTTGCGGTGTGCTGGTTCTATGATACTTGCCTGTATGTGTGCCATAGACCATGTATGCATGTATGTGTGCAGGGACATCATGGTAATGCATGTGCGACCAGTGATGTGTGACCCACATGGTTGTTGCATGTGTTCAAATGCCGCATGGGGAGCCCTATGCAGATTTTGAACATGAGAGCATGCCAGTCTCTGTACCTGGACATGGGTGGGGGTGAGGGATGGGTGCTGATGCCAGGTACATATATGGTAGCCATGTCTGTGTGCCTGACCTGCGTGTCTGTGACTTGTGCATGCCATGGATGCATGACACATGTGTGTGACAATGCACAGATTCAGTGAAGCAGCCAAATTACCCTTGTATCCGCTGTGTTTGGTGTGTTTGGGGCCAGATGGATGTGACTGAGGTGAAGTGTGTGCATGTGATAGGCATGAGCCATGATGCATGTGAGTTACATATCATTGAATGTTTCAAGAGTCCATTGGACATGCATGGAAATGTCCATGGCATGCACCATGCCTGTTACTGTGTGTGTTTTGCCTGGACTGACCCATGTGTTGTGGAGGGACATGATGGAAGTGTACTTTGACAGTGGTGCTCATCTGCTATTGCTTCCTGTCTAGGGGACCATTGTACAGTGCCCTGATGCTTGTGTTCTTTGTCTCCCTCTACGCAGCGGCTAGTGAAGAAGAGGGCGGAGACGGCGCTGTGGAGCAAGGCGGCGGGGATGCCCCCACGGCTGCAGTGGAAGGGGTGGGTGAGCCCCCACAGGGGCCTGCTACGGTGGGAGACGGTGAGGAGCCATCCAGGTTGGTGGTTTGCACAGAGGAGGAGGAGGCCGCCACTGGGGCACACATGGGGCCTGGTGGGGGCATCCCTGCTGGTGCAAGTGGTGCAGTCCAGGGCCAGGGGCAGGAGGCAGCACAGGTCACCGTGGAGGGGCCTGTGCATGTCGCTGTCCCTGACCCTGTGAGTGCACCACCATGCACCAGCAGGGATGCCCCGTCCCAGACCCGTCCGCAGGTAGAGGGGATGTCCATGTCACCTGACTCCCCTCCACCTGTGGACGTGGGAACCCCTGGCCGTGCGGAGAAGGTCCTGATTGGGGTCGCGATGCGCACGGCTGTGATTCGTGATGCCGTGCGTGCTTCCCGGGAGGAGCACGCACGTCATCACGAAGTGCACCGTGCCGACGTGGCCCAATTGGGATCGGCCATGTTCGGGGGTTTCCTGCATGTGTTGGCCAATGTGGCGGCCCTCTCCTCCTCTGTGCAGGCTATCCACCAGTCGTTCTCCTTGCCGTCTTCCAGCCCAGATGCTACCAGGGCCCCCTGTGGACCTGCCCCGACCAATGCAGCCAGCTCGGTGGGGATCCCATCCCTGCCACAGTTGGGAGTCGGAGGTCCAGCAGGGGTGGACAACACAGCAACTGGACCGCAGCAGGTGGAAGATGTGACAGCATCATCAGGCAGGGCACGTGCACGACAGCGTCGGTGGTTTCCATCAGCCTGGATGCCGTCGTGCTGGCAGAGGCAGTGGCGTCGGAGGCAGCAGCGGGCTCGACGTGGGAGGCATTATCGCTCGGGGCCATCAAGATCAGAGGGGCAGGCATCGGCCGGAGGGCAGGGCAACCCTGGGATGGTGGTGTCTTCCGTGTGGGAGCAGTTGGTCCAGCGGATAGGTGCGGAGCGGCAGCGGGCGGAAGAGGAGCGGCTCGCCATGGTCAAGGCGGAGTTCTCCATGCGTCGGGCGTTGAGGCGGGCTGAGTGCCTCGAGGAAGCTCGCAGGGAGTTTGAGCTGAACATGGGGTTATCCCTGCGAGACCTCGGGGCCAGGACAGAGTCCCGCCTCCAGGACATCGACATGGAGTTCGATGATGCCCTGGCCAGCAACATCAACAAGTGAGCCGCAGGACTTGCCCGCTGCCTTTGTATATAGTTATATAGTTAGTTAGTGTTAGGTTTCCTTTATTTGTTTTTATTATTTTGGACCGCTCGGACAATGGCCACTTTTTTGTATATATTTTTTTCATTAGGTAGTAGTAGGTTTCCTTTATGGTGTTGGGCTCATGGACCCTGGTACATTCCTGTATTTAGTTTGTTTTTTGAAGGAACATTTTTTTTTTTCATTATTGTGTTCACCATGTGGAAATGGTTTTTCATTCTTTTGCTTCTACTTGATATTGCTTTGGTCAACATTTGTTTTTGTATTCCTTTTTCGTTTTTTGATTTTTACTTTTGTTCTCCGACATGGACCATTTATTTTGTTATCCACATAGTTGTATGTTTGATTTGTTTACTTATTTTTCAATATTTAATACATTTTTTATTTTTACTTCCACTTGTGTTATTTTGTCTTTGGTTTCATACATGTCATGATATGGGTTTTGACATTCACTTGCAGCCATTGTGTATGTGTGTGTGACGGACATGTGTTCATTTACATATTTGCCATTGGGGTTGTGTCATGTAATTGCATTCACTATGTGGGTGGATGCAATCCTTGCCTGGGTGTTTGTGCTGGGTATGCTGCCCATTACTGCCATGATTGTGTATCGTCAGGACCTGGGGGCAGGGGGACATGGGTGGGGGCCTGGTGGAGGCTGCCCCTGCACTGCTGGGGTGTGGGGGTGATGGGAGACATGAGTGGGGACCTGGTGGAGGCTGCCCCTGCACTGATGGGGGTGGGGGTGGTGGGAGACATGAGTGGGGGCCTGGTGGAGGGTGCCCCTGGTGGCGGGGGGGTGGGGGTGATAGGGGACATGAGTGGGGGCCTGGTGGAGGGTGCCCCTGCACTGATGGGGGGTGGGGGTGGTGGGAGACATGGATGGGGGCCTGGTGGAGGGTGCCCCTGGTGGCGGGGGGGTGGGGGTGATAGGGGACATGAGTGGGGGCCTGGTGGAGGATGCCCCTGCACTGATGGGGGGTGGGGGTGGTGGGAGACATGAGTGGGGGCCTGGTGGAGGGTGCCCCTGGTGGCGGGGGGGTGGGGGTGATAGGGGACATGAGTGGGGGCCTCGTGGAGGGTGCCCCTGCACTGCTGGGGGGTGGGGGTGGTGGGAGACATGAGTGGGGGCCTGGTGGAGGGTGCCCCTGGTGGCGGGGGGGTGGGGGTGATAGGGGACATGAGTGGGGGCCTGGTGGAGGGTGCCCCTGCACTGCTGGGGGGTGGGGGTGGTGGGAGACATGAGTGGGGGCCTGGTGGAGGGTGACCCTGGTGGCTGGGGGGTGGGGGTGGTGGGAGACATGAGTGGGGGCCTGGTGGAGGGTGCCCCTGCACTGCTGGGGGGTGGGGGTGGTGGGAGACATGAGTGGGGGCCTGGTGGAGGCTGCCCCTACACTGCTGGGGGGTGGGGGTGGTGGGAGACATGGATGGGGGCCTGGTGGAGGGTGCCCCTGGTGGCGGGGGGGTGGGGGTGATAGGGGACATGAGTGGGGGCCTGGTGGAGGGTGCCCCTGCACTGCTGGGGGGTGGGGGTGATAGGGGACATGAGTGGGGGCCTGGTGGAGGGTGCCCCTGCACTGCTGGGGGGTGGGGGTGGTGGGAGACATGGGTGGGGGCCTGGTGGAGGCTGCCCCTGCACTGCTGGGGGGTGGGGGTGGTGGGAGACATGAGTGGGGGCCTGGTGGAGGCTGCCCCTGCACTGCTGGGGGTGGGGGTGGTGGGAGACATGGATGGGGGCCTGGTGGAGGGTGCCCCTGGTGGCGGGGGGGTGGGGGTGATAGGGGACATGAGTGGGGGCCTGGTGGAGGGTGCCCCTGCACTGATGGGGGGTGGGGGTGGTGGGAGACATGAGTGGGGGCCTGGTGGAGGGTGCCCCTGGTGGCGGGGGGGTGGGGGTGATAGGGGACATGAGTGGGGGCCTGGTGGAGGCTGCCCCTGCACTGCTGGGGGGTGGGGGTGGTGGGAGACATGAGTGGGGGCCTGGTGGAGGGTGCCCCTGGTGGCGGGGGGTGGGGGTGATAGGGGACATGAGTGGGGGCCTGGTGAAGGGTGCCCCTGCACTGCTGGGGGGTGGGGGTGGTGGGGGACATGAGTGGGAGCCTGGTGGAGGGTGACCCTGGTGGCTGGGGGGTGGGGGTGGTGGGAGACATGGGTGGGGGCCTGGTGGAGGGTTACCCTGGTGGCTGGGGGGTGGGGGTGGTGGGTGACATGAGTGGGGGCCTGGTGGAGGGTGACCCTGGTGGCTGGGGGGTGGGGGTGGTGGGAGACATGAGTTGGACATGGGTGGGGACCTGCTGGCAGGTGCCCCACAGTGCTGGGGGGTGGGGGTGGTGGGGGACATGAGTTGGACATGGGTGGGGGCCTGCTGGCAGGTGCCCCACAGTGCTGGGGGGTGGGGGTGCAAGGGGACATGAGTTGGTGTTCATTAGTTCAAGGAGACATGTGCCTTTGCTGGGGGGCATGCCCATGTTGGGTGGGCTGCCTGCGGGACATGACCAGGGATGCAGGGTAGTCCCCTGTGGTGTGGGCTGCCTGCAGGGGCCGTGGAGGGTGTACAGGGTACACCTGGGAGGACCCACACTGTCAAATCACATGTGGGACTCCCCGGCACCCCTGAAATACACGTACCGTGCAGAAATCGCGTGTAAAACTTCCCGCGCACCCCTGAAATACACGCGCCCAGGCTATTCGCGTGTAAAACTTCCCGCGCACCCCTGAAATACACGCGCCCAGGCTATTCGCGTGTGGAACTTCCCGCGCACCCCTCAAATACACGCGCCCAGGCTATTCGCGTGTGGAACTTCCCGCGCACCCCTGAAATACACGCGCCCAGGCTATTCGCGTGTGGAACTTCCCGCGCACCCCTGAAATACACGCGCCCAGGCTATTCGCGTGTGGAACTCCCCGCGCACCCCTGAAATACACGCGTCCAGGCTATTCGCGTGTGGAACTTCCCGCGCACCCCTGAAATACACGCGCCCAGGCTATTCGCGTGTGGAACTTCCCGCGCACCCCTGAAATACACGCGCCCAGGCTATTCGCGTGTGGAACTTCCCGCGCACCCCTGAAATACACGCGCCCAGGCTATTCGCGTGTGGAACTTCCCGCGCACCCCTGAAATACACGCGCCCAGGCTATTCGCATGTGGAACTCCCCGCGCACCCCTGAAATACACGCGCCCAGGCTATTCGCGTGTGGAACTTCCCGCGCACCCCTGAAATACACGCGCCCAGGCTATTCGCGTGTGGAACTTCCCGCGCACCCCTCAAATACACGCGCCCAGGCTATTCGCGTGTGGAACTTCCCGCGCACCCCTGGAATACACGTAGCCCGCTCCCCCAGGCCCGATCGCGTGAGGAACTTCACGCGAACCCCTGTAATACACGTAGCCTGCTCCCCCAGGCCCGATCGCGTGAGGAACTTCACGCGAACCCCTGTAATACACGTAGCCCGCTCCCCCAGGCCCGATCGCATGTGAAACTTCACGCAAACCCCTGAAATACACGTAGCACGCTCCCCCAGGCCCGATCGCGTGAGGAACTTCACGCGAACCCCTGTAATACACGTAGCCCGCTCCCCCAGGCCCGATCGCGTGTGAAACTTCACGCGAACCCCTGAAATACACGTAGCACGCTCCCCCAGGCCCGATCGCGTGAGAAACTTCACGCGAACCCCTGAAATACACGTAGCCCGCTCCCCCAGGCCCGATCGCGTGAATAACTTCACGCGAACCCCTGTGATGCACGTACCCTGCAAATCGCGTGTGAGACTTCCCGCGCACCCCGGTATACACGCACACGTATTTTTTGTCAGCGGGTGTCCGTGTTTGTGGGTACCCCTTTGCACGTCATTTTTCCTGGAGGGCCACAGTATGGGACATTCATCATGGCAGTATATAGGTGCTATTTGTTGGCGCACCTTTTGGCGCACATTTCTTACAGCCGCGGAGACGCTACCGCCTGCTTTCTTGTGGCGGTCGTGTTTGTGCCTGTGCGCTGGTTTGAGCGTGCGCTTTTTTCCCCTATTCTATTCCATGAATACGTGTTGTAGGCGAGCGTGTGGGCGTTCCGCGCACTTGTGCCCTGTACTTCCCCCGTGACGCCCACATTTTGGCAAGTTGTTCCCCATTCCGAGTGTTACGCCCGTGTTCCGCCTACTTTTGTTGCGTGCGCCGCGCTATGTGCGAATTTCGCTGTGGCCTGTGCGATTTTCGCTGTGACCTGGCGCACGCTGTTAGATGGCCTGTGCGCCAACGTGCGCCGCGCACTTTTTTATCGCACATCCGCTGGTTTTCTCGCGCACGGCCTTCCATGAATCGACGTGCGCTGCTTTTCGTGCGATTTTCGCACTTGCACTGCGATTTTCGCCATTCCACTGCGATTCGCACGTTTTTGCCCACTTGCGCCGCGCTAATTATTCCATGAATCGGCCTGTCAATGACTTGCAAAGCAACATATTTTTCCACCAATACTCCTCTATATGTTCATCAGTCAGTCTTATATCAAGCTCAACCTAATAATCAGCAACTGTCCTTTCCTACATCCGCTATTTACTGCCCAAAGACACACGCAGTCCCATGGGATTTATCTTCCAGGAATAGTTTATCCATATTCAGTCATGTATTTGCTCATCTCTATTAATATCGTCCACCCTCTCCATGAAGGATATGTCCACACCACTACCAGTGCTAAAGATTTCCTAGATAAAATAAAGACATGTCCTGCTTTCCAAATGTCCATTTTAATACATGGCATACTGAACCAAATTACGGTCCATGTCACAGTCGATCGTTGTGCTTTGTGAATGTCCTAAGTGACAAATTACTTCTTGATCTTTAATTCATCACAATGTTTTTGTAAATAGTCACTGGCTTCCATCTCAAAGCTCTGGCAAAGAAACCATCCCACAGCATACAGATTACTGATTCTTCCTGTAAGCAACCTTTGTGTGGACAATGTAGGTGCTTTGCCAAATATCTTCGAACATTTTCATTCTTACTGGCAAGATTGAATGCACTGCCTGCCAGAGAAGGTCTCAGTGGTGAGGTTGCCGACTTGGGAAGGAAAATGCTGCTCAACATTTTCCCACTTCCTCTGGTATTAATTTCCACAAAGGGTCATTTCAGAGATGCAAGGAAAAACACAATATTGTTTAACATTTTTCCAAATAATGTTTTCTCGTGAACATGGATCAACATTTGTAATCACAGTTTTAATTAATGCATTTCTCTTTGGGGCATTAAAACATAATGGTTTCATCAATGGTGGTACATCTCCCAATAAAATCAGAGTATGAGGCTTTATTATTTCATTAAAGAACAAGTCTATAAGTTTGACAGTAAAAAAAACACTCTTAAAGTAAATTAAACATTTGATAATCCTTCCCCACAATATTTCTTTGGTTTGAAAACGACTTCCCATCTTCATTTTTCTAAGCTTGCCTGATAAACAAATCCTTATTTTTTTTATTTTTTTATTTGTATTTGGTTTACCAACCTTTTACAATAGAATTTAGAAAAAGTAGTAACAAAGTAATAACAATGTAGTAACAATATAACAGAGAGGGAAGTGCCATATTATACATAGTCCACTTTGCCAGTGATTCCAAAAAATGAACACAATGGGGAAACAAATTATATACCACTATCAATAAAATAACATAAATTCCTTATTGTTTACTACCACATTCCTAGGGGTGGAAGCACCACTTCTAGATGCAATACAATTGATATTAAAACAGCGTTCATAATTACAACTATTCCCACCATCATTAATTCCCTCATAGCCCATAGGCCCAATTTCATTTCAATCCCTGCATATTTATCATTCAAGTTCAATGCACCACCTCCAAATCTATCTAACTTAACTCCCAAAATCTGAATACAATCAACTGAGACATTAATTTCTCTCACCTCCCATGCAGTGTGCAAATACGTTTGCCCATATTCATTTTCAAACCGGATTCTGTACAAAGCCATTTTGTATGACACATAGCTCTATTAGCAGTATACATCAATCTGCAACACACGGTCACATCGTTCATGTACATTATACTCACTACTTGCTGATTCAAACTCCCATGTATAGGTCCAAACCTCTATCTTTAATGAAAAATCCAAATAGTTCCACACATCATACAAAAAGATTTGCCGACAAGGCACAGCCATATCCCACTCCACCTCTGTTGAAAACAAGTTGGACAAGGTTCTATTGAAAATAACTCTCCCATCGATGTTCGTATAAATATTGTGCATCCAGTCAATAAACATCTGTGAAATCCCTCAATTATTGGAAACTTTAATAAAAAAAGCAAGCGTGATTCTATCATATGCCTTCTCCCAATGAAGATTTAAGACTCGCAAACTTTCATTCATAAAACCAATTAACATCTCTTGCTAAAACCAAACCTTTAGACTTCTTCCTACCTGGCATAGGACACGTTTGATCAATATTTGTAATATTCTGTATTACTTGACTGAACCTTTTTTTGCCAGTATCCTTGTATGTAACTTTAAATCAGTATTTAACAGGGTAATCGGTCTACAATTTAAAAAGAAAATCAGATTTCTCCCCTATTTTATGCAAAATTATGATTATCCCTTACCCCAAATGTGAAAAAAAGGTATTTCAAATTTGTATTTCACTAAAGACTTCCAGTAAGTGAAACTGAAGGTTTGACAAAAGTAGCGACACTGTGACCAAATGATGATCAGAAATATAAGCAGGCCCACTCCCACTCGTCTCACATCCTGCCCTTTTATTTATAAAAAAATATAACCAATTTGCAACTTCTGTACGTATGCCGGCTCCCAAAAGCCAAGTAAAACTTTGTACGTTGGGTTAACCTTCCTAAAACCACCCGTCAAATTAAAATATGCAATAATAACACCTGATAATATTGATGTCCTATCTAATTGGACTTCATCAGATCTATCATACTTTTGTAGGGCTACCTTAAAACCCTAGCACTTATTATCCCACTGCATCACTACTTTCTGCTCCAATTTTCAATGTTATGCGGATGACACACATCTCTCTTTCAGGCTCCCCTCAGCCACCTCTGCTTCTTCTCTCATACCAGAGTGTCTGACAGCAATTCAGGAATGGTGTGCCACCAATGATCTCCTTAATGCCAGTAAGACTGAGATCCTCCTCATTAGGACACCCGCTCCCTCCTTTCCTCTGCCTGCTCTTTCCTATGAGGCTGAGAACCTTGGTGTCATCTTCGACTGTACCCTCTCCTTCTCACCTCACATCTCTGACGTCTCTACGAAGTCAAACTACCAGCTGCACCTCCTCAGAGGTATTCTTCCTTTTCTCACTTTCCCCCAGAAGCTCATTGTCTCCAGAGCTCTGGTCCTCTCTAGGCTGGACTATTGCAACAGCCTCTTGCTAAATCTTCCTGCCTCTACTCTTCGACCGTTACAACTTATCCAGAACAGGACTGCAAAACTTGTCTTTGGCCTCAAGCCCAGGGATCATATCTCTCCAGCTCTGAAATCTCTTCACTGGCTCCCTGTGGCTGCAAGGATCAAGTTCACAACCCTCTGCATTGTTCACAAGGCTTTCTGGGGCCTGGGATCGCTCTGCCTCCAACTTTCTTTTCCAAAGCATCTTCCTTCTCGAGCTCTCCACTCACCCTCCTCCAACTCTCTGAGGGTTTGACGCATCTCCAAGCAGAGAGTTGGGGAAAGATATATCTCCTCTGCTGGGGTCTCCCACTGGAACAACCTCCCGGCCTCTCTCAAACATGAGCAGAACCACCTCTAGTTCTGGAAGCAGCTCAAGACCTTCCTTTTCTCTTCCGCTTTCTCTCTTACTCTCCCCTGCTGATGCACCTGACAGCTCTGTGCACTGGTCACCCTCTGAACTCGGGCCCAGGCTCCTGTATGTCCAATTGCCCTCGAACTGCCTCTGGGCTCCCCAACACTCAATGGTCTGTATGTGCAACCCTACAGTCTGTTCTCTCTGGATTTATGAGCCACCCGCTGGCTGCAATTGTGAGTTAACTGCATTTCCCCCTTCCCCTCCCACCTGGCACTTCTCCCCTTGCGTCTTCCCCGCACTTGCATGATCTGAATGACATATGGCCTAGTAAGATCGTTATTTTGTCCTCCCTTTGTGTCTCCCTCCTTGTCTTGTCGTGCTTAGAAACACTTATGCACAGGCGCGTTATAAATGCCACATCATATCATATTATAATATTAAAATATCTCTTTTTAAAAGAAAATGCGACAACATTAAAAACAGTTACTGTCTTTCTGCCTTCTCAGGAGAGGCATACACATTTATTAAAAACATCTATTACCATAAATTGTAAAATGCATTCCTAATCCTGTACCATCTTCAATTGGTACCTTTGAAGAAGCTAACACTCTACGATTCCTTACTAAAATTGTGATCCCACTGCTCCAATTACTAGTATCCCCAAACCAAAAGTATTTCCTGTATTTCTATTTGCTACTCCATTCTTCATAATTCTCTTAGAGTGGGATTTCTGTTTCCTGTAAACAAATATCCGTCAGTATTGTCTCTAAAAACTGAAAAACGATCCCATAACTCATCGTACTATAAACACTGTGAACATGAAACTCCTTGTATCATCATAAGAATGCTAAAAGAAAAGGAAAACCTGCCATACGTATTTTAATTGTGCAGGAGAATCCACCCCCATTACTTCTTTTTAAGTTTTGCAGCATTGTCTTCCGACACAAAGGGATTACTATTTTCCTCCACAGTTGCAATGAGTTCATACATATTTGAACTCAGTGGACTCACTGGTGGTCCTAAAATGTGCCCACCCTTGACCTCTTTAAGTTGGAACTACATCTATCCTGTTTCTCTGCACTAGCTTCGGAATCAGAGAAACTCCAACTTCTCCCTTTTCTATTAGTCCCTTTTTCCCTGTAGGCCACACCTTGTGAGCATCCTCTTCCTCGCTCTTGCTTTTACATGATCCTACTATGCTTTAGATTTGATCATCTTCAATAACATCAGGCACCTCATCCGTTTCCCTTTTCCTTTGCACTGGTGGAAAACCCCATATAGATTCACCTGACTCCCTTTCCTTCTTAGAGCCATTATCTTCCATCCCTGCTCCTTCATCTCCTCTCTCTGCCCTCAAGTACCAGAATATCATTATTTCAGTTCTTTTATCCTTATTCTCACCTTTCATCGCTATACCTGAGTCTATTTTCCTTTTTTCCCTCTAGAACCACTCTGTCTCTTTCTCCCACATCTACTTCCATTGCTCCAACTCCATCTGTATATACTCCTATATCCAAACTCCACCTAGGTATTACACGGTCTGCCACTGCCAGCTTGCCTTCTGACTCTAGAGCGCTACCCAAAGAAGTGGCACAATCTCTATAGAAATGTGCAAACATTTCACATAGATGGCACCTTGGTCCCATAACACATTGCTTAGCTACATGTCTCAACAGTTTACAATTGGAACAAATTACCTTCTTACATTCCGCATTGAATAGCCCCTCCTCACCACATTTTCTACATATTGTAGGCTTTCCACCATAATACACAATTCCCATAAATAGCCCTAAAATGAGCATAGAACGCAAATGTTTCAAACCTCCCTGGTTGTCTTAACCCAGCTTTATGAAAGCTTTGCACAAGCAGTTTCGATTCCTTTTACATCTCGAACCATCTCCACCTTAGAAACTTTAACGCTGTGAATTTCCAATCAAATTATCAAATCTTTTTCTGGTACTGTTTTCAAAATAACATCTGTCAAGGCCTCCACTGACAGTGTTTACACTAATTCATGTGCCATCCTTTTTTGATATGTTGTCCAAAAGGAATTAAATTCCAATGCCTCAGAAAAAAGTAGCGTCCCACATCTTTTCTTTAGGTAGTGCAAATATGCAAAATAATACAAACATATCCTGTATGGATTCCTTGCCATTACAAAAGGGGAGTGGCCATATGGAAACCAGGCTTGGTCCTGTTCCAAAAGCATCAGTACAGCCTAACTACAAGATCACATCCCTTTTGCCTGAGACCACATGAAACCTTACAAATGTTTCATCCTCAATGGGGCTCATTAGTGAGGTGTAGACTGGAGTTCTAGGCACAGAAGGCTTGCGACCCACGTCTGGGGATACCCATCACACTCGTGCTGACAAATTCAAAACTGCAGGCTGATGGCTGGTGGATTATGAATTAATCTCAACTATTGGCAATTGCTCTGAGCAGCCCTCCAGTCCATCATGTTTGACCTTGGCATGCATTAGAGAAGGGGAAAGACCTCATGCAGACCAACCCGGACTGTTAGGTCACATCCCTTCTGCACAGGACCACAAGCAACCCAGGCATGCTTCGGCCTCATTGGGCGTCATGAGTGAGGTGTAGCTTGGGTTTCTAGGCACAGCAGTCCTGAGAACCCTGTCTGGGCATTAGCATCCCACTCAGGGCGACAAACACAAAACTCAACGTTTATGGCAGGAAGGTTCTGAGCAACCTTCCAGTCCATCGTTTTTCAATTGCCACGCCATTATTGTTGGAGAACGATCATATGCACATCAGGCTTCGTCCCACCCCAAAAGGGGCAGTCTAGCTTGAACTGCTAGGTAACATCCCTTTCGTTAATTGTGATGGACCATTTGCATTATAAAACCACGTGCCACCACAGCTGTCAGCAGCGGATTGGTTAATTTGTGAAAGAAAAGGTCAACTACATACATTAAAAAACGTGCAAATCTTTCTGTTTGACAAGCTAAATAATGCATTATTTATTTTGGGCAAACTTCCCATTTAATTGACATAATGCATTGCAAAAATCTGCACTAATGTTCCAAACATTGAAAAGAAGGACACTTTTGTTGATAATACAACCAAACCACAGGAGACTATACAGCCATCTCTAATGTACCCAGTGTCCCATGTGAATAGCCCATTAGCCCTTCCTCATATATAACGGAAAAGACAAATTATGAGTACCAGAATGCAGAGAAATAAACAGCTCGGGATGCAGCACTCAGGCATCCAATGGGCACAGTTACATCTCTTGGTTTAGATCACTATGCGAAAGAAATAGCCAATGAGTTGCTGATGTCACAAATCCTGAGACTGCTCGAAGTATGTGGTTGAATGTTGTAAAGTTTTTAATGTGAGGGTGGGTGTTATGAAAAATTAAACAAGCACCAAGCCCAGTGTACATTATATGCTTAGTGATTCAGGCATAAACCCCATTTATCAATGGCATATTTGTCGACTATAAAGATCAGTGATTGTTTTATGTCCCCAGAATGCTCTTACATTTTGTGCAAAGGAGGCTGGAGCCATGGTGCTTTTTGCCCTCTTCTCCCTTGTTGTAGTGGTAGTGTATAGTGTAGTGTTCAATCAGAAAATAATTTCTATGGTTATTCTAGGTTTTGATAATGTTCTTTGTACAGTAAGATAGATGTAGCATTCTTATTATGACTGAAATATATACTGGAAGTGATCATTAGAAATGAACATTTAACATTTTTAAAAAGAACCAGTTTACAATTGAATTTCAAATACTTATTAGCTTGTTTTTGTTTTCTTTAATAGCTGCTTTTGCAGCTGTCATCAAGAGCTAAGCTGACTGTAGAACATGATTGCCTGGCAAGGCAAGACTCATGCACAGAGACAGACACAGAGTGAGACATAGAGAGACAGAGGGCAAGGGGGAGAGAAGGCACTAGATTATCGTATGAGATGCCAGGTACAAGTAGCAAATAAATAAAACAGCTACATACACCATCATGTTAGTTGTGCTCTGACCTTGACATGCAAATATTGCAAACAACTTAAGTTGCCCAATGTCAAATGTGAGCAGCCCTTCATTCCAGATGATCTTTTTCTTTGCATTCTGATACCTGTAGTTCTGCACTTTTAGTGGTGCAATATGCACACAGTACAGATAAAAAAAAGAAATGCAAAGAAACAAGCAAGACAGGGACATGGTGGGAAGGAATATCTTTCTGCTTCTCAGTCACAATGAAGACATAGTAGGTAGCTGTAGCTAGCTAGTGGTCAATCTTTCATTTCTAGCCAATAGCATTTTACATTTGAGGATTTGTAGGCCCAAACCTTTGGGAAAAAGCAAGCCTACAATCCCCAGAAGGCAAATGGCTGATGGCTGAAAAGCCAGGGCAGGATGAACATTCTAGACATGCCATTGGGCCAATGTGCCATACTTAAAGCTTTGATGGAGGCTAGCACCCCTCTTTGTAGATATTAGGCTGTCTCATGTCAAGTGTGAAATCCTCGAATGTATCCGATTTACCCACATCCCATTTAATCTAATCCTGTTTCCCCGCATTTTGTTACTGTATTTTCATGCAAAAAAACCTGCATCCCATTCATTTACCCGATTCCCTCCCTTCTATTTACCTATCCCAACCCCCACCTACATCTTTGCAGAAAAATGCTGTCAACACATTACGGGGAAATGGGATGCGAGCAAAGTGGGGAATAGGAGCTCTGGTGGTTGAGATTTACTCGCATCTCATTTCACTGAATCCTATTTCCCTGCAGATATGTTGTCTGTAGACCTGCATGCATAAGGGTAAAACCTAAACATCTCTATTGTGCAACAGAGCAACATGGCATGCCCGAAACATCAGGACTGGCAGAACATCTCAAATTTGACATTTAGCAACACAAGAGCTCTGTCTCTGTACATTTTTCAGAAATTAGTGTAAATGAAAGAGTGATGTTAGAGATAGTAGACAGACGTTTGTCAACATTACTAACTTTCCATGTCTTCAAAATGTTCTTACTCATAGGTTACTATGCATTCAGACTACTATTATACAACTTAACAATCCATGTCCAACCACTTCCCAACATTGTCAGTTTCGAAATCCAATCATAATTGCACCCCAGAGGTTTCTGTCTATGGTTGCCATTATATACATCATACCCTGCATGCCAGAGCTTAACCTCTGCCCAAAAGGCAGTCTATATGCCCACCCAGGGCTGTGGCAGATTTTGTGGCAGGAAATAGTGCTGTGGAATAAGTTGGAAGTCTGATCTTTAGTGCAGGGGAAACTGCTACCCTGAGTACCTGACAGGCGTACTATTGGACAGCAATGCTGTCGTGGATCTACCTCTGGAGTATCTATGCACCAATGTTTATCACTCTTGTGTGTATGATAAACATTAGATGCTATGAATATCTCCCCTACAGTTTTATCAATACACCAAGTGTTTGCACTTGCAATTTAGTGTATTTTATAAAAAGAAACACAGAAAATGCCCTCACACTCTTGTTTAGCATTTATTTATATGTATTCTCTTGTAGAGATAATAATTGAGCATTACAAATATTCTGTGAGGAGGACGTTCTCTGTTACATGTAAATTGCTGATTTTTAAAATCCTCACGATCCGCACACAAGTGTGGACGACAAACTATAGTTGCTGCTGCAGTTTCTGTGGGGAGGGTGTTCTCGGTTAAATGGAAGTTCCTGATTTTTAAAATCCTGATGCCCACACACAGAACAGAGCGCACATGTGCAGATGCCAAAGTGCAGTAGCTTTTACGGTTGCTTTGAGAGGGATGTTCTCTGTTACAGAGCAGTTCTTGATTTTTAAAATCCTGACGACCCACGCAGAAGTGAGGACGCCATAGTGCAGTTGCAGTTGCGCTTTCTGTGAGGAGGCCATTCTTTGTTACACTGAAGTTCCTGATTTTTTAAATCCTGACTACCTGCACACAGCGTGGAGCACACAAGTGCGAACGCCAAAGTGCAGTTTCTGCGTTGGTGCATTGTAGCATGAACACCCTGCTCTGGATAAAGACTTCTTGAGTGGTAAGCCTACTTAAAGTAATTTCAAACTAATATAAGCAGTCATACGTTTTATTTTGGATGTTTAAAATGCCTGGCCAATAGAAGGTCCGCTGTAACCTACGAAGTGATCCAATCACAAACCGGGAATCAGAGTACCTCGCTGAACCAGATTTAGGTGATCAGCCTACCAAGAGTTGTCATAAAGAAGCAAAAAAAACCTCTACTGAAACAAGTACTTCCAAAAAAACAACCAGAGGTGGAAATTACAAATGATTTCTCACTTGCACAAATGGATCATAACGATGCTCCCATAGTACTGTTCCAGTCACCTCCTATCATTGAACTAATAGAATCCGCCACCTCACTCGACATATCGAGTATTCTACCTGCAAACGTAGCAAGTGAGGATCTGGCTGCGTTTGAGTCGCCCCCTACTACTTAATTATTTACAGTGGTCCTGCAATGAGAACACATAATAAAAAGGGAAAAGGGCCACACGACTGTAAAGACCGGTAGGGGGTGTCTGTACCTCTGCTCCCTATATGGTAGAAGAGAGGCACAGAAGACCCCAGCCAAGATTCTCTATTAAGGTAGCAATGGACGAGCAATCAAGGCCTAGCTTCTCAGGAGGTGATGCAGGCTGGTTCTTAAGTACAGTGTATCCCCCAAGCCCCCACAAAGGAATGTCCACACACTGTATTACTGAAAACACAGTCTTTATATAATTAATATTCAAAGGTTATGTACACTTATCACAATAACGCACTTTGTGCTCAGGAAAATCAATAATGGTAAATATCTACAATTCTAAAGTGGTACCACTAATATTAGACCTCATTAAAGTGCACCCACAATACTGTCAAAATGTCACACAGGTCAATAGGAAGGAAACCAGCAATAGAGAGAGGAGAGATAACAGAGGGTTGAAACAATAGGCAGAATACTGGCCCCTACCACTGGACACAGTTCTGTGTGGAGATCCCCCCCACCTGGGCAACCTGTAAAATAAAGAGATATAACACAAGCCCAGTCCATATATTGTTCAATAGTCTTATTCTCTCCTACAATGTTTTTACCCCCCCAATGTACCTGGTGGAGTCGAGTTCTTCGAGGAGGCGTCGACAGATCCTTCTTGAGTGACCCCCTTTAAAGCAGGAGTCACGGATCGTCGAGAGGCGTCGAGAAGCGTCGAGGAACTCGGTGTTCGGTGTCGGGGAATCGACTGCCCTTCTTGAATGCCTTCCCTTTCAAGCGGGAGACACGGGGCGTCGAACGTCCGACAACAAACAGGGTAGGACGGCGTCGATGAGGCGGCAGGCTTCGATCCGAGCGGTGCTCGTCGGCGTCGAGACGTCGGCGTCCTGCGAGGAAGAGGCGTGCGGGGCACCTCGGCGACACTAGTTCTGGACCGCAAAGATTGGGAATGACGGTGGCCCAACAAGGGCGTCGAGTCGCTCGAGTCTTTGGGGTCGTGAGGTGGCGGGAAACCCACCGGCGGATTCTCCTCGGCGCGTTGGTCGTCCTCGACTTTCTCCGGCAGGACAAAAAGCGGTCGACGAAGCGGACGAGGGAGTCCTTCGATTCGAATGTTCTTAGGCAAGGAGCGGACGGCTCCGGTCGTCGGCGGCACGGCGTCAAGCGGTTCCCACGGCTGGGCAACACAACTTCGACAGGCCTCCAGCGGTTCCACAGACCTGCGAACCCTGGTCGACGGCAATGGACTTCGACGGCGTCGATGTCCGGGTGCTTCACTTCGATCTCCTCGGCGGTCCCTTCTCGGGTCGGCAGCCTTTCGAGGGTCTGACTTCCAGGGCGCTTCGGCGAAGATGCAGCGGTGCTCGATGATCCCTCGGAGCACGGGAAGAGGGCGCCTTACCAGGTCCTCTCTCGGATCAGTCCTCGACGAATTCGGCAACCTTCAGATCTGTCGAAGCAAATGCAGCAGCAAGTCTTCTTCTTCCAGCTGGACGTCGAGGATCAGCAGTTCCAGTTACTCTTGAGTGGAGACTCAGCTTCTGAACGCTTCTGAACAATTTCCAGTGGTGAGAGGTCCCCAGATATACTATTCTGTCTCTCATCCACACTGCTGGCACACACACAGCAGCCAATCACACAGAAGGGCATTCATGCAGTCAGTCAGCCAATCAGGCACACAGTGCATTCAGGCCACACTCCTCCCTTTCAGACACTCACAACAAGGAATGTGGATTGGGACAAGTACTCAGCCATTCAACACTACACACTGCATTCAGGCCAGTTTCGGGCAGGGCTGTCTCAGTCTTTGTCTCATATGCCAGAAACCAGACAACCACAACAAGGAGTGTATATTGGTCACACACTCCATTCACCCAGGTCCCACCCACAGGGGGTACCCATAACATACAGTCACTGGGAAGGCTCCAGTCAGTCTAGCTGGGCCTTCACAACAACACCATAGATGGAACTTCCACCCAACAGCCAGTCAGGGGGAAGGGACAGAGTCAGGGCTTCCCAGGACTTTGGGAAAAACAAGACAACAGGCAATAGAAAGCAAGAGGCCACAGGGGCCATCTTGTTTCTATCAGGAATCAACTGATCCCAATGGCAGGGCCTGGGTATCCCAAAATGGAGGACACCCAGAGCACCTGTCAAGTTCAGCATGGAGCTGCCACCAGCCCATACCCTGCTCTGTGGGCCACCCACAGGTGCCCAAAAACATACACTAGGGGCACAGGGTTGTACCCCTACCCATGGGTGCCATAAGGGTATCGCATGGGTCTGTTCACCAAACCAAAAGAGAGCTGCACTGCCAGGAGTCCCAAATGGACTCCTGGGCAGAAAACATGACAGAACACACGATAAAAGGCAGTAAATGACAAGGATTCAGAGGCCCTGTCCCTCTGATGCATTTCCAGCATCACAGTCGCCCCCCCCAGACTGAGGTGGAGGGTGTCTAATCTCCCACGGGATAGACACCCTCATCCAGACGGTCAACATACCTTCTGGAAAGGCCATCTGCATTATCGTGACTCTTCCCTGGTCTGTGCTCTATGGTGAAGTCTAGCCCTTGCAGGCTAATGGACCACCTGAGCAATTTCGGATTTTCACCCTTCATTTGCATAAGCCACTTCAGGGGCTTATGATCTGTTTGGACCTTGAAGGCAGACCCCGTAAGGTAGGGCCTAAAACGCCTAAGGCTCCAAACTATGCTAAAACACTCCTTTTCAACAGTAGCCCACCTAAGTTCTCTACCCTTGAGTTGTCTACTGATGAATATGATAGGATGTTCTCTCCCTTTGTCATCTAACTGGGACAAGACAGCTCCAATTCCGGTGCCGCAGGCATCCGTCTGGACGATAAAGGGTCGGCTGTAGTCAGGCGCACTCAACACAGGTGCCCTACACAGACTTTCTTTCAAGCCATCAAAGGCCCTCTGACAGTCTTCAGTCCAATTAACCTTCCTAGGCTGTTTGGGTGAAGTTAGAGCTGTCAGGGGTGCAGCTATGGTTCCATAGTCTGCCATGAAATTGCGATAGTACCCAGTGAGGCCCAAAAAGGCTCTCACCTGGGTTTGAGTAGTGGGAGTCTCCCAGTTCTGTACATCCCGTACTTTACTGGAGAGAGGTTGGATTTGACCCCCTCCTACCTCATGACCAAGATAGGTAACTTTCCCCTGAGCTATCTGGCACTTGGTGGCCTTGATAGTGAGGTTAGCCCTTTTCAAGGCCTGCAACACCTTATCCAGATGTGTCAAATGCTCTTCCCAGGTGGAACTGTAGACGGCAATGTCGTCTAAGTAAGCCACACAAAAGGCTTCCAGCCCACTGAGCGCATGGTTGACCAATCTCTGGAAGGTGGCAGGGGCATTCTTCAACCCAAAGGGCATGACCCTAAACTGGTAGAGTCCCTCAGGTGTGGAGAATGCCGTCTTTTCCTTGGCATGGTCCGTCAGAGCTATTTGCCAATAGCCTGAGGTAAGGTCAAAGGTGCTCACAAATTTGGCAGCACCTATAGTGTCCACGAGCTCATCAGCCCTGGGCAATGGGTGCGCGTCAGTTTTGGTGACGGCATTGACTCCTCGGTAGTCCACACAGAACCTCCAATCCTTGGTACCCGCCTGGGAACTTGCCTTGGGGACAAGGACCACTGGACTGGACCAGGGACTGGTTGAGGGTTCAATAACACCCAGATCCAACATCTTGGCGACCTCAGCCTGGATGTGGTTTTTGACGGTATCTGACATACGATAGCTCCTGCTTTTGACAGGCACACTGTCACCAGTGTCAATTTCGTGCTTACACCACGGTGTAAGGCCCGGTGTCAGTGAAAACAGAGAGGCATACTGCTGGAGCAAAGCCCTGCAGGCCCTCTGCTGCTCTGTTGTCAAATCTGGAGAGAGTTGTACTCCCTCCACTGAGCCATCCTGAGGGTTGCTATGCAGCAAATCAGGAAGGGGCTCACTCTCATCCTCCTCTTGCCCTGAAGCTAGCAAGAGACATGAGACCTCTGCTCGCCTGTGGAAAGGCTTGAGCCTGTTGACATGGAATACCTGGGGGGCTACCCCAGAGGCTCCCATGTCAACCAGATAATTGACTTCGCCCATCTTGGAGATGATCCTGAAGGGTCCAGTCCACTTGTCTGCCAAAGCTCTAGGCTTGGTAGGCTCCATCACAAGGATTTCCTGTCCCGGAGTCCAATCCACTTGCGAAGCTTTCAGGTCATGCCAGTACTTATTCAACTCCTGGCTGGCCTTGAGATTTGCTGTTGCCTGACCCATCATTTGTGTCATCCTCCGCCTGAGGCCTAACACATAGTCCCCCACTTGCTTGGCGGGACCTGGAGGGGTGGCTTCCAAGCCTTCTCGGATCAAGGCGAGGGGCCCCCTCACGGGATGTCCAAAGAGTAACTCAAAGGGGCTGAAACCAACACCCTCTTGAGGTACCTCTCTGTAAGCAAACAGCAGGCATGGCAGGAGGAGATCCCATTTCCTCCTTAGGGGTTCTTCCAAAGCCCCTAGCATGCCCTTGAGAGTTTTATTAAATCTCTCAACCAGACCATTGGTCTGGGGGTGGTAAGAGGTGGAGAACTTGTAGGTTACCCCGCACTCTTTCCACATGGTTTTCATGTAACTAGACATGAAGTTGGATCCTCTGTCAGAGACAACCTCCTTGGGGAATCCAACACGGGTGAAAATGCCCAGGAAAGCCCTGGCAACCACCTTGGCAGTAACAGTCCGAAGGGGTATTGCCTCAGGGTACCTGGTGGCATGATCTACCAAGACCAGGATGAACCGATGTCCACCTGAAGTGGGAGGGTCAAGGGGACCGACGATGTCGATGCCCACCCTCTCAAATGGTGTGCCAACCACTGGTAATGGCTGCAGTGGGGCAATGACCCTGCCTCCAGTCTTGCCAGACAACTGACAAGTGGGGCAGGTCCTGCAGTGGGACTCCACCTCTACTCCCATCCGTGGCCAGTAGAAATGGGCAGAGAGCCTCTGCTTAGTCTTCTTAGTCCCAAGATGACCAGCCAAGGGCACCTCATGCGCCAACTGCAGTAGGAAGGGCCTGTAAACCTGGGGTACCACCAACCTCTTGCGGGCACCAGGTTCAGGCTTAGTGGGCTCACTAACAAGGAGCTCACCCTCCCAATAAATCCGGAATGTCTTAGGCACTTCTCCTTGTGCCTGGGACAGGGCCTGTTTCCTCAGTCCCTCGAGAGAGTGGCACTCTCTCTGTCCCTTACAGAAGTCTGCCCGGGAGGGTCCCCCTTCAGCTAACAAGCATTGAAGGTCGGGATGATCCTCCGGGTTGAGAACCTCTCCCACAGGAGAGTCTTCTGTCTCTTCTCCCACAGGAGTTGAGTTTGGGTTTTCCACTGGACCCAGCCCGTCCGGAGCATGGATCCCAATGGGTGCTGTCGGAACAGCAGGAAGAGAAGGTGTTCCCTCCACAGAGGTGGCCTTCTTGGTCTTCCTTCTTCTTGCCTTAGGCCTCGCCTTTGGCTCGGGTACCGGACTCACAGCCAGACCCGGTGTCACCTGTGACCTAGTGACTGCAGCAGCAGTCATGGGAAGACCATCCGAGATCAACCCCAACTCTACTAGATCATTTCCTAACAGAATGTTAGCAGGGACATTGTCCTGAACCAGGACAGGAAGATTTGCTGTCTTGTCTCCAATCATGAGTGTGACTAGGGCTACAGGCGATAATTTGGGAGGCCCACCAGCTAACCTGGTGGTTCTCAGAGGAGCACCTACATAGTCCTCTGGCTTGAGCAGGGTCCTGTCCACCACTGTCATGCTTGCCCCAGTGTCTCTCAAACCAGTAGAAGGCTGGCCATTCAAGAGGACACTTCTCAAAAACCTACGGGTGTTCTGCGGGATAGTTGCCAGTACTTCTGCGTACTGGTCCCAGGCCCCAAGGGACACTAAGGAAATCTCTACCGGAGCACCGAATGTGATTCCTGTAGAGGAGGGGAGGGCAGTGGCCTCCACCTCAGACACGGGGTAAGGGTAGGTCAGGCTGACAGCCTGTACTCCAAGTGCCTTACCTTTACACTTGGGGTCACCCCTTTTGTGATCCAGAGCCCCACAATCCCAACAAGTGCCAGGAGTGCGGGGTACGGTACTGGAACCACTGGGAACCTGCTTTGCAGCAGGTGGACCACTACTCTTATTCCCACCCACAGAGGACTTATCCCCACTAGATTTTTGGGTCTTAGGAGAGGAAGGTTTTGGTTTACCCGACTGTGATTGCTTTTGGGACTCCTCAGCTTTCTGAGAGGTCCCCTTTTCTTTGTCCTTGTCCTTCCCACTGGAGTCCTTAGGGGACACCCGGTGGGAGACCCACTTGTCAGCCAACCTAGCCAGCTTAAAGGGGTCCAAAATGTTCTGGTCAGCCACATACTGACGCAGCTCTGGTGAACAGGCTTCAGAAAAATGCTCAAAAAACAAGAGGTGGGACAACTCAACAAAAGTTTTCACCTTGTAACCATCAATCCACCCCATCATGTTCATGTGCGCAGTACTCACCCAGTCAACCCAAGACACATTCTCTCTTTTCTTAAAATCCCTGAACCTTTTAAGGTATTGGGTAGGTGTCTTGCCAAACTTGGCAATCAAAGCAGACTTCATACACTCATACTGACCCCTTTCTTCCACACTCAGCTTCAGAATACAGTCATATCCAGTTTGAGGCACTCTGCTTAACAAACACTTAGCCCAATCTCTTTTATCTACATCATGAATTGCACAAGCCATTTCAAACGCTTCAATCCATTGGAGGATATCTGAACCCTCCACAAACACACCAACCAAATCTTTCATAAACTTGGTGGCTGGGGACCTGCCACTCTCAATTGGTCTAGCTGAAGTCTCCACTCTAGCTCTCTCTAGCTGGATTCTCTGACATTCAGTGTCCTTGTCTTTGAGCGCAAGATCCCTATTCTTGAGTTCCACTTGCTGTGCCAGCTCCTCTTTCTTAAGCTCAGCTTCTATTTCCAACTTGCGATATTCAAAGGCCAATTTCATCCTTAATAACTCAAGTTCCATGGAATTGCTGGGGTTTGGAACAGAGGCAGCAGGAATGGTGGCATTCCCAGAAACAGATTCAGCGACAACCCCAGGGGCAGAGTCCTCAATGGTTGCATCCCCCCCTTCATCAAGGGTTTCACCATCAGTCTGGTAGTCCACCAGGGCAGCTATCAGCTCAGCCCTAGACTTATCCACAAAGTCTAACTCCCTGGCTTCACAAGCACTCTGGAGAGCCTCTAAGCTCATCCGAGTCAATTTACCATTTGCAATGGGCTCCATTGCCTGTAATGCAGTTATTTGGTACACACCCAAACCTTAATCTAATAAAGTGCGGATATTTTGTAAGTGGCACGGTTATACACTGAGTCTTAAAACCATAAGCAATCCCACCGCTGCCACCAGCTTGTAAAGACCGGTAGGGGGTGTCTGTACCTCTGCTCCCTATATGGTAGAAGAGAGGCACAGAAGACCCCAGCCAAGATTCTCTATTACGGTAGCAATGGACGAGCAATCAAGGCCTAGCTTCTCAGGAGGTGATGCAGGCTGGTTCTTAAGTACAGTGTATCCCCCAAGCCCCCACAAAGGAATGTCCACACACTGTATTACTGAAAACACAGTCTTTATATAATTAATATTCAAAGGTTATGTACACTTATCACAATAACGCACTTTGTGCTCAGGAAAATCAATAATGGTAAATATCTACAATTCTAAAGTGGTACCACTAATATTAGACCTCATTAAAGTGCACCCACAATACTGTCAAAATGTCACACAGGTCAATAGGAAGGAAACCAGCAATAGAGAGAGGAGAGATAACAGAGGGTTGAAACAATAGGCAGAATACTGGCCCCTACCACTGGACACAGTTCTGTGTGGAGATCCCCCCCACCTGGGCAACCTGTAAAATAAAGAGATATAACACAAGCCCAGTCCATATATTGTTCAATAGTCTTATTCTCTCCTACAATGTTTTTACCCCCCCAATGTACCTGGTGGAGTCGAGGTCTTCGAGGAGGCGTCGACAGATCCTTCTTGAGTGACCCCCTTTAAAGCAGGAGTCACGGATCGTCGAGAGGCGTCGAGAAGCGTTGAGGAACTCGGTGTTCGGTGTCGGGGAATCGACTGCCCTTCTTGAATGCCTTCCCTTTCAAGCGGGAGACACGGGGCGTCGAACGTCCGACAACAAACAGGGTAGAACGGCGTTGATGAGGCGGCAGGCTTCGATCCGAGCGGTGCTCGTCGGCGTCGAGACGTCGGCGTCCTGCGAGGAAGAGGCGTGCGGGGCACCTCGGCGACACTAGTTCTGGACCGCAAAGATTGGGAATGACGGTGGCCCAACAAGGGCGTCGAGTCGCTCGAGTCTTTGGGGTTGTGAGGTGGCGGGAAACCCACCGGCGGATTCTCCTCGGCGCGTTGGTCGTCCTCGACTTTCTCCGGCAGGACAAAAAGCGGTCGACGAAGCGGACGAGGGAGTCCTTCGATTCGAATGTTCTTAGGCAAGGAGCGGACGGCTCCGGTCGTCGGCGGCACGGCGTCAAGCGGTTCCCACGGCTGGGCAACACAACTTCGACAGGCCTCCAGCGGTTCCACAGACCTGCGAACCCTGGTCGACGGCAATGGACTTCGACGGCGTCGATGTCCGGGTGCTTCACTTCGATCTCCTCGGCGGTCCCTTCTCGGGTCGGCAGCCTTTCGAGGGTCTGACTTCCAGGGCGCTTCGGCGAAGATGCAGCGGTGCTCGATGATCCCTCGGAGCACGGGAAGAGGGCGCCTTACCAGGTCCTCTCTCGGATCAGTCCTCCACGAATTCGGCAACCTTCAGATCTGTCGAAGCAAATGCAGCAGCAAGTCTTCTTCTTCTAGCTGGACGTCGAGGATCAGCAGTTCCAGTTACTCTTGAGTGGAGACTCAGCTTCTGAACGCTTCTGAACGCTTCTGAATGCTTCTGAACAATTTCCAGTGGTGAGAGGTCCCCAGATATACTATTATGTCTCTCATCCACACTGCTGGCACACACACAGCAGCCAATCACACAGAAGGGCATTCATGTAGTCAGTCAGCCAATCAGGCACACAGTGCATTCATGCCACACTCCTCCCTTTCAGACACTCACAACAAGGAATGTGGATTGGGACAAGTACTCAGCCATTCAACACTACACACTGCATTCAGGCCAGTTTCGGGCAGGGCTGTCTCAGTCTTTGTCTCATATGCCAGAAACCAGACAACCACAACAAGGAGTGTATATTGGTCACACACTCCATTCACCCAGGTCCCACCCACAGGGGGTACCCATAACATACAGTCACTGGGAAGGCTCCAGTCAGTCTAGCTGGGCCTTCACAACAACACCATAGATGGAACTTCCACCCAACAGCCAGTCAGGGGGAAGGGACAGAGTCAGGGCTTCCCAGGACTTTGGGAAAAACAAGACAACAGGCAATAGAAAGCAAGAGGCCACAGGGGCCATCTTGTTTCTATCAGGAATCAACTGATCCCAATGGCAGGGCCTGGGTATCCCAAAATGGAGGACACCCAGAGCACCTGTCAAGTTCAGCATGGAGCTGCCACCAGCCCATACCCTGCTCTGTGGGCCACCCACAGGTGCCCAAAAACATACACTAGGGGCACAGGGTTGTACCCCTACCCATGGGTGCCATAAGGGTATCCCATGGGTCTGTTCACCAAACCAAAAGAGAGCTGCACTGCCAGGAGTCCCAAATGGACTCCTGGGCAGAAAACATGACAGAACACACGATAAAAGGCAGTAAATGACAAGGATTCAGAGGCCCTGTCCCTCTGATGCATTTCCAGCATCACAACGACTTAGAGGATTACTTGTTGTTACAGCTTTGTGAAAATTTGGAAAAAGAAGGAGGTGCCCAGCAAGAAAGTTCTGATACACACAGGTCCAACACCTTTCCACCAACTTCAGCCCTCTTTTCTGGAGACCAAGGGCCTTTCAATAAAAGATCATCAGAATGTTTCCAAAGCAGCTTTTGTGACACCACCCCCAATGTCTCCATCAGGTTTAACTCACTTCCGGCCTTGAATTTGGATGCAATCTTTAGTGCGCTTATATGATAATATATGGTATGAAACAAAAGTCCAGTCCTCCGATTTGGCAAAAATATGGCAGTGTTTTGAACTAAAGGAGACTTTGTGTATCATTAATAATTTTGCTCCACATGGCTTGAATGATTCAATGAGTTTAATGGATGATGCAAGAAAGGCTATAGTATGTAAAGCTGATACTGTTTTCTTTCAAAATCCGGCTGGAGCAGAGAAAGATGTTGTGCAATGTATAGATGCGAATTTGCTGGTGGATGTATTACATTGTACTATGGAATCATCTGTCCCTGCACATTCTCAAGAGAATGAATTATTGATGGAAAATGACTATATAGTGTCATATCCTCGGGACAAACACAAACAAAGGAAAATGAAATACTTAAAGGTGAAATTAACACCAAATCGCTCAAGGAAATACAACTCCAGAACATTTTTGAGATCGCTGACTCTTGAGTCAAACAACGTGATGATATTTCCTGGAGAAACCGACCTACCTAATTCATAACCCTCAAACCCCTCGCCAAAAGCCAAGAATCGAAAGAAGGTAAAGAAAAAACGAGGATTAAAGAAATATTCTGTGAAGGAATTGGTTAATAACCCATTGATACCTCCTTTTTTACATAAGACACAAAAAAACAATTCAGATGCCCTTTCACCAAATACCAAGATGAATTGTTCTCTATGGAATGAGTCAGATACGCAATCGATTATTACTGATGTACAAGCCCAAAGGTTGCTAAAACTTCACCCAGGAAATGACAGTGTTCTTCCATCTTTGCATGTTGCACTCATACAGGAAACGCCAGCGGTTTCTTCTAAGGGTGACCCATTCATAAACGTTTTTAAGTCATTCTCCTTACAAAAGTCCTATTCTTTGGACACAAATCCTTTGGTAATCATTAAAGACTCTGATTTTAAAACCCCGAATATATTGACAATGTTATCTTTATTTCCTATGATTTCTGCTCTTCGCTCTCTAGAGCCGCACAATGTTATTCAAATTGAATAGGGTTGACTTAATTGCACTTCATTTAAACTTAAGACGTATTCATAATTTGATAATGAATGAAACAGAAGCCTTTTTATCATTAGGAATAAATGGTTTCCTTGTACTAAAACCTTAAAGATAAAATCTGTTGATAAGGATGTGAGACCAAGAGTGGCAGACAATTTTAAGAGCAGTACCCTTGTTTATTTTATTTATTTATTTACAGCATTTGCTTGTCTGGTTACAAAGAGCGAGCAATACAGAATAAGCATTTACAATTAAATCAGAGCATAGTTACAAGTGGGTCACAGACAGGTTTTTTTAGTAAAGTACTGATATCATGCTAGAGTTACAACGTAAACAGCTCACATGGCACGAAGAGCCGGCAGCAGGATTAGTGTTTGTTAAAGAGCCAGGTTTTGAAGAGACTCTTAAAGCTCTGGTGTGGAGGCTCATTACTAATGTGGGAGGGGAGTGAGTTCCAGATTTTGGGTTCTTCTACTGGAAAACTGTTTCCCCCTGCCCTGGAGGTTTTGAACCTTGGGACAATTAATTGGGTGTTAAGGGTTCTGGTGGAACTTTCTTGCAAAACAGCGTTGTTGAGGTAGCGTGGGGCTTCTTTAGTGACACATTTATGTGTGACACAAAGCGTTTTGAATAGGATTCCGGAGTAAATGGGCAACCAATGCGCTTCTCTTTGGATGTGGGAGATGTGTTCATTTCTTTTTAGCCATAAGGCCGCTCGTAGGGCTTTATTTTGCAACAATTGATAGTTTTGATAGATTTGTTTTTGTGATTTTTTGTGATTCCTAGAAGGAGGATGTTACAATATTCTAGTTTGGATAATATGAGGGCCCGGGCCAGTATGAGACAGTTTTGAGGGGACAGGAATTGGCGGCTTGGTTCAATCAATTTACCTGTGAATGCCGTCGAAGAAGAGAGAGCACTGATATGTTTGGTCAATGTGAAATTGGAGTCGAGGTGAACATCTAGAGTTTTCACTTGGCTGAGGACTGGTATGGGCGTTCCATCAATGATGATGGAGGAGTAGTCTGTGTGCAGAGTTTTTATTTTAGCCGCAGGGTCTATGATGATGAGCTCTGTCTTTTCATCATTAAGGCATAGGCATAGGCATTAAGGTGGCCATCCAGTTTTGGATAATAGAGTATATCTTATTGATGTAGGGTGAGTCATGCTCATAGTTGCCTGTGATGGGTCTGAGGATCTGGGTGTCATTAGTGAAATTTGTGTAGATGATACCCATGGCATCCGGGGGTGCAAAAAGGAGTTTAGTGTAAGCATTATAGAGAGTCAGTGACAAACAGGAACGTTGGGGGACCCCTAGGGGTACTGTGATTGAGTCAGCGGCTTTGCTGCCAGTGGAACTCTTGAGGTGCGTACAGCTAGGAAGGATTTGACCCAAATGGTAGCATAAGTGGAGAAATTGAGGTTTGCTGTTAAGGCTTTACAAAGTCTGTCATGGTCCACCAAATCAAAAGCCGCTGAAAGGTCGAGAAGGAGGAGAATACACAAGTCACCAGAATCTGGATTTTTAGGTCTGATAGAGCTGTCTCTGTACTATGATTAGGCCGGAAACCGGATTGTCTAGCTTCTAGCAATTAATTTGTTTCCAGGTGGTTTTGGACTTGGGGTTAGGCTATCTTATCCACTATTATTAGCAAGAAAGGCATTGTGGTTATGGGACGGTAGTTGGTTGGAATGGTGGGGTCCAACAAGGGTTTTTTGAGGAGCATGGTGACCCACGCTACTTTAATGCTGGCAGACACTGAATTAGTATTGAAGGAGGCATTGACGAAGTTGGTGATGATGGGTGTTAGTGTGGGCGCGCACAGCTTGACTAAGTGTGCCGGGAAGCTATCGCTTTTGCAGTTTTTATGGTTTTAGTGAGGAAATGGTATACAGGAACTGGTCTTGGGAGACCAGGGAAAATTTGAAAAGGGTATCTGTTTGTTAGCAGCATTGTCCGGAACTG
Organism: Ambystoma mexicanum; assembly: GCF_040938575.1. Taxonomy (NCBI): domain Eukaryota; kingdom Metazoa; phylum Chordata; class Amphibia; order Caudata; family Ambystomatidae; genus Ambystoma; species Ambystoma mexicanum. The sequence continues at coordinate 189,204,469 of NC_090932.1, forward strand.
TGGGTGCTGAGCTTTTGCTGGCTAAGAATTATGTTTTGGAGGGTGTGAAATTTGGAGGCTATGGCGTTTTGGATGGTTGTGCACCAAGCTTTGCTGGAATTGGTAGGGGTGGCGGAACGGGTGGGGATTCCAATTCCCTGAGAATCATGAATAGTTCTTTGGAATTCGAGGCAGCGTTGTTGATTCGAGTGTTGAGAGAGTACGCTTTGTGGGTTATAACTGCAGTTTTGTAAGTTTTATTGGCTGCTAGGTATGCATTAGTCAAGGTAGTTGATGGGGCCTTTTTATGTAGGGGCCTTTTTATGTAGGTGTTTCAGTGCTCTTTTGTTGCGCCAGAGTACCGTTAATTCTTCAATGAGCCAAAATTGGTTTGTTTGGTAGGACGGGGTGTTTTGGTTTTGAGTGGGGCTACTGCTTCAATGGTGGAATTGAGGCAATTGTGATGCATGGAGGTGATAAGATTGAGGTTGGTGACGGAGGGTGGATAGGTCTTTAGGGTTTCTGTGAGGAAGGGGTGAGGCAGTCAGCAGTGAGATTGTGAGTGTTTCTTGTTGTGATGGGGCAGGGGCGGGATGGAGGTGCTCCTTGCGAACTGTGAGTGTTAATGATGAAGCTTATTAAGTAGTGGTGCGACCAGTTAATTTCTGAGATGGATTTGATGGTTAGTGAAATGTTCAGGGTTAAAATCCAATCCAGTATTCTTCCCTTGGAGTGAGTGGGTGAATTGACCAGTTGAGTGAAGTGCATTTCTTGGAGTGCCGAACAGAGAGCACTGGCTTTGTGATTAAGTTTGTCATTGTAACCTAGACTAATGTCCCATAGAATAATCAATTTGGTGTTAGGCTTTAAGAAGGGGGTGACAAAGAGCGGAATATCTGATTCAGGGTGGTTAGCATTGTTGGGAGCGTTACATATGACGAGGAAGCTTATGGTTGTTTTAGGGTCGGTGGAGAGTTTGAGGAGAAGGTCATAGCCTTCTATGGGGTCTAGTGGGCAAGCTCTGAATTGTAGGGAAGATTTAGCTGTAATTGTTAGATGTACTTTGATTGATGGTGGTGGTCATATAGTGCATACAGAATCGAATGTCCCCAAAGGAAAAAACCCTGTCAACAATCCACCAGACTGGTCTTGGTTACCAGCTCTGGTAGCCTCAAGAAGGAATAAGGGCCTAAATGCTCACAATCTTTGATGATACAACCTTGAGAATTCTTACATGGAATTCTAGGGGCTTTAATAGCATTTTGCAAGCATATAAAGGAAATTGCAACCCTAGAAATGATCACGTTTTTTGTGTTTTTATTACAGGGGGTGTGCTTATCTGAAATTCACCAGTTGTATTGCTTTTCTACATTCTTAAAGAAAGCCAATAAGGGTCCAGAGGGTCGCCCCTATGATGGTGTGTGTATGGGTTTTGATAACTCTAGTTGTTCTGAAATATGAGAATGGTACACATCCATAGATTATATGATACAGTAAGTATAGCATACAGTAAGTACATCATTTGGGGATGAAAAAACTCTATTTATAAATATCTATTGGAATCCAATAAGGACTCATAAAGACACTCTATTTTCAGAGATCGATAGACTTGTGTCAGAATGGCATAACATCCTGAGATCAATTAATATAATCATATTTGGTGATTTAAAGTGTACCTGAATGGATGACTTACAATCTTGCAGAGAGATTTAGCATCGTCAAATGTAATGAAAGATTGTGAATGTTTAAAATATGGGAATGTTACGAGTGATTGACTTATTGTTACACTTGGTGTAGGGGAAATAGTTATGGTACAATTGATTATATATTTGCATCTATGGACATCTTCTTCAAATTCAAACTCTATGCATAGAAGAAAACGATTGCAGTGATCATGCATGATTATCACTTACTTTAAATATTAACATGTCACAACTACTCACTGCGCCTGCCTTAACAATCTGTCCGTGAATAATGCAAGAAACAGAATACGGTGGTTTATGCAATTATATTACAAATTGTTTTCTATTGTATTTTAGTCCTCTGCTAAAAGTTAAATCTAGATATGCCTTTAAACCTGCGCACAAATCGTCTTTCTCTCATTTAGCACCCTGGTAGTGCCTTTACACTTGTGCACAAATAGTTTTCATTGCACCTTAGTGCCCTGCTACCCTGTGCATATCTTGTTTGTAGCACCTCCTCTTTTGTGCATGCTGGCTGCTAGGCCGCCTGGTGAGTTCTGTACACTGTGCAACTCCCCTTTCTGTCCCGCCCCCTCCACCTCCCACCCACTTCACACATGTCGCTCACTATCTCCCCTATCTTTCCAACTGATAATCTATCACCTACCTTACCCCTGTCACTAAGTCTGGAAAAAAATTTTTTAGGAAACATCTCTTAGTCTCTAATCCAGGCTTACCTATTGCTGACACCTACATCAGTGCTACTTCCAGACAGACTATTACTGACATTCTCTTCTTTGTCCCATCTCCTGACTTGTGGATTCCCCACTTGGTCTCTGTTCTCTCTCCTTTCTCCTCTTCACCCATTAATGGAGGCACTAGATGGGTGCCACTCTTTGCATACTTCTCATCCTCTATTTTCATCATTAATCTCTACCACAACAGCACTGTCATGGCCCAGGCTTCTCAACCCAATCGTCTCCCTTCGACTGGCACCTGCCAGCCCTCATCAATGTCCTCCCCTCTCCAGCTATTCCTCCCTCCTCTCCTTCTGTTCCCTCTTCTCCACCTCCGACAAGAGTTCCACCCACTTCTCCCTCCACCCCCTCGGCCAGGTTCCCCTCCTCTGAAATTTTTCACTGGTGGCAACCAGCTCCTCATAGCTACTCTGAATGCGCGATCTGGTGTCAAACACTCTTCTGACATCTGTGCCCCCCACTGACCCCCATGCACCCTATGAGTCTGTATGTGCCCCATGCCCATGCCCCCATGAGTCTGTATGTGCTCCCACCCACCCCCATGCCCCCATGAGTTTGTATGTGCCCCTGCACCCACCACCATGCCCCCCTTAAGTCTGCATGTGCCCACCACCCACCCCCATGCCCCCCGTGAGTCTGTATGTGTGACCCCCGCATGCCCCCAGTTAATTGACTTGTTTGCCCCTGACTTCCCCTGACCCTCCCTTCCCCTGTTAAGGTCAGGCACTCCCTCCATTGCCGTTAGGCATAGTAATCGATGCTGCCCGTCTTTCGCAGACTCCTGCCCTCTCCTCCCCTCCTCCCCTCGGTTGTTAAAGTCTGGCATTACCCCAATTGCCGTCAGACATAGTAATCGTATCCGCCTATCTTTCACATCAACCCTTCCCCTCTCCGCCCTTCTCCTTTCCCCTCTCCTACTGTCTTTAGCCACCCTCTTCCCTCCCCCTTTTTTTATCTCTATTAGCACTTATTCTATCATTTGTCCCTGACCTCTGATAGCAGTTTGTCTGTCCCTTCCCTTCCCTCCTTGTCTTCTCCTCCCACTCCCCCAGCACTATTATGAATTGTTAATGTGACCTACTATGATAGTCGCTTGTCTGTCCCTCTCCTCCTCCCTCTCTCCACACCTCCCCCTCCTCTCCTCACCCTCCTCTTGTTATTCATGCACTACAACATTTGTCGTCAGGCATAGTAACGTTACTGCTGGTTTGTCTCATTCTTCCCTACCCCTTTTTCACCTTAAATGTTCCATTGCACTTGCAGTATCTGAAATGTCGTCAAGCTGATTATGATAGTTTTTTTCACAAATTGTTTCAAGGACTGTAAGAATGTAATTGTATTCTCCCATGCTCTCTCCCTGCTTGAAGCACTTTGAAACACATTGTGTATAGGCGCTATACAAATAAACAATCAAATCAAATCAAAGCCTTGTCTGCAAGCTTGGAGTCTCTCTTACTCTCTCGCTCACCCTTGGCACTATCTACAGGCCCCTGGTGCTGTCTCTCTCTTTTCCTCTCCGAATGGGCTGACTTCACCTCCTCTCTCCTGACTTCTACCTCTAAACTCCTCCTTCTTGGAAACTTCAACATCCACCTTGACTCCACTGAACCTACCTCCTCATTCTTCTGCAAACTCTGTGCCCCCCTCTCCCTTAACATTCACCCTTCTGGCCCAACCCACTCTGCCAGGCACATTCTCGATGCTTTCATCTCGGCTGATCCCCCTATCTCCAATCCCCTCACTACCCCCCCTCTCCTCCCACCTGGGACTTCTTGGCCCTCTGACTGAGCCACCCCAGCACTGGCAGACTCCTTTGCGGTCATCCGACCGATTAAATGTGTGTCAGTCCCTGCCTTTGCCTCTACCTTCATCCCCCCTCTTACACCCTCTATTCAATCTGACACTGACTCTGTTCTTGCCAATCTTCACCTTGCTCTGTTTATTACTCATGACAGTCTTGCCCCTGTCATGAAGATCTGCCTGAAACCTGCCCCCAAGCGTAACATCTGGTATGATTCTGATCAGGCCTCTCTGAAATGCAAGTGCAGAGTTGCCGATCGGAAGTGGCAGACCTCGGGTTCATCGACTGATAAACTGGCCAGTCGCCTACTCCAAAGGCAATACCGTTCCTCTACCCGTTCCAAGAAGAGGGCTCATGTTCAAGCCTGCAACTCTGTAGCCACTAATAACACAACTGAACTGTTAAATCTGCAAGGAACTCATCAATCCATCTGCAGTCTCTACCTCCCCTCTTCCTTCTCAGGCCCTCTGCACTGCAATGGCCACCCAGTTAAGAACTAAAACCTAGGTCATTCTGACCTCAATCGCCTCCACCTCTCTTCCTCCCCTTGCTCTTCTGCCTCCCTTGGCTTCTCCCCCCACCAGCTACTCTCTCCTCCTTCTCAACTAGCTTACCTGATGAGGTGTCTAAAGTAGTCCGCTCTATAAAGGTCTCATCCAAACAGATATCTTCCTGTTCTTCCAGAACCATTAAGGACACCATATCCTCTCTCGCTCCGGCTCTAGCTTACTTCTGCAAACACTCCATAACCTCTGGGTCTTTCCTTCTTGCCCTCAGGCATTCACTTGTGCACTCCCTCCTAAAAAAAGCCTTCTGCTGACTACCCACCCATCTCCACTACCCCTTTCCTTCGCAGACACTTGGAGAAGTTAGTCTTCCCCAAACTGACCCACCACACTGAATTTGTTGGTTGCTACATGACCATCAATCTGGATTTTGAGAATCCTGAGGCAAAGAAACTGCTCTGCTGACCCCCTGTGAATAACTGCTTGCAAATCCTGATTCCAACTCTCCTGCTGTTATCATTCTCCTTGATCTCTCATCTGCCTTCGGCACGGTCATTTAATCCATCCTCATACAACGGCTCTATGATACCCTTAGCATCTCAGACCGGGCACTGGACTGGCTGACCTCCTTCCTCACCAAACATCCTTCCCAGGTGCACCTGGGCCTTTTCTCCTCCCCCACCACTCTCTCTACATGTGGTGTTCCCCAGGGCTCTTTCTTTTCGCCTTGGCTTTACAACATCTACCTTGCCCCTCTTGCTTCCCTGATCTCCCAGTGTTATGCTGATGACACACAACTCTTCTTCAAGCTCCCCTTTACACCTATCTCTTCCTCCTCCCTTATCCCTGACTGCCTGTCCGCTATCCAGTCTTGGTGTGCTTCCAATGATCTCTGTCTTAATGCCAAAAAAACAAGGGGGGCTCTGAGAGTCCCTCTACCAGCACGAACACGGTCCATTGACCTGTTCTTGGGTGGATGGCCCCCGGTAGAGTCAAAACCAAGTCTTTAGCTCACTGTCCTTTTTCACAGAGGAGAAATGTCCCAGCATATCAGTCTTTGTCCTGCCTAAGGGCAGCCCAGCAACGAAATGCTACGCAATTTTCGTCTGAACAAGAGTGCAAGCAGCAACCCAAGACAAGTATTTCGGCCTAGTCAGGCCTCATCAGTGAGGTGGAGCTGTGCCTCTCTAAAAACAGTGAGCAAGGGGTCCACATCTGGATTCCCTTGGTAACTTATGGTGAGACACAAAGTTACTTAATATGCAAAACCAGGGGGTCCTGGGAGTCCCTCTACCATCACGAACATGGCCCATTGACCTGTTCTTAGGTGGATGGCCCCCAGGACAGTCTCAACCAAGTCTTTAGCTCACGGTCCCTTTCACAGAGGAGAAATGTCCCTGCATATCAGTCTTTCTCCTGTCCAAGGGCAGTCCAGCACTGAAATGCTAGGTAATTAATGCCAGTAAGAAAGAGATTCTTCCTTTCGGGCCATCTGTTCCACATTTCCCTCCAGCTCTCTAGCCACCTTCAATGGGTCCTCCTCCTTCTCTTTCTATTGAGGCCAAACATCTCTAGGTCATCTTCGACTCCTCTCTCTCCTTTACTCCTCACTTCTTGGACATTGCCAAGAAGGCCCACTTTCAACTTTACCTCCTAAGAGGCATTCTCCCTTTCTGCACTTTTCTCCAGAAGCTCAATGTCTCTAGAGCTCTGGTCCTCTCCAGGCTGGACTACTGCAATAGCCTCTTCCTTAACCTTCCTCTTTCCTCCTTCTGCCCTCTTCAACTGAACAGGACTGCAAGACTTATCCTTGGCCTCAAGCCCAGGGACCGTATCTCTCCAGCTCTAAAATCTCTCCACTGGCTCCCGGTTGTTGCAAGGTTCAAATCAAGATCCTCTGCATCATCCACAAGGCTTTCTGGGGCCTGGGACCACGCTATCATCAACTGTCTTTAGCTAAATACTTTCTTTCTGTCCCTTCGCTCCTCCAGCACCAACTCTTTGCTGATCAAACGTTTCTCTAGAGAGCTGGGGGCAGATCTCTCTCCTCGGCTGGTGCCTCTCTCTGGAACAGCCCTCCTCCTTCTCTTCATCTGGAACCCAACCACCTCAAGTTCCAGAACTATCTTAAGACCTTACATTTCTCTACCTCCTTCTCTCTATACCTCCCCTGCTAATCCGCCCACTGCCACTGAGACTGGCGGCCTGGTCCCTCATGAGTCCGACAGGTTCCAAGCCTTTTGCCCAGCCGCCATCAGCACCACCCTCAGCACTGCCCTGTGGGCCCTCACCTGGCTACCGGGCGACAAACATCCCCCACCTGTTGAGACATCTACGCCCTTGCACTTATCCTACTGCCTTCCTCACAGACACCCTTCAGCACTTCCCCTCCTGGGGGCCCTGCTAGCACTTATTAGACCCTTCATTCCCCCACCTCCTGCCCCTCCCTTCTCTCTCCTGCTCCCCCACCCCCTTTTCTGCACTTGCACGCTCCAAATGTCACAAGGCCTAGTAGGACCATTGTTGTTTTATTATTTATTCATTTTTATTGTTACTGTTTCTTTTTACTCCCATGTTCCCTTCCCTTCTGCCTTGTGGCACCTTGAAATGATGCTTTGTTGTACAGGTGCTTAACAAATACCCAATAAAATAATTAACAAATACCCAATAAAATATAAATAAAGAAAATATCAACTTAAGATCTTTTGTAGCTAATAGAAATTAAGCTATTTCTATTGCTAATTATAATACATGTTTAGACTTCAGTATTTCGGGGTTAATCAAAAATACCCCAACTTTCTCTCAAAATTAGTGACCTTGTTAAGATTTCATGTACATCATAGAGAGCTCCAGGAGGAAAAAAGGGCCTTAAGGAAAAATATCTGGGATTTTAAAAAGGTAGAGTGCCTGTCTGTTGTTATGTTAGGCTTTCTGGGGCCTGGGACCACGCTACATCCAACCCTCTCTCCCTAAATACCTCCCTGCTAGAGCACTTCGGCCTTATAGCTCCAACTCTCTGCAGATCAGATGCTTTTACAAGCAGAGAGTCGGGGGTAGATCTCTCTCTTCCGCAGGATCCTCCCTCTGGAATGGCTGCCCTGCCCCTCTCAGACTTGAGCCTGATCTCCTTCAGTTCCGGAAGCTTCTCAAGGCCCTCCTTTTCTCTTCTTCCTTCCCTCTCCCCCTCACTTGCTAATGTACCCCTCTGCTGCTTTTTGACTGGCTGCCTGGTTCCTTCTGATTCATACAGGGCACCAGGCCCTCCTCGCCCAGTCTACTCCAGCACCTCTGCTCCTCTGATGGCCTCTCAATTCCCATTTTGAAAGCCGATCCCAGCTCATGGTCAGAGATCCTATTTGATTTATTTGCTGAAATTAATAATATAAAGTGTATCAGTCCAACATTTTGGCACCCAAGCTATATTGTTCCAATTTTTAAAAAAAAGTCAACATGCAGATTCTGGGAATTACGGCCCTATAGCCCTACTGGACTACAGTAAATACCATGTTTGTTTCCCTGGTAGTAGTAGACTTAGAGAAATGGGCAAGTGAATCAAACACAATATCCAATTCACAATCGGATTTCAGAAGAGGCTCTGGCTGCTCTCTTAATGGGTTTATTGTTAAACTTGCAATCACAAGCATTTATAAAAGGAAAGAACCCACTATACTTGGCCTCCGTAAATCTCACTGCAGAATTCAATCGAACCGACAGAGCACAATTGTGGAACAAGCTTTTGAAGTTGGGCATTCCTGGAGGCCTTTTAAAGTCCTTGATCTTATTACACTCAGAAACTACAATACACATTTACATAAATTCACTAGGGTCCATCTGGAAGGAATTCAGACACTTTTGTAGGACTAATGGAGTGATGTGTTCTGGTTCCCGGCCTTTTTAACCTCTACTTATCGGACCTAATTGATTGCTTAAACACAGTGAGATGTCTCCCCCTGGAAGTCACTCATCTTTCCATCAGGGCTTCGGCCTTCTCAGATTATATAATAGTCTTTGATTAAACACAGATAGGTCTTCAGAATGTTTTATACCAGCTGGAGACTTATCTGAATGATAGTAACCTTCTTATAATAAATGAAGTAGTCTTCTTTGGCTCTCGATTGCTGTACAGATTAAATTCTATCCCTCTGCATCATCCACAAGGCTGTCTGGGCCCGGGATTACACTATTTTCAACTGTATCATACTAAATACTCTCCCTCTAGACCACTTTGTTCCTCTGGCACCAACTCTTTGTGTGTAAAGCGTTTTGCTAAACAGAGGGTAGGTGGTTGATCGCTTTCCTCAGCTGGCTCCCTCCTACGGAACAGCCTTCCCCTTCCTCTGCACCTTGAACAGGACTTTCTTAAATTCCGGAAGCTCCTCAATACCTTCCTCATCACCTCCTCCTTCCCTTCTTCTCTTCTCTGCTAATCGCACAGTTGCTGTAATTGGTGTCTGTGGCCCTATAGATTGGTGTCCGTGGCCCTATGCATCCTCCAGGCCCCTTACCTCCCACACTCAATCGGCTCAGCTCATGTCTTCCCTCAGCACTTGCCCTGGCACGCCCTGTGCCCTACAGGATAGCCCTTACTCCTAATGTGGCCCTTATCCATGTAGCACTCAACAACCAAGCACTTCATCTGTGGCTCACCCATGAGCCGGACCCCCAGCACTTATTCCCTCTGCCCTTTTCCTTTCTGCACTTGCAAGTTCTGAATACTCACAAGGCATAGTAGGTTCGTCCTTCCTCCTGTTCCGTCCACTGCGCTTATTCATTTTTGTGTTATGTAATGTATTTCACTCCCTTGTCCCCCCTCGCTCTGTGGGCTCCTTGAACCAATATTTTATTTGCTGTATAAGCGCCTAATAAGCAAAAGCAAACAATAAATAAAGAAATAAATAATCAACTAAATCTGCTCTTGTGATTTGTAAAATAACAAGAAATCTGTAAAGCATACATGTTATATGTGTAGTAAATCATTAAATGTCTTGCCCAACTTGATACTTTTAGGATATCCTCTATATACGAAAATCAGGGTTCAATATGTAATTGATAGACTAAAAATTACACTTCTCCAGCATTGGCTCTTTCATAGATTCACATGCTGTGAATATTCCCCGTCGTCAGGCTGGGAATCCCGGGTTAATTATATTTTAATTCCTTTCTTAAGGAAAAGACACCTTGAGTGTCCTTGTTGTGGGTGCTTTTGGTCACTGCCAATAGGACGCCAAGTGTATAGCTCTGCCTCAGCAGCTTCCCCTCAGATTTCAACCGTATTCTTAGCTGAGAGGAATCCTCGTGTTCTTCTCTTCATAGAGAAATCTTCTTCAACCAAAGAAAATATAATTTTCAATATAAAACAGTGAATACGGAACAAGCGACGACCCTGCAACGGCATTGACAACGATATGGAAACCATTGGATCCCTGAAATCCTTGTTTAGAGCCTGTGGTACGTGCCGCCTAAAAAATGTCTATGAAGGGGACCAACATCTAGACTGTATATATACGGCCTGTACCCAAATCACTCGTCGGAGGACTGCGAGATCTGTCAGGGTTTCTCTCAAATAACCCTCAATGACAGAAAGCCTCACCTAATCTGCTGGCTGACCAAGGGGTCTTACCCTGCATTGGAGGCGGGCTCTTCAAGGAGTGGGAGAGCTACCACTCGTTCTGAAAAGCGGTCACCATCCAACCATAAATCCAGGTCAGAAGAACGACCTATGAAAAAACTGAAGACTCGACCTACTCAGGGTGAGGCAAAATCATCGACGAACAAGGCCATGCGCACAAGCAACCCCGGTCTCCCTCTCAGAAGAATCCGGTAAGCCACGAGGGCTCGCTGTCTGCGAATAATCAGTCGTCGGAGAAACCAGTGACGATGACCAAAACGGGATCATCACCCTCCAAGTCTCACACAAGCAAGGGCTCGCAACCAATGACAACATCGGCCTCCCACTCATCATCAATAGCAATTTCAGCGACGAAAGACAAACATAAGAACAAGTCGTCCACGAAAACTCCTTTGTCGACAAAGAAAAAACACTGCTCGTCGTCCCATTCTCCCAGAGAGGGACATAGGTCCCCTTCCAGACAGGAATCATTGACAGCCCGCTCATTGATGACGAACTCGGGGCATCACTCGTTGATCGTCTGCTCGTTGACGACGAAAAAAATTAAAATCGCCAAGCAACGAGAAAACATCAGGTGAGTACTCTAAAACAGTACGCCCCTACCTGTCAACGGCTCCTTCCGCAGTTTCAACCACGGAACATCCTGACCAGCTTATCACACAGCTGTACGGAGAAAGCCTGCCCTCCTGTGCTAAAGGAATCCTTAGAACCTCAACAGAGGACCCCACAGAACCAATGTTTTCTTTGCCTTCGTTCTGTATTACATCTGCATTCTCTACTTTTATGTTTCCTGTTGTGCTCTTTTCTTTCTGATGGTTCTGTACTGCATCTGATTTGAGGGCTGCTGTTCTTGTTCTTTGTTGTGCCCACCTCCCTTTCGTGTCCCCCCTGTGCCTCCCTCTTGCCTACCCCCCTGCGTGACCTCCCCTCCCCTCTCCCCTGTCTGAGCTCCCCTCTCCCTACCCCCTCTTTCCTCCCACACCCCATATGGTGCTCCCTATCTCACCTATCTTTTCTAACTGCTTTTCTATCGACTATCCTATCCCTCTCACTAAGTCTGGCAGGAGGAAGCTCAAAAGATGCATCCTGGTCTCCAACCCAAGCCACCCTATTGCTGATACCTATACCAGTGCTTCCTCCAGACAGACCTTTACCAACATACTCTTTGTCGTTCCCTCTCCAGGTCTATGGGCCCCATATGGTCTCTGTTCTCCCTCCTTTTTCCTCTTCTCCCATTAATGGTGGCACTCGGTGCTAGGCCCTCCTGGCCCCCGTCCACTCCTCTAAGGCCATCATTAATGTCTACTAAAATGGCACCGTCTTGGACCAGGGCCATCAGGCCAATCACCTCCTCTTTGATAGATGCTTCCCGCGCCTTATCAACTTGCTTTCCTCTCCTGCTATTGCGTCTTACCCCTCTCTGGCTCCTCCGCCACCTCCTTCCTTTGCCACCTCTTCGGCACCTCCTGATGCTTCTCTTACCACCCTGTTGCCTGCCTCCTCTGACACCCCTAAGGCACTCTCTTTTCACTCTCTGACTACCCTGCCTTCTCTTCCGTCCTCCTCTACCCATCCTTGGGCACCTCCAACACTTCCGCAGGGTGTACCTCTGGCCTGTACCCACCCGAGACTTGGTTCATGGCCAGCTCTGTCACGAGTTTCAACACTCTCCTTCCCGATGGCTACAAGATCCTCTCCGAACCAGAAATAACCGTCCCGGTGGGGGTGTAGCCTTGATTTTCCCAGAGTGGATCCCTGCTTCTATCATTACAATGCAGCACTACTCCTCCTTTGAATGCCTGGTCTGCAGGCTCTCCATCTCTCCTGATCCCTCTCTCACTGTGGGCACTATCTACAGGCCGCCTGGCCAGGTTGCCCTCTTCCTCTCTGAGTGGGCTGACCTCTTCTCCTCGCTCCTTGCCCCTACCTCCCAACTTCTCCTTCTCAGAGACTTCAACATCCACCTGGATGCTACCAGCCCTTCTTTAGGACTCTTGTGCAACCTCTGTGATTCTCTCTATTCTTCCCTGTGGCCCGAATCACTCTGCAGGCCATACCCTGGATGTTCTGATCTCCTCAGACCTCCCCTTCTTTAACCCTCTCACCACTCCTCTCTCATGGAGTGATCACTTTCTCCTTTCTTCCCACCTCTCTCTCTCTTCCCCGAAGGTCAAGCCGACTCCAGCACTGCCACCTACCTTCTCGGTTATCTGACCCATGAAGCGTGTGTCAGCTGAGGCTTTTGCCGCTACTTTCTCTCCTCCTCCTGCAGCTTTGGCTGACTCACACCCCGACACAGCCCTATCTAACCTTCATCTCTCTATCTCTAACACTCTTGATGTCCTTGCCCCTGTCATGAGGATCAGCTTGAAGCCAAAATCCAAGTGAAACTCTTGGTACAATTCCGACCTCGCTGCTCTTAAAGTGTAGGGCTGCAGAGAGGAACTGGAGGGCATCAGGCACCCCCTTGACAAACACCCCTCTGAAATGTCACGGGAGCACCATGTAGCCCAAATGGCAGGACTTTGAATTGAAATAACCGTATGGGAGTGGAGAAGGCAGTTTTTTTCTTTATCAGGTCCGTGCAAATGAACTTGCCAATATCCCTTAGTGAGATCGAGTGTTGACAGATGTACAGCATTACCCAGCCGATCTATCAGATCACCGATACGGGTCATTGGGTAAGCGTCAAAAGCAGAGATGGCATTCAATTTACAAAAATCTACACAGTATCTCCAACTTCCATCGGGTTTGACCACTAACACAATGGGGGAGGACCAAGGGCTACTAGAAGGTTCATTGATGTTAGCCTCTATCATGGTTTTGACTTACTGAATTATGGTTTCCTTCCTAGCCTCAGGTAACCAATATGGTTTTATAACTAAGGAAATCAGGACCCGGGGTTCCCTTCCTCAAATGAAGACTCAGGGTCCCCTTCCCCAAGATTTCAGTAGCACAGTTCAAAAGGCAAGGTATCCTTATTTTCTAAATGTAACGTTCCAAAGTTCAAGTTTTCAAACATTAGTTCCTTTTCGTTTATAGATTCCTTAAAAGTCACATACAATTTACAACTCAACATGCTGTGGTTTGGTTATCCTTTAAAGTTGTATTCATTTCAACATTTTTAATATACTATAGGTTGTTTGAATTTAAGGTTCTGTTCCCTTTTTGAGAAGAAAATATATTACTTGTGATTGTCAACAAGGTTTTGATTCAGTTCGGTGTTCAATTATCATGAGGTTTGCTTAATATTCCTTTGCGCTTTATATGTTGTTCAATGAGCGTTTATTTGCCTTTATTTAGATTGCTCAGTGATTGAAGACTTAAGGAAATGTGTTTCTTGCCACACTCAACCACTCCGACAAAAAGTATCCTCCGGTTTTCCTGGCTCTTCAGTAATTGATAAAGAAAGATCAGAGACTTTCAAAAACGTGCTTATTCAAGGCACGCAATCACTCTGATACAAAGTATTACGTGTATAACAAAGTTCACACACTCGTGCACCAGGTTTTCCATTCATTAGAAAGTCATGGTCGCTTTCCCAGTTCTTATTGCAGCATGGATCACACAGCCTTCTGCTCGCAGTTCTTGTTGCAGCGCGGATCACATGCCTTCTGGTTTTAGTATTAGGGCTCCAGCTCCTGCCCTTCAGTCATACCTGTGTTGGTTCTCTCACACTGGGGAATAAGCACCTCAAGCAACGAAAAAAGGGGCAGCTTTCCGGCACACTCCCCTCACTGTGCTTAGCCAGCTCTAGGGAGTCCCAGCTCCCCTGCCACGTTTCTGTGGACCGCCTCTCTCCTTGGTCCCCAGCGTCTCGGCGTCCCACTCCTGCTGCTTGCACCGACCTTCCTGCTGCTTCTCCTGTCACTCTCGCTTCCACTGGACAGGTCCCCTTTTATACACCTGCAGTCCCTTGACAGGCTGCAGGTGTGAATGCTCAATTAGCCTTGCCTGACAACAAAGGGACATGCCTGACCTTCAAAGATCTTAACAGGCATCTTCCTCGTCCCAGTACCAGAGTGGTAAAAGAGCACAGTCTTCATTGCTCTTAGTTGCTTCTTGTTCGTCCCAGTACTGTCATGTGTCAGTTGTGGAGAAATGAGGGGAACTGGCTTATAACCGCCTATGAAGATTGGGGAAAGGTTGGGTTGGGTTGGTTGTCAATAGAAAAAGGGAGATACCATGTCTTGCCCACGGGCACCCCACTCCTATTCCCCAAGGACCCTCCAACCAGGTGATCCTCCCTCGCTTCTCCGCCTCAGAGTCGGGAGCCAATGTCGATGGCCTTTCCCTGGCCAACTAGTTTCTCACAGTAAGCATTTTCTCTTTGCATGATCTCACATTCCATTATGACAGATTTCATAGTTTTCGAGTTTTGTGGACTTGTTTGAAATACAAATCAGTTAAACTGACTATTTTACGATTATACCAAATTGTGTGAAGCGTGAGAATGTAAATTGCATTTCTATTACAGTGCATATGACGCCTTTTTGTTGTACTTCTTGTTTTTAATTGTTGCCTCCTCTGTTACTTTGTTTTCATAATAAAACAAGAAAATGGTTTGGCATGCATATTGTGGCAGAGCATGGAGAATTTGCTTTGACCTATGATTTGTAAACAGGACAAGTTACAAATTAGGCTTTTGTTTGATTCTTCTATCGCTGTGCTTTCCGTGCGGAGGAAAATAGAAAAAATAAATAAATCATTTGAACGATCATCGCTTTTGCGGCTTGCAGTGAAAACAGGTGAACCCTATTATGCAACCTAAAAGGTTAAACATAATATTCTGTATGCGAACGCACACATGTGAAATGCTTCCTTTTCATATTCAATATGAATGCTCCAGGCATGTTGTTACTTTCTTGGATTGAGAGTTGTTCAAATGATAGGTACATGATGCAGTGTGTGACAAGGTATACAAGGCCCCTGGCAGTATTGTATAACAGTTATACTATAACTCATTAGAGGGGTATATGCTCTTCATGCTTGGATCGTGTAAGAGGCAGAGCAGGAGCAGCAGCACTAGCAGGCACTTCCCGCAGTGTTTCATTGTTTCAGCAAGTGAACTGAACTGTTCTTGGAGGCAGAGCAATGGCAGCGTGCTAACGTGCATTTAAACCCCCTGGCTTCAAGCGCCACCAGTAGCAGGCAGTTCCGGCAGAGAGTTGGGAGGGAGCGGGAGGCTCTCCGTGCCTTGGCCTCTGCCTGGATTTAGATTGCCCAGTTAATTTATTTTCATGCTCTGTAACCCCTGCCCTCGCCCTCGAAACATTGTACCAGCGGTGTGTGCCCATTGTAGAGACCCTCGAGGGAGCGGGAGGCTCTTTGGTTCGATTCAACCTGCTCCGTTTGTTTCTACCTCCGCACTTGTACATGCGGCAACATTGTATTCCTGGTGAGTGCTCACTATTCACCCCCCACCCCCCGCACCCCCGATTGGGAAACGCTGTGGTTCAGGAGAGCTGTAGTATCATCTCAGAAGCATGTTCAGTTGTGTAAAGGTGTGCAGTCACTGCAGTCCCTGTGGGAGCGAGGGAGTGGAGGGCTGCTTTAGTTCAACCAGTTCCAGGTTCGTCCAAGCAGTGAGACGTGGTGGGGGCCCCCCTGGACAGCGCTTGTTTGTTTGTATCTAATATCTATGATCAGCTTTCCAGAGGAAGTTACAGTCTGCGAGGGAAGCAGAAATCTGCAAAACAAGATTGCATGGCTCTGGCACACCCCAACGGTCCATACCGCCGAAATGGGAATAAATGCACATTACAGGTTCAATTACATCCGCCTAAGTCTGCCTCCTTCGAAGCTTCCAAAATCACCAAATAGTTTAAGCTCCTGGCAACGGATTGAAGAAATTAGTTAACGACTGTGATTATACACGACACACAATTCCCAATAGTTGCAGTAAATGTGTCCACATAGATTGACAATAATAACTCTTTACTAAATGTGTCTGTCTCTTCAAGCGGAAGTACCGCAGGTTCCCATATTTAATTGCTCAAATGAACCAGATCACCTGTCCATTGATAAAAGTAATACAAGTGAAGAAATTAATGTACAACCCTCTGATCTAAGGTTGTCCCATTCCCCACGTTTAACCAGCCTAATTGATGACCCGCCCAATTAAATGGCAAAGCAGAGTATGCTGCTCGACGACCAAGGTGAGCCGCGAAGCTCCACGTCTGCTGGTGAGAATGATGGTAGTAGTTTACACAATGAGGCAACAAACCTTGCACTGAAAAGGATGTTAACATTGTGGAATTTTATATCTAAGGAAGCCGAGGAATATGCACAATTGCTGGAACAGCTGGTGGTACAGCAAAAAGTCAAACCTGATCGGATTCTCACCAGCAATGCCGCCATAAAGAAAACAGTGAACAGTTTGCCAGAACCAGCGACCCCAGCGTTTACACCATTGGCAGAGCAGGCACTGAGGAATATTGACCCATTAGAGTCTACGACAGTTGAGATACATGGTGCCCAAGTGTATCGGGTTAAGGAAAATGTGCCCCTGTGTGGTTCAATACTGTCTAGGAGGGAAAGACGGAAGAGACTAAAGGTCACCAATGACAAACAAGCAAAGAAGTGCAACCTAGAACTCGTGCCTGATATCTCCTGTACCATGGAACCTCAGGAGAATACAAATAAAGGTCCGGCACTGCCAAAAAAGGTTCGTAAGAAAGCAGCTAGCAAACTGATGACAAGAGAACAAGCCAGGCAACTTAACCTCCTAGTTATTCAACTGTGAGGACAAAAATAAAAGTCTGCAAAAATCAGTCTGGATCAGGAAGCCTGTAAAAGAAGGGGAAATAAGTCTGTTAAATATGTACAGATGGAGGAGGACTTAACAAACATATCAGACTCCAATTTGAGTGCTATTGTTGATATTGAGGCTAGAAATGATATGGCTGAGATTGCTACAACGGTGCCAAACCAGGATCGGGTGGGAAATGAGGTGCGGCTCCCTCCTACCTCGTTTGTCATCTCAAGGTTGTTTGAAGATGGTAATCATCTTATGAACAGGAGTTCTCTGTTCGAGCTTTTTGGTCATCTACCATCTTTGCGTGTGCTATAGAGCAGTTACTTTGACTTTGTAGAACAAATAGAAGGCTATAGCACTGCTGTAACAAGGGTTCACTGTGTGGACTCGAAATCACATCTATTTTTCCAAAAAATGCAGTATCATTATTAAAATGGGGCTTTGATATGGATCAAATATCAAGCCCGAACAGGGAGTATGTCAGTGTTATCAGTGAACCAGTGAAATATCCTCAGGCTCTGGCCGATAATCCGAGCAAATCAGTAGAGGCTGCACCAAAGCTACCGTTGATTGGTTTGACTGGGAACCCTTTGGCAAAATCCCATTGGGAATGGCTTCTTTCCTTCCTTCCAGTCATAAAAGTGGGCTCTTTATAAGCTCATGGAATACTCAAGGCCATGCCAATTTATTCTCTGCAAAGGGCTCGTGCCACCTTTCCAGAACTCAGACATGATATTACCGCAGGAGGCTTGGTTGAGGAGGGCGGCTGTATTTGATGGCTACACCTGTTTCAAAACTCCTGGTGGAAGAGGGAACAAAAGTCGGCCATTTGGTGGCTTGGTAACACTGTACTCTAATTCCTTTACATCGAGCAAACTAACTATAACCACTAGTAATCCCAACATTCTGATAGTTGAAGTGACACTAAGTAATGAAAACCGCATAGTTGGGGATATGTATATACGACTGACCAGGTGGGAGCTCTACTGAAACCCCGCAGTTGTTGATTTATGAGTCCCTAATATCGAATATAGCCACGTCTGCTGATGCTGACATACTGTCATGATCTCTGCTTCCAAAAGATCAGGACTTGCCCGACTCCCTTGGAAGCAGACCCATAACCCCGGTTCTGAGTGCCAGCCAGTCCCAATTGGGACCTTTTGGACCCTGTCCTGGCGCCAGTGGCACCAGGCTCATAAAGATGCCCAGTCCCAGCGCTGGAAGCGCCTGGCTCATAATGCTTGGGTGGACTTAACTGCAGCAGACCATGCTGCTTACTTACCTGCCAGTTGAACCCCTGAGCCTCTTCTGTTTGGGACTATTTTTCCTGTTGGGTGGGGCAGGAGCCACTCCCTAGGTTCAGAACACTGGAACTCTTCTGGAAAGCAGGAACTCTTTTCTTACCTAGGCGTGGCTGTGGAAGGAGACACCTAAGCACTACAGGAGGCTATTTAAACCACACCCGATGGATGAATCTTGCTTTGCGTTATTCTGCATTCTCTGCAGCAGAACGCTCATCGTGTCTTCTGC
Source organism: Ambystoma mexicanum (assembly GCF_040938575.1). NCBI lineage: Eukaryota > Metazoa > Chordata > Amphibia > Caudata > Ambystomatidae > Ambystoma > Ambystoma mexicanum. The sequence goes on from NC_090932.1 coordinate 189,223,111, forward strand.
TTCTGATCCTGGGCCTAAGGGAACAAAGGCTTACCATCCTGGAATCCAGTCTTCAGCAGCACCTGTAAAGACAAAGAAAGAACAGGTTAGCACTACGGTCTTCAGTGGCAGCGCATCTCTTACCTGGTCCATCGGCTGTCACCAACGCCTCGCGCTGCATTCCGGCATCTGAAAGACAAAGGCTTACCTACTCTTCGCATGCTCCGGAGGTCTTCGCTCTGCATTCCGGCATCTGAAAGACAAAAGCTTACCAGCTCTTCGCACGCTCCGGAGGCCTTCGGCGCTGCATCCCGCATCTGAAAGACAAAAGAAGGTGCGTTTAAAGACATTGGGCAACTTTATTACTCACGTGCCATTACTCCTTCCCACGCCGATTCCAGTGGGTATTCCAGCACCCTTCAGCTTCTCTAAAGCTCCGAACTTGTACCTGCAAGATAAAAGGGACAGTTAGTGCGCATCGTGAAGCAGGCTACAAGCGCTTACTTACGTGCTTCCAGGCGCTTCTATTCCTCGCGGGTTCGATCCTCAACTCTCATCAGCCCGCCATCCGTCATCGCCGGAATCCTGCAAAACAAGAGATATCATTACAAAAGACTTTTAAGACATTTGAAGTGCCCGGAACTTACCGTTCGTGCAGTTAACGATGGACAGCAGTCCTCTGAGGTCAAGAGGCCTGCACCCTTATCCAGTGAAGAAACTGGTTACGGCACCCTGCCCCGAGGCAGATGGAGAGCTCGGCGTTCACTTACCTAAGGTGAGGGCGTTAACCTTTGGGGTTCTACAGGAGAAGAGAAAGGGAAGAGGAGAGAGGCACCCAATAACCCCAGTTCATTAATCCCATATTTTCTATCTGCAGACATCTTACTCTTCGAGTCAGACATACAGTGCACAGTGGTCCAGCCCAAAGAGCCAACCGTGTGTTACACATCACCTTTGAAGATACAGCATTCACCCAGTCAAGACCGGCGCGTCTGCGGGAATCAGGTGAGCGTTACAGAACGCAAAGCCTACCGCAAAACTCCCACCCAGGCGGTATGGAAACCTCGGATACCGACCAGCTAGCCCAGTTACTTGGGGAACTAAGAGCAGAAGTGCATGCAGCCCGTCAGGAAACGAATGCTCTAAGAAGGGAACTGATTATTTCCAAGGACCGAACAGACGATCTCGCTAGACAATTGCTACAGTCACAAGCCGGACAAACTCCGTTACCCGCATCAGGGGCAAATCTTCCTTCAACATCCTCTACGAACCCAGTGCAGATCAACCTACCTGGGAATGTACCTCTGGCTCTGCCCGAACGATTTTCTGGTGACCCAAAGAGGTTTGCAGTATTTATTAATCAGTGCCGGTTGCACTTCTTATGCCGGCCAGCAGCCTTTCCAACTGATCAAGCTAAGGTAGCTTTCGTGCTTTCGTACCTTAGTGGCAATGCGGCAGACTGGTCGATCCCTCTAGTTAGTCAAGATGATCCGGTTCTCCATGATTTTCAAGCTTTTCAGCTCAGTATGGAAAAACTGTTTGCAAGACATTCACAGGGGCAGGCCTTGGACAATGAGCTCCTTTCATTGCGACAGGGTAATCAAGACCTTTTGGCTTATATTGCGTCTTTCAACAGACTGATAGTGGAAACTCGATGGCCTGAGGACAAAAGGATTACGCTGTTTTATAGAGGTCTACGTGGAGAGCTCAAAGACGTTTTAGCCCAAGTAGTGAATCCCCCACAAGACTGTTCGGACTATATTGACTTAGTCGTTCAAATTGACCACAGACTGCAGAACAGGAAGGCCGATCGTTCCAAGTTTGATGCTCGAGTATTTTCCAAACCACCAACTCCTACCAAAGGAGTAGACTCCGGGGAACCCATGCAAATAGGGGGCCTGAAAGGACCACTAACACAAAAGGAGCGGGAAAGGAGAAAACAGCTGCAATTATGCCTCTATTGCGGAAACTCGGGGCACTTTCTTCGAGACTGTCCGGTGAAACCAGCCAAGAAGGCAGTAGGAGCTGCAGTTACCAGGGTCACAAACTCTGAGCAGGGAAACGACCTCGCCCGACAAGAATAGAGGTCCTCTTGCCGAGCGTTAAAGCCAGTTCCGTGACCTCGCATTTCGTGATACCTATGGTCCTCATTAGCCCTGAACATCCGGATCGATTACATGCGATTGAAGCTTATGTCGACAGCGGTGCCATCGGCAATTATGTGGACCATGAAATGGTTTTGAGGATGAATCTGACTCTTTGTCCAAAGGCTGTAAAGGACGTCATTACTACGGTGGATGGTACAGAGATAGCCTCCGGACCAGTAACGCATACCACCCAAGAAGTGACGCTAGTAAGTCAAGATGGACACCATGAGAAGATCGTGTTCGATGTGATCAAGGCCCCTCAGTTCCAGATTATTCTAGGAATTCCTTGGTTAGAGAAGCACAATCCTCAGATCGATTGGCGAGCAAGAACGGTTCAGTTTCCATAATGTGTCTCTACTTGTCACCCTCGACCTGGTGTTGCACTGGCAGCAATTTCCTCGGAGGCTCCCCAGTTACCTCCTGAATACCTAGAATTCCAAGATGTTTTCCGGAAGGATCAGGCTAACTCTCTACCTCCTCATAGGTCTTATGACTGCCAGATAGACCTGATACCTGGATCTACTCCTCCTTGTAGTAGAATTTATGCCCTCACCGAGCCTGAGAATCTTCACCTCCGACAATACCTGGATCAATACCTAGCGAATGGGTTTATTCGTCCTTCCAAGTCCCCTGCTTCCTCAGCTTTGTTCTTCGTTCCAAAAAAAGAAGGGGACCTTAGAACTTGTATAGATTATCGCGCCCTGAACCAGATCACCGTTAAGAATAGATATCCGTTACCTTTGATCCCTGAACTCCTGGACCAAGTCAGAAAAGAATGCATATATACAAAGCTAGATCTTAGAGGAGCCTACCACTTGGTACGAGTAAAAGAGGGCGATGAATGGAAGACGGCCTTCCGCACCAAGTATGGGCTATTTGAACATCAGGTCATGCCCTTCGGACTTTGCAATGCCCCGGCCGCCTTTCAATATTTTATGAACGATGTCCTCAGAGAGCTCATAGATGTGTGTGTTGTTGTTTACATTGACGACATCCTCGTTTATTCTTCATCGGAAACTGAACATCGGAAACACGTGAAAATGGTCCTCGAGAGATTGCGTCAACACAAACTTTTCGCTAAGTTGGAAAAATGTGTTTTCAACGTGACTGAAGTTGAATTCTTGGGATTCAAATTATCACCTAGCGGAGTGGGTATGGATTCAAAGAAGGTCGATGCAATTCTCAAATGGCCATCGCCATCCTCCGTAAAAGGTGTTCAAAGCATGTTAGGCTTCGCTAACTTTTACCGCAGGTTTATCCCCGAATTCTCTCGAATAGTCCAGCCCATCACCGCCTTGTTAAAGAAAAACAAACGTTTTGAATGGTCTACCGAGGCAGAACAAGCTTTCCAGAATTTGAAGACTAGATTTATCTCTGCACCGATCTTAAAACATCCTCGCCCAGAACTCCCCTACATCATTGAAACTGATGCTTCGAGCCTTGCCATGGGGGCAGTTCTATCACAAAAGGACCCAGTAACCAATCAGTTGCATCCCGTGGCATTTTGGTCCCGCAAATTCTCGCCTCCTGAAATCAATTACACTATTACTGATAAGGAACTTCTAGCTATCAAGTCCGCCTTTAAGACTTGGCGGCATTATCTTCTGGGGGCCCGACACACCGTTACTGTGATTACAGATCACCGAAACCTGCAATATTTGAAAACCGCAAAAGCTCAATCCTCTAGGCAACTCTGTTGGGCACTATTCTTTGCCGAGTTTGACTTCATAATTACCTATCGACCTGGTACAAAAAACGGTAAAGCTGATGCCCTTTCTCGGATGGGAGTGGAAGAACATTTGATCAATCCTAAACCTGTACCTATCATTCCCGAACAAAGAATTCTAGGTGTAATCGCCACACAATCCATAGAGGAAGTTAAGGATAAAGCCAGGCTACTGGTAACTCCAGCAGACATACAGAATTGGCATCTGCAGGGAAAGTACTTTACGGTGAAGGACAACCTATTATATTTCCAAGAACGGTTATACCTGCCCAGCACAGATTTACAGAAAAAGGTAATCTCTTGTTATCACGATTCTTTAATGGAAGGACATCCCGGTATGACCAAGACCTCGGAAAAGATCAAGCGCTACTTCTGGTGGCCATCTTGGAAAAAAGATATCAGAGACTTTATAATGTCCTGTGGAGTATGCGCCCAAAACAAGAGTCAAAAGGAAAAACCAGTCGGCCTCTTACGCCCTATTGACATCCCGCCTCGCCCTTGGCATACGCTTTCTATGGACTTCATCACCGATCTACCTCCATGCTCCGGATACAATACGATCCTAGTAATCGTGGACCTATTCTCCAAGATGGCGCATTTCATTCCACTCAAAGGCTTACCAACAGCAGCAACTCTGGCCCGAGAATTTCTCGAAAAGATCGTCCGACTGCACGGTTTTCCTTCAGTTCTAATTTCGGATCGAGGTAGTCAATTTATTTCTCATTTTTGGCGAAGTTGCTGTCGGTCGGCTCAAATTGATGTGAGACTTTCGACCAGCCACCACCCTCAAACCGACGGACAAACCGAGAGGACCAATCAAACTCTGGAACAGTATTTGCGCTGCATGCTACAACAAACTGAAAAAACTTGGAAAGATATCCTTTGGATAGCCGAATATGCCTAGAATAACTCTGTCCACTCGGGAACTGGGAAGACCCCGTTTTTTCTTTTATACGGTAGTCACCCTCGAACCTCGGAGTTGGATCCACTCCAAGATCTTGGAACACCAGCAGTAGACCACCGGCATTCTACAATCACCCAAGCCTTTAAGCAAGCCGTTTCTCACCTTCAAAGGGCTAAAGAACAATACAAGAAAGGAGCAGACCAACATCGGAAGGAAGCCCCCCAATATCAAGTAGGAGATCAAGTCTGGTTATCCACCAAATATCTACCTCTAAAAGGACCACGCACATTCAACCCAAGATACCTTGGTCCCTATTCCATCACTACCATAGTAAATCCAGTAGCGGTCAAGTTGGACTTGCGCCCTCACATGAAGATACATCCGGTCTTCCACGTCTATCTATTAAAACCCGTGCAACCTCAAACCCGACTAACTACGTCTCCAAAACCTATTCTAGTTGATGGAGAACTCGAGTTTGAAGTCAAAAGCATCCTGGATTCCAAGATCTCCAAATCTAAACTATTTTACCTGATTGACTGGAAAGGCTACGGTCCCCAAGAAAGATCCTGGGAACCTGCAGAATATGTCCACGCGCCTCGTCTAATCAAAAGATTTCATCGAACATTTCCTAACAAGCACAAACCCCCGGAGAAGCCCGGTTTGGGAGGGGCCTTGAGGAGGGGTGCTGTCATGATCTCTGCTTCCAAAAGATCAGGACTTGCCCGACTCCCTTGGAAGCAGACCCATAACCCCGGTTCCGAGTGCCAGCCAGTCCCAATTGGGACCTTTTGGACCCTGTCCTGGCGCCAGTGGCATCAGGCTCATAAAGATGCCCAGTCCCAGCGCTGGAAGCGCCGGGCTCATAATGCTTGGGTGGACTTACCTGCAGCAGACCATGCTGCTTACTTACCTGCCAGTTGAACCCCTGATCCTCTTCTGTTTGGGACTACTTTTCCTGTTGGGTGGGGCAGGAGCCACTCCATAGGTTCAGAACACTGGAACTCTTCTGGAAAGCAGGAACTCTTTTCTTACCTAGGCGTGGCTGTGGAAGGAGACACCTAAGCACTACAGGAGGCTATTTAAACCACACCCGATGGATGAATCTTGCTTTGCGTTATTCTGCATTCTCTGCAGCAGAACGCTCATCGTGTCTTCTGCTTCTGATCCTGGGCCTAAGGGAACAAAGGCTTACCATCCTGGAATCCAGTCTTCAGCAGCACCTATAAAGACAAAGAAAGAACAGGTTAGCACTACGGTCTTCAGTGGCAGCGCATCTCTTACCTGGTCCATCGGCTGTCACCAACGCCTCGCGCTGCATTCCGGCATCTGAAAGACAAAGGCTTACCTACTCTTCGCATGCTCCGGAGGTCTTCGCTCTGCATTCCGGCATCTGAAAGACAAAAGCTTACCAGCTCTTCGCACGCTCCGGAGGCCTTCGGCGCTGCATCCCGCATCTGAAAGACAAAAGAAGGTGCGTTTAAAGACATTGGGCAACTTTATTACTCACGTGCCATTACTCTTTCCCACGCCGAATCCAGTGGGTATTCCAGCACCCTTCAGCTTCTCTAAAGCTCCGAACTTGTACCTGCAAGATAAAAGGGACAGTTAGTGCGCATCGTGAAGCAGGCTACAAGCGCTTACTTACGTGCTTCCAGGCGCTTCTATTCCTCGCGGGTTCGATCCTCAGCTCTCATCAGCCCGCCATCCGTCATCGCCGGAATCCTGCAAAACAAGAGATATCATTACAAAAGACTTTTAAGACATTTGAAGTGCCCGGAACTTACCGTTCGTGCAGTTAACGACGGACAGCAGTCCTCTGAGGTCAAGAGGCCTGCACCCTTATCCAGTGAAGAAACTGGTTACGGCACCCTGCCCCGAGGCAGATGGAGAGCTCGGCGTTCACTTACCTAAGGTGAGGGCGTTAACCTTTGGGGTTCTACAGGAGAAGAGAAAGGGAAGAGGAGAGAGGCACCCAATAACCCCAGTTCATTAATCCCATATTTTCTATCTGCAGACATCTTACTCTTCGAGTCAGACATACAGTGCACAGAGGTCCAGCCCAAAGAGCCAACCGTGTGTTACACATCACCTTTGAAGATACGGCATTCACCCAGTCAAGACCGGCGCCTCTGCGGGAATCAGGTGAGCGTTACACATACTGGTCGAAGGTGACTTTTACTCACCCTGCATAGATTGTATTAGGACCGATAAGGGAGTGTTACCATTGTATGCAGTTGGTAAAAGGCGAACCAAATTGATTGGGTCAGCATGTTTATGGTCTGAATTTCTCCATGATCTTGGTTTGCAGATGATTAACGGGTGCTCCTCTGGGAATATTCCAGCTGCTAAGACGTGGAGAAATGGTAACGTCTATTCAACGATTTACTATTTCTTACGGAAGTGAATCATTTTGTACCAGAGTGGATGAGATGTCTGTGGTGTTCGCTGACTACAGCGATCACTCTGACTTGCATATACGATTGGTATTGTGGGAAACCATGATTCTTGATCAGGATAAGGTGGGTGATGTGGTTGGGAATAATGGCCTAAACAGAATTGGTTGGTCGGATAGAAATTTGGAGGCCATAACCAAGCATATGGGTAATCTTGACACTGTTTACAAAAGACTTAAAAGTCTTTATGAAATTATACAATGGATTAGCTCAATTACCAACTGTTTTTTTACGAGGAGTATGGGATCTATATCTAAACAGGGTTTAAAACATCCACATCCTTATGATAAAGTAATAGTCCATGAAAGCGCACGCTGAGACAAGAAATCAGAAATGTGTGACAGTTGAATATGGATGGCTTGATGATTCATGAAGCTGTAATGAAGTTTAAAATTAGATACAGAAACTGGTTAAGAAGCCATCATATGGCTACTGCTTGGCAGTTACTAGATGAAGCCATTTGGAAAAAGGACAAGTCAACGGGTTGGTTTATATTTAATAATAGAAATAAACTCCCACATGCTTCAATGGCAAATTTGCACTCATATCTGGGAGTCCTATTTAGGAGATACATTTAGAGCTGAATCGCCTTTCCATCTGATTCATCAGGGCCCATTGAATTTTAAGTTTGAAACAGACGACCTTCTTGGAATAATTAAGAAGATTGAGTAATCTAGAGTGCCAGGCCATTGTTGTGGTGTCTCAACTATGAGAGCAAATCCTGACCTATGGATGGATATTCTAACTTTATTTGTACAGATTGCTAGCTCAGGTCGTATTCCCGGGTCTTGGAAATAGTCTCATTTCATTCCAATGTTCAAGTGTGGTACATCTGACGATACTCGAAACTATAGGATATTTTCGTTTAGATGCGGCCCAGTCAAATATTCACGTCCTGCCTACTCCGTAACATGGAGAAGTGAATCCTAGACAATCAGGTCCTGAGTTGATATCAAACAGGATTTCAGAGGGGACTTTTCTCTACCCATAACATACTGGTTGTTAATTCTTTAACTCAATAAGCCAAATCTAAATACTTTTTGCCAGTATATATTCTTTTTTTTGATTTTGCATCGGCATTGAACACTATTAATCGCTCAAGTTATAGGGAACATTGAATAATCTAAACATGCCCAGGCATATTTTATACACTTGCCAGCTGCTGCATGATAATAATGTTGCACGGGTTGAACTAAATGGCGCTGGAGAACTGTCTGCCACGATACAGATTGGAAAGGGAGTAAAACAGGGGTGCGTACTTGCCTCTGTTTTGTTTAATTTATTTCTGTCTGTTATCGGAGAGAACCTGGCCAATTCCAATAACTTCCTGCCAAAACTGGGAGACGTTCAATTTGTATATCTTGCCTAAGCTGAGGATTTGGCTATTTTGGATACTACATATGTAGATTTCTGTAGAAATGCTACTGCATTGACAGAGGAGGCAAAATATAATGATGTGTTGATTAAGTTTAGAAAATTTAAATGTATGCAGTTTGGGAAAGATAAAAAAGATAAACTTGCCATCTTGACAACTGAGGCCAACATGAATAGGGCGCTTTCGAACTACACCATGCATGGCAACACTGCGCATTTAGCGAAACAAATCAGATTTTCTATTGGAGTCGTTTTATCGACGATATACTGGTCATATGGAAAGGCAACAAACAATCACTCAGAGAATTCCACCGTTTTCTAAACAACAATACATTTAAGTTAAAACTGACGATGGCAGAAAGTGTAAACCAAATACATTTTTTGGATTTAGAATTGTATATCAACAATAACAAAATCAATACTACTTTGTATACAAAACCAACGGCGGGAAACAGTATTCTCCATGCTGAAAGTTACCATCCACCACGTATAAAGAACAACATCCCGTTTGGAAAATTTCTGAGAATTAAACGGAACTGTACCAATGACCAAGAAACTGAGAAACATTCTAAAACAGCGAAAAACAAATTCCTAGCAAGAGGCTATAAAAAAGATCTGCTCATAAAAGCAAGTAACAAAAGTCAAGAAAGAAATAGGAAGGATTTACTGAGTGACAAATCAAGGAAAAGGCTGGATCCAGCAAAAACAAAATCAATAAGATTTATAACAACTTACAATACCGAGGCCATACATTTGAGAAAGATTCTGAATAAACATTGGAATATCTTAACCACGGATGAAGATCTAAAACCATTTCTACCGAAAGCCCCATGTCTCACTTTCAGAAAGGCACCAAACCTGAAAAACATGCTTTGTCCATCACACTTTGTAGAACACAAGAAAAAGAAGGGTCTACACCAACTATGGGCTACAGAAAATCTACAAGGTTTTTTTAAATGCGGATCATGCAAAATGTGCAATTTTGCTTTAAATGGTTTAAAAGAATGCACAAAAGCCAATGGCCAAAAATATAAAATCAAGGATTTTCTTAATTGCAATACAAAATTTACAGTGTACGCCATCAAATGTGTCTGCGGAAAGATCTACATAGGATGTACTATTAGACCTCTAAAGATAAGAATTTATGAACACATACGGACGATTAAACTAAGGGATGTCCACTACCCGTTGAGCAAGCATTTCTTAGAAAATCATAAACCAGATGACATCATCAGGATCAGATTTTTTGGAATTGAACAAATATGCCTCTCAGAGAGAGGAGGCAATAGAGAAAAACAATTGTGCAAAAGGGAAGCATACTGAATCTTCTCTATGGACAGCACGAATAAAGGTCTGAATGGGGACCATGAACTAAGTCATTTCCTCTGAATAATTAAATAAATGTATGTCATGTCACCATTCAGTGCTTGGTAACTACTAATTATGTTTTGTATCTAGGCAATGGAACATCAACAATATAAATTACAAGGTTGGTAATATAAGTAGTAACCGTTGTAGAAAATTAATTTTGATACTTAAATGAAGCGTTTCCAATTAACTGTGTTTGAAATTATTAGTGACATCCCAACTAAGCTACTCTCTGTACAGATTGGTAACAGTGTTTCTCTTGTTAAAGAGGCCAATCTATCACGATAGTGCCAAAAACAGTAGCATGCTAAACATTGCATACAGAACACAAGTACTTACCTATACCAAATATGGCGTTTCACGCCATCTCCAAAAATAAAATAAAATAACTAATACATAAACATATACTCCTTATGTGATCCAAATTTTACAAGACCTGTTGTCCAAATTAATAATTAATACTGCTACTAGTTAGTTAATTAACAATAAGGCAATTATTTCTATTTAGAAATTGATATTTAATCCATTCAGATAAAATCTTTGATCTCTCGCTTCAAAATGGCATCCTGACGTATCCAGGCACAGCTTAGTACTGGGCGCGGTACGCCATGACGCCGCTTAACGCATCTAATTAGCGTTAAAAAATGGTAAACACATGAACACACATATCTCTTCAAAGATGTGATGGACACACCGGGACTCATGTCCTTTTAATTTAATCTAACCAAGTTATTCTTCAAAAATAAGAATAAGTAATAAGTCAATTGTTCCGTCTGAAAGGGACTGAACGGAACATATATTCGAGTTTCTTCCTGATCCAAAATGGTGTGCTGACGTGATCGCGCACATCACATGATCGTGCGCGTGACGTCATGACTCCGGTTTTACGCATTTAAATAGCGGCCATTTTTGATATCCAAAATGGAGCAGTTCGGAATTTAAACCTGCATCCATTGGAATCGAGGAGCCACAGACCACTAGGTAAGAGACCAATCATGTAGAGCACAAGCTGACGGTATTACTTTGAACTTAGTGAGTTCATATTTTTGGTCAAATTGTAATTTGATGTTTACTTAATAATCTCAAAATATAATGCAATTCCCTCTATAGAGACTGCCACATGAAAAAGTATGAAGTAAACACTTGAGAATATTGATCCACTCAAACCCACAGGAAATCGACCTGTTAAAATCTTCAAATCCAAATATTTGAAAGAAAGAAGCACACCAAAGTTAGCCTCTTTTAAGTTATCAAAGGAAATTGAATGCTATGTTGCAACACCTTTTGCATTTAACGATAAGGGTATTTTCTCAAGACACAATCAAATGTCTTTTCACACTGAAGGTTACATAGTATGAACCAGCATAATTACCTAAAGGTCTGTTCTAATTATTCAACTATACTATTATTAGACTCAGGTTTTTTTTATATAAATATGCACTACTTTACTATGTTGAAAACAAAAAGTACATAGCTAAAAATTTCTTTGTGTTTCTTTCTTTTCTCTTTTTTTCTTCTTGTTCAGCCAAAGGTCTGAGCACAATCAGAGATCTATATTTGTACACCTCCTGATGAGCCACTGCATTCAAAAGTGGTGAAACACGTGTAGAGGGTAATTGTCTATTGTTACAACCAATAAACCCACATTGGAGCGCATGCCAAAAAGTATTTTGGAGTCTTCTTTTGGATTCAACATGAATAGGGTCCATAGTTACTGCTATCTGGGGTATGATGTTGAGTCCCATCATAGAAAATTATCTCTTTTGAAAAGACGTCACACCAAGGCAGTGACTATCATGCTCTCTATAAAGAAATGTGTTAAGAGTGACACAGGATATAGCCTAATTGATATTGTGACATTATATCGCCATAAAGTGATTGCAAGTATTGTCTACGCGTTGGAATGTTCATATTCGGATTCAGAACACATTTTGGTCTATCCAAGGCAACGCCCATACAAGCGATTAGAATAGAGCGTGGTCCTTTGGTCTCTCTAGGCCCAATGGTGAGAATGAATGGAGGGAATCTATTCATACAAATTGTGCGCTGATAGGCAAAATGCGCTTCAAGTGTTGAGAGATTAACTGCTTAAAGGGTCCAGTCCTGCTTTGCCGGAGTTTAAAGCTATTAATAAAGACTTGTTTACAAACATTTCCTCGACCCTGAATTGGAAACTAGGACTAGGTATACTTATGGGGTCCTTTAAAAAGAAACCATTGCTATGGGCCTGAACCCAGAATCATGATCATGTAGGTAGGCTGTAATCTTTGCGTACCTCTGCTAAAGTACATTGTCCTTGTCTCCGAGCACAGAAGTACATATATCAGTTCCCTAGTCCATCTCTGAGGCGAGTTTTCATGCTGATGAGATTAAACTAGCTACCAGTCATGGCTCTTAAGGGTGCTTGGTCGCGTATATACTGAGGAAGGAGAGCAGGTGCTGCCTATGTGGGGATACTGATGAAATTGAATCACTCTGTCACGTGCTCACTTCATGCAGAACTATGATCAAACATTATGCGAGACACTACATGCATCTACTGCAAGGATTATTGGAGGTGCTGAGTGAATTGTTCTGAATACATTGTATATCAAGGTGCAGTCTATCGCAATCAATGGCTTTGGTTAGAATCTGACAGGCTTTTGAGCAGGAGCTCGATAAGGTTTCCGAAAAATGTATAGGCTTTTAATATGGTATTGGTCATATAATGATGTTTAATTAATGTATGGGATAGTGAAGAATAATTAAATGTAAATGTCTGTTGGAATAGTTAGATGCATGTAATGTACGTAAAGGTTTCTTTGAGTGGTGCGTAATATCTGATTGGCAATGCTATGTGTTTTTATTTGGTTTGTATTGATATGTGAACAGTTCTAAATAAACTGTACCACAATTAAAAAAAAATACAAAAAAGAGGCAGTTTCTGGTAAGTAAACCTTTTGCGGGTATGTAGTGCCTGAATATGTTTGCGTTATAAACAGGACACAACTTCTTATTCTATGCATATCAGTTAAAGGTATTATGATTACTTGACACCTAATTGCTTTATTGTCTGGGGATGAATGAAAAACCCTATTGGCCCTACCAAGATTCAAATATGTCAACTAGAGATCCCACTCACACACGCAGCCGCAGGTCCTCCACCCACTGATCTATGTTGCCATTATAATCTTGAATGTATTTTTTTCAATTGAAGAATAAAGTGTCATTTCGAACCGAAAGAGTGGAGGCAGTCCTAGGGTATTCCATTGCGGAAGTACACGCTTGCATTGTTTGATTGAGGGCCATATAGTAGGCAGAGTATGGGTAAGAGTGGGCACACATACTTGGGGTAGGGACTGAAGCACAGAACAGTATTGTTTAACACTGATGTCCTGCAGACAGTATTTACTCATTTTAAAATGGCATAGCCTGGCCCTGAGAGCAGAATGTCGGAGAGGCTGGTTTGCAGTTAGTCTTGATAGTCACGTGGGAGTGGACGTGAAAGTATTTTGGGAGCATCCTTCCATCACTAGCAGGTGGACTTTGAGCCGTGCTTTGAAGAGATGGCTTTTCTGGCTGGGGGCATGGGGTTGGGAGGGGAGAGGAGCATATTAGGAGATATGTTGATGGATATAGCTGAACACTCAAGTCGCAAAATGATTAATGGGAGTTTATTTTTTCCACCAAGTTTGTCAAAGTTCCCAAGTAGTTGATCAGTGTATATGCGTGTGATTTATTTTACATATTAACATATACACAATTGTTTGCCTTGCTTGCCTTTGACATTGTGATAGATGTGGAGATTACAGATATATCTTAATCCACGTACTTTGCTGGGTTGTCTTTCATTCATGTTGTGGATACCCATTCTCTGATGAGCCGCTTTGTGTTTTCAGAGTGAATTATCTTACGTGTTTCTCTAAAAATGTCTTATCTATTGTAAGGTTGATATAAGATGTGGTTTTCAATGTATTTTATTGAGCAAATATATATATATAACTAGTTAAACTTTGGAAGATAAAGATGTTGATGTAAAAGTAAAGATGGGATGGGAGGAAATGTCGTCTACCGCCTTATTTTCCAACTGTATATTCAGGAAACTTGAGCGAAAATCCTGGCTTTCACACTTGACCAAATGATGTTATTCTGGGCAAATCACTGTACATCACTGTGCCTTGTTTTCCTTAGGTGAGCAATCTGGTATCCTCTAAAAGGGATTCTTGGAGGTTTTTCTGTACACAAAGAGACACACGCATGCCATGCGTGGTGTTTGAGATACTGCAGTGTTGCACTATGTATAATATTAGTATGGTCCATTTATGGAGTATATGCAGAATTTTGGGTAGGAGAGGAGACATGAAAGGATGTTATTGTGTAGAACATGCATTCTGCAGTTGTAGGGAATTACAATGAGAACAATGAAAGCACAATAGTCATATTAAAATATAGCAATTGTTTAATTTTCAAAATTCACAACAACGTGCGAGTTCCAGATTCACAGCGCTCGGCTTTTTGTTGGATAAATGGCATAGCTTGATTGGAATATCTCAGAACCACATCCCTTTACACTACACAACAACAAACAAGCAACACATAGCCTCGCCCAACACCACATGGCGGCTACCAGCCGAAAAACACACCTACGCTCAATGAAGCTGCAAACAGCACATCACAGCTCTCTTGCTCTTTTGCTCTTTTTCCCCGCTCAGTGCTACTAACTTACCCGCCTCCCTCCTCGCTTTGCAGATCCACCAGAGCACAGGAGACCACGCAGGTGGCAACAGTGCGAGGTAAAGGAACCGTTAACATAACATGACCCCACAATATTACTGACTATGCGATGCCCCGGAAGTGATTGAAGTCAGATTTGTCAGCGTTATGTGACATGAGATCAAGCGTGAGGTGAGTGTTTCTGAGAGGATGTGTGTGGTGGCTGGTCGAGGCAGGATTTGTAGTGAGTTGTGTTTTGATGAATATTTTTTGAACGAGGCTTGTGTTTGATAAGGACTCCATGTGTGAGATAAAGTACTCAGGATAAGATGGGTTTGAGGTATGTGAAATGTATTTTTCAGGCGAGGCATGCATGACATGTTCTAGACACGGCGTGCCAGATGTCCAGCGCAGTTGTGTGATGTGCGTGCAACATGTTTTGTGTGAAATGAGGCTTGTCTAACAAGAGAGGAAATGCGCGGGACATGAGGTGGAGCGCAGGTGAGATGGGGGTAACCGCGAGCCGGGCGGGGCCCTGTAGGACATGTGTTCGAAGCGAGGCACTGATTATCAGGAAACGGCGGCGGAGGTCCCTATGCCCTGGCACACCCACCTGCCACCAGCACTCCAAGGCTCCTCTCGGAGGTACCTCTGACACGCGATGTCAGATGGAGCTGCATTTGATCGCATTGTTTCACATTGAATGAGGCGAATATTAAACTGCTTTAAATGTACGCTTCACGGCGCACTAATTACACACTCCGGCGAGGAACGCGTGGAATACTAAGCAGACCCCAACGTAAGCTTTTTATAGTGTGTTGCTGGGTTTAGTTTTTCTTTCTACAGTGGAATCGCAGCAGGTTACAGGCTCTTATTGTTCGCTTTCTCTTTCTTATCCTTCCCTCCCTCTCCCCCTCCCTACCTCTCCTCTCTCTTTCGCTCGCTCCCTTCCTCTCTCCCTCCCTCCTTCCCTCCAACTTGCCCTACCGTTATCCCTCCTCGCTCTCTGCCCTTCCCTCTTTCTCTCATTGTGGAGAGGATTGTAAGACAGGAAACGCCGGGAGAAGTCATCAAAATCGGGGGCGATAAACAGAGGATATGGCCAGGAAAGAGGGGCTGGGAGTGACACATAGAGGAACGCAGATACCGAGAAAGAGGTGCAGAGACTGGGACAGAGGGACCCAGCTCATAGGACGGACACGAGCGATGGACCCGGAGAGAGAAATGAAGAACAGGGCATGGACACAGAGACTGTCACATAGAACTAGCAAATAGCACATTGGCCCAGAGACTGGCAGAAAGAAACAGCGAATAAATAGAACAAGGAGAAATGGACCGGGTGTGACACCAGAAAGGCATAAGAAAACCGATACCAACAAAAGGGTCGATAGACTGGAGAGAGGAGAGGGACAGAGCATAGGACAGACAAGGAAACTAAAAATAGGCCAGGAGAGGGACATGAAGAATGGGACCTTGACACAGGAATAGCAAATGGGTCAACGACTCAGACTGAAGAACAGAGAATAGGACAGATTACAGAGATAAAGAGAAAAAAAGGTACACGAAAACTGAGATCAGCAGAGAAAAACAGAGAAGGGGACGGTTAGTGTGAGAAGCACAAAGAGCCAGAGAGCGGTAGAGAGAAATGGGGAAGAGGGCAAGGAAACGTGTACCAAGAAAGAGGAATAGGGCGGGAGGTCATAGGACGAGGAACGCCAAAACAGCGAAGAGAAATGGAGAATACAACGTGAATCAAGGCGTTGAGACAGAGGAAAAGCAAATAGGAGCAGGGCACCGAGACCAAAAGAGAACAGAACAGGACAAGTCACGAAAAGCAGGGACTGACTTTAAGCCAGAGAGAGAGAACAGGGCACACAGACCATGAAAGAGGAACAGAGACCAAGAGAGATGGACAGAGGGACTCCAGTCTTTTTACCGCATATTTTTCACTGCAGTATTTTTTTTACCGTGTTTTGTTCATCCATTTTGTTTGTTGCTGCAACACGCAGGGAAGGTGTTTGGGTAAAGCCATATGTGATGGGGAGTAGGTGGGGGACAGTGTGGGGAATATTAAGGTGTGCGCGTGGGGGGTGGCGGGGCGGTGCCCCCGCATTTTGCGGCAAAAATTGCGATAACAATTTGCCTGTAAAAAATCAGTGCTGAAAATTACGCAGTAAAAACACAGAGAAATGAACAGATAATAGTAAAACGAAAACAATGACTGGAAGAAAGGAACAGTGAATGGTTGGAGGGGAAACCAATTCAGACTTGCAGAGATTAATGGAGGCCACTGTGAGGATGCAACTGTATGCTGCTAACTCTCTTTGGGCAGTATGCCCTGGAGGGGTCGCCAGACACCCCCCCCCGCTTTCCTTTCATTGGCATACACCTATTTGGGTGGACGGCACCGCCCGCCTTCCTTAGGTTAACATAAGGGCCGTTCAGCATAAGCTCCAGGTTGGATTATTTGTCACAATCACTCGGGGAAGAACAGGGTATGGCAGTTCCAGGGTAGCAACCAACTGGAGGCATCAACTTCTCTGGCATTTGGGGAGGCTCACCCACTGCAACCAAAAAGGCTTGCATCAGCCTTGCTGAAGTTGGGGGGCAAACGCAAAGCAAAATGGGGAAATGTTGTCATGAATACTGAGATACAACTGGCAAACCTGAACTGAAGTACTGATGGTCAAACCAATAGGCTAGCCCAGAGGTTGGCGTGTGACCATACATGACAGAAGGGCAAGGGCCAGTTAAAAATTCGCTTAGCATTCTTTGTGGTGCTTTCCAAATTGTTTGCAAGTAAAACAAGCGTACTGCATATAGGGGGATTATCCCCAATTATTCAAGTCTGACTTTTAATAACATGGGCGGTGTGCAGCCCTTTTCAGTCTAATCCAAAATGCAACATCTTCATTGACTGAGTTTATAGTTACAGCATTGATTGTACATTGTGAACTGGGTTAGGGTATGCATTGGGTGTGGCTGACTGGTTGGGCGGTTCCCCCTCCTCCCTCCACAAAGAACATAGAAAGCAAGCATAGGCAAAGCCATGCATTTTAGCTTTTGTGTAGGCATGATATAGGCAATTGCCAGGCACTGTCATAATAATAGGATTGGCTAAAAGATGAGAACAGCTGGAAGATTGTCTGATTCCATGCCCTGGGCATATTTGCATAGTCTGCAAATGTCTAATACCTACGCAGAAGGATGGCTTTCCACTGCTTGTTTTTAACACGATGGCGGTGCGTATACATCAATTGACAGAAGACACACTTGCTTAAGACCTTTTCATTACACCGCAGGGCATTTACAGCTGCAATTAAGCCATTCACTCTCAGAAGACTGCTTAGAAATAACACCCACAGTCCTTTACAGCACAACATTTGATGGTACTGCTCGCTGGAGCTAGCTCAAAACATCCCAGAAGAATGGGGAGTGGTGGGAAGTGGGTTTGGATGGCCAGAGGGATAAGCATAGCTATAGGCAGTCAATGTGAGCTTATGGCTCTTTAGTAACGTGCATGCAATGAATGGGGTTGCAGAATAACTCTGAGTCCAAGTAATCGAACCAACTCAGGAAGATGGCAAAGATACTGTTTTATTAAACCTGTATCTAAACTTAAGTCATAAGAGTCTGTGGTCCAAAGGACGCTTGGCATCTTTGCCAAGTCCTCCTGAAAAAATGCTGGTTGTTGCCCCATTATCACCATTCGCTGTGGGACTTCCCTCTTTTCTATCCTTATCCATTATGTGATGCTCATGAAGAACACCACTTCCTCATCGGTTCAGTCTTCCCTGAACATGCCATCAGTTATGCCAGTCAATCTGTACCCTTCCTCGAGAGCTATTACTGTTCTCCATGTTCTACCCTCATCATCTACTCCTTCGAGCATTGCCATTTCCCTTCGTACGATGTCCTGCTTCCAATTCTATAGGAATAGTTTGTTCCCCCTCTTCGTCCATAGGTATTTGCAGTCTAAACAAAAACTCATCAGGTATCCTCACAATTTTCCCCACCAAGTCAGGTAGCCATGTCAGTAGAATGCTCACTCCATGCAGAAACATCTCTGGATCTACTGGAATGTCTTGCAGAGCCACTTGCCCTGTGAACGCCAGTATACACTCTACCACGTTTAAATAGTGTATTCCTAGAGTGGAACACACTATTCCTTGATCAGCAAATGAAATTGTCATGTTTAGTTTTGTCATTAAATCTCTTCCCAAAATGTTAACTGGTGCCTGTCATGAATATAACAAAGGAACAGACATGTCACATTCTCATTGGTAAAAGGAACTCGACTCGTAGCTCCAGAGAACCCTTGAGCATTCATGGCAATTCCTGACATTGGATATTTTCCTGCTCATATACACGAACGAGTTGCTCCAGTGTCTACAAGAAAAGAAAAGGATTTCCCTCCAATCGGCACATCGATCCTTGGTTCCTCTTGGGGATCTGGTGTCACAGATAGTACTGAACACATCAAGTCACCCTGTGAGCTGTCCTATTGTGGGTACAGGCTCATCCCTGTCCTTGTGAAAGGATATCCTCCTACCACAGTGACACCTCCTATTCAGGGTGTCAGTACTTGTCCTGTGTTTGCATACTGCTCTGTCGGCATAGGGACTTGGTGTGACTGCCCTTGTGGTGGATTCATTTACACTTGTTCTTGTTGCTGTACCTGCTGTACTCGCGGCGCTTGTGTCTGATGAAATGTGTGATCCTGGGTAAAGCCCTCTCTAGTCTGTGTTCTATATGGTGGAGGATAAGCTGCACCCTCATGTAAATTGGCCATTTTGTACATTCCCTTGCCTTCCCCATAAGCGTGCAACATGCCCTGTCATCCCATAAGTCCAACATACTGGGGGTGCCCATCTGACAAGACCCCCTTGGTTATATCCTCCCTGGGTACTCTGATTCTCATTCTGTGTATTCTGAAACCCACCGTGATTATTTTGGAATCCATCTCCTCTTCCTCTATAGCCTGTACCTCTGCCTCGTGGCACGTACCCATATCTACCTTGATCCATCAGGCGCAGATTGCTCGCCTGCGATGCACCCATTGCTTTCTGCATTCCCAATCCTTCTCCGTTTGTCAATACTGCCCCTTCAATGGCAAATTTTGAAAAAATGTTCTGAACTAACTTGCCTTCCTCGATTTTCCTATTCTCAACTTTCTTCTTATTTTTCTCTAATAATAACAGACAATGGTGTACTATTGTCAGCTGTATCTCAGACCATGGCTTTGCTTCCATCCCTACTTGTATTTTCATCTGCCTCTTTACTGGCTCAGGCAACCCCTGACATAAAACGTGGTAAAAAAATGCCACTGTATTTGCCCACGGCTCTCGAGTTTCAAGCTGCCATTTCTCCTGAATATCCTGAATGTAAGCAATAGGGTCTTCATCTTCCTTCACCTTTCGTGTCATAATTGCACCCATATCTGATGTATCGAGGTACTGTACACTGAGAACCCTCCAAACATCTGCTCTACAATTATTACACAGTTTCTCCATCATGCGCTGTATTCTGTGCTGTCACACTTGAATATCCCGCTCGTCTCCATATGTCATCAGCCGTCTACCCAATAATAGCTGATAGAAGACCTTTTATGTCCCCTATGGCCAACGTTTTTCCTCCTGTCATTTTTTCTAATTCGTATATCCATTTCCCAGCGCCCAAAGTCAAACTCCGGAGCTTACACCTTAAATTATCCTTGTCCATCTGTGGCCATGGGATATACTGTGGTCTTGCTCCCCCTTTTCCCAATAAGGGAAACTGAGTGAACACCCTCCCAGAGTCAAATCCCATCATTAGTCTATCCATAGCAGGGACAATCGTCCCTGTCTGTCTCCTTATGGGTAACGACCATATCCTGCTCACATATGGCGGCAATTCTCCCTTCTCACTATATGACCATCCTCTGGGATGCTCTGGATATTCTATGGGATCTGGCATCCTATCGTTAGGCTGTTCCAGGTTCGACCATCTCACTTCTTTATCCATTTGCAGACTTCCTTCAGGGGCACATACGCTCTCTCCTTATACCCCAAGACTGGACTCTCTTTCCTCGTCTGACATGTCTATTGCCCAGCTAGTGTGATTATCATCCCCTTCATCCTAATCCTTATTGGGTCTAGTTAAAGACAATGCTCAACGTCCGTGACTGAACAGATTTTCTTCTTTGCTTCGTAATTAAAATGCTAGTGATTGATCACTCTTACCTTGAATCCCATACTTGCTACCTCCTTTTAAATGTTGATAGACCTTATTGATCCTTTCCCCAATGCTTGCAGCATCAAATCTTTCATCTTCCAATACTACTCTAGATGCCGCTGGTGTTGCTTCCTTTATCGGAAGGAACTCTTCCATTCGATCCTATTGTATTTCTGGGCTTGGCCCTACTGGTTTCATACGAATGAGACTGGTATCAAGACCTCATTGTTTCCTTTTTTGTTCCATTTCATCATCTATTTCTCTTCGCTTTCTCGCATCCCTTCTAATTCGTTCTTCCTCTTGCCTTTGTTCTACTCCTCTCCTTATTCCTTCCCTTCTTTGCTCTTCTTCCCTTCGTCTCAGTAATCTTTTTCCCCTTAGACTTTGCGCTTCCTCTTCACTCTTCCTTTCCCTTTTATCTCTATCTTCTTTTGCTCTCTGTCTATTATCATACTTTCTTCGTTCTTCTGTCTGTTCTTTATTTTCATGCTCCTCATCATATATCTGTTTTCGTCGCTCCCTACTCTTCCTTTACTGCTTGTCTTCTTTCAATCTTTTCTCTCGTTCCTTGTCTTTTCTTTCTTGTTCGTCCTTATCTTGTCTTTTCCTAACTTCCTCCATACTTTTCCCATCCATTTTAAGTAATATCTGTCCTCCCAACCATTCACTCTGCACAAGCGCTATCTTGTCAGCTTTATCCTTCTCTCCTTTCCATCTCATAATCTCCCTGTCTATTTCTGTCGACAGATCAGACAGCTTACTCCTTTCTTCTTTGTCTTGTATGATCTTATAGATCTCTTCTTTTCTCTTATTCTCCTCTGGGTTATCGTCACTACTGTAAGCAGGGGGGTTTGTATATCGGATTACTATACCCCGTCACCGCTTTCAACTCCTTTAAAGGATACAACCCTATTTCTTCCATGCTAGCACCTTTTGCTTTGGGTGAGGTAAGGGGAGCTGAAGGCTCAACACTTTCTCATAGCTCTGACTAAGCATCCTCTCCTCAGGTGGCAGGTCTTCTCTTTCTTCTTGTTACATCTTCCAATGCTCTACAATCGCTAATCTTTTCTCTAATTTCTTCCCTGTGTACGCAGTGTGCAAGTATGTGGTCATGTGTTGCATGTTTGACAATGATCCCCCTTATAACCATAAGTATCGCGGACTCCAGCCTTGTTACCACGATTACGGCGACGGCGCCCGAGCCGTACACTTACCCCAAATTTCACAGGGTCACTCACCAGGCACCCGGATCCATACAAGGCTGCCCATTAGAACCATCATTTACACTGGACATCCCCAGAATTCTCTGGTGGAACACTGGACCCCCTCCTACCTCTGGAGCCACAGGAGGTTCCACACTGCTCCAGGGTACAGGGTACAGGGAGACCTGAATAAACAAAGGCCCCAGATGAAGATTGAAACTTTCCATCAATCGAAACGTCAGTGTTTCTAGTGGCAGTTTGTTGTAAAACCACACCTTAGGAACACACAGAACTCTCTTTATTTTACTAACAGACGTCGGACCAGTCTCTCTCGGTCTCGGACCAGCCCTAGCTGGCCACCACTACTACTTCTGTACTACCTCAATACAGAAAATGTCAATCATTTGAAAAAAAGTGTTGTATGCCAAGAAATTGAATTCTAATATAATGCTACTAGGAGGCTTTGTTTTGTTATGAAATAATAAGGTACACACCTCCTGCTGACTCCTTCTAAAAAATACAAGGTGTTGGGACACACTGTGTATACCGATCTATGTAAGGTTGAATTTGGAAAATGTATATCTCCTCTTTTGTTCTAAAAACACAGTCCCAGACCAGCATTTTGACTGAATTATGTAAATGTTAAATCCTGGTTCTTCACTGTGCATTTCCATGCCTTGACATGCTTATTCACCTTCATTTTTGAGTTGAACTGAATGCTTGTTTTCTCTATATATAAAATTGCAAAAAAAGCCACTTAAGAAATAAAAAAGGCTACTTTTACAAAAACCTAATAATTGTTTAAGGTTGTTTTCTCACCTCATGTCAGGGATCCACTGAGCCTGACATAAGAAACCTAGGAAGGTTAAAGAATTTACTGCCCTAAAATACGTGCAGTACCCTAAACTTTAGAGGACAGGACCACCCATTGTGTATCTATATTTTAAACCCCCTTATAACCACGGCATAAACATTTTATCTGCGGTGCCTTTCACCCATTCCGCACTATACTGTTTGAGCTTGCGCATGTGCTTTGGTAATGTTTTTCATAAGTGCATAAGAGGAGTGTCTCCCATAATGACAAGTCTCACATGACTGGCAATACTTACCACACTGTTAAATAAACTTTATACTTTTGCTTAAATCACCACTTTTCAACATTTTAAAACAACAAATATGAGCATGCACCATCAATCCCTGCTCAAGCCTCAAATTTCAACAGTTTACCTATTTGCTTATTCGATATATCTATTCTCTTGATTGGCGCCAATCACTTCGCTACGCTCAATCACTGTTGCTCCTCCACTTTTTCAATTTTTTCACAACTTCCATCGCGCTTCTATATTTTTACTCAACAAACAACATTCAGACGAGTCGACATTACACATTCATAAACACCGTGATCACCTTTTTCTCTTGAAAAGGTTTTGAGACGTCGCCTTATGTAATCCTGATTATGCGTTATATGTTTCTGCTCTACCCACGCTGGGATTTGAGATGTCTCCTTCTGAAATTCCCTTGAGTCAGGACTTCTAGGCGCAACCTTTTCTCTTCACAATATTTCCCATTACTCAAAAATGATCACAATCCTAGCCCCTTTGTTTGCCAATCCCCTTAGTCTACTCACCATTCGTTAATCGACTCGAGGCCTTCGGTATTGACTCCTCCTTCAATCCGACCACTTCACCTTCCATCTGCAGAGCACCCATGGAAACCGAGCAGGGATTTCGTCAAAGGGGGACCTGCCCAACGCCTCGGTTCTTCTTGCAAATTTATTTCTATCAGATGCTCTCCACAGGAAACCCTGCGATCTTCCGGCTAATGGCGGAGGATGCCTGATCGTCCAAAAACACTGGAGCAGAACTCGTTTGGATCTTGTTCAACTATCTGCACCGCTACCATGTGAGCTTATGGCCCTTTAGTAATGTGCATTGCATGCAATGGATGGGCTTGCAGAATAACTCTGAGTCCAAATAATGGAACCAACTCAGGAAGATAGCAAAGATACTGTTTTATTAACAATGATCTAAAACAGGGAAGTTACAACAGACATCAACGGACGTTCGCTCAGGCTCTCAACGATGTTCTCATAAAAACATCCTACATGGCAAATAATAGAAAACCTATCAAGGGTTGGAATTGGCTAAGAGAGACATCTAAATATACTTCTACAGAGACTAGGATTGTGATTGGCTGCCCACTGTCAGGTGGACAATTTATGCCTACCTCTAAAACTTGTAATTTTCAACACTATTAAGTACACAGTTTATCATTGGTTCTCAAACTATAAGGCTCTTCGTTATACGGCCCTCTACAATTGGGTGGCACGCTCATGCTATGTCTGGAACATTCGGTTCACTTAGCAGCACGTAAGCTCAGACCCAGGTGCGAGGAAGTGGACTTGACTTTACGTCCCCACCCAATTAACCCAACATCTCTCATCACCCATGCCTTCTGCCATGAAGATTGTCTTTGAACTTGGCCTTGCAAAGTATCCTTGTCTTTGGGAATATATGGGAGTGTAGGCTCTCACTATCTATGTTCTAGGACTCCAAGCTCAACTCTATTTCCATCTTTGGCTCACGTGACAGGAGACCACGATTTGGTCAATTTTGCAGCATTTAAATGTCTTAGATGAATTAAACTTAGCACTCATCGTGTTCATTCTTTGCACCTTAACAAGAGATGATTCATCCTTTGCACGGTCACTGCTTTCAAAAATAGATAACTGACCTTGGCTGCTTCAGTTTTGATATCAGGCCAGACAGCCTCACCATGCGCGCTCCCATGATATCAGCTTATTCTTGCAGCAACACAATTCCTGCCTTTTCTCTCCATGGGTCCTGGCTTACTAAATTCATGACACTGATGTCCAGTTCCAGACAATGGCGGCTTTGCCTGCAGTCTATTCACTACATATAGCCAGCTTCTATGATGACTTAGTCTACTTGCATTTCACGCATGTTTCTTGTGATGTCATTAGCTTCCCTCTTTGCTCCTTTTCATATTCCTTCATATCCCTCATATTGTCGTCTCTTCGGGAATACATTCGATAGGGTTTTCTCAGTGGGTACCTTCTTTTGAATATCTGCTGCAGTATTGGCACAACTGCTGGTGTCAAACATGGCACGATCCCGGGCTTCCAACACATACGAGGTGGGGGGGCAGGATTTCCTGCAGAGGCATGTAACTGCTCCTCTACAAATGAGTGGGTAAATAACCAAACACCACCCACAAGCTGTATGTCCCTACTCACATCTCATCTCCCTTGTACCTGTCATAAGGAACAAGTTACTAACTTGTAACCCTTGTTCTCCAGCATGGGTCTTGCCTGGATTCACATGCTCATGAATATTCCCCATCATCAGGCTGGGAATCCTCTGTATAATTAAAGCAGTTTACCTTTAAGCTAAGAACTGCTTTTTGCTTCTATAGCCTATTAGTGCCACTTTGGGTCGGACTGCCCCAGCCAATGATACTCATCCTCCTACACTCCACCACTGGTTGCCATCTTCAGATTTGGTTGCGCACGTAAAGTGGCTGTATGAACCAAGAAGAGCCAGAGAGGGCAAGGAGGTAGGGTTTGCATGTGAATCCATGCAAGACCCATGCTGGAGAGTTACAGGTAAGTGGATTCACATGCTCATGAATACGATTACACAGCAGTACATATACACAACCATGGAAGGTGGCAAGGCTCACAGAAGCAAAACAATACACTTACCCCTGGAATAGACTCATCTCAAACAAACAGGTTGCACAGCACTGCTTGGCCGACCCAGGACTCTTCCCTGGAATCCCTGTCAACAAAGTAGAATCTTGTGAAGGCATGGGTAGACCTCCACATAGCAGCCCTGCAGATGTCGAGCAGGGGAACACCAGAGAGAAACGCTGTCGTCACTGCAATGGCTTGGGTGGAAGGGGCACTCGGCTGGCCTGAAACGGTCTGTTGGCCAGACGGTGGGACTGCATGATGCAGCCAGAGGGCCACCTGATGATGCAAGCCTTAGATAGTGCCTGCCCATGTCCCACAGGTCCAAAACTGATGAAAAGTTGAGAAGTCTTTCGAAAGTCCTTTCGAATGAAACATAGAACTTCAGAGCATGCGCAACATCCAACAAATGTAACGCCCATTCATCAGGCGCAAAGGGATTCACAAAGAAGACTGCTAGAACCAAAGGCTTATTTGGATGAAAGTCAGATGGAACCTTATGATATGATATGATATGATATGGCATTCATAACGCGCCTATACACAAGTGTTTTAAGGTGCAATGAGGCAAGGGAGGGGGAACAGAGGGAAGACAAAGACAACGATCTTACTAGACCAGGTAACATTGAGATCTCGCAAGAGCATGCAGGGGAGAAAGGGTAAGTGCGGTGGGGCTGAAGGGGTTGGGGCAGTGCAATACATAGGATCAAAAGTAAAGAATAAATAAAATAAACAATAGGTAAAAGTGTGGGCAGCAAGTGGCAAGTGCAGGACTAAGTGCAGACAACAAGTGGCAAGAGCTGGAGGGGACCGTAGGGATACAGAAACAGCCCCCAAGTGCAGGGGTTGCCAGGGAGGCAGTGCAGTTGTGCAGCTGGCGGGGGAGGTGACCTGGGCACGAGATCAGAGGGTAGCCAGGTGACCAGTGTAGTTTCAGTCAGGAGGTCAGCAGGGGAGAGGAGGAGAGAAAGCAGAAGCAAAGAGGAAGATCTTGAGGTGCTTCCGGAACCGGAGATGGTTCTCCTCAAGTTTCAGGGAGGCAGGGAGGCTGTTCCAGAGGGAGGCCCCAGCCAAAGAAACAGCGGGGGCTTGAAGGAAGGATGAGTTCACAGAACCACCTTAGAGGATTGGAAGGACAAATACAGAGTCTTACAGGAGAGAGCCTGTATCTCCCCCAAACGCCTGGCCGAGGTGATTGCCGCCAACAAGAAGGCGGTCTTCCATGGCAGAAACTTCAAGGAGGCCTGATGCATAGGTTAAAACGGAGGCTGCATCAGTTTCGATAGTACCACATTCAGGTCCCACGCAGGGGCAGGAGCCTAACCGGAGGAAATGTTCTGAAGAGGACCTTGCGGTACTCCGTAACAAGCCTGTGTGACCACATGGAGAGCTTGCCTGGAGCCCGGGTGTACCGGGATATGCCAGCCAGGTAGAATTTCATAGATGAATAAGCAAGGCCAGCCTTGACCAGCAAGAGCAGGTATGGGAGAAGCTGCAGCGCCGTCACACGTAGCAGAGAAATCTTCAGAGGCTGGCACCACACTGAAAAATTCTTCGACTTATGCTTGTAGCATACCAGCATAGAGGGGGCCCTGGTCCTAGCTAGAATCATCCTCCAATCCAAAGGCATCGAGTAGGGTCCCAATTCTAGGGCTGCAGAAGCCAGGCCATGAGGCTCAGAGACGCTGGGTCGTGGGGCAGGATTTACCCTCCTTCTCTGGAGAGCAAGTCTGGAAGAGGAGGCAGTTTGATGGCTGGAACCACCAACAGGTGGGGAAGGTCTGAGTACCAGATCTGCCTGGGCCACGCCAGTGCAATGAGGATCATCTTGCAGTGGCAACGTCTGAGTGTGTTGAACACTCGTAACAACAGAGGAATTGATGGGAAAGCATACAGGAAAAGGACCTCCCAAGGGAACAAAAAAGCATCCCCCAGACTCCTTAGCTAGGAATACCTGCTGGCAAACCTCTGACACTAGTCATTGGTAGCTGTAGCAAAGAGGTCAATCAGAGGGAGACCTTACTCTTTGAAGAGGCAAGACAGTTGCACTTGCCTGAGTTCCCATTAGTGTTAGGACCAAAGCTACCTGCGGAGAGAGTCGACAACAGTGTTTTGAATGCCTTCCAGGTGAAATGGGTCGAGAAACATCAATTGAGCAATGGCCCAGTGCTACAGGTTCTATGCCTCCAGAGAGAGAGTTGGAGATCGGTTCCTGCTCTGTTTCTTGATGTAAAACATGGTGGTTTTGTTGTCTGTGAAGATCCGCACCTCCTTCCCTTGGAACCGAGGCTGAAAAGACTTTAGAGCCCAGAAAGCTACCTGCATCCCAGGGTGCTGATATGGAACTCCTTTTCTTCCAGGAGCCAGAGGTCACTGGCGTGCAAATGTACTGTGTGTGTCCCTCAGCCCTCCAGAGAAGCTTCGGTTGTGACTGTCACCTAATACGTGGGTATCTGAAAAAGAGTGTCCTGCGAGAGATGTGGGTAAACTGACTACCAATGGGGGCTGGACGGGATGCCTGATTGAGGGTCGATCTGGTTGTTCCATGCGCCAGTGACTTGCTGCAATCTTGCATCCATAAACTGTTGAAGAGGTCTCATCTGCAGCCGATAAAAGGGAGCTAGATGGATGCAGGACGACATCATCGCCAGCAGGGACTTGATGGATCGAACTGTTGCAACAGAAGTTGTCGATAACCATGGGGTCTTTCCCAGTATGACCTTTACCCTCTCTTCCGAAGGAGTCGACAGACACGAGAGTGGGTTGATTGGGCACCCAGGAAAAGCGCGTTCTGAGATGGCACTACGCAGGACTACTGATAGTTTATCGAGAATCCCAGAGAAGTCAGAGTCTGGATGGTTTCTGCAGTGTGATGGATTGCCAGCGCGTGAGAGCAGGATCGGATGAGGCAATCAACCAGGTAAAGATCGATGTGGATTCCTTTGCTGTACAGATGCGCTGTCACTTAGGCCAAGCATTTGGGTGAACAGCCTTGGGGCTGATTTCAGGCCCAAGGACAGGGCCTTGAACTGGTAATGGCACCCTTGAACGTCAAAACGCAGGAACATCCAGTGTTTGCAATGAATGGGAATGTGGAAGTAAGCATCCTCCAAGTCGAGGGTCACCGGTCATCTCCTTCCTCCAGTTGGTCGAGCTTGTGCTGCAAACTGACCATCCTGAACCTTTGGGATTTGAGAAACTTGTTGAGGCATCGCAGGTCTAGAACGGGTCTTCACCGTCCTGACTTCTTACTCACCAGAAAGTATCTGGCATATTCTCCGGAGCACAGGAGCCATTGAGGGACCGGCTCTATTTCCCCTTTGTTTATCATTGCTTCAACCTCCTTTAGCAGCTGTGCTGCCATGTTTATTTATTTATTTATTTATTCAGATTTATTTAAAGCGCACGTCAGCCCGGGGGCATCGTGGCGCTGTTACATGAATACATACATAGTCTGGTTACAATGGAAGGAAGATGGTTACAAAGCAATTTTCATTACAGGAAGCATTTCGTGTCGAACACTTTTCGTATCAGATGTGTGCGAGCTGAAGTGGGTGAAGGGAAGGTGGAGTTAGTTGAATAGCGTGGTTTTGAGGGATTTGCGAAAGAGATACAGAGATGGTTCTGCTCTGAGCGAGTTGGGGATGTGTTGTTCTTGCCGTGGAAATGGAGGAATCTGCGGGTATTTGACCTGGATTTCCAGAGCGTGTCTCTGTTGAAGGACATCAAGCACTCATTTTGACTGTGCAGACCTTCCACCACCAATTGACAAATTGTGATAATCTGCCTTCCACTGGGGTGCAGAAGTGGGGGGCGCGGGTCCAAAAGGACGGCCTTGTCTGCCGAAGAGTGCCTAAAGAACTGGCCTGTAGAACTGGCCTGTAGAGTCTCATCGACTGCATTTCCAAACAGGTTTTCGACATCGAAAAGCTTTTGTTTGCACATCTGTGAAGAGGTTGGTAACCTTCAGCCAACACTGGTGGTGGAGGGTCACACTATTGCCTATCTGGCAAAATCCAGAATCAGCGATGTTGAGGGCGACGGTTATAGCATGGTTGGAGGTCACCTCCCCTACCTGGAACAGAGCCATGGCTTCGGCTTTCTTATCCTCCAGGAGGAAGTCGAGGATGGGCCCAAACTTGTACCATAACTCCCTGTCATACCTTGAGAAAATGGCATGGACGTTGGTGGCTTTGATCGTCGACACTGCCGTTGTGATGAAGGGCTTTCATGTTGCATTCGTTTTTTTACCCTCTTGGTCCGGAGGCGCCATAGACGAGAAAGACACGTTGGAGGACCTCTTTCTAGCATCGGCCGTGGCCACAGAGTCTGGCAAGGGCTGGGACCTGAGGCACTTAAGGGCTGATTCCAGAACCCGGTACTTCTTTTCCAGGCGATCCCTTTTCACAGGAGTGTTATAAGCAGTCTTTATGACCACCAGGTCATCCTCCCAAATGTCATTCAACAGGGGACCTGAAACGGTGGTCTTCTTGGAGGACTCCTGTAGTTCAAAAAGGAAACCTTCCTTTGTCTTTTCCTCCAGTATTAGGTTGAAGAGCTTTGCAGCCCTAGATATCATGGAGTGGACCAACCCAATCTCATCAGACGGTGAGGCCCTGGAGGGTACATTGACATCAGGGGGTTCCCCATCCGCAGGAGCGTAATCATCAAGCTCTTCCGTGCCTCATACCAGTGGACTCCTAATGCAGGAAAAAGCAATCTTTCCCCACCACCGGCTATTCTGGTGCAGTAGAGGAGTATCTGGCTCATGGGGTAACACCTTATGCCAGCCGGCATCCCCATTTTGACAACAGCAGAACACAATGTATTCAACAGATTGTGCCTATTTTTCCGCAGGTGCAATCCATTTAAATCAGGGGTGGAATGACAGCCACCATGATGGATGTGACAGCTGTCATTACAGTTCTCTGCCAAGCACAATAGCAAACACTGAAGAGATCACATTGGATAATCTGCATGCATGCAAAGAAATGCACAGAAACACAGGTGGAGCATATGTTCATGTCGCTTTACCGTGCACTTGAGGTGAATCCCGTTCCAGCGTATGGATCACAATTCGAAGGAACTTCAGCGGACGTGCTATTGCTCATGCCACTTACATGCAATTCCAGTGGGATGATAGGAATGAGCCTAAAGTTTAATTTATCCGTAACCATTGTGGTATCACTCACAATAGACAAATGATCAAAAGGTAGTCTCTCAGCCTCTTTGAAGTAGCTAAAAATAGTCAAAGTGCAAACGTATGCATGCTAAAATTGTGTTTTCACACTTGCTTTTTCGTCGCATATATGTCCTATGCTTTTTACAGTGGCACTATTTTCCTTGTTACAATGGTGGGATGGAATAATGACCACCTTTGTGCTCACTTCCATCCCTGCTATTCAATTACTTTTCCAAATAAGTATATTTGCGAAGAGGAATGGTCAAGAGAGAAAGAAGGCATGATCAATGAGAGATGGATATAGATCGTGAGAGAAAGAGAGCCTTGGAAATACTAACATGAGGGCTCTCTCCCTGGCTACTGCCCACCACCAGGGGAGTGTCCAGCATGACAGGCATGTGGGGAAGGGGGGAAACTATGGAAAATGTAAATTTCTATGGGTGAAATTGGTTTCTTCCAATGTGTGGCCAAAGAAGGTAGCAACGCCTAACTAGCCGTCGTCATTGGTTTCCATGCCCCACACCAACACTACCATTATAGTCTAGAGCTGTTGCAGCTGATGAATTAGTGAAGCAGAGGGATGTACATGTTTTCCCTGAATTTAACCAAGTAAGCACCCCTGAACTAATCCAGTTAGGTTTTACCTGCTACACCCCCTTTCACAGCGAAACATTCAGAAAATTGGGTTACAATGTATAATGTACACTTTGCTCTGCGTGGCAACACATGAAACACTCCAGTAGATGTCAGGTCACCATCAGTACACAAGAGCATTTTGTTACAGGTGTTCATGCTAGCTGTGCTCTAAGAAAAAACAGGAGGCCTATCCCAACAATGTATCCCACCATTGGCCACTTTCAAGCAGGTTTTGCCCAAACTCAAATAAATGCAAATACTTTTCTCTCTTGCTTCCCTGGATAAGGGAATCCAACTTGAATAGAAAGGCCTTATTTGTAGCATCTGCTTGTTAGACATTGTGGACCCCTGTAAAAGATGGGGCCCAGGAAGAACACCTGGATAGAAGATGAAGGAAGACCAATTATCCTCGCCAACCCCCTAAGGGATAAATACACTGGGGATTTCAAGGTCCTGTTCCACTGCTTCCCACTATGGTGAATCTTGCAAAGCAGGATGCAGAGTGTACAATTTTTAGAATCTGCTAGAAATCCCCAGAAATTCAAGGGATACAGTTTGATTTGTCCCAATTGATCACAAATACTGGACTCTTCAATACACGGATTGTAAACAGTTCCTGGACATGATATGTTGTGCAGGTAAATTAGAAGTCTGGTCCCTATTGTTCTGAGTAGAGCAGCCACCGGACGCAAAAACGATGTAAGACACAAGGGCCCGATGAAAGACCAAAATGAAGGGATGAAAATGGAAAAATACATCAATTCAATGAAAATTGCAAAACTCCCTGTGGAGAGAAAAACTAGGTACAATAACGTAGGCGTCCTTTTCCATGCTCAATACCACTTGCAGTAAATTCATAGTTTCCATCTTGAAATGTCTCCATTCATGTTGTTTAAGAAACCAGCCATATGTAAATGCTAGTGCTTGATTGTCCCTTAATTTTGAAGCACCTGACTCTCTTCTGAATTAATAGTGACTGTGACTGTGTAGCGATGAGAATGGTTCGAAATGCACTGAATGGGAGACAAGTGTAGGCAGGCACAGAATTATACTTTTCTGGAATGTTATCTTACTTTTAAACACTTAACCCACCTCTTATCTGTCTCCAGCAACCCCTGCTTACCTTAGTTCGAGATCATTTTGGTGCACCTCTGTGGGAAAAGGATGTGGTTTGAAAAGACAAAGGTTAGGATTCTGCAATCCGCTGGGGAAGAAACACCAGGTCATAATAACTTTAAACACACAAGGCAAATGGTTCCTTTGGTATGTAGATATTTCCTTTGTGCCAGTACACCAGCAGTTTTCAAACATTTATTATAAAAAGGGGAAATCACAAGACATTATATGCACTATCATGATACCTAAGCAGCTACGTGACTAAAAAAGAAGAGTTCAAAACTCTAAAAAGAGTCCTTTTAAAAATATTAAAAGTTCTTTAAAAATATGAAACAGAGTCCCTAAATATATATATTAACTGCCTGATTCATGGAATTATTTGCGCCGAAAACGGGGATTTGTGTGCCATTCTGCCCACAAATCCCCATTTGTCAAACAGGGATTCGCGGGCAGAATGGCACACAAATCCCCGTTTTCTGCGCAAATAATTCCATGAATCAGGCAGAAAGAGTCTTCATACAGAAAACTTCTCCTGTGGTTCTTGGGTTTTCTGCTTCTATATGGGCAGCTGGCAGGCAGGCAGCTGCAGGCCCCTAAGGTCCTTGTAAGCACCCCAGCAACTCAGCAGCAGCATAGGTGGCCCCTTTATGTCTTTATTTATTTATTTATATTTATTTATTTAAATTGAATGTGTTTAGTTCACGTGAACTTTCCACATCAACTAGAAATTCCACCAATAAAATGTCATATATATATATATATATATATATATTACATGGACGCAGTAGGGTCCATGTAGTTATGGTTAAGTCTGTGTTTCCATAGGAAGAGCATTTTTTGGGTGGTTTATAACTTTGCTCCTTCTGGACGAATCCTCACCAAACATTGCAAAAAAAGTATATGGCCCACTCTGAATTTTTGCAAAGTTTTGTTTTTTCCCATAGACATAATGGGAAAAATCTTTGTGCACGCCTACAGCCCAAACCGCTGGACAGATTTACACCAAATTTGCAGCGGGAGCGGGGGCTTGGTCCCGAAAGCGTGCTTTTGCAAATTTGGCGTAAATTCGTCCAGTATTTTTTTTTTAAAAGTACCAAAATGTAAGGCAAAAAAATTAGTGATATCTCCGTTAGCTCCGCAGACGGACTTCCCGGTTCGCTCTGCGGACAGTGCCCTGATTGGCCGAGCGGCTTGCGCGATGTCCGCGGACATCCGACATGTTCGCTGATTGGACGGCGTGGGGCTTGGAGCACGTCAGATTTTTGGTGGCGCCCGACATCTTGCATTCGCGGACGACTGCAAACAGCAAGGTGAAACTTGGTTTAAAAATTGTATTTAGTGGAGTGTGTTGGTCTGTAAGAGTGTTTGGGGAGGGTGGAGGAGTATGAGATAGGTGCAATGTTGTATTTTTTTTATGTGCTAGACGCTTTTGTTGTGTTCGATTTGTCTGCGGACAACATGGCTGTTCTGAAATGTTTGTAAATAAACAGAATGGATTCGGTGTCAAGTTGAAAGTGTTCTAAGAACACTCGTGGGGTCCTGGAATATTCGCAGGGGGTGTTCTGAAGACGCTGTCTGTATTGTTCTTTGGCAAGCTGAAAGTGTTCTAAGAACACTCGCGGTGTCCTGAAATGTTCGTAAATAAAGAAAATGGGGGGTGTCCTGAGGACGCTGTCTGTATCGTCCTCTGGCAAGTTGAATGTGTTCTAGGAACTTCCTTGTGTCCGCGGACATTGAAATGGTTGCAATTCTTGAATCTATGGGTGTGATATGCTGCAGTGGTTGTGGCCAGGGAATAGAATGTTGGGTGCATGGCCATTTGGCCATGCACCAAAGACTCTATGCCCTGGCCACAAGCACCGCAGCATATCACACTCATAGTGGCTTATAACTTTGGGTCAAAAACAAATTTATAAGGAACAATGTTATAAGCCAGTATGGGTGTGATATGCTGCGATGGTTGTATTTATCATGTTATGCTTACTATTTGGTTTAGTAACGGGAGTCCATGTTTTTCTTGTTCATTTCTGTGATAAAAGAAAATAGCATGTTAGTATTAGTATTTTCTTCTTTTTTTTTACCCTCATATTTAGTAGATGACAAACCAGAGTACTGTGCAATTTGCTCAGTTTCTGTGTTCGTTGCTAAAATCATTGGGTCTGTGGGAGAAAAAAAATCCATGGTGGATTAAAAAAACCCTTTTTCTGTTATGCTACAGTTTATTTGTTTGTTTGTTTTCAGTGTTTACTTGTTGTTTCTGGCTAATGCTTTATACATTGGATTTTTCTAGTTTTTGGGAGCAGTAAGATATTAGGTATTTGTTTGGATATTGTAAAATCTTGGAGCAGTTAGATACCAGTAGGCGTATTCTAACTGTTTATTTTTTTATATAATTTTGTGGTATTGATTTATCTGTTTGGATATTTCTAAAATTTGGGACAGTTAGATACCAATTGGCGTATTCTAACTGTCTATTATTTTCTCTATTTGAGTGGTATTAATTTATCTGATTAGTTGTTGTAGCATCTTTGGGCCGTTAGATTGCTTTTGGAATATTGTGACAGTTTATATTTTTTTACTACAAGTGTACTTAAGGTTTAAGTACAGTTTAGTTATCAAATTTTGGTTTTAAGAACATTAAATAAGCGTTTGTAAGATTTGCTGGTAATCTCTGCTTTAGAGTAATGGTACTATCATTACATTCAAACCATCCACATTTCTTTTTTATATATGCAGTGTAGTGCCCTGAATTGGTTGTGGCTCCTGCGTGGTAGATTATACCTATTGTTGTGAAGGTTTTCCTACCAAGTGATATTTGACCATGTGTGAATCCAGTCAGCTTGCAGTTGTTTTTGGTACCATCTGCATTGTAACGTAGAAGCATTAGTATTATGTATTTACTATGTGTTTGTATTACTAACGTGGAGCGATTATCTGAATTGCAGGTCGAACATAAACTACCATGGTTTGCATTTTGTACAAGTAGCTGAAATGGAACGGATTCACAATTATATATATATATGTACACAAAGCGTTCATTGGGGATTTGTTCTTGTGTCACATTGTTGCAGAGAGTGCATGTATGTTTCCACATGTATGAAATCTGGAAGATTTCATTTATAGGTATGTTTTTGTTTTCCAGTACTAATACTAAGTACATTAGACATTCTTGTGGATCTTCCTGTGAGTTTATAGTGAATTTCACCATTCCAGCACAGTAGTCCAATTGTTGTCTTATTCCATAAACACTATACGTGTTGTCAGGATTATTTGCTGCATTTCTGTGAAGTACTAACATTTGCAAACACAATGGGTCTGTACTGTGTAAGTAAATGTTCTCAACAATTGGTGGTAATTGAAATAGAATATTCATTGCTACATTTGCATAGCCACTTAAACCAACTATATTTGAGAGTTTAAATGGACCAGGTAGTTCTGTATCTGACTGCTTTTTTTGGAGTTTGTCTTCCTTCTTTGAAGAAGTACCTGGTTTACTTTCCCTGATTGATTCATTTTTGCTTGTGGCACTTGATGAAGTATTACTTTCTTTTACTCTCTTTGGAGGATTTGCAGTGACATCCTGTTGCTTTTCTGTTTGATTTATTTTTCTTTTATAATGTTTTACTTTTTGTGGAACAGAATATGTGTTTAGATGGGAAGTGTATAGTGAACGAAGTCTATTGTATTCTAAAATGCAAGGATTATCAGCGTTTATTTTACTTGCATCCAAGTTGATTAGAAATGGACCATCAAGTGTACGTAAGCGTGATAGTGCTACGTAGCTCATGCCTTCTTTAAAGACTGTTACCAATGTCTATCATTGCTTTGTCTAGGGTAAGACCTTGTGATTTATGAATGTTGACCTCATATGCAAGAGTTAGAGAAAATTGTTCTCTGCGTACATACATGTCTTTGAAGAGAAGGAATCGAGCTGTTGAGCGTCCTATTCTTTTTACTTCTGAAAGTTTGTCAAAGAGAATATTGACAAACTGAATTTTGTTGTCACGTGGGTATGTTTGAAAGCCAACAACTATACCCAGTGCTCCATTAACTAGTCCTTGGTCCACGTCAAGGTTATGTTTCGGCATTACTCTGCAATTTAAGGATAATTTTAATATCTTTTCCAAGCCTGCTGTGTTGGAGATTGATTTTTCTAAACTATTTGCAGGCCGATTCATGTAATTCCTCACAAAAGTGTCGCACGCGGCTGGCGCACAGCGTGCCCGTGCGAATGTCTGCGCCAGCCGCGTGCGATAAAATCAATTTCCGCGCACAGCGTATTAATGGATTCTCGCCTCCAAAAGCAGACGTGGCGCCGAGTGGCGCAGCGACCCTGCAGCAGTGCCAGTTACGCCCCCAAGAACGCCCTCGCGCAAGGAAAAGCCATCAAGATCGCAAAACCATCGCAAAGGGCTGCGCCAACCCTGTACCAGTTTACCGGACTGGCAAACAGCAAACGCAAAGTGGGGAACGCGTATTACGGGTGTCGGGCACATGCGTGCGCGAGAAGTTTCACACACGATCTGGCCTGGGGGAGCGTGTGCATGTATTTCAGGGGTGCGCGAGAAGTATTACACGCGAATGGCCTGGGTGCGTGTATTTCAGGGGTGCGCGAGAAGTTCCACACGCGAATGGCCTGGGCGCGTGTATTTCAGGGGTGCGCGAGAAGTACTACATGCGATCGTGAAGTTCCACACGCGATCTGGCCTGGGGGAGCGTGTGTGTGTATTTCAGGGCTGCGCGAGAAGTCTCACACGCGATCGGGCCTGGGGGAGCGTGTGCGTGTATTTCAGGGGTGCGCGAGAAGTTCTACACGCGAATGGCCTGGGTGCGTGCATTTCAGGGGTGCGCGAGAAGTTCCACACGCGATTGGCCTGGGCGCGTGTATTTCAGGGGTGCACGAGAAGTTCCACATGCGATTGGCCTGGGCGCGTGTATTTCCGAGGTGCGCGAGAAGTTTCACACGCGATTGGCCTGGGGGAGCATGTGGGTGTATTTCAGGGGTGCGCGAGAAGTCTCACACGCGATCGGGCCTGGGGGAGCGTGTGCGTGTATTTCAGGGGTGCGCGAGAAGTTCTACACGCAAATGGCCTGGGTGCGTGTATTTCAGGGGTGCGCAAGAAGTTCCACATGCGATTGGCCTGGGCGCGTGTATTTCAGGGGTGCGCAAGAAGTTCCACACGCGATTGGCCTGGGCGCGTGTATTTCAGAGGTGCGTGAGAAGTTCCACACGCGATTGGCCTGGGGGAGCGTGTGCGTGTATTTCAGAGGTGCGCGAGAAGTTCCACACGCGATCTGGCCTGGGGGAGCGTGTATATCAGAGGTGAGCGAGAAGTTTCACACGCGATTGGCCTAGGCGCGTGTATTTCAGAGGTGCGCGAGAAGTTCCACACGCGATTGCCCTGGGCGTGTGTATTTCAGGGGTGCGCGAGAAGTCCCACACGCGATTGGCCTGGGGGAGCGTGTGCGTGTATTTCAGAGGTGCGTGAGAAGTTCCACACGCGATCTGGCCTGGGGGAGCGTGTATATCAGAGGTGAGCGAGAAGTTCCACACGCGATTGGCCTGGGTCCGTGTATCTCAGGGGTGCGCGAGAAGTTCCACACGCGATTGGCCTGGGCGCGTGTATTTCCGAGGTGCGCGAGAAGTCCCACACGCGATTGGCCTGGGGGAGCGTGTGCGTGTATTTCAGAGGTGCGCGAGAAGTTTCACACGCGATTGGCCTGGGCGCGTGTATTTCAGGGGTGCGCAAGAAGTTCCACACGCGATTGACCTGGGCGCGTGTATTTCAGGGGTGCGCGAGAAGTTCCACACGCAATTGGCCTGGGCGCGTGTATTTCAGAGGTGCGCGAGAAGTTCCACACGCGATTGCCCTGGGCGCGTGTATTTCAGGGGTGCGCGAGAAGTTCCACACGCGATCTGGCCTGGGCGCATGTATTTCAGGGGTGCGCGAGAAGTTCCATACGCGAGTGGCCTGGGCGTGTGTATTTCAGGGGTGCGCGGGAAGTTTCACACGCGATTGGGCTGCGTGCGGGTATTTCAGGGGTGCGCGCAAAGTTTTACACGCGATCTGGCCTGAGGGAGCATGTGCGTGTATTCCAGGGGTGCGCGGAAAGTTTTACACGCAATTTCAGCAGGGTATGTGTATTTCAGGGGTGCCGGGGAGTCCTACATGTGATTTGGCAGTGTGGGTCCTCCCAGGTGTTCC
The DNA here is from genome assembly GCF_040938575.1 of Ambystoma mexicanum. Lineage (NCBI taxonomy): Eukaryota > Metazoa > Chordata > Amphibia > Caudata > Ambystomatidae > Ambystoma > Ambystoma mexicanum. The sequence goes on from NC_090932.1 coordinate 189,262,021, forward strand.
CTGTACACACTCCACGGCCCCTGCAGGCAGCCCACACCACAGGGGACTACCCTGCATCCCTGGTCATATCCCGCAGGCAGCCCACCCAACATGGGCATGCCCCCCAGCAAAGGCACATGTCTCCTTGCACTAATGATCACCAACTCATGTCCCCTTGCACCCCCACCCCCAGCATTGCGGGGCACCTGCCAGCAGGCCCCCACTCATGTCCCACTCATGTCCCCACCACCCCCACCCCCAGCATTGCGGGGCACCTGCCAGCAGGCCCCCACTCATGTCCCCACCACCCCCACCCCCAGCACTGTGGGGCACCCTCCACCAGGCCCCCACCCATGTCTCCCACCACCCCACCCCCCAGCAGTGCAGGGGCACCCTCCACCAGGCCCCCACCCATGTCTCCTACCACCCCCACGCCCCAGCAGTGCAGGGGCACCCTCCACCAGGCCCCCACCCATGTCTCCCACCACCCCCCAGCAGTGCAGGGGCACCCTCCACCAGGCCCCCACTCATGTCTCCGACCACCCCCACCCCCCAGCACTGTGGGGCACCTGCCAGCAGGCCCCAACTCATGTACCCCAGCCAACATGTCATCACAATCTAGATCCCTGGTCCCTATGGCCAGCCTCCAAATGCAAAACACCCACCCGAGTATTGCATCCACCCACTCAGAAATGGCAATTACATGACAGAACACCAATTGCAAGTTTCGAAACAAACACATGTCCCTCACATACACCCAATGGGTGTCAGTGAATCTCAAAACCCATATCATGATATGCATGAAAACAATGAGATGATACTACACATTGAAGTTCGATAAAAAAATATGTATTAAAGGAAACATAAATAGATTAAAAAATGAAGAAACAGAAATGGGAATGTACAAAAATGAAAAGAAGCATGTCCTTGAAAAAAAGCAAAAGCAAAAATCTTAATCCAAAAGAATGGTGTCCAAAGTCACTGTCCACAAAAGCAAATCCAATGGGAAATAATAATTGAAAGCCATTGCTCCATGGGTAAATTGTGAAAGAAAAATAAAATCCAACAGTGAACTATGTACAGACGAACAAGCCAGGGTCCATTATCCCAACAAAAGAAATGAAACCTATCTAACAACACTAACTAATAAAATAAACTATATACAAAAATGTGGCCAATGTCCAAAAGGTCCAAAATAAATCAAAAAACAAAGGAAACCTAACACTACCTACATAACTACGTACAAGGGCAGCGGGCTAGTCTGACGGCTCACTTTTGGATGTCCCGGCCCAGGGCATCATCGAACTCCTGCTCAATGTCCCGGAGGCGGTCCTCCTCCATGGCCCCCAGGGTCTGCAGGGCCGTCGACGTGTCCACCTCCAACCCCCTGCGGATTGCCTCGAGGCACTCGGCCCGCCTCAAGGCCCTCTGCATGGAGTTCTCCGCCCTGACCATTGTGAGCCGTGCCTCTTCCGCCCGCTGCCGCTCCGCATCTATGGCGTGGCCCAACCGCTGCCACATGGAAGACACTCTCTGTCCTGGGTCCTCCTGCCCTCCGACCGTTGCCTGCCCCTCCGATATTGAAGGCCCCGAGCCTTCATGGCTCCAACCACGTTGCTGCTGTGCCTCTGCCCGTGCACTGCCTCCTGCTGCCTGCACATCCTCCGCCGGCTGGGGTGCAGTCGTTGATGTGGCCACCCCTGCTGGACGTCCGACTCCCGACTGTGGCAGGGATGCCTCCTCCACCAGCCTAGCCGCACCGTCAGAGGCAGCTCCACAGGGCACCGAGGTGACTGATGGGTGGAAAGATGGCACGGAGGACAACTGGCGCATAGGGGGTTCAGTTGAGGAGGGGGTCGTAGCAAGCCTCATCAAACGGAGGAATCCGGCCTGGGTGACCTGTCCCAGCAGGCTGATGTGGTCAACGAGCCATTCGAGATGACGTGCAGTCTCCTCATGAAAAGACTGCAGGTCACCTTGCATGGCCCGTTGACGCAACGCCACAGAAAAGAAGTAAGTAGAATGTTACCATAATATTTGAATTATTACTCAAACACACTGTAAGGTTAATTCATGCTATTTCTGTGCCTAAAAATAGAGATTCTGCCCCATTCTGACCAGAAATCCCCCCGTCTTAAACAGTGATTTACTGGCAGAATGGCCCACAAATTCCTATTTTTCGACACACAAATTACCCAACTCAGCCGCTAGAATTTAGATGTTGTAGAACAAACAACTGTTTTAATTGTATAGCTTTAGATATACTATTTATACTTCTCCACACCACTGGCTTACTTTTTCTGTCACCTGAACCCCATTTTAGTAACACATTAATTCAAGAATACCCATCCCTAGTAGTTGTACTTCCAAATGCACAATCACACACCATCACATACATATTTATCATCTTACTCAAACACTCATGCACACAACACACATGCATTACAGACCACCCCAACCCATACCTTCTGTATTTTTTTCAACAGACCCTAAAGAATGCCTACCAAAAAGCAACTCCATAGAAAGGAACGCAGAGGTAGAGCAAATGAAAAGAAAAGTCTCCAACATAAACATCCATCTATAGCAGAATTTGTAAAAAAAAGTTGAAACACAACAGCTAATACAGTCATGTAGTGAAACAGAAGAGGGTTCTAGTACAAAAACTTTGCTTCCTCTATCAAAAAGTAAAACAACCCCAAAAACAACTAACAGAAAATCAACTATCACTACAAATAAAACTTCTTCTATAAATCTTGATATAGTACAAAGTAAGCGTACCAAGAAAAGTATTTTAGCCAAAATGTTCCGTCACAAAGTCCTTCAAAATCTTATAAAAACAGGAGAGAAACCAGCTTCAACACTTCAAACCTATTGTAGGAAAGTAATCTTAGAAGCGTTGATAGACAGTGCAATTCTTCTCAAAAGAAAGTTATTTATTTTAGTGTTAAACAGAATGAAACCCCTAACAAAACTAATAACTAAATTACAAAAAAGACTTCTCAATAAACGAAATGTCAACAGAAGTAACTTCTTAAATATCTGTGGAGGTGAATGGAGTCACACTACAAGCACAGAACCATACTTTAATGAAGAAGCGTACAACCAAAGCAAACAAATACAATTGCCATACATAGCAGTGGTCGAGGTTATGAAAAAGTAAATAATACCATAATGGAACAAGAAGTACTCCTTACAAAAATATGCCCTGAAAACGTAGATTTACCCCTCCATTCAACGGAATCAGAACATCTAGTGTACCAATGGCCATGCACGTCAATGTGTAACATTCTCAAAAAAATGTTCAAGTCTTTACACCAGTTCCTCAATCAATATGTGAAAAGCAAAGACAAAATCAAAATTAAACTACTGCAAAATATGGATGCTTGTCCAGTACGCAAGTACACAGGACTACAAGGACATTCATTGGCCTGCATTACAGGACCTACTTGCAAAACAACCTTCGATGATATCAAAAGGATATCAACACATCATGCAAGTATAAGAAATCTAGTTTATAAACTGTACTATGCTAAAAGTCCTGCTTTAGCACTAGCCAATTTAAATAACATTCTTCTACATGGTACAGCAAAATACCTACTAGAAGAAATCGACTATATCCAGACAAAATATTTTGGAAGTGAAACCCACTTACAAGATGAATTAGCTGTAAACCAACTTTGTAACAATTCTGCACATGGCAACCTTTCACTACACACATACAAAAAAGAAATACTAAAATTTGAAAGTACTTCAGCTGAAGTACCAAACCACGTGTGTGTATGTTGCCGCAGAACTTTTTATAAAACTAACACAAAAACTGTAGACCTAACATACAAAATAGAAGGCAATGAAGATTCTAAATGGTTTGAATTAGCTCTCTACCTTATAGCAGAAAACAAATACGAAATAACTGACCCCATAATACTTTGCATTTACTGCACTACAAAACTTGACAACAACCAAACTCCTTCACGTGCTATCACAAATAACTTGGAATTATATCCACTACCAAAACCCGTTCAACAACTTAATTTATATGAGAGCATCATAATTCAAACAGTGCACCCATTTCAAGCAATAATACGCCTTCAACCAGAAACTGCAAAATTAGCTCCCTCTGAATTAGTGAAAGGTATTTGTGGAAAAGTAGTGTATTTACCATTAGATCTAAAAGAAAATGTGCACACTCTAGGAGTGCAACGTCCAATGCAACAATCTTTAATTATCTTGGTAAATGGAGTACCTACAAAAGACAAAATAATTGGTAACAACTGGTAGATTTACATAAAGTTAGAGAAGCCCTGCAATATCTTAAAGAGAATAATGAATATTACAAAGAAATTAATATTGAAGAAAACTTGAAAGATACAACTGAAATAATTCAAGAGACACAAGAAGCTGGTCAGTTTGAGCTCCTAGATCCTGCTACAATATCAAACACTTTAGACCATTATACAATTCATCCCTTGCACTCTAATGACACCATAGAAGATGCACTGGAAACGTACCAAATGCGTCAAACAAAAGGATCACCAATCAGCATATGGGAAAAAAGTATAGAAGCACGTGCTTTTCCTCTACTCTTTCCTACTGGCAAAGGAGGAAGATACGATGATAGACCTATTCAAATATCAGCATCAGAATATCGCTCATTACGAATGCATTCTGAAGATCCCAGATTTCGACAAAATGTGGAATACATATTCCACCTACTCTTTGAAAGTGAACTAGCAACTTTATGTTACGGAGGTGCACACATATTAAAATCAGGAGCACACTTTCAAAATATGACAGCTACACAATTATTACAAAAAGTTCAATAAAAAGATGAGGTTTTACAAGCAAATCTTACAAATCTATTAGCAAATATGCATGGTACTAAAGAGTACTGTTTTCAACATCACGGAGATGTACGTTGTATGATCAGAAAACTTGGCCCACCCACTTGGTTTGTTACATTAAGTTGTGCAGAATATGCATGGGAAGATTTACATGCTTTCCTACGCATATCAAACGAAAACAAAACAAACATAGATATACTAACAACTGGAGAACTTTGTTCTCAGGATCCTGTTAATGTTTCAAGGTATTTTCACCATCACTTCATTGCTATGCTACATTTTATTTGTAATAAAACTGTTCCTCCCCTTGGAGAAGTGCAACACTTATTTTGGAGAAAAGAATACCAAGCCAGAGGAGCACCACATGTCCACATGCTTTTATGGATTAAAGATGCTCCTAAATTTGGTCAAGACAGTGATGCCACTGTTTTACAGTTTATTGAAAAATATGTCACTTGTGAAATTCCATCAGAATCCACAAATAGTGATCTTCATGCAAAAATGTTACAATTCCAAAGACACAAATGTGGCAAATACTGTTGTTGCAAATACAAAAACAAAGGGAAATACTACACCAAATGCTGATTTGGTTTCCCTAGACCAGTTACAAATACAGGTCAAGTGAACAACCTCATGTCTTCAGTTAGACATAGTGTTAAAGGTAAGTCACCTAAAAATACATATTGCATAAAAAGAAAAGAAGAAAAATATATCAATGATTGCAATGCAATCATTGCCCACTTATGGAATGTAAACATAGATGTGCAGTACATTGCAGACAATTCTACTGCAGTTTCACAATATGTCACAGCATACTTAACAAAATCAGAAAAGACAGAGCTCCAAGACCTCTGGAATGACCTGTCATCAGATAAAACAGTGTCTCAGAAATTATACAGCTTGGGCATAAAAATGCTGTCCCATAGAGAATGTGGATCCTATGAAGCAGCTGATCGATTAACTGGTACTGCATTGTATGGTAAATCTGAAAATATAGTATGGCTAAGTCTTTGTCCAGCTAAATCTAGAAAAAGAGTTCTAAAATCATACAAATATATAGAAACAATAGCCAAACATGATCCCAACAGCCAAGACATTTTAAAAAACAATTTATTGGACACATACTACCCAAACAGGAGTACCTCTTTGGAAACCATGTGTCTATACCACATAGCCCAAAACTACACATACAAAAATAATATAAAACCTGATGAACAAAACCGTAAATACAAAGTGACAAACTGTGAAGGCAGCTTGGTAAAACTCACCAAACCAAATTTAATTAATCATATCAAATTGTCATTAAAGACTCCTCAACATAAAGAAGTATATTACATGTCCCTGCTACAACTCTTTAAACCATGGAGAAAAGAAGAAGAAATACTAGATAACTCTGACTCATATGAAGACGCTTTCAAAGCAAATGAAAGCAGTATAACTGATGTAAACTTTGCACAGTACAAAACAATGTTGCACAATGAACAGCAACACGAAGAAGAACTCCAGGCCCAACTAGATAAGGACACTCCTGACAGTAGTCAACCTTCTGTCACAGGAAGCCAAGAACCACTGGGAGACCAACTAATAACGTGCAGAATTTTCACGTGCCAAATCACTGCGTATCAAGCTGGCCACGCGTAAGCACACGGAAGACCACGCTCCTGCCCAGAAGGCCGAACTACTGCCCCCCAGAGCCCCGAGCACGCTCCCACCTGCCATCTGCTGCTGCATGACTGCCTGCTGCCCACGTGCCCTGCCATTTGCTGCCTGCACATCAGCCAGGGGTGCTGTTGCTGTGACCACCCCTGCTGGAACCGAAGACTCCCGACTGGGATTCCATCGCTCCACAGCCCAGCCCCAGGACCCAGTTGCCCACCCACTCCTGCCTCTGGGGTTGTCATGTCGGGCACTGTAACATCTGGCACCACTGACAACCCCCGGCCAGAGAGGCAGAGGGGCACCAACTTCAGTGCCACGGAAGTTGGTGTCCTGGTGGAGCAAGTCCTGGGGCAGTATGATGCCCTCTTCGGAAGTTCCCGCGCCGACAAGGAAGGACGGAATCAGATCTGGACTGACATCGTGACTGCCATCAACGCGGGGGGGGTGGCAGTCCGCGACTTCCAACATGTCAAGAAGCGCTGGGAGAACTTCAGGTCCAGGACCCTGAACAAGGCCCGGCGCCTCTTGAAGGCAGCGGATGCCAAGGGGCGCCGGGGCCACTTGTCAGAAGATCAGATGAGGGTCCTGGAACGCATATCCCCAGCGCTCCACGTCCAGGTCCTTGAGGGGCAGACCCGTCTGGAGTCGAGCGGTAAGTGTACATGCATCCTGATTGTGAGCTGTGCGTGTGGTGATGTTTCAGTAGTGTGCAGGTTGCACATCTGTTTGTATGGGGTCGAGTATGGGTGGGGGTGTACAGGGCCGTGGGGCTAACACATGCGAGGGCTGTAATGTGTGAGATATGGATGGTGCTTGTGTGTGTAGGCTTGCATGCCAAATGCAGTTGTGTGGGCACACATGTTTGGATGAATGTGTATGTAAGTAGACATGTCCGTGATGTCACGCATGTATGTTGTTTTCAGCTGCATGTATCAGCACTGTGTACATGTGCATTTGTGTGTATTTGACAAGGGTGCAACAGTGATGCAACATGGATGCATGTGACAGCGGGATGTGGAAGCCTGATTGGCAGATGTGACATGGATGCCCATCTGTACACTGCGACACTTGGCAGAGGTGTACACATGCATGCAAGTGTGGTGGTGTGTGTACATGTGTGGTGCACTTCCTGTGTTGCATGTGATGTCTGTCTCAGCTTTGCCTGCTCATGCTGTTGTATGGGTATGGATGGTGCTGGCAGTTGCAATATGGCTGTGGTATGGCTCATGTGTGCGAGTTGAAATGACATGTGTGTTGGGGATTGTGATGGCATGTCTGAGGTTTGCCAATGCCACTCATGTACAACTGTCATGTGTGTATGTGTCCATTGTACAGTGCCCTGATGCCTGTGTTTTATTTCTCCCTGTCTTCAGCGTCAACTGATGAAGAGGGCGGAGAAGGTGCTGTGGAGCACAGCGGCGGGGATCCCACCGCCAGCCGGAGACGCAAGGCCCGGCTCCCCTCCCATGTTGTCATCTCGTTGGGGAGTGAGGAGTCCGGTGCCGCGTCCCAGGCCGCAGCTGCTGGGGGGAGGTCCAAGAGGCGGAGGTTGGAGTTGGACTCCTCGGCAGCAGAAGGGGCAGCTGGGACCCCACAGGGCCCAACGGGGGAAGATGGCACGGAGTCATCCAGGTTGGTGGGGGGTTTGGTGGAGAAGGAGGCCGTGCAAGCAACAGAGATGGGGTCTGGAGGTGGGGATCCCACTGGTGCTAGTGGTGCAGTGCAGGACCAGGGACAGGAGGCAGCACAGGCCGCCGCGGAGGTGCCTGTGTGCAATCCTGTCCCTGCATCATCTTGCACCAGCAGGGATGCCTACGTCCAGACCCGTTTTCAGGCAGGGGATGAGCAAACAACAACTGGCCTTCCTCTGCCTGCGGACGTGGCTATCCGGGTCCGGGTTGAGCCTGTCCTGAATCTCTATTTTTAGGCACAGAAATAGCATGAATTAACCTTACAGTGTGTTTGAGTAATAATTCAAATATTATGGTAACATTATGAAGAATGGTCTTCACTGCAATTGTAAAAGAAAGAAATTAGTAATTTGGTTTGTATATAGCACTGTTTTTGATTTAGACATAGATTTTTTAAATTGAAATGCTCAGCGCCTTCCTCAAAACCATTAAAACTATTTTATGACTAACTGTAGGAAAGAAAATATCTTTACTATGGCTTGTGAAATTCATGATGTACCACTGTATACCACTATTCCTGTAACTAAGCTTTTCCACGTAATAGTGAGTCAATGTCATAGCCTGCTTGTCCTATATAAATGTAAGTAATTATATAAATTAAAAAAATTAAAACCAATTATGTGTTTGTACACATATTATTGTTTGAGATTTGATCATAAAGTGTGCATGTAATTTTGTTTGATTATATGTAGTCTATATATTTTATTTCAAAAATGTTAGTTTAACATTATTTGCATGTGTGTTTGAGCGTGTATGAAGAAATTAAACGGTATAAAGGTTTGTAAGTCACAGTTCATTTTAGGACAATGAAAAAATGATCGTAGATTCATTTTACAGAATGTACAAGGTAAAAGTCGGTTAGAAAATGTGTTCATGTACTGTATAGAAAATATGCATACCTGTAGTTTGTGTTCATGCATATGGATATGGACAAAGCTGCAAGTAGAAATCTTGGAGACTTGTATAGTATTTCTCGTAGATCGTGCTTGCCAATGGTATGAGACTTGTACTCCGAGAGATTCACCGTACATTTGCAGTGCTGATCTATGATGATGTAGTTTCATGTAGAGGTCTTGGATTTGATTGGTGGATGGTCATGTGATTTCTTAGCTACATCCAATGAGAGAATGGCACAGAGAGTGAAGTGGAAATGGTAGAAGGGCTGTCCATGTTACGATTTGTTCGCGGACATGGCGGTAGTTCTAGGACACCGCGTATTACATCCGGGGAATTTGGGGTGGGTAGGCATGCAAATGAGATTGAATGTAGCAAGGGATTGGTCAGTAAAGTTTAGTGAGTGTGTTGTGCTAGGAGAGGTTTTCTCAGATATTCTTTTTGCTAAGAGAAGAACAGATAGCTATGGCTGAGTGTTTCAAAAAACAGATTGTGTGGATTTTGGGAGACTCGTGGATAGGTTGCGGTGCGTGCAGAAAGCTGTGGAGTATCTATAGATCTTGGATTCGCACATGTGGAAGTGCACTGGCATGGAGTGCGTGGAATGAAGTGGTTGGACTTGCTACCTCTCTGTGCAACTTTGAAGATAGAGGAACATCCAGACATAATTGTAATTCATTGTGGAGGGAACAGTTTAGGACATGTGTCTGGAATTTATTTGTAATTTGCAATGAAAGAAGGACTTCAGAAGATCATGGAAATGTTTCCAAACTCCAAAGTAATTTTTTCACGGATTGCTCAGAGACAAATGTGGCTTCGTTCTTTCTCATTTTTTCTACATTTTTCGCAGAGATGGAGTCCATCTTACTTATGCTGGCAATCAGATTTTTCTGAGAAATGTACAAAATGCATTGCGACCTTTTTTAGAAATACAGCATCCATTTTGAAGTAGGTGTTAAGTATTTATCATTTTTGACATGCAAACACCTCCCAAAGGCTCTTTTCAGAGCCACCACTTCCTCCCAGAGAAAAATGCAATGGCTACAATAGGGTAGTACCCCAATTTTGTTTATGTTCGCGAACTGTCCGCGGACTTTCAAGAAATACAAAGACCCCTGCTTTATTTATCTTCACTTCTATTTTTTAACTGTGAAAGGCGGCACTGAAAAGAGCCTTATTTTTTTTGATTTTTGTTATTTTGTATTTTTTTTGGTTTTTTATGCACGACACACTAGGAGAGGAGGGGAAAGGAGGGTAAAGAGGGGGACATCAACCACAGGGATAAGAAAGGGCGAGCTGAGAGAGGAAGATGTAGAGTGGGTTTTATTTGGGTAGTGAGCAGGTCTTCTCGTGCTGTGAGACGATAGTCTCCAAAGCACTCCGAAGTCGCTCCCCCCTGCAGAGTACTGTGTCACAGTACATACATACAACTGTGACCCTCGAAAGGTCAGGGTCATCAGAATTCTGTATGGCCTGTGAGGCAGCTTGAGGAAGACGCTGTCCCACAGAGGTGTTCCTTGTGGTGATAGGATCAGAAACGGAGGATGAAGTAGAGGCAATCAACCTACTACACTCTTCGCAAGGTACAACCTGGCGAATGGCCCCAGTGTGGAATGAGTTGAGGTGTCGCTTCATGGTAGTGGTCCCAAAGCTGTATGAACCATGCCTCCCGCGACTGAGTACCGTTTTGCACTCATTGCAGGTGACATGGTTCGCACGAGCCTTAGGACTATTCCCATGAATGGTAAACAACCGCCACACCCAAGAATCACGCCGAGGGGGGGTAGTAGGGATTTCCTCTACCTCATTCTCGTCATCCTCTTCTTCCTCCTCTGTATCCTCACTCCTGTTCCCCTCTTCAGGCCCTTGGGGAGGTGGTAGTGGTGTAGGGGGTGGGGGTGGTGCTGAGGCAGATGTAGCACCAGGTGGCAATAGTGGAGCCATGGATGTCATCGGCTTGGAGATGGAAATCTCAAAATCTGCAAAGTATGCAGCAAAAAGCAGTGTGCTCTTTGGAATAGCCAGAAACACAATGAGAATGAGCTCTAGGGCGTGGTATTTTATAGGGGTGCTTGTACGCGGTTCGCAGACATGCGCGCCGTCCGCAAGACAGATCGAACACCAAAAAAGGTTCAAAAAGTCATAAAAACTATGTGGAAATTTAGGATTAGTATGTGGGATTTGTGGTATGGTGAGTTTTTAATGAGAAATATTGTGGATTACTTGGAAATGTACTTTTAAACTGTACGGGGACACAAACAGTGTCCGCATTCAGAACACGCGATCAGCGTGGGCGCGGTCACATGATTGCTTCGTGAGCATGTTCGCTAAGGAAGCGGCCTTCCGCAGGACACCCAATGTACGGACATTGCTTTTGCGCATGTGCGTTGATGTTCTACGGACAGTGTTCAGGTCCTGAACTAATTAAAAGTGCGTCACACGTAAAACAAACAGTTACGGACAGCCGTTTGTTCTTAGCACAGTTTAACTTACTTGCAAACAATACGGACAGACATAGCATCCCCAGCACACCTCCATTTTCATTTATTTACGAATAATTCAGGACACCACGAGTGTTCTTAGAACAGTTTCAACTTGCTAGCGAACCCATACGAACAGGCATAGTGTTCTTAAGGACACCTCCATTTTCGTTTATTTACGAACATTTCAGGACACTATGAGTGTTCTTAGAACAGTTTCAACTTGCATGAGAACATTACAGACAGATATAGTGTCTTCAGGACACTTACATTTTCGTCTATTTACGAACATTTCCGGACAACCGTGCTGTCCGTGGACACCTAAATTGGTTTTAACAAAAAGAACTGAAACTAATTACAACACAATATAAAAAAGTAACTTTATTTGACATATATTAACAATTTATGACTGAGAAGGTGGGGCAGAAACGGAAACAAAAACAGGAGAATTAGGGATTTCAACATAATTGGGATCAGGTGAAGAAGGGATGGAAATGTCATCAAAACGTTTTGGTCCATGGAGAGGGTTTGGGGTTAAATGAGTGGGATATGTTGAGGGGGGACAAGTACAGGTGGGACAATGGTATCTTGTTAGTTTTAAGTGATCTTCCACAAAGTTTTTTAAATTGGTAAAACTTGCCATAAATTGGTCCAGTTTTTCGTTTATGTGTTTCAGAGTGTTATCCACCGCTTCTTTTTCTGTAGTAGGTTCAATTTTTGTATGGTCTGTACAAAAAAAAAGTATATGTTAAATGTATACAAAATAATATTTATTAATTGGTTTATATAGTAAAGTGTGTACCATTAGGTGCACTATCTTCTGACATTTCCTCTCATGGGAAATGCTCCTCTAGCCACTCCAGAGTACTACACATTTCTGCGAGAAAACAAAAAAGTAATATTTTTTTTTTATCTAATACAGAAAGTTTATAAATATACGAGTAAAATGAAGTGCACTTACTATTTCTGGTAAGATATGTAGTCAGTAGTCTATGCGTCTGGTCTTGCTCTTAGTTGTGGAGCGTCTGTGAGGTAATTATGTTGGAAGCCACTTTATCTTTTGGAATATTCCATTTTAGAACATATTGTATTTAAATGAATGGTTAGTGTCTTACATATATGGATTACATTTCTTAAGTATTACTACATATACTTTGTATGTGTGCTGCTTTGTGAATTTGTCAAATGTTCCTATGTTATGATATAACAATTACACATACCCCCCCAGAGTTTTTAGGTGGTTGTACTGTTGTCCGAACATGTCAGCGGGCAGTCAAATTCAGTAGAAAGGGTTCAGTATGTTCCATATTACATGTACATAAAGTCAAAGTTATTATTGTTAAGTTGTGCTACTAAAAAACTATGAAATTCAGTAAAAAAACTTTGTTAAAGGGACATTATGGTTCAATTGTGCTATGAAAAACCTATGAAATTCAGTAAAGAAACTTTGTTAAAGGGATGTTATGGTTAAGTTGCGCTACTAAAAACCTATCAGATTCAGTAAAAAAATCGTTAAAGGGACGTTATGGTTCCAAGTAAAACCGAAAAACCTCTGAAATTCGCCAGTTATGGTAAGCTAAGCAACCACCGTGCACTGCTAAGACTAACACCCAGGACATCAAAGATGACATCACAAATGTCATTGATGACATCACTGATGACATCACATGTGCATTTACCTTTCATGAAAAGTCTGTACAAGGGTTTCTTATTGTAATGTTAATTAAAAAAAAGTGTCAAGGATCATTGGAATAAATATCAAGGGCTAATTAGTCCATCCAGTATACTAAGGTTCTCGTGTAGAAACATAGGCATTGTGTGCAGCATACATGATGGAGGTTCAATATTCATAAGCTTGCCATGTTGAATAGTGAAATGATAGCTGTTTTCTTATTAGACTTTTGCATACTGTGAAACATGTGATAAGTAGATAATAAAACCCACTTACTACATAATTGCATTATTATAGACAAAACACAAGGAGACAACACCACATACAAATATGAGTATATACAAGGAAATTGAAGTAAGAAACAAAACAGCAGTAGTAGCAGAAAGTGTTCATAACCTAACTGATTACCTTTATGCAGAGAAATTATTGCTCTGTTTCAAAGCTGCTACTTATCCTATGTATATATATTGCATGATGTGACTGGACCCTAAGGAAAGTAGTGTGAATACAAGATATAAAAATAGATGCATATACAGGGAAAGTACAGTAATAAAAAAACAACAGAACTATCAGAAAGTGCTGATAACTCTACTGATAATTTTAATGCACAGAAAGGATTGCTGTCTTTCATGCATGTGTCTTCTCCTATGTATATGTTTCATATGATATGACTGGACCCTAAGGGAATTATTGTAAGAACATACTTGAAGGATAAGTCTACAAATATACTACTTTTTCCACTTTTAATTCCTAACTGTTACTGAAGAAAACCATGTGGCCTAGATATGTCAGTAAAGGAAAAAAGGGGGCGCCAGGCATGTGATGTCATCAGTGATGTCATCAATGACATTTGGGATGTCATCTTTGATGTCCTGGGTGTTAGTCTTAGCAGTGCACGGTGGTGGCGTGAGTTATGGTTGCTTAGCTTACCATAACGGGCGAATTTCAGGGGTTTTTCGGTTTTACTTGGAACCATAACGTCCTTTTAACAAAGTTTCTTTACTGAATCTGGTAGGTTTTTAGTAGCGCAACTTAACCATAACGTCCCTTTAACAAAGTTTTTTACTGAATATATATATATATATAGACAATTCATATAAAAAATTGAAAAACACACATAACCCAACTAATTCATAACACTATAATACAACCATACGTACTCTCACGTAACTATCACTGCGAGGAGTCAGGAATGAAACTTGGATACAAGTTAATCATGTTTTTGGTTAAAGACTTTTATTGACAACAAAAGGGTCAGGAAAAAGCTTCTCTGACCCTGCTCTAAGAGGTATTTCCCTAGCTAAAACCACAAACTAAGGATCTATCTGTGTCAGGATGTCAATATCAAAATCTTCCTTGTTTTCAAAAGTTCTATTCCAACCCTCACCCTATAAACTAAACTATAAGGTGAAAAGGGATATGTCTTTAACCTTAGGTGTTTTCAAAAGAGTTTGTAAAGGAAGAATAAACAGCTCCAACACAAAAGTTCTCCAAGGGTGAACAGCCTAGGCTCCAGGGGGTGGCTCCTTTCCGCTGGAATTCCACTCAATACAAATGATTCTTAACAGTTGTGAGAAACCTAAGGGTATTTCCACTCCGATTCCCCCTGAATCCTCTTCTCAGGTGGCATGGGGATGACCACTGCTATTGGATACAGAACCTGGGGGTGGACAGGGAGGTATGGGGGGGAGGATCACCTGTGTGGACGGTCCCTGGGGATTGGGAGTGAGGTCTCCATGGGCAAGACACGTTATTCCCCTTTTCCTTCTGATGGCCAACCTACCCTTACCCCTCCCATGACCTGTTTAAGTTGCAGTAGAACTTCTTCTTTCATTGTCCCACATGTAACATCTAATAGTAAAGAGACACAGTATTCCCCCTTCTCAGTTATACACCATCACACTCTCCCTCAGGCTTTATGGGTTATGTTGGCTCCATCATCCCTGACCCAGGCCTCATTAACCCCCAATCCAAGAGAGGACAAGAAATTATTTTATTATAGGAAAGTAGGTGAGAAAAAAGACCCAATAAGACAAGACATGGTCATAAGGAAAGTATCCATCCCCCTTCCACTACTCTAGACCACAGGTAATACTATCAAGTCCCATGCTTGTATACCAGTATGTCAGGGGTACAGAGTGACCTACTGAGAGGTAAAGCTATTAATTTAAATAAAACCAAGGCTAGAGAGTTTTCCCATATCCCCTGTCAGTCACCTACTAATGGTTCACTAAATAAATCTAATCTACAGTCACATTTCCTCTCCCCTCCATATTTCCAATAAGTACTGGGATGAAGAAGAGGCGACTGGGAGCAATGAGGATTACCCACAGAAACAACATAGGAATACAGAGTTCGGCCTGCCATGTAACAACTTTGAATTGTCCCACTAATAGAGTCAGGCAAGGTCAGGCACTTTATTCTGACTATTCACACCTGACTCCACTTTACTCTTTACACCAGTATAAAAGGTGTGGTTCTGTCCAAGACGGTGAGAGAGCTGGACTTGCTGCTGGGGCCATGAGAGCCAAGGAGCAGGAAGCTGCAATGGGAGAAGCTTGGAGAGTCCATAGGAGAGTGGTGTGCTGAGACACTGGCCCAGTGTGTCTGAGGGGCTGCAGCATGGCTTGGGAGCCGTGTCTCCAAAGAGCCAGAGTGAGGCAGACTGTGACCTGCTGGCTGAACCCGGAGAAATACTCATTCCCTTGGGACATGTGCCGGTCCCAAGGATGTATGAGGGGCAGGTTGTGAAACTCTGTCCTTGACCCAGTGTATCCTGAGGAGACCGCCCATCAACGCTGCGCTTCCTGGTGAGTTTTGTGAAAATGAAGAGAGAAACTCAGGAGCGTGCGGTGGCTGGAGCGGGAGTGGAAACAGACAAGATTTGTAAGTGGCACAAAGGTAAAGAAAGCAGAAAGAAAGAGAGAAAGTAAAAAAAGCGGAAAGCAAGAGAAAGAAAAGCATAAAGAAAGATGCGCTAGGAAAGTGAACCTTAAAGAATATATGGGAAAAGGGTGCGAGCGACCCAACAGACTGAAAGTGAGAAAGCGAGAGAAAGCCAAGAGACGGTGCAAGCGACCCGAAACAGGAAAGAGGGTGCGAGTGATCCGACAGACTGGAAAAGTGAAAGTAAAAGTGAGAGAAAACAAAGAGAGGGTGCGAGTGACCCAAAAGCAGGAAAGAGGGTGCAAACAACCCAAAAGCAGGAAAAAAGGGTATGAGCGACCCAAAGGCTGAAAAGGGAAAGTGCAGGAGGCCCGACAAAGCGGAAACACAGTGGAGGCTACCAGGCTCATCCTATCTATGATTGAGACATCACTTATTTAATGTTGTACTCCGTCCTGATGAAGGTTGGCTAGAACAATCCGGGCAAGGAGTTTCCCACCCATTTTGAAACACAACCGAAACATGTGTCGACATACTCCAAGTTCCTGTAAATTGTCAACAGGGACCCGCATCTTTGAAATATAAGAGTGTTATACTTTGGAAGTCACAGTCGTTTGTTATATTATTGGGAAACAAAAGAACACTCATTATGTAACGAGATTTGATGCATATGAAATTTGTATAGATGAGATATGAATGAACTGTGAATGATGGGAACAGTATGGTTGAGCCTTTTATGTTATAAGATGTGTAAATATTATGTGAAAATCTTGAAAATAAAATTTGTTTTATGAAAAAGTAATGGGAAAGAAACATATTCCTGTCACACTTGTTCTATTTGTCCATTTTCACTTATTATATACACTCATCTGGAGGACCATAGAGATACACCACGTATCCCTTATTTTCAATATCTCTTGATGCCATGCCTGTCTCACACAGTTATTTGTCTTTTTCCTGGCCAACAACAGTACTGTTATTTACACAGCTGCTTTGCCTTGTAGTTCCATGTCTTTCAAAAGGTTCCTTTTGTCGGGTAAACACAGTTCTATATGTCTTCTTAACACTTCTTGTAGACTTGCAACTGCCTGGTATACTCCCCTGCCAGGACTTCTCACTCACCTGTGTTTGTCTTGTTTACTCTACTGCCAGGGCTTCTTGTATTCATACACAATTGTAATTGCCTGGTTTACTCTCCTGCCAGGATTTATCATTATACTTTTTTCCTTTTTTCCTTCCACAGTTGTAGATACCCTCTTTGGTATAGTATATTTCGTTGATATATCATTCAATTTGGATTCTCCACTTATTTGTATTCCATACAATCATATCTTGTTAGGGTCCTTTACAGCGAATATACTGTCTTGGTTCTAATTCAGTCTCTTTACTTTCTCTCCTTCTGTGGCTTTAATTATTACAGTTCTTATTTGGTGCAATCTCTGAAACTTCCTGGGCTCCCCACTGTGTTTGGTTTGACTCACCAGCTCTTGATGGCATTTCCAGCCTGTTTGAGCCCAAGCAGCAAATGTGTACAACCTGCTTTCGTCTCTGGACTGCTCTCACTTCACTCTGGTGTCTCCCACACCTCGCCTCAGCACACCAGTCTCGATCCAGGTCCCGGTAGGTAAACCACTGCCTTCTGTGGTTTCCGCACGCCCAGGAGATTACCACGTCCTCCTGGTGTGTTTGCGGTGCAAACTGCAACATTTCTTTTCTCCCCTACTGGTGAGCCGCTAGGCTCCGCCACACTGGTCTGTTTGCAGGCTTGACAAGCTTTGAGGATGAATGACACGTCTTCTTCCAAACAGCAGCAGTGTTCATGACTTTGTCTCCGGTCTTTAAATATCCTGCGTACAGGTGCACTTTGAAAACCACTAGCACGCTCATTGAGCTTGTAGCTCCTTTCGTTCTGCATTGCTCTTTTCCTCTTCCTCGTCCCAGTATTTGGGTAATTGTGGGAAAAGGAGTCCATTATTGTCGTGTGATGTATATTACTTGTGAAATCACTTCCAACAGTCCTAATTGATACATTAATTCTATATGGTGAATAATTAGAACTGGAAAAGGTTGTTCCACGTTTTAGATCAGGGATGGAAGCCTGATATACAGAGCTTTGGGAAAGGGTTTCTGAAGTGGCAATCCCTCCTCCCTCAGAGGAACCTATGTGCGTGAGAAAGAAAGATACATTTTGAAGAAATGTTGGTCTGTCCTCAGAAAATCCTCTGAAGCTACATACTTTGCCTCTTTAGGTGAATTATGGACTGGGCAGGAAACACTAATGGATTGATAAAACTCTCTTTTGCTCCTTGAGTAAGAAGGGCCTTGTGCATGTGATGCACAGCCAGACAGAGAGCTTCTGCTTCATCGGACCCTAGAAGAAACCTGTGAGTAAAATATCTGTTTCAGGAAGATGGAGACTTTTGCAACCTGGTAAATGTGTTGATGCCCTATTGCATGAACTTAATGAACTTGTCCCCAAAAAGCAATTCCTCATCAGTAGATACTGGATGAGTGTCTGCAAACCCCACCTCCACCCCCCAGCATTTAAGGTTCACCTGGAATGGGATGCTCTTCCTGAGTTTGTGGGCTGATGATGAATTTGCATCTCTGTAGCAAGTTGTCCTCCATGTCTATTCTCTCAGAATGTATGGGTCTACTTTTTCTCCTTGGGTTCTCGCCAATTGTAGCATATCCAGAATCTTTTTTAAAGGACCCTCCACCTTTAGAATTGTATCCAGGCACAAATATAACACTGTGAGCATGAGCTGGCCAGGACCTCTGCCATAGCAATACAGAGCATAGATATATCAGGGTCCATCAGAGGGATAACACCAGCCTTGCCTTGTAAGGATAGCCTGAGGACAGTATGCTTTCATCCTTGTGTTCTATCATTTGGTGAGAAGCCTGGCTTGGACATAGTCACCCATGTGTGATAAGAAGACCCACCTGAGGATTAGGATGCACTAGGTCCCCTGGAGGAAACATAAGACCCCACCTGTCATCCTGGGTAGAATCTGTAGGATGATTCCTCGAAGTCCTGCATATGACTGGAAGAGAGTCTTCCCCTGTAAAGTATACTTTTCCACTCCTGCTTATCTTTGAGTCGTCTGGTGGCATCTACAGACTCGATGAATATCGAGCTCTTTCAGATGCCCTCTGACCCTCCTTGTGTTTTTTTGTTTTTATTGGTGCTCTGCACTCACCTAGGATTGGTGGACACAGTTGGTGTGATGATTGTAAAGGTAAAACACGACACTCGTCGCATCCGGTGTCTGTAAAGGCCTTTCTTTTTGCCTGGGCCTTATGTGAATGGTATGTACAGCCCTCAGCACCAAAAGAGACTTTGAGGGTTTAGAGGGAAATTAAGAATAGATCTTGAAACAGATGCTTTGGGAAAGGACTGCCTGCAGACACTTATTAATGTTTTAGTTACTCCAAGCATGGTGGGTGAAATGGCTTGTCAGGCGATTTCACAAAGCAGACAACTGCCCCTGGCCAATCATTATCCTGCTCTTCTGCTATTTGATCCATCCACATTATCACTAAACCCAGTTTTGTTGTCATGATAAAGTATCTACCCTCTTTGTGATTAGAAAGGAACGTGTCTGTTTCTACCTTCACTATGTACCTTTCAACTGACGCTGCCTTCAATGTGCAGGAATAAGGACCCTAATCACCATTTAGGGATGCTAATCACCGGCACCTGTCCTGGTGCAGGAGCCCTCTCCCCGTGAGCAAACGCAAGAAAAACTGTATTTATTTTGTATGCTGAAAGGACCCAAGCCTCCCTTCCCCTTTGTATTATTTGGACAGTAGTCAGGCAACAAGGATGGAGTGACCTTTGGTTTGCAATCGTCACTGACTCTTGTTGCATAGGGCTTGCCTAAAAAGTGTGTGGAATAATGAAAATACGACACTGGATTCATACCTATCAGAAATATCCAAACAATATATTAATAAATAGAAATCTTTGATCCACCGCTGGACACATTTGGGGGTGACACTGCTGTGAACCAAGACCTCTCTGCTGCCTATTCACTGGAACCAGGAACATGCTCCCTGGAGGTGAAAGACTCCCTGCAGGTGCCAGACAAACTCTTGGGAGTGTGAAACTAAGGACTCAGCTTGTCTCTGGAAAGCTTGGATTGCGTCCCCAGCAACCCAGAAGTTGAGAAGCAGCTTGGAACCCCGTTTACCTATTCAAGACACCTCTGAGCTAGCGCGTCTGCACTCAACTCATTTCAAGCCGCTACAGGACCAGCTGTGCTGCTTTTGGCATCCTAAATATTTCGAACTGCTTCTTCAAGCTGTCTGAATCCAGTTAAGCACATCACTGCCACATCTCAAGCGCTGGCTCGCTGCTGTGGAAGCATCCAACTTGTTGCATACCGAGCGCCAACTCTACCCAACAGAATCATCATCTCAATCCAACTTGAAAACCGATTTGACCCAATGGAAGCCATTGAATCGCCTGGCTTGAGCGCACACTTCGCCCAGCGCACGCATCGTTTCGATCCGACTCGGCTGACAACTCAAGCTGTAGGGACCCATCAATTTGAACCGTTTCAAGTGTCAACTTCATCCCCAGAGAGCCCATTTTGAAGCTGGCTCGATGCTGACTTGCTACTGAATCAACAATTCGGGATATTGGCTTAAAGGTAGGAAAGTGCCCAGAAGTCGAGCACCAAAGATAAAGGAATAAAGGTATCTGAATAGGTCCTGCCCACCTAAAGGAACATTGTAATTTTAAGCCCCCCTTATTGCCTTTTAAACGCATATCGGTGAACATTGACATTACTGCTGAACTCCTTGAGTACTCCTGCCTATAAACCAGAGTACACTTTATTCACAAAGTCTGCACTAGCTATGTTTCCTTTACAGGAGAGAGTCATTAATGGTTTTAAATAAATATATACATTGTTCATTTGTATTAAAGTTCCTATTTTTCTAGAACCGTAGTAGGACATTCTTTTATTTTTTTGCACAATACTATTGTTTGTGTTGCAACTACATCAGCTCACACCCCTCCTGAAGAGCAGAGCCTACCCTATGCCTACACTCCGAAAAGAGGCATCCCATGTAATTTCATCGTGGGATGTTTTTTCGCAGATTTTTTTACCGCGATTTTTTTTGCGGAAAACCCCATCAAATTTTTTTAAAATTCTTTTTGGGGGGTTCCCCCCAGCTCCCTCCCAAACACCCATTCTCCTTAATTTTGTATTTATGCCCAAACACCTACACCCCATATATATATTTTTCTAACACCCCCTAAAAAATTTGATGGGTTTTTCATAAAAGTGCGGTTAAAAAACCCACAAAAAAACATCTTGCGATGAAAGGACGTCATACCAACAGGATATGCGTGTTTTACCTTTATAATTGTGTTCACTGCGGGTTTAGTAGTAGTGTGGGGCTGAGTACTCATTCCTGTTCCCACAGAGCAGTAGTAATTTTGTCACAAAGTACTTTAAAATAGATTAACTAGTTATATGGCTACTTTAATCATTTATATAACACTTCCACCTCTGGATCCAGAGCAGCAAGAGGACATTTTGTGTGAGGAGCTGACTTTGGAAAGAATATACTGATTGGAAGGGAAAAGATGTCGCATTGTGTGAATGGAAGTTTTTTTCTCGCTTCTGAAAACACAGTAAACATGAAAAGCGAATGCATAATGGGAGCCTCAGTGCTGTAACATGAAAAACAGACCAGTTAATTGTTTCATCCCAGTCTGAGCGAGCTATTGTATTGATGGCAGTTTAGTGAAAGAACTTAAATGGGGATAATTATAGGTGGCTGGTGAGAGACATCAATGGCTGCGATTGACAGCCCCTCTTACTCGTATCTGATTACTTGTGGACACGGTGTACCTCTCTGAGCTAAACTTCATTACTCTATCAGCTAAATGAAAAAGTTACAAGCTAGCTTATTTGCCACTGCTTTTGATGTCCATAATTTTTAGTCATTAAGATACTCGTCTTAGCTTTGGAGTGTCCTTAAGCCTTTATTTTCACATTGATTTTTCTGCTCATAATTGCACAGTATGAGCGCCCAAGACTTGCCCAGCATTTCGGTGCAGGGCTGCCCTTGTGGCGGGACCAGATGGATATGCAAGCTGGAAACCGCTGGATTGAAAACGACGTGTGTAGCCCAGGTCACAGTTTCTTGAGCGGCAGAAGCATGGGAGAGCGACTTCTTAGAGCAGCCCCTGCCCTGATTTGCGTTTTAGTATTTGCCAATTTTCTCATATTACTTAAAATAATACTGCTTTTAGTCGTTTTATTAAAGTGAAAGTGATAACTTTCCCAGTGATGACATTATACATTTAAAGTAATACAGTCAAAGAAAAGCTAAAACTATGAAATAATTTGCGAGACTGGTTCGAACACTTCAGACACAATTATCCCTTGTATTTGGGGGCTCTTCGCCGGTTGTCTTGGTACCATATTAGGCAATCTGGGAATGTTAAAGAATTCAAACTTGGACATATTATTCATCTGAACCTTTGAGCTAATTGAGACAGCAATATAAACATACACATCTGGAATGTTTGCACGAACCTAATGCTCGGGTGCATGTTGTGAGCATGTGTAGTGTCCTACAATGTGATATAGGACATTTTGGCCACTTTACAGCGTGAAAGAGAGGAAAGGAAACTAAGGAGAGAGCCCATCGGAGGGAGGGAGGGAGGGAGGGAGGGAGGGAGGAAGGAAGGAAGGAAGGAAGGAAGGAAGGAAGGAAGGAAGGAAGGAAGGAAGGAAGGAAGGAAGGAAGGAAGGAAGGAAGGAAGGAAGGAAGGAAGGAAGGAAGGAAGGAAGGAAGGAAGGAAGGAAGGAAGGAAGGAAGGAAGGAAGGAAGGAAGGAAGGAAGGAAGGAAGGAAGGAAGGAAGGAAGGAAGGAAGGAAGGAAGGAAGGAAGGAAGGAAGGAAGGAAGGAAGGAAGGAAGGAAGGAAGGAAGGAAGGAAGGAAGGAAGGAAGGAAGGAAGGAAGGAAGGAAGGAAGGAAGGACTGACTCAGAATCTGAGCAGAAACCCTTGATTCTGAGTAAACTGTTGCATGTGAAAACTCGTTGTATGACCGCCCACGGGTCTTTGCATCGGCAGAAATGTAAACCAGGAAACACATGCCATTTAGCAGTGGGCTTTTTCTGAATTGGACCACCTGAAGTGGGGAATATGATGCACTCGCTCACTCACTCATATTTCTATGTAAATGTTCTCTGTATCGTGCTTTGGCGAAAGCGCTATATAAATAACAAATCATTATTAGGAGAGATCAAGTAACTAAATGAGAAAGAAACTACTGAAGTAGCAACATGTAAGAAATATTTAATGAAGAAACAATGCAAAAGGAAGAGAAAATGAGGAGCAGAAAATGAGTGGAAAAATCAGAATAAGATTTAAAAAACAAAATGTGAATGCGAAACTGTGGAGAAGCACAGAATGACAAATAAAAAGTGAGAAAAGGGATGAACAGAAAGCAAGTGAGATGAATGGAGAATTGGATGTACTGCCTGATGCTGAAACCCTCTTGACTGAGACTAAGCAAAAATCACCTCCACGACACAAGAGGATTGTGTGACCAACCACTTTCTGGAGACTGCACCAGGCGCAAAGCCTCTGCAAACGTCGGCTGGGTTATCATGCAGCTACATAATCATTATTGATACAATGGGCCTGATTCTCAAAGTATTTTTCAATTGGATGCATCCATTGAAAAATGCATTTGAAAATCAGGCCCAGTGTGCTACAAGTCTTGAATAACAGCAACAAAATGCTGCGCGAAACACGTGTCAGCAATATCGCACTGCCATCCAGATTCAGTTTGGAATAATAATGTAAATAAAGTAATTCATTGAGCCACGCAGTAGCTAAGCACAGAAATCTGAAACACACTGAAAAACATGAGATACACAAGCTCAACGGTGTGGAGTATCTTCTATTTGTGCCGTTCTGTGGAACTTGTCACAGCAGAGTCCCACTTTCTCCTGGGGGGCTGTAAGCATGCTTGGTGCCTGTTTCAATGCATTCAGGACATGACTGGGTGCATTCAGGTGTTAGTTCTCTTCAGTGAATTGGTTTTTGTAATATACTTATTGGGTTTGTAATGTACAACTCACCATACTAAGATTGTTCTAGGCATGATAAACAGACACAGCTAGTTAACAAGTAGAAAGCAAGTTGAGCCTCCAGAAAGGTCATGAATTGGACTTGCACTTGAAATCCCAGGGGCAAGGCATTCCAGAGGCGATGAACTTTTAAAGGAGGGGCTGGGGCACTCTTAGCAGCTACTCCGAATACCAGCAATAGGATACTTGGGCCCCAACAAAATCCCCACTGCAAAAATGGAAGACTCAACCATAGGGCAAAGTTCACTGTCCTTATTATCAAATAAAGTGACAGGAGGGATCACCCTAAAACAGCATAGCAGTCCACAGGTTCTCGTTCACTAAACATGTTTCACACCATTTTAACCATAAGTGGCATCACAAAAACTAGGTGCATCCCCCAAAACCTATCAGGGATGGGGATGTGATCAGTTTTGGGAAACTATGAATATAATACATTGGGGTTAGTTTGGTTATTGGATCGCCATATCTGGTGGCTCCTCCTAGCACCATCTCTAAATGTAATGAATATAAAGTTGTAGGTTAATTGGGAAATTATTGGCCACTGCTTCATAGTGCACCTAAACGTGAAAGATAGCTAAGGATTAGATAGAACGTGTCTACCCAGCCTTGGGACCTTGAACATCTACCAGGATGAGTGGAATTTCTCAAGGCAATAGGAAGGCTCACCAAGGTGCTGTATGTTCCCGTCACGTTGCCATCTATGTTCACCTAAGCCCTGAGAGCATAAATCCAGCTTTGAACCTGCGTAGCAATTGTATCTTTCCACCTCTAGTTAAATGGGAACAGTGTTCCTCTATCTGCATCAAATTAATAGGCACTGTCCTAGTCTTCCAGGTCTCGTGTATATGGATCACGAAATGGAACTCTCCTGCTTGTAATATGAGGATTTTTAGCTGTATTCCTTGCAGGTGTCTTATCTACGTGGTAAACTGTAAACTTTCCCACTCTCTGCTCGTCCTTGGCTACAATGTCCACTGTGTCTGTGCTGGAAGCTCTGTCTGCCTTCTGCAGAACCAGGTGGTCAGCTTCCCTATGTATTCAAAGTCTGTCTTGCCTTCCCCATTCACCTCAGTGCACCTATGGCTTCCATCTTTGTTTTTATGGCCATCCATGTTAGTCACAGTTAAGCATGGATGCCAATATGCTTCATGTCTAAATGGATCTATGTCATGATGTCAATAGTGATTTCATCAGCTTTCAAAGTTCTAGTCAGCCGACTTGTTTGATCGATTACAACTCTATCGCCTCCATATTGTCAGTCGGGTATGGATTGAACGGCTGTCTGAGCGAGTAACGTTTCTCACATCTGTGATATATCTATGATGGTGATGAAGGGCCCAGGGGTGATGTACATCTCTCATTTCTCTGCCTTCGGACTGCAAGTCGAGTGGGGGTCACAAGGGCCACACTTGGACCTCCCTCTTCAATCCCTTTTTTGGTCGACAAGTCGACTACACACCCCAAACAACTCTCCCTATTCAGATATAGTTTCAGGATCCAAACTTTCGTTACTCCTCCTAGTCGCGAGAGTTGGCAGGAAACTCATACATTGTGCCTTGCGGGAACATAGAACACTGCATCAGTTGTGATTTCAGCGCATTATGTATTTTCATGTAATCTACTCTGTCTCCACATATATCTACATATCTCTACTTGATCCCTGTAGTCTTTTCAGTAGTTTTGCTGCATTGTGATATTGCTACTCTAATGACACAGAAGGCGAATAACACTAGTATCAATGCTGCTATCAGTACTTTCAATCCATTGGCCATCCATATTGGGATCCAGGAGAAGATGTAGGATAACCAGTCATCATCCTTTCTAACAGCATTTGTCTCTGCCTCCATTTTAGCGTGCAGGCCTGATAGTTAAGTGATAGTCTCTGTCAGGGTCCCATTCTCCTCATAGTGGGCGGGTATGAATATGCAGCAAGAAGGCCAGATCTTAGCACAAACGCCTCCTTCCATAGCCATGAGAAGATCTGGAATGGATCGATTCTGTAGGGCCATTAATCTGACAGCTCTTAATTCTTCCTTGATGGCGTTGAACCCCTTGACGGTTGAGTTTATGGTCAACATCAGCTCCCATCATGTAATTTGGTGCCACTTGGCATTCACTTTAGCTTGAACCGCTGGAACAATGCAAGAACATCTCGGTCCTGCTGAACAGCCTATTTTCTGGTGGTATTGCATCCATTTTTGATGATACATAGTTCCCTCTCTTCACTCTTGTCAGCTCTATAGATTTCTTCTTCCTTTCATATCCATTTTAGGGAACCCGTCTACTTGTATGTCTTTCTGGGGTAGTACTAATGCTGGTGTGTTTAGCTGTATGAGAGAGCATAACCCTCCTCAGTTCGGTGTCAACTGCATGTATGCCTTTGATGCGGATTTATGGTCTTACCATCGAAGGTAAGTACCATCGAATTTCAACCAATTTAAAATGTTTCATCGAATTCCCATACATAAAGTGCAAAGTGTTTATGCATCAAAACCCTTTCATCAAATAGGGTTTCGTTATATAAACACTTTACATTTTTTTGCATGGAAATTCGATGAAACATAACGTTACAGAGAGCTGTCCAAGTGCTGAAATCTATATTTTTAACACTGGACAGCTCCCTGTAACTTGGGGTATTTATTGTTTATTGGGGGGTCCCCCCCAAACCCGCCTCAACCCCCTGGGGTTCTCCCCCCTAACCACCCCTCCAATCCCCACTTTAAAAATGTAACCCTTGTCCAGTGCGGTAATCCTTAATATATTTCAGCACTGGACAGCTCCCTATAACTTGTAATATTTATTTTTTATTGGGTGGCACCCCCCAAACCCTCTCAACCTCGAGGGGTCAACCCCCATACCCCTGTCCTCCCCAAATCACACTTTAAAAATATAACCCTTGTCCAGTGCTGAAGTCTTTAATATATTTCAGCACTGGACAGCTCCCTATAACTTGTGATATTTATTTTCTATTGGGGGGTCCCCCCTGATCCCCCATGAATCCTCCCTATCCCCCCTCAAACCCCATTTTTAAAAATGGAAAATTAACCCTTTCCTCAACCCATCCATTGAAATCCATCAACATTCATTCAATGAATGTGCATTTTAGTGGCAATGCATTTCACTGGATAATTTTCATTGGATTTTAATTCAATTAAACATTTTTTGATGGAAAGACTGGATACCTTTGACCCTCAGGCCCAGTAGTGGTCCATGGGTACTGCAGTGCCGACCTTCATGCCAGGTATCTCCAAAATCTGCTTGCATCCTTTATTCCCTCTACCTTCACTGGACTATCATTCTGCAAACACAGGGACACACTCTCAAGTGGTAGAATTGGCATAGGACCTGCCTCATTCTCTACCCATGTGAGTAGCTTTGCACTTACTTCCCATTCTTTGAGGCAATTGTCATTTCCCTTTTGTAACACTTCTACTGGAACTGTTAGGAGCGCATGTGCTTTGTTTCCAACTCTTTCCACTCATCAGCTGTGTTGATGTGTCCATAAACTAATAGCTGTGGTCTTTCCCAGCATCCTGGCATTCCTCCTATTTCCTATTGTCCTGTCCTGGGGCACTGTAATTCCCTATGTGTCACTATCTTTGCTTCTCCTTTGTGTGGAACATCAGAAATTTACTCTATTATCTTGTCAGTGCTCCGGTAGTCATCTATCATGTCTTGGGTCTTGATGTAACTATCTTCATACAGGAATGTCTTCCGTGACATCCATCTTCGTGTAGCCCATCTCCCTTGAAATCAGCCTTTGGTGGTGTAGAGCGACAAGTGCATGAGGCATTGTGCTCTGGCGGTTGTAATTTCAGTTGCTACAAATGTTCTGGATATACTCAGGGCACAGGGGAGGAGAGAGCATACATAACAGCTCTCCTTCATAGTTTCATTCCCAACCTTGGACATGGGCTTGTACCACATGCTGTTGGAAATATGAGCCAAATCAATTAGATATGAATTTACTTTTTCAAAGTCTACGTCTGCACTACGTTTAAGTCTTTTTACTTAATTGGTAGCATTTGTGATCTGCCCAGACATGGCTTCTGTAAAGGCATGGATGAAATTTGTGTTAGTAGGAGTCAAAGCATGTGCATGCAAAAAATAAAATCCTTCGTAGTACAAAGAGAGTAAAGAAGTAGAGACAGCAGAAGGCACAAAAACATCAATACAGCAGTTCGAATTACAGTTCCCTTTTTTGTAGTATGGGATGTCATCTGTGTTGTTCTGAAAGTCTGTAGGAATCACCTGAAAAGCCTCAAAAACATGGATTATTGGTTTAGTGTGTTAGTTAAGCTCTCCGACTAAATAATTGAGCGAGTGCTTCATAAAAGAAGCGTTCCCACGCTATACGAATCCTAGCACTGCTCAACAGTGTGATGACAGGTGGATACCCGTAGGTCAGACGTGGGTGAGTTTGTGCCACGTAAAGCAAGAACGCATGAACATACAATGAAGGTGGGATCATCTGATCAGTCTCTGTTTCAATTACAAATCTAACAAAGTGCTCCTCAAAGGTTGCATACAGGTATGGAATCATGTATTTTAAGCTGTCCTCTGACTTTCACGATGAATACCTTGTGTGAGAAAAGATAGTATGCATAATCTAATTCTGCGTTTTGGCCTTCCCTAACTTTGGTCATAGACCGAATCAATCTTTGTTGTGGTGCTTGTCCTTTGTCTTGTTTTTCTTGCATCAAATTGTCTTCATTCTGGCTGGAGGAGGTCTCAACTCGGCAGGGATTGACATCTCCAATGTAATTCCAGGTTTTTTGCCACTGAGCTTCACAGCGTGATGCCCTGCTCTACGAAATAGGCTCCCTCAAACCTTGGTTTGAACCAAGGCCTAACAAAAGTATGTGAAAGCACAAGGTTTCCAGGATAAAGTAGTGGTTGCTTTAGTAGCTCAGTGTTTGTTTCTGGTGTGTTATCTTCCTCAATCTTCTTTGACCGCTCTTGCCAGGATTGAAGCATTCGAGAGATAAAAGAAGCACTAGCCTTCATCGAAGCAATGTAATCATGCATTTTATCTCCTAAGATAACAGCAGAATTGTGGGCATCTGTCAGTGCTCTAGTGGGAGAAGCAAGAGGGAGTGCATGTGTCGTCCTGTCTCCACCTCATGAGGGATTAAATGGTGTTCAGATCCAGGCTGATTGCGCAATGCGAACAAAGCTAGGGGGAGGCAATGG